>NC_057864.1:82400881-83023381 GCF_019393635.1 Dromiciops gliroides
AATAGTTTGAAGTAAGGTTGCAAAAGAATTTAAATGCCAAACAGAGGCATGTGTATTCAGTCCTACAGCCAAGAAGAAGCCTGTGAAGCTTAGAGATCAAGAGAATGACAGGATTTGACATATTCTTTAGGAATATCAGTTTGGTAAATCCATTATCACTGGACTTGTTAGCAATGGTACTTCTTAAATTCATGCTGCTATGTATTCCTATATTCTAGTTTCATTTTCATATATCAAGATCATATATAAGGTAACTTATTAGTTATCTTACACTTCAAATTATTTCTATTTCTAAATCAATTTTCTTAGCCTTATGATCTTTTGAGGCATTACTTGTCTTTGTATGTGAGTTATTATCATTAAGAGAATGAAAAAAGTATAAAATTATATGTGAATAATTGAACTGCACAAAACCTTGCTGCTTATGGCTGGTACTCATGAGATACAATTCCAAAGAATCCAACAAAGGCTCTGGTAGTTTCCAAAAACAAAGGGAGTAGCAAGAGATAAGAGTTCATGGTAATAAATAGTAAGTGTTCTCCTTGTTAATTAGTTAACTTAGCAATGGTGTCTTCCAGCTGTCTCTGTGTATCAACCCCCACATCTACTCTCACCTGAACATTTCACAACTGTTTTAATACTCTTTTTCAATTCCCAAGGAATACTGAACACTATCTCACTAACAGAAGGCATATAAATAAAAGAAGGATCACTGCCATTTACTTGTTTCCCACATAAATTATAGGAGTTCTAACAGAGTGTAGGAAAGAAGAGAACAAAAAAAGGTGGATACCATAGGGAAGTATATTGCAAAAGCCCTAAACTTTGAGATTACTCACATGTTAATTGCATGAAAAAAAATAAATATTAACACTTGTGGTCTCTAAAATTGTCATATTTTCATATAAAATACAGCATGAAGGAAAAACAGGGAAGTATTAAATATTTCCTCGTTTAATGATTCTATTTAAGCTACAGCTTTTTAAAAACACAATCTTCTATTGAGGAAGGGCTTTTATAAATATACAACATATATTTCAGAATATAAGAAGGTTAGAGACAGAAATTGCTATGGTTATTTTTAGTATACATGACATCCTTTTCTTTTTTTCTTTTTTTTTTTTTTTTTGGCGAGGCAACTGGGGTTATGTGACTTGCCTCAGGGTCACACAGCTAGTAAGTGTTAAGCATCTGAGGCCAGATTTGAACTCAAGTACTCCTGAATCCAGGGCTGGTGCCTTATCCACTGTGCCATCTAGCTGCCCCAACATCCTTTTCTTAAGGAAAACAACTGTATTTTTATGTAATGCATTTCTATATTAGTCATTTGGTTTAAAAAGACTCGAATAAAAGAAATAGAAATCTAGTGAAAAACAGAATGCTTCAGTCTGTGTTCAATCAATATTAGTTCTTTCTCTGGAGCTGCATAGTATGCTTTATCACTAGTCCTTTGGAATGTTCTTAGATCATTATATTGCTGAGAAGAGATAAGTCATTCACAGTTCTTCATCAAAATAATATTGCTGTTACTGTGTACAACGTTCTTCTGGTTCCGTTCACTTCACTATACGTCAATTCATGTAAGTCTTTTCAGGTTTTTCTGAAATCATCTTTCTTGTCATTTCTTATAGTACAGTAATATTCCATTGCAATCATATCCCACAGCTTATTTAGCCACTCCCCAATTGATGGACATCCCTTCTTTCTTACAAGCAAATAACTTTTGTCTGTAATGCAGTATGAAGTTTAAAAAACTTCTTCCTTGCAGAGGTTTGAGAAAACATATTCTTTGTTATTTCAAATTTTATCTGTTAAGACTTGTCAATTCTACTTATATAATATCATTTTAATTTTTTTCTTATTCAGGTCTTCATCACCTCTTTGCTGAATAATTTCAATAACCTTCTGTTTTTATTTCCAGCTTCCCTCTTTAATCCATTTTATACCCAGGTACCAAAATAATTTTTAATATATATCTGATGAGGTCATTTTCTAACAAGCTTCAGTGGCTCCTTATTGCCTTTAGGTTAGAATATTAATCTTTCTCTTTGATGTTCACAGTCATTCTGAATCTTGTTCCAGTATAGCCTTTTCACACTTACAGTATATTAATCCCCTTCAAACGTTTTACATTCATTCCAAAATAGACTACTTGCTTTCCCCAGAATTTACATTCCATCCTATGTGCTTTAGCTGGTCTGTCCTCCATCAATGGAATGTACTCACTTCTCTCTATTCTTAGAAATCCCCAGCTTCCTTCAACCCTATACTCCTATGACATTTAATAGGTACTTAATAAATGAATGTTCACTGATTATTGGTTGATGTGACAACTCCTACAGAAATCCTCTAATATTCCTTGGTTTTATTTTCTTTTTTTTCCTCCTCAAATAATCATGGATATTTATCTGTCTACCAGTTGTATTGCCTCAGTAGAAGGTTAACTCCATGAGAGTAGAGACACTTGAATTTATGTTCTGTGTCCCTAGGACCTAAAACAGTGTCTTGCAATAAATAGACACAAATACTTTTGAAGTTGGGCTAGTATAAATATATTTATAGCAGTTCTCTTTGTGATTAAAAAAAAAATTGAAAATCAAGGGGATGCCCGATTGGGGAATGGCTGAACAAGTTGTGGTATATGATTGCAATAGAATACTATTGTGCGGGGCAGCTAGGTGGCGCAGTGGATAGAGCACTGGCCCTGGATTCAGGAGTACCTGAGTTCAAATCCAGCCTCAGACACTTAACACTTACTAGCTGTGTGACCCTGGGCAAATCACTTAACCCCAATTGCCTCACTAAAAAAAAAAAAAAAAAAAAAAAAAAGGAAGCTAGAATACTATTGTGCTATAAGAAATGATGAGCAGGCAGATTTCATAAAAACCTAGAAAGACTTAATTGGACTGATGCTGAGTGATTTGAGCAGAACCAGAAGAACATTGTACATGGTAAGAGAAACATTGTTTGGTGATCAACTGTGATAGACTTAGCTCTTTTCAGTAATACAATGATCCAAGACATTTCCAAAAGTTGATGGAAAATGCTCTCCACATTCAGAAAAAAGAACTGTGGAATCTAAATGCAAATTGAACCATACTATTTCTACTTTTTGTTGTTGTTGATGATGTTTTTTTCTTTTTTGATGTTTTTCCTTTTGTTCTGATTCTTTTTTCACAACATGAGTAATGCAGAAATATGTTTAATTGATTATAGATGTATATCAGATAACTTGCTGTCTTGGGGGAAGGGAGAGAGAGAGAGAGAAGAATTTGAATTAAAAATCTTATAAAAACAAATGTAGAAAACTATCTCTACATGTAACTGGGGAAAAATAAAATATTAATAAGACTGGAAAAAAAGAGATTGGGTTAGATGGTGAATAGCTTCACATAATTGATAAATGAAAGAACTATGATTATAGATGAGGTTGGATGTTAGTGTGGCTATAGGGAATGTAATGAGACTGCCTGTGTATTCTGACATATGAGCAGAAGGTTTGTTTAACTTTTATTCTATACCCTGCCTAGCAAGGTATTTAGAGAGAAGACAAGTTGTGTGTCTCCATTCAGGATGTAAGAAAATAACTTGACAGCAATTCTTAATCAGCTTTAAGAGGTGGGGAGTTACTATATAATAGGAATTGCTTATCACAGTACATCAACAAAATTCAACAACAAAATATTTATTCTAATTTAGATTTTGCAAGTTTATATTAGTATTTCACTTAAAGATTGAAATTTTTAATTAATTAAAAGTGCCCTTTTTAGATAATCCATACAACTACCAGCCAGGCTAAATTTGATTACTCTTGATCAAATATATTACAAGGTCTAGCCATAATTTATGATATTAATGTTACATAAAACAAAACAAAAACAAATTTAATGTTTTCCATAGACTTGCAGTCACAACTGCTTACATCAACAATTTCTTTTTTCCCCTTAGATATGGTTATAAATTAGAATGCACAACTTCATGGTTTTTCCACATCAAGTATTTATGTGCATAATAAACTCAACAGAATGATATCTTTGTCTCTTTTTAAAATTTCAATAAATATTGTGTTTTATTCAACTAAATACCTTAGATTAAAATGGCTAGAAATTTGCAATTTATATTAATTAAAATTAACATAAACTTATGACAATGATTTCAATAGTGTTTTTTTTAAGTGACTCAGTGGTCTTTCAATCTACAGAATTTGTTCTAAAGAAAAAAAGAATTATAATGGTAGTAGGTAAAAAAAAAGTCATAATTTTTAGAATATAAATACGATCAGTGAAAGTTCTAACTCTAAATGAAACCCCCCAAGGGAATAAGTTCCTTTGATTGTGTGTCTGTTGTGTGTGTGTGTGTGTGTGTGTGCATGTGTGTGTGTATGTATTGTGGAAATTTTAAAATTAGAGAATAAATCTTTTTAGAATATATAATGCTACAAGGAATAATTGATTCAAATTTCTGTTTTAAAAAGAGGTCAAAAGTAGACTCATAAATGGCTAATGTAATCAGAGATTAGAACCCTGTCACTAAATGTTTACTTCCTATTTTGAAGATCATTCAGGCAGAGAAAACAGAACACAGTTGGAATTGAACACTTCAGTCCTTGTTATATTCCTTTATCCATTCACTCTGAACTATACATGTATCTCTTCAATGACCCAACATCATCCCTGACAGTGATGCTATGTATTAGGAGATGGTCATGGTACAAAGCTATTTTCTACAGCTTTTGGTCATCTATATAAAAAAGTGGAGTGGCAACATATGGTGGCTTAAAATATATCAAGTACTTTAAGATGATTTCAAGTGAAAAATTACATAAACTAAATCTACTAAAACTAATTGACTTCCTTTAGTCCAGCTTTCATATAAAATTTATAAGATCATGGATTTAGAACTAAAATGGCATTAGCGCCTATTTAATCCTGTAATGATTGGAATGATGCCATCTACTGGAGACTTGCTGTGGGAAAGCTCCGCCATGAGGAAAATGCCTCAGAGGGCAAGGCCATGTGGCTTTTCCTTGGCATCAGGAAGTGACTTTGCTCATGGGTGCTGTCTATCAAGGCTACCAGCCAATCAACTTGAGGAGCCTCCTATTTTCTGGGAGGAGACAGGACGGAGGAAAGAGGGCCTGCGCGGAGAGCTCTCGCCCTTTTTGGGTTCCTGACTTGATGGTGGTGGTGGCGGCAGAGGACTTCACAGAAAATTTGAGGAAAGATAGGAATGCCAGGCTGTTGGAATTCTGTTCTCAATCTTTTTCTTTCTATTTTTCAATAAACCCTTATAAACCTAAACTTGTTTTATCAGTGATTTTAGTCAGTTTCCCCCAAAACTGGGGGAATAGATTTGAATCCACATTTAGAATCTTAAATTACACAATCCAAAATCATCATATAAATGAAGAAACTGAAGTCAAAATCACCCAAGTAAATGGCTATAAAAACATTAGCCTCCCTACCCTTCTTTTTTTTTTTTTTTTTTTTGGTGGGGCAATGGGGGTTAAGTGACTTGTCCAGGGTCACACAGCTAGTATGTGTCAAGTGTCTGAGGCCGGATTTGAACTCAGGTACTCCTGAATCCAGGGCCAGTGCTTTATCCACTGAGCCACCTAGCTGCCCCCTCTCCCTACCCTTCTGAAAGAAGAAGCTGTAAATAATCAAATGGCTTGAGATATCTGACCAAATTAAAGCCTATGAGAATTATGGAGAACTCCTTTTGTAGCCTATATGGAGATTGAACATGAACTAGACCATCCGTTCCTCAGGCAACCCCTGCCCCCCCCCCACACGCGCGCACGCACACACACCACTCAAGGATGAATCAGCTCTCGTTGAAGAACCATAGCCTCTACTCTTTCTCCATGTTTCCTACTTCCTTCCTCCAAAGCCTGGACCGTTTATTCATTATAAGAACTCTATAAAAATCCACTGGTCTTTATTGGTTTGGGCAAATTATTTTAATAAAGTATTCCAATTGACTATTTCCATACTGACTTACTGCCCCCTTTTATTGTGTTTTTCCTCAATTAAGCTTTCTTAATTATAGCTCAGCTTCTAGGCCATGCCAGCTTTCTCCTTTAGAAGCATTAGCCATTGGGGCAGCTAGGTGGCGCAGTGGATGGTGCACTGGCCCTGAAGTCAGGATGACCTGAGTTCAAATCGACCTCAGACACTTGATACTTTCTAGCTGTATGACCCT
This sequence comes from Dromiciops gliroides, assembly GCF_019393635.1. Taxonomy (NCBI): domain Eukaryota; kingdom Metazoa; phylum Chordata; class Mammalia; order Microbiotheria; family Microbiotheriidae; genus Dromiciops; species Dromiciops gliroides. The sequence continues at coordinate 82,407,086 of NC_057864.1, forward strand.
GGGCAAGTCACTTAACCCCAATTGCCTCACCGAGAAGAAGAAGAAGAAGAAGAAGAAGAAGAGGAAGAAGAGGAAGAAGAGGAAGAAGAGGAAGAAGAGGAAGAAGAGGAAGAAGAGGAAGGAAGGAAGGAAGGAAGGAAGGAAGGAAGGAAGGAAGGAAGGAAGGAAGGAAGGAAGGAAGGAAGGAAGGAAGGAAGGAAGGAAGGAAGGAAGGAAGGAAGGAAAGAAGGAAGGAAGAAGAAGCCATTGACCAGGGCTGGCGTGTGACCTTGGCAACTGTTCCTATTTCTCAAACTTTAGATTAAGGAAACTAGAATGCAAGGTTTGGGTGTAAATCCCATGAACGCGTGGTAGGATCCACCTTCTCCCTGATGATAGGCCTATGACCCATGTTCCTTTAGGCCTAACCATATATTCCACGTTTTGTTTGTTTTCCCCCCTTTGGAAAAATAAGTAGCACAAAAAGATTTACACCCTCCTTTAATTTCATCTTTGGATAGTAAACCTCATTCAAACTAAATTAAAACAATGGCCAAAACAAGATTTTCAGTCAGATCCTATGAAATTACATTTAGTATTTTTTTCACTAAATACAATTTCTGACATTCATTTTGGATTATTCATTTAGTCTAATCCTATGGATCCCATTGTTTTCTGGTTCTGAATAGTTTGCCTCTAAACTCTAGCCATTTTATTACAGTCTATATTTGGCTGCTTGATGATCTATGTTATTTACTATTTATATAGCCTTCTTGTCCTCTTAAAATGTGATTGCATTACCATGAAACTTTCTTGCCTATCTCATCCCTTTTTAATTCTAGTGCATCTCTCTTTTTATATATATGTATTTGCCTTTTGTCTCTCCCATTAGATTGTGAACTCTTTGGGGGCAGAAATTGTCCTTTTTCTTTTTTGTGTGTGTGTGTTTATACATATACACACATATACATACATGTATATACATATATACGTATATGTGTGTGTGTATATGTATATACACATATAATACATCCTAGCTATGTGACCCTGGGCAAATCACTTAATGTTTATATGCCTCAGTTCCTCATCTAAAATTGGAAATATAAATGTTAAATCACTCCAGTAACTTTGCCATGAAAATCCCAATGTAAAGAATTAATTGTTATTTGAGGTTTTTATGCCTCGGCGCACACTGGCCTGGGGCTCCGCAAACCACATGTTGCTCCACCCACTGGTTGTAGCCATTGCCAGGGCTCTGGCACCTCACCTCATCACCACTCACCTATGCCTACATGGGCCTGGCAAAATTATAATGATTGGAAGCCTAGTGAGGACAGTCATGTGACTGTCAGAGCGGCCATCCCATTGGCTGGGGCTGTGTGGGGTGTTTTCTAGGTTTGGGGGAGGAGAATTGGGCATTCTAAGTGGAAGATGGAAAGCAACAGGCATTCTGCTGCATATTTTCAGCTGATTCCTGGGCGGTGGTATTTTTTCAGGTATTATAATTTCCCTTTCCCCATTTTATTTCCTTTCCCTTGATCCTACTGATCCTGTTTGTGTGTTGTTTTTTTTTTTTTTAAGTTCGTTCTTGTTAAAATAAATCTTGTTCTGTTTTAAGGGAGGCTGCCGGTCTCCTTCCTTGCCCCAATATTGCAGTGAGCCGCTTAGCTGGCACTCCCCAATTAAAAATTGGTCCCCACACCAAATTGTGTCATGAAGAGTTAGATATGACTGAAAGTAGTGAACAACAGCTTAGACGGTTTCCAGATAAGCCCTACCACTGGCCCTACTTCTATACTGGTTCAGAAAGAATCGAATATTCTTGATCTTCCTATTTTCCCCAAACATAAGTAGAATTTTCTGTCTTCACATTTACTGAAAGATTTAGGTTTTTCAAGTTTCTAGCCACTGCGGTGCTATTCTTATAGAAAGCTACCTTTTAGATAGAGGCAGCTTGTGACACAGTGCCTGGAGTCAGGCTGTAAACAGAACTTTATGTATGGCAATGACAACAGTGATACTTTTTATTTTTAATAAGCACAGGAAAATGTGTAGATATTGATTTCTTTGACATGTACTCTATTCTCATGAAAATATCTGGTGACATTCACAATCCCATAGATTAAACTAACAATTCTGGTTCCTAAAACAAAAAGTGTTAAGTGCACCCAGAACACACAGCTTGAAATAAAGTTAACTTTTTTTTTTTTAGGACAAAATCAATTTGGAGGAGAAATATTGTGGGGAGAGATCTTGTACTTTGGACATAAAGTCCTTTTGGGGAATGAGATTATGAGGTAACACTGAAAAGATAGGGTAGTACAAAGAATTTTTGGAAATGCTGAGAGGCTGCTACAAAGTAGTACTTCACTGAGGAAGGAAGAAAAATGGGATTAAGCAAATTTAGAATTCATCAAGGGAGCCTAGGGGAAAACCTTTAATCTGATGATTTCTATTTTAACTGATTACTTTTGCTAACAGGATTGAATCCAGATCCTTGAAGGACTAACAAGTGTTCTCAGCAGAGATTTCTATATTCTGACACCCTGGGAAAGACCTTGATAGCACCACCCTAGTTAAATGTCTTCACCAGTCTTCCATAATCCACAAAATATAGGAGCCCTGCAGGAAGTGTGAAGAACCATTCCATTTCCATATCACGTTGCTCTTCCTAAACAACATTTCTTTAATGGCTGTGTAAGGTTCCCCTCCATAGGTTTATGAAAACCCACTCTTTGACCGGTTTATGACAACCCACTCTTTGACCTTCCAGACTGGAAATCAGAGGAGGTAGATTTTGCATTTTTTAAAAGTGAAATAACTCTAAGAATCAAAAATTTCCATGAAGTGTTTTAACTTTCTCCAGTCAGGCAGCAGTAGCATTTCTTTTATTATTCTTTGGAATCATATAAAATCACCAAACACAACTATTAACTGTAATAGCAGTGCACATTAGGAATTCAAGGTTGAAGTAACCAGAAAGAAACAGCAGATTCTAAAGAAACAAGACTGTCACTTAGTGTCATTGTTACAATTCCATTTATCAGCTCCATTAACTTAATGGTCAAAAAAAAAAAAAAAAAGAAAAAAGTTTTTCCTTACTTTCCCCTCCCTGGTGTGCACACACCAGGCTCACACCCTTCTAAGCTAATGTTAATAGAGAACAAGCTGATGCTATCAGCATTCTTTTATGCTGCCTTTATTGTTTTCCATAAAATTCTGTCACTGAGATAAAGTAATGATTTTATACATCTGGCCCCATCATGCAAAATGCAATTTTTCACATTTAATTTTAATTGCATTCTTACTTTTGCATGGTTTTTACCTAAAAGTGATTATAATTTATGAAAGTCGATGTGTTAAAATACATTTATCTACACAATACTGTCAAACAGCCACACAGATGTGTTCACTCCATTTGGACTTTTTTTTTGTATCCTTTTTTTTTTTTGATGACCATGTGCCTCCACAGCCTATACTGAATACTGCATACTTCTAAACAGTTGGTTTCACTGTATTTAATGGGTAAGGACCAACTAGCTATGTGAAATAAAATTTTACTGCTTGCCTAAAAAAAAAAAAAAAAGGAGCTTCTTCTATACCTACTTTGCAGTTGAAAAGTTCAATCTTTATCTGTTTAGCCAGCTATATTTTCAGCTTAGGTATCTTTCCATACATAGAATAAATGCTGATGCATCACGCCCTTTGATGTAATCCCCTGGGCATACTGATTTGCCTGCAGATGACTATGTGTGTTTTTTCCTTTCCCTTAAGAGAGTTTATTTTGTTTTAGGTAGAAAACTTTGTTGTTTTATGAAAGCATCAATAACCCATCATACTCTGGTCCTGCCATTTTTCTCTGGTTTACAAAAGATTACTCAGTAATAAGCTCTTCACATATAAGCAATCTCTCAGAGCAGTGTGATTGTAGCACATTGAGTGAGGTGTTTAAATTAGTTTTGGCATGCATTTTAAGATCACAAATCGATATGTCACTGACATAGGTACACAATCATTTAAAATGCTGTGATAGCCATGCTCCTTTTATTATCAATAATTTTCATTTTATATATATATATATATATATATATATATATATATATATATATATATATATATATATGGTGATTAAATGCAGTTGCCTCTTTTTTTTGTCTGCTATTTTCTAGGTGCTCATACCAAATATATTATGGAGATAACAGGAATATTAAAGAAAGACAATGCTTCCTTACTCAACTCTTCTCTGATATTTAGAGGAAGGGAGTTTGTCTTTAATTCAACTGCTTTGATTAAACTAACTAACTTCTAAATGGTCAGGACATAGACAAGTTCATATTATCAAATATTTATAACTGGAAGGGATTTTGAGTTTATCAAGTCAATCTTAAAAATGAAAAACTAAAAACCAGAAAGGTTCAGTGATATCCAGGATCACACAGAGCCAAGATTTAAAACCAGTTCTAGGTTTCTAAATCCAACACCCTTTCACCATGCTTCCTTAAGTGTGGATTATGTTCTGTATTCCAATTCTTATATAAACTTTATATGCAAAATCTCTATTCATTAATTCATGTATAATAGTGAAATTCCAAAAGTTCTGCCTTTCAAACATGCACATGTAGGTCTTCTGTATCTAAGACTCTTTTCTGAGAACAACATAGTACTTTACCAGAAATATGTGACAGACTATAACTAGAATATATAAAACCTTCTAACTGCCATGAAGTAAGGAAGTTGACATTACCTGCTGGGAATGATTCATGCTGAGTGAAAGAAATCTGAACTTTCAGTATCATTTTAAGGAATAAAGCCTGTAGATTTATATTTTTAAGGATGGCAAATAAAGCCTCCAAACATGACAGATTACTTGAACAATATCTTGGAAACTGTAGGCCTAGCATTTTAGTTTCCAAGGACTATTGTATTGTGGCAGCATATTCCCATATTCTTATCTTCATCTGAAAGAGACCAAGCATCTTTTACAGATGCTTGCAAGTGAGTGAACTGAGCTGATCAATTGTGGAAAGAAATATTAAGAGAATAAAGAATATTAAATATTCTTTATTAAAAAAATAAAGAAAAAAGTTCCCTTTTCCATATGGAGTAAATTTTGAATTTTTATAAGCAGTATAGAATGAGCTTTAAAAATGATAGATTTAGGCCTGTCCATTTTCCACACATGAAGTCCCTGCATTTAATTTGAAATTCATTTTAATTCCTAAGGTTCTGCTCTTTACACTTTTACTTATTCTCTGCATAGCAAGCAGGCACATGAGGTATCTGCTTCATTTCTAGATTTTACTCAAATATGTTTTCCCAAATTGAGATAGTAAATGTGAAAGGTGACTGATATATATATATATATATGTGTGTGTGTATATATATATATGTGTGTGTGTGTGTGTATAATGTATATATATATATATATATATATATATGTATATTTTGTTTATTTGTTTCTATCACATTTAAAATTATTCTTAAAGTTATCAACTGGCAAAGTTTTTTTTATATAGCATTCAGGTAACATATAATTAGGTAGGCTTATAATTTATTATATCTATAAAGACATAAATATATATATATATATATTAACTTATTTGTGAACTTGTATACATGCACATATATTTCTTTATAAATCAAATTGATGACATCTAGAATACCATTCAAGTGAATTATGAATACTTGTTTCCCACATAACTCAGGAATCAACAAAAGTTAATTTACATTAAACTTCAACCCCCTCTTGGACTTAAAACTTTTTTTTTTTTTTTTTAGGGAGGCAATTGGGGTTAAGTGACTTGCCCCAGGGTCACACAGCTAGTAAGTGTTAAGTGTCTGAGGCCGGATTTGAACTTAGGTACTCCTGACTCCAGGGCCAGTGCTCTATGCACTGTGCCATCTAGCTGCCCCGACTTAAAACATTTATTAAAGAGCTGAACCCAAGAAATTGAATGCCATAATGAATAGTTTTGAATATCCAAAAAGACATATTTCATTTAAAATATAAATATTTTTGTTTTTATATAACCTTTATTTTGACATCTATAATTTGTATCATCCCTATGGAAAAAAGTCATTTCTTATTGCATAATTGACTTAATTTTGGCATTTGGCATTGTAAGGGCCAAATTTAGTATGGGAAGAGTTAAGTGGGCAGTTTGCTTTAATATTGGGGTAAGAAAAGAAAAAGCGTCCTTTAAAAACAAAACAGTTTATTAATGGGAACAAATTTAAAACACAAGTGAAGTTAATAGAGCTAGAGACAATGAGAAAGTATCTAAATCTCTGGGGGTAAAAAGGCCCCATGCATTCTGAACCTGCCTCCAGCCCAACCAGCTCCAAAGAGCTATCTTTGCCTCAAAAACACAAACTCACCACCACCCAAAATCTGCATTGCCAAGGAGAATTAGCTGTGCAGTCTCTTGTGTTTTTGACTGAAGCTCAAACACTAACAGCTCCTCTGTCAACCTTCCTTCCCCATTTTTCTCAGAAAACTCTCCTCAGAAAACCTCCCCTCCCCCTCTTCCTCTAACTACCTCTAACTGTCTCTCCTTCTAGAAGGGGTGGTTCTTAGCCATGCTACATCTCCAATTGGCTCAGCACACCCACATGGACTGTCTCCATTATAATCTAGTCAGACCTATGTGGGCTTGGGGTAGCTATTAGGGGAGGCTTAGTTAATTAGTTTCAATAAACAAAAGAAATAGTATGGTTCATTCAGCATCTACTCCACAGTTATTATTTTTTTTCCTGGATTTGGAGATCCTCTTCTATTATGAGTTCCCTGGAACTCTTCTGTACCATTGCATTGGTGAGAAGAATATAGTCCATCTCAGTAGATCAACACTCAATGTTGATGATACTGTGCACAATGTTCTTCTGGTTCTGCTCATTTGACTCATCATCAGCCCATGCAAGACCCTCCAAGTTTCTCTGAACTCCTCCTGCTCATCGTTTCTTACAGAACAATAGTACTCCATTGTATTCATATACCACAACTTGTCCAGCCATTCCCCAATTGATGGGCAACCCCTCAACTTCCAATTCCTTGCCACCACATAAAGAGCAGCTATAAATTTTTTTGTACATGTGGGTCCCTTTCCCCTTTCCATGATTTCTTTGGGCAGAAGACCCAAAAGTGGTATTGCTGGCTCAAAGGGTATGCACAGCTTTATAGGCCTTTGGGCATAATTCCAAATTGCTCTCCAAAATGGCTGAATCAGTTCACAGCTCCACCAACAATGCATTAGTGTTCCAATTTTTCCACCGCTTCTCCAACATTTATTATTTTCCTTTTTTGTCATTTTAGCCAATCTGATACGTGTCAAGTGGTACCTCAGAGTTGTTTTAATTTGCATCTCTCTAATCATTAGAAATTTAGAGCATTTTTTCATATGGGAATAGATAGCTTTGGTTTCTTCATCAGAAAACTGCCTGTTCATATCCTTTGACCATTTCTCAATTGGGGAATGACTTGGATTCTTATAAATTTGATTTAGTTCCCTATATATTTTAGAAATGAGGCCTTTATCAGAAGTACTGGCCATAAAAATTGTTTCCCAGCTTTCTGCCTCCCTTCTAATTTTGGATGCATTGTGTCTGTTTGTACAATTTTTAAAAAAATTTGATGTAGTCAAAATCATCCATTTTGCATTTTATAATATACTCTATCTCTTGTTTGGTCATAAACTGTTTTCCTTTCCAAAGATCTGAAAGGTAGACTATTCCTTTCTCTCCTAATTTACCTATGGTATCACTACTTATGTCTAAATCATGTATCCATTTTGAACTTATTTAATATAAGGTGTAAGATGTTGGTCTATGCCTAATTTCTGCCATACTATCTTCCAGTTTTCCCAGCAGTTTTTGTCAAATACTGAGTTGCTATCCCAGAAGCTGGAGTCTTTAGGTTTATCAAACACTACATTACTAGTGTCATTTACTGCTGTGTTTCCTGTGCCTAGCCTATTCCATTGATCTTCCACTCTATTTCTTAGCCAGTACCAGATAGTTTTGATGACTGCCACTTTATAGAAAAGCTCTAGGTTTGGTACTGCTAACCCACCTTCCTGTGAATTTTTTTTTTCATTATTTCCCTGGATATTCTTGATTTTTTGTTTTTGAAGATAAATTTTGTTATTATTTTTTCTAGATCTATAAAATAATTTTTAGGTAGTCTGATTGGTATGGCACTGAATAAGGAAATTGTCATTTTTATTATATTAGCTCTGCCTATCCATGAGCAATTGATATCTTTCCAATTATTTAGATCTGATTTGATTTGTGTGCAGAGTGTTTGGTAGTTGTGTTCATAGAGTTCTTGGGTTTGTCTTGGCAAGCAGACTCCCAAGTATTTTATATTATCTACCATTACTTTAAATGGAATTTCTCTTTCTGTCTCTTGCTGCTGGACTTTGTTGGTCATGTATAGGATTTATTTTATATCCTGCTACTTTGCTAAAGTTGTTAATTGTTTCAAGTAGTTTTTGAGTAGATTCTCTAGGATTCTTTAAGTATACCATCATATCATCTGCAAAGAGTGATAGTTTTGTTTCCTCCTTGCCTATTCTAATTCCCTTAATTCCTTTCTCTTCTCTGATTGCTAAAGCTAACATTTCTAGTACAATATTAAATAATAGGGGTGATACTGGACATCCCTGTTTCACCCCTGATCTTATTGGGAAGGCCTCTAATTTATCTACATTGCATATGATACTTGCTGATGGATTTAGGTAGATACTGTTTATTATTTTAAGGAAAGCTCCACCTATTCCTAAGCTCTCTAGTGTTTTTATTAGGAATGGGTGCTGTACTTTGTCAAAAGCTTTCTCTGCATCTATTGAGATAATCATATGATTTTGGTTGGTTTTCTTATTGATGTGGTTGATTATGTTAATAGTTTTCCTAATGTTGAGCCAGCCCTGCATTCCTGGTATAAATCCCACCTGGTCATAGTGTATTATCCGGGTGATCATTTGCTGTAATCTCCTTGCTAATATCTTATTTAAGATTTTAGCATCAATATTCATTAGGGAAATTGGTCTATAATTTTCTTTCTCTCCTTTTGCTTTGCCTGGTTTTGGTATCACCACCATATTTGTGTCATAAAACGAATTTGGTAGAACTCCTTCTTCACCTATTTTTCCAAATAATTTGTATAATATTGGAATTAATTTTTCTTAAATGTTTGGTAAAATTCACCCATAAATCCATCTGGCCGTGGGAATTTTTTCGTAGGGAGTTCATTAATGGCTTGTTCAATTTCTTTTTCTAATATGGGTTTATTTAAGGATTTTATTTCTTCTTCAGTTAACCTGGGCAGTTTGTATTTTTGTACATATTCATCCATTTCATTTAGATTGTCAAATTTATTGGCATACAGTTGGGCAGAAAAATTCCTAATTATTGATTTAATTTCCACTTCATTGGTGGTAACATCACCCTTTTCTTTTTCTTTCTTTTTTTTTTTTGTTTATTTGTTTTTTGTTTATTTTTGCGGGGCAATGGGGGTTAAGTGACTTGCCCAGGGTCACACAGCTAGTAAGTGTCAAGTGTCTGAGGCCAGATTTGAACTCAGGTACTCCTGAATCCAGGGCCAGTGCTTTATCCACTGTGCCACCTAGCCGCCCCACCCTTCTCAAATTGTCTCTCCTCCATCTGTTTTCCAGATCAGTTGTTTTTCCAATGAGGTATTTCACATTTTCTTCTATTTTTTCATTCTTTTGATTCTGCTTGACTGATTTCTGGGGTCTCACGTCTTCCTTATCTTCAAACTGTCCAATTTTAATTTTTAATTTTTAATTTTTAAGGCGTTGTTTTCTTCAGTGAGATTATTTACCTTTTTTTTCCATTTGGTCAAGTGAATTTTTTAAGGCAGTGTTTTCTTCAATGAGATTATTTACCTTTTTTTCCATTTGATCAAGTGAATTTTTTAAGGCAGTGTTTTCTTCAGTGAGATTATGCACCTTTTTTTCCATTTGGCCAAATGAATTTTTTAAGGCATTGTTTTCTTCAGCAAAATTATGCACTTTTTTTTCCCATTTGGCCAGTCAATCTTTGTGCTTCCTTTTCCAAGCTGCTGATTCTTTTTTTATAGTTTTCTTGTTTTGCTTTCATTTCTCTCCCCATTTTTTCTTCTACCTCTCTCAATTGATTTTTAAAAATCCTTTTTGAGCTCTTCCAGGAAGGCTTTTTGTTCTTGAGACCAATTCACCTTCCCTCTGGAGGCTTCAGATCTAGGCAATTTGAGGGTATTGTCCTCATCTGAGTTTTCATTGGCTTCTTCCCTATTGAACCAGGAGCTCTCAATGGAGAGGGCTCTTTTTTGCTTCTTACTCATTATTGCAGCTTATTTATTTATTTTTTTAAGTTGAGGTCTGCTTGGGGGGCACCAGGGTCCCTGTTTTGGGCTTATTGTGCTTGTATAAATTTCACTTTATTATATGATGTGCAGTAACAGCTTATTGCGCAGGGGTATAGGTGCTGTGTGACTGGCTTTTTACTCTGAGGCCTTTATAGTGTGTGTAATTCGCCCCCTGCACTTCTTGTCTGAGTGCGCTTGGCCAGGTGCCCGATCCTGTCTGTCCAGCTCGCAGCCCCACAGCCAGCAACCTGCCCTCCTGGCTGGCGCAGGTAGGTTTTTCCACTCTCCTTCTTGGCCACCAGATTTTTGAGCCAGGTTCCAGGGACCTCAGTTGTTCGGCTGTGGCCCGCAGCTCCTGCTGACTTGCCCTGACCCCCTCGGTGCTGGGCTGCTGCCCTGTGCTGGGTCTCCCTTTTTCCCCAGTCAGACCGACCTTTTCCTGAAGTCTTCTAAATTATCTCTGGTTGGAAGACTGTGTGTGTCTGTCTCTTTGCAGGTTCTGTAGTATCAGAATCTGTCCAGAGGCTTGATTTAATGTGTTCTTTTTGAGGGAACAGAAGGAGAGCTCAGGCAGCTTGCTGCTTCCTCTCCACCATCTTGGCTCCCAGTCTATGTCTTAGAAGGAATACCCTACAGATAGAATGAAGTGTGGAAATTTATTTAAATAGGAATATATAACAAGTTACATAAGTACTTAAGTACAATAAGTTACATAAGTTCTGCCTGTTTCTTTATGGTGTGCTGGTTGTTCAAAAGTGATAAGAAATTATATGGTAAATAAGCATAAAAAAGTATGGGAAGGAGTATCACAGGGAAACTAGGAAACCTATAATGTGAAATATGCTCAAGCCTTTGCATCAGGATAAATAGCCGTTTTTTTCTGGTAATAATAGTAATTTTTTTTTCAGGCTATGCTAGAGCCTGCTGTAACTTGAGTAATGAAAACCAATTGTAACATTTTAGATGTGAACATTTACACCTCACAAATTGGCAAATGCTATATATCAGGGCTTGATTTATGGTTTTATTGATTTTTATAGTTTTAAGAAAGTGATGGAGAAAATATTTGTAATGCAGATTTAACTTAAATACTGATGTATGTACATTTATTTATTTTTGTGTTTGTTTGTTTATTTATTTATTTATTGGGGAAATTGGTTGTTAACTGGTTGTTAAACCAGTACACTTCTGGGCTTTGTTATTATTCTTATTATTACCCATTATTAGTGGCTACAGAACTGGAGTCAATTTGAACCTGGGTTTTGATCTCAGTTTTGTCACTTAAAACTATATGATTACTTAAAAGGCACTTTAGCTCTCTGAGCCTCAATTCTGTCTTCTATAAAACAGAGATAATAATATGTACCTTTTAAAGTTATTATAAGGCACAAATGAAGCAATATGAATGAAGTGTTTCACAGGTTTGAAAGCTTTCTATAAATTTCTTTTATTATCATTAGTAATTACATTGGGGAAAAATAACCCCAGTGCTTATTGCTCCTTCAAAGTATTTTTAAAATAAGGAATTTATATTTATATAGCTCCTTAGCATATCTAAAACACAATCATTACATCAATCCTGTATTGTAAGTGGTATGAATATTGCCATGTTCATTTTTTTCAGGTGTAGAAAATGAATTTCTGACATATTGAATGTTTTGACAAAAGCTGTAATTATTACTTAATAATTCATAGAAACAAAGATATAGTAAATACCAGGTCTCCTGAATTCCTGTCTATCATTCTTTCCCCCCCCCCTTAGTGAGGCAATTCGGGTTAAGTGACTTGCCCAAGATCACACAGCTAGTAAGTGTGAAGTGTCTGAGGTCAGATTTGAACTCAGATCCTCCTGACTCCAGGGCCAGTGCTCTGTCCACTGTACCACCTAGATGCCCCCCTGTCTATCATTCTTTTCATCATTCCTGAATACAATACAGAAAAAAAAATAGTTAAGAGTTTTCCTCCTAGCTCTTTTTCTTCTTTTTCTGGGGGGTTGAGGGGGGAGAGAGAGAGAGAGAGAGAGAGAGAGAAAGTAAGTTCAAGTTCAATACATGATGTTAAATTTAGGCTATTGGCTGTTTATCTGGAGATTGACTTTTGTCCTACAAGTTGTCCATCTCTGTAGTGTAGTACGCTCCTATATAACAAACATGCACATATGCATACCTGCTTGTGCACCCACATATGTTTCTACATATATGTGTGTGTCTATATAAATATATACATGCATATGTGTATATAAATTAAGTAACAATTGGAGTGACGCCCCCTGCTGGAGAGATACTGTAGGAATGCTGCACCATGAGGAGAAGGTGTCTGAGGGCAAGCCATGTGGCTTGGAAGGTCAGTTCCTTGGGGTCAGGAAGTGACGTTTGCTCGTGGGTACTGTCAATCAAAGCTACCAGCCAAGTAGCTTGGAGCTATGTGTGGGTGGACAGGATGTTTCTGGTTGAAACAGGAGGCTTGGGGGATGAAGAAGGGGCAAGGCTCTCTCTTTCACCTGGACCTCAGGGGAGGGGAGCAAAAATGCTGGCTCCCTGAGATAGATAGATGAAGGCATCTAGGCCTCTTTCTCTCTCCTCACCAAATTCTTATGCTCCTTAATAAATGCTTAAAAGTCTAAACTCTTGCTAAAGCTTCTAATTTATTGGTGACCATTCATTAGATTTTTAGACATCCTAGCTAGAATCTTAGCCACCTCACAGACAGCAACTATTCAGATGGTGACCACTCAAGTATTCAATTATATGTGTATATGCATATATGTGTGTATGTATGTGTATACATTTGTGTGTATATATATATACATACACACATATATACATACACACACACACACACACACACACATATATATATATAAAACATAGCAGATAATAAGCAGTGATGCAATCTTTTTGATTTCCTCTCTTCTTCACAGTTGTAGTCACTTAATTTAACTTGCTGGTTTATCTCTGCTTCAGAGATACACTGCTCCTAAGCAAGTATCAAAAAGATGCTTGACTCCAGAGTACAGTGGCTAGGTATCATCATCCTTTTTCCTGATATTGCTCTGACTCTGTGCTTTGAGTCCATTAATTGTATGTATGATTCCATTTCATTGGTTGTAACCCAACTTAGTCTGGACTGGGGTCCTGCCTTATTTCCCATAGTCTTTCTCAAGACACAGTAACTACCACCTGTCACTAGACCCCCAACAAGATGGAAGTGAATTGGAGGCAATTTCTGAGGTAACGTGGTAGCACCAAGGAAGACTGGGAAAAGCCTCTTGTAGAAGGTAGGATTTCAAATGAGATTTGAAGGAATTCAAGGAAGCCAGAAAGTAGAGTTGAAGAAAGATTACATTCTGGCCATGAGTTATAGACAGTGAAACGACACAGAATTGAGCAGTTGAGGATTATGTGTAAGAAACAGCATAAAGACTTCAATCACTGCATCATAGAACATAGAATAGAATAAAGTATAAAACTGAAAAGGTAGTTTCATTAATTTGTATTTATTTTTGTGTCAAGATAATGGAATGTGATAGATGAGATTTGGCAGATACTCAGGAGCCCACCTGAGGGGATTACTGGCTGATTTGACTGGATTAGTAGTTGACAAGATTCTAAGCACATCTGACTGGTACTTGAGAGTACTTAAGAAAGCATGGTTCTCAGAATCTAAAAAAAAAACTTTGAACTTCTGGCCCAATCAACCAAGCAACTTGAAGAACCTCCCCATTCTAAGAGGGGACAGGAAGGATGAAAGGGGAGCCTGCACGAAGAGCACTGTCCTTTTGGGTTCCTGACTTGGTGGTGACAGCAGGGAAAGACAGAGAGGAGCTGAGGAAAGATAGGATTGCGAGGTTGTAAGAATTCTGTTCTCAATCTTTCTCTTTCTATATTTTAATAAACCCTTAAAAATCTAAACTCGTTTTATCAGTGATTTTAGTCAGTTTCCCCCAAAACTGGGGGAACAGATTAGAACCCACATTTAGAATTTTAAATTACACATTTGTAAATAATGAAAACCTAGATCCTAAGTTTGCAAAATAAGGAGTTGACTTACTTTGCTATGATTCACATTTCTCTTAAGTTCATACATACATACATATATACATACATATATACATAGCTAGTCAGTACAAATTCTAGACACTGACTTTTTCAAATTCATTTAAAATTGAATTATACACATGTGCAATCAAGTTTGTGGACCCTGAGGCTGGATGGCATCAGGCACTGTTGCTTAAGAAATCTAGCAAGTAAATTACATAAAATGAAAGCTACATTGAATGTATTAAGAAGCTTTGATTTCAGCAATGTAGTTCATCATACTCTGCAAAACAAAAATTATATTAAAACATATAACTTAGGTCATAGCTATATAATCAAGAGCATTCTGATAAATGTGAAAAAACAGTCCAAATATTTCATCTTCACAATATCAAGCAACTGGATGTATTCAAATGTACAGATGCTTGCCAGTTTAACATCTGGACAGATAACTGATCTTTTTTTTTTCTTTTAGCTAGATATCTTATCATTGAATAGATACAAGATGATGCATTTGCTCTTATTAATGTCTCAACTGAAAAAAAAAGTTTCAGACTTTCCTAACATTCCTCTTATTAAATACTTCATAAAATAGTTAGATATGATGGAAAAATGTGTCAGTGTTATGCCAGTTTCCACAATAAAATGTAACTATTTCTTGAATGGTGATAACAATGTTGTTGACCTTAGCTATGCATGTTAGCCCTGTAGATAATATGAAATATAGATAGGATAAACAAAGGAAATGTGAAATGCAAAATAGAGTAGGGAAGTCATATTTATTTTAAACTCCAGGATTAGATAAATTCCTCATAGGAAGATGGGCACACAAGGTCACTGAATATGGGCTCATCAGCATAAAATGATTGGATAAAAGAGAATCATGATTGATGCTTCCAGATATTTTATAATTGTGTAAAGTGGAAAAATCTTAGGAATATTTAAGTCCCTTGGCTGCTTTACCCTAGGGCTAGATTAATACAGGGATCAACTTGTCATCATAAGAGTACTTTTCACCTGTCAGAAATAAGCAACTGACACCTCTCAATCACCAGGTCACAGCCTGAAATGGTGCTTTTCAAAAGGAAGAAATCCATACTATACAAAATAGGAAAGCTGTATTAGAGTAGAGGATATGAATAGATAAGAAAATGAATCAAGGTTTAGCATGACTATATTTTAAAGCTTTATTAAAAACATAGTATTTAAATATCAGATAATCAATACAAGTATTTAAACTTGTTTTGTCAAATTAATGAAACAATCATTGATTAAACAATTATTATGTACCAAGCCCTGTTCTACGCACTAGAGATATTAAGAGAGGAAAAAGGGAAAAAAGTAACCTAGAGTTAAATTAATTGCGATAAATACAATATCATAACTTTTATAGATGTCTTTGTAATGCGAAAACTGACCTTCCTCTCATTTCCCAAATAGAAATGCTCCCTTATAAACAAATGTGTATAGTCGGACAAAATAAATCAATATTTTGATCACTTCTCAAAATACATATCTGATTCTATACCTTTAGTTTATCATGCTTTATGATGTCAAGAACCATAGACTGTTTATTGAATGACAGAGAGAAATATATGACTCAGTTATATGAAGTATAATTCAGTATCTGCGGAGGCCTTGAACCCAAGAGTGGAATTAAGGCATTTTTCTGAGATGGTCTGAAGCTAGGAAAGTTGTAAATTCATTTGAGTTTGAGAAATTTACTTTCACCATTCAAATGTCCATCTGCAAATAGACTCAACAGTGTATATAATGAAAAAATAAAGTCCCTTAACATCTAATGAATGAGAAATCAGATGTTTTCATTTCAGAAATGTTTCTAGAAGTACATTCAAACTTTCTTTGCTTATTCAGATACTTTTTTTTTTTACTGGATAGTTGTTTACCTGGAAAAAAATGGAAAAGGTGAGAATACCTATAATATTGGGGTGATATCTCCATGGCTTGTGAAGATCAAATGAAATGTCTGTACAGTCCTTTATATCATTTCAGGCAATGTAAAAAAAAATCAATCATATATTCTTTTTAATTTAAGGCATATTATAAATATAGACATTTCTACTTACAAAATAATGAAAATAGTATTTTGGGGGAAAGGGTTTTTTTTTGGTTGTTTTCTTTTTGTTTTTGTTTTTTTGCTATAGCAATGTATATTGGGTAAGTAAATAGGTTTTGTTTTTTTTTTTTTACCTGACAAAACACAAGTTTCATGAAGTCAGGGACTGTTATCCTTTTGTCTTTTTATCTGAAAAGTCTAGCATAGTATGTGTCACCTAGGAGAACTTTAATAAATTATTATTGATTAATTTATTGGTAAAACATAAATTAATCTAATAATTTAAAACTAGTATGATTTACCTGGGTTATTGTTCCCTCTCTTTTATTTAAAGTGTATCCCCTCATTGGGAAAACTATTTATGATTTAGATTTTTTTAAACTCATGTCTACTGTCTTCAAAAAAGGTGTAGTAGAAAGATATTCAAAATACAGTGAAAATCAGTTATGAACTGGTCAGTGATTTATTTCCTACACAGGAAAGAAATCCTCAATCTAGAAAGTACCCATAACCACATATAAACAAGTGTTAAAACCAGCATTACTAATATTCTATTAATGTTCTATTTGCTTGGGGGAGTTAAGGTTTAAAACCAACAAGAGAGAAAGTATTTTGAGGGCATGCTAAGGAGATTATCACATTTCCTCTCATTTCTGAACTATTCAAACAATTCCCTCTAGATTCATGTCTTCTGGCAAACCAGAAAAGGCATTTTGTCCTTCCCCAATTAATGGTATCCTCTCTGATGGAGAAATTTTTCCTGCCGTCATTTTTTTTTCTTTTCTTATCAATAGTCCCAGGACCTCCAGACTTCTTGAATTTACAAGACAATTTCCAAGGCTGGACACGTCTGTCTCTGGATGACTATTCAGTCACCTATGGTTAGGTACAGAAATACAAAGCAGAAGAGACATCAAGAGCTCTGAGATAATCTCAGCCTTGCCCAGTCAAAACATGTTTTAGCTGTTATATTCTCACAGCTGCCACACAGCCGGTGAATATAGATCAAACCTTCCTCAAGAATTCACTGGAGAGATCTTAAGAGTTCTGATGCTAGCAAGAGAACAATTGAGAGAGTGGTAATACCATTTAAAAGATCCATTGAGTCAACAGGTTTTCCTTCTCAGTGACCAGTAAAGAGCTTACTCTGTCATCTCCAAACTAACCAAGACCTTCAGTACTCTCTTGGAGAGTTTTACAAATAATTACATTGAAAGTAAATATGAGATTTTCCATAAAATATTCATTATTTCATTGTCTACTTAGTAGATCTTCCTTATGAAATATAGTAGTTTTATTTTAATTTTTTTTGTTATTGTTGTTTGTTTTTGTTTTTGAGGCAACAGTAAGAAGGCACAAACTGGATCTGAGATTTTTATCAGTATAGGGAATTATAAGTATGGATTACTCATTCTATGGGAGGCCAAGTGAATTCCCTATGATCACAGCCAGGATATATGAAAATAGGTTTTTGCAAAGCTAACACTCATACAGATCGGTAGTTACCTATACTAGTAGTTACATTAGAACAAGATGATGCTTAATTTAGAATACAAGAGGCACAGTCAATAACTCAGTAATAAGTAGAAGTATACAATATAAAGAAAGTTGAAATAAATGGGCATCAATTGATGTTTTTAAATGTCTCAAGAAGAAAAAATTTCACACGCCAATATTCACTACAAAGTAGACAATTTTGAACATGGCACTTGGACTGTGCCTACACAGAAGCAATGTTGTAATTATCTGGCCAAAAAGAAAAGACACTTTCAAATTTATTTTGCTCATTAACTTATATTTGCATTAACCAATTTACACATATGCCACTTCCACCCTTGCTGTTTCCATGCTTTAATTAGCTTAATTTAACTGGAATCTCTAGATAGGTCACAGCTCTCAAGTTTAATAAAAATTGAGTGAAACATTCTTAATAGAAATTCATAAATTACCAATGTTCTTTGGAGTAATACATACATAATTTATTGCTGGAAGATGCCCTGTGCACATTACTGTATTTGGGTAACTAATTGTGTTAGAAGTAATGTCATTTTCGAGGACATCTTTCAGGATTTAAGACAGCTACTCATTTGATTATTAACCAAAGCAGAAAGATTCACTATTGATTACTTTTTATTAACAATTAAACAAATAAATAAAAATCAATTTAAAATTATTCATTTTATCAAATAAAGTCTGTCTGAGATCAGTTTGGAGGAAGTTAGGACAATTTAATTCAGTTATTATACTCTTTTCACTGCACACAATTTAAAAGTTTTCCCCAAATATCTGTTGTCCAAACAAAAAATATCTGTTGTTCAATATGAGAATTTTGCTATCTGACATGAGATTGTACTGTCAGAAATAAAATTCAAACAATAAATTATTTACTTTCCGGCACAATAAATAAAATTCCTCATAAAGCTCATGGGAAATGGTGATGCATAACAATGATCAAACTTTCACAAAAGTCCTGAAGACTCAACTCCTTATAGTCACACTCTAGTTAGGACTCCTCTCAACTGGTTGGCTCCTTTTCTAGGGCTTAAGATGTTGTTGTTGTTGTTGTTGTTGTTGTTGTTTTGTTTGTTTTTCTCAGGGCAATGAGGATTAAGTGACTTGCCCAGGCTCACACAGCTAGTGTCAAGTGTCTGAGGTAAGATTTGAACTCAGGTCCTCCTGAATCCAGGGCTGGTACTTTATCCACTGTGCCACCTAGCTGCCCCAAGATGATGGTTCTTATACTTATCCACAATTGCAAAGAGATAGACCAATGTGCCTTCACTATATTGTGGAAATGTGGCATAACTATGATCTTCCTATTGTCATTGGGCTTTTGGCAGTACAAACACTACTGTATTGTCATTGTTTTGCACCAACTAATTTGGGAATCAATCATTCTGCAGTCAACAATCATTTAATAAATGTTTATTTTCTGTCAGACTTTGTGCTATGCATTGGGAATATAAATAGAAGGAGAGAGTCCCTGCCCTCAAGGTGCTTCAATTCTAATAAAGGAAAACCACAAATGAAAGGAAAGGGGAGAAGAACATGAAGTAACCCAGATATAAGAGTAGATGGATTTGAACTCAGGTTCTCCTGACTCCAGGGCTGGTGCTTTATCCACTACGCCACCTAGCTGCCCCCTAAGTCTAGAAATCTTAAAGGAAATCAAGCCAATTTTAGGGAATTCTTAATTTGAAAGACTCATGGAAGTTTTTTTAGTCATTAGACCTTGAAATATCCTTCCAAAAATTTGAACCCCCTGAACCTATCCAATATTGGAGGCATATTGTATGTTAGTTGATCAGAATATAATTAAAACCCCACATACCTTATGAGTTCCCACTCATGTATTTCTTACATAATCAAAGTAGACAGAATTATTTCAAAGCTAAATATATTCAATTAAATAATTTTATTGGATAGTTGACAAAAATACATTTCCTTTCTACACAGAGGAATTAACTCTCTGTTTATTATATTATTAGTAGGGAAAAGACACGGAGAGAACAATTTGGAATATGATGAATCACACACAAGGAGAATCCACATGAGCAGAGCACATGTAATCCTAGACAACTCATGCCTCTGACATGCCAGAACCACCAATGCCCTTTGGTGATATCACAGGGCAACTATGCCTTCACTGCTGGATGTCTCTACTGCTAGAAATCTCCATGCTGCTGTGTGTCTATACTAAGTTGCTCTCTGTTACCATTTGTACGCCTTTAGCAAAAGAACCTCTTTGGGTCCTCTGCTGCATTCTGCTACCATCTGCTCTACCAGCTGGGAGAAGGCAACACTCTTTCAGCCATAGGATATGGAAACTAAATACTGCTAGGAAGGCAGCAAAAGACAACTTTCAGGCAAAGATTAAGGCGGTCATTTTAACAGTTTTTCCCCTTTTTAAGTTCAGGTTCCCTATCCATCTTTCTGATATGAGGTTTAAAATTTTCTTTCTAACTTGTCTTGTGGTTGGTCATTATTCTGCATTCCCTTCAAAGTGTCCTGGGGATTCCACTTAGAACAACTGAAAAGGAGCTATGTGGAACTCTAATGCCAGTTATTTTTTTAACCTTGGTTAATACCCATTGTTCAGCTTATATATCAACATGAAAAATTACAAAGGGCCAGGTGGGACTACTTCCCTTGTTCCATATTCTTACCAACAACAAAATCTGATCTTCCTGCACAAGATTATAATAATGAATTTGTAATATGCTAAAGATTTTTCAATGTAAGAAAATCTTTGACTAAATTATTTACTTGCAGTATTGCAAAAAGAGCATTTTTTTCATAATGATTCCTCTACTTCATCTTTTACATGTTGGAATTCACTTGTGCACATACAAACACATACACATAAACATCTTTTATTTTCCCAAATTCTCTTCAGAGTTGTGCTATCTTCTGAGTAGTTTCACATTCAGATTTACTACAGACTTCTTTCCTTACTAAAAATAAATGTTTTGTTTTTAAATTGTCATCTTTCCTAATGCAAAAACAACTTTCTGGTTCACCATGGCTTCATTAACAACTGTCTTTCCTCTGATCCTATGAGTATCATAGGATATTGACTGTGATAATTAGCTTCTCATACTTGGATGGATGTCCCATTCCTGTCAAATGTTGCTGTGAGCCCAGTTGTAGCAACCATACCACTGATAATTAATGTCTCTGGGAGAGCTGCATGAACAAAGGAGAGCAGAACAATGTGGGGAGGGGATAGCATCTAACTCAATGAGAGGAGTTGCCCTGCATTCCTAAACTGACTGGGCTGTTACACATCATTTAATTGATGATCAGCCAGTATGATTTACAGGTGGGAAATGCTCTCTGCCAGATGATAGTTGATATGTGGTCTCAGTCTTTCTTAAGCTGGCAGGGCCATTTTACAGTGATTTTAATGTGACTGCTGATGTATTGCAGGTCTTTTTTGGGGATGGTGCCAATAAAGCCAAGTCATCAAAGAGAAACAGCTTGACAATTTCTTTCATCTTGATATTTTACCTGAAGTTGATGCAGATAAAAAAGCCTTCCATCTGTTTTGATGTAGTTATTGCAAGCGTATTTTTGTGTGGGCTAATTGAAATATCTTGAAACAAATTCAAGTTTTACAAAAATTGTTTTTAAAGAGATAAAGAGACCAAGTAATTACTATTGTTGGAAGAATTTGATTGTTACCTTTGGGTCATCCTTACAGGTCTTAAGGTTGAAAAGACATGGAGGTGAGAGTAAGAAATAATAGGAACATTTCAGGAATTAAAATTTGATTAGTAGTAATTAATATTTGTGAGTATTTTACCATTTGTAAACCCCTTTATAAATAATATTTCATTTGACCCTTACAAAAATCCAGGGAAGTAGGTGTTATTACTATCTGTATTTTACTGCTGAAGAAGTGGAAACTGAGGGAGGTTTAAGGGACCTATACAGGGTAACATAGTAAGGGAGTGTCTGAGGAATGATTTGAATTCATGTTCCTGACTCCAAATCTTGAAATTTTATCTGATATACAACCGAGTTATCTTACTAATTTAAGTCCCATTGCCTTATCCTGGCCTCTATGTTCTGGTCCCAGTATAGTTTCATAGACTTATCTTCCAATAGGCTCTAGATGTACTCTCTGATCTTGTCAAACTAGTCCAATTTAAGTGTTCTGCATATATCTCTAGCTTTCTTGCCTCCATACCTTTTCTCATGTTCATTCTTTCATCCAGAATGATGCCTTCCTCTGCTTCTGTACAAACTCTACTCTGTTCAAATCAGTGTTCATATTGCACCCAATTTTTGAAGTCTCACACTAAATCTATCAGATCATAACAGAATCTCAAGCTTCCAAGTAACCAAGAACACAATGGTCATCAAGCCTTTCTTGAAGAAATCTAATGAATAAAACAATTACTTCCTCCCAAAGCAACCAAATTATCTTTAGATAGTATTAATTACTTTGAATTTGCTTTCCTTACCTTAGTCAAATTCTACAATTAGTACCCTCCTTTCACTACTAATAGTTCTGCCCTTTTGGGCCAAGCAGAATAAATGTCAACCATTTTTCACATGACAATAACTATGCCACTTGAAGGTACTTTTCTTTTATCTTCTGACTTATCTTCTTCAGGCTAAATAACCCCAGATCCTCTAGCCAACCTTCACAAGGTAGTATCTTGAGTCTCTTCCATAGCCTTCTCCAAATGTGCAATTCAACTAGAAATGATGATTCTCTCCTCTTAAATATTATAACACTTATAATTCTCAAAGTGGTTTCTTGAATTATGGCTACTTTAATATGCTCCTAGACAGTAATGGATTATTAGCTCTTTAAAGGAAGGGATTGTCTACCCTATAGGTCCTAATACACTGATAATATAGGATTATATGAAACCTTATTACATACTTTAAAAAATAAAGCCCTAAGTGAAATATTAAAATGGAAATGTAAGGTATTTATTCTCATTTCTATTTTATATACTTCAAAAACTTATGCTTTTTGTTAACTAGGTATTCTGTCCCTAAAATCATAGGATTATACATTTAGATGAGGAAAGGACTATAGAGGTAATGTAGTTAACAAATAAAAAACTTAGGCCCATGAAATTGAATGATTTGCCCACCTTCACACAAATGTAAGTGGCACATGAAAGATTCAAAACAGAATTCCCTAACTCCTCTACTAATATGTCATGATATTTCTTAGTAGAAGGTCTTTAAATAGTATTGTAGGCAAAGATCAATTCCAGGGAAAACTCTGATGATAAATCTCTCTGACATTAGCTAAACTTTCCCTTGGACAACTTGTATTCCACAAAGTTGTTAGGTCAAGTTTTCAGCTATAAAAAGTTAGACCTGAATCTCCAGGCATAAAATTCAAAAACATGGATTACCCCTAAATCATTATGAAATGTCAGAGAAAAAATTTCCTAGTCCATTTTTTACTGATTTAATTTATCAATATAGACTATTGCATTTAAATCCCTAAATGATCAGATTGAAGATTACTGTATTTCTTGTCTCAAAAACATTTTACCAATCAATCAACAAGCTCACATTTTTATAGTCTTTTTGTTCTGTGATAGGCATTATGCTAGGAGCTGGAGGTACAAAGAAAAAGTACAACTATGTTTAACGTTCTTAATTTCCTTTTGTTGTTGATTAGTACATCAACCTTATAAAAGGGGATGATGTTTTGCACCTCAAAATAATATATGACCCATAAACAGAAATGTGGAAAAATCTTAAAGCACTTTCAATGTCTTTAAATATGTCATGTAAAAAGAAACACATATTTGAACAGATACATTAATAAACCATTCTTATCTAATCAAAACCCAATACTATTTTATAGAATATTTTGGCAAAGAAACGATATGAAGATATAGAACAGATTTAAATTAAAATTGAGACTCCTCTTTTCTGTACTTTTTTGTTAAATAAAAAGGTTTCCCATTATTTATGAAAATATTAATCAGTATTACTAACAATTCAGAAAATGAGTCATCTAACCTCTAATGTCCTTTTCAACCATGACCCTCCAAACCTAAAGAAGGTATGGAGAAAATTGAAGGAAATGAATATAGTTATCCTAACCCACTCATGTCAATGCATTCAATACTACTTATATATGTTAGTATTTTCATCAAAATAAAGACATGAGTGGTTTTAATGAGTGGCTTTAATTTGTCTTTAACTGGAAGTCTTTCCTGAAAGCAAAGATTGGATGGGCACTTATGAGGTTTGTTAAAGGTAGGAATCTGTGTTTTAGGCAAAGGTTTGTTTAAATCATTGAATCATAGACTTTCAGAGTTGCAAGGCATCTCAGTGCCCATCTAGAACAACCCATAATGCAAAAAGAAACCTTATTACAATATAACTGGCAGGTAGTTATCCAGTGTTGGTTTTAATGCCTTCAATAGGAGGGAACCTACAACTTATTAAATTTGCACTTTGGGATATTTCTAGTGGTTACAAAGCTTTTCCTTACATTATGTCTAAATTGGTAAATTTGTAACTTCTAACCATGGCTTATGGTTCCGTCCTCTGTGTCATCACCATCACCACCACCATCATCATCATGAGGAGAAGGAGAAGTCTAAAACCTCTCATATGTGAAAGTAATTGAATTACTTCAAGGAGTCTCTTATGTGTTTCATGAATCTTCTATTTTCTAGGATAAACATTTTTAGTTTATTTGATCTTTTATCATATGGAATAAACCTGAGAACTTTTGCTATCCTTGTCTTCCTCCTTTAGTCATTCTCTGTCTTATCCATGTCTTTCCTAAAATGTGGTGCCCCAAACCAAACACAATATTCTAGATATGCCCTAGGAAAAGAAAATATAAGGTGTTATTATCACATCATGATTAATGAAAAAAAAAATGCCACTTTTATTTCAACTTAAATGTTTCCTGCCTCATGAGACAAGAAAGCAAAAGAAGACAAAACAGTAGCCTGACTCATAGCTGCAAATAAAGCATAGAGACTTCCCCTCTGTTTACTATTTTCTAATCAGTGATGCTTCACCATTATATGGTCATATATGTCCTGTGTCTAATTATCACCTAAGAAAATCCAGTGATTGCCAGATCCTCATATTGTGTGAATAATGCTGGTTTATATTTGGGAAGAAGTTTGCTCACTTTTGCTGAGATGGATTTCTGTTTCATTGTGGGTTAAGGTGCTGGGGAGAAGGATTGACACTGATTGCATATTGTGGAAATTTATTTTGATTTGGGGACCCTACCTTTAGGCTGAGATTAGAAAGCCTTAGGCCCTCAGGGTCTTTCCCCTCCTCCTCAGCTTCAGCTGAGCCAAAAAGCCCCGTTGGCTATACAAGACACCAGGTCAGACAGCTGGGGGGGAAAAGGCCCAGCTCCCTCCAACCGGAGCAGAGCTATCTGAGAGATACTGGGCTCTGGCATAGCCTGTGCTGAGAAATGTGAAGCAGGAACGCACCTCCCAACCCCCACCAGCCACAGCCCTGGCTGGCAGATTAGCTTGGTCTGTGGGGCCGCAAAAATCCCTGAGATTTGAGTGGAGAGAAGAAAAGGTATATATAGACCTGGGGGTTAGACTCAGGGGGATTCTGACTACAGAAGGGGCAGCAAAGGCGGCGAAGGGCAGAATGACGGAGCAGACAGAAGATCGGTGAGAAACACAGGGGTTCAGTGGTGGCAGTAAGGGGAGGAAAGTTAGAAGCAGGGGCATTTACAAAGTGAAAGGGTACAGGCAGAGTTAGTGAAAGTAGCTGAGCAAGTGAATGCCCTGAGGCAAGAGGCGGCTAAGGCCCTTATTGTATTAAAAAAGTTAGAGGCACAGCAGGTGGGAAAGAAACTCAGTGGAAAGAGACCACAGGAAAGCAGTCAGGTTGTACATTTTATTTCCCTGTATTCTTAATTTAAATAGTATCTCATAAAGAAACTCTGCTTTGATTATTTAGTTAAGAGGCTTCTTAATCTTTAGTTTATCAATTTTGGGAGTAGAGCAGTGTGGTAGAACTTTATAAATGGCCAACATTAAATTAATAGCGGTCAGATGGCCAAATAGTCAACAGTCCCCAGATTAGTCCTCCAGTCAGCTTTAGCCCCCCAAATTAGGCCTAGTCATTAAAATATTTTTACATTTGAATGGCGACCCAGATGGGACTTACGGCCCAATTATAATTTCTCTAAACCTATAATTTTTCATATACTTATAATTTTTCATAAATCCAATTATATAATTTTTCCAGGTTAGTTATAGTTAATAATTAATTTTTTTTACAATATGAAAATATCAACAAAAGAGGTATGTCCCTAACCAAGTGCAAGTCTCCAAACACACACACAAGAATGCCTGTTAGTGAAGACCCATAGAATATGCTGTGTTTTTATGGATATATTTATGGATATGAATACCTACCTACCTTTGATACATAAGCAGAAAGCTTCAATTCATAAAATAAAAAATATTGTGTGTTTAAAAAGTAAATATGCGCTATGTAGGTTCCATTCTGTTTTCAAATGAATGTAGAGTATCAGAAACAATGTCACTTGACACTAACTAGCTCGTGTGACCCTGGCAAGCCCACTTAACCCCCATGCCCTGCAAAACAAAAACAAACAAAACAAAAAACCCCACAAAGAAACAATGTAAACATGTTTGATTCCTTGGAATTATGTTCAACCTAAATTATTTATTATTTTCTTTTAAAGAAATTTATTTTCAAATGAATTTTGAAAAAATATATAAGGTTCTGAACTCTCTCCCCCTTCCAGCACTCCTCTAAGGCAAGTGATTATTACTTATACAGCAGTTGGAGCCTCAGCTTTTCAATATCCTTACTTCAGGATGCTTTCTAAACACATGTACAGGGTTGTTTTATTGGAGCTATACTTTCATACTACTGTGAAAGTGTTAAATTTGCTCTAAGAATTCTGGGACTTTTCTATTTAAATAAGAATTTTATTATTTATGATTCCATCTTCAGATGAGTCAAAATAAAGAACATAATTGATAATGGCATTGATGAACGTCTAAGCCTGAAGAATTGTCATTGGATAAAGTGTATATGCCTACGGGGTCCATATCTTTTATGACAGGTATGTAAAAGGATGCATTTTTTAATATTTTGAAATCTAATTATATTCTTTAAAATCAGGTTATTAGTTTTTGTTGAATTTCCAAATGTAGCTTAAAGGTAAATAGAATTTGAAAATTGAGTGTCTCTTATTTAAAAAAAAAAAAAAGCTAATTTTCCAATCCAGTAATAGTGGCCTCCTGGCTGTTCATCAAACAGGACACTCCATCACCCCATGCAAGCATATTCACTGGCTTGCTCATGCTTAGAATTATTTTAGAATTATTTTCTTCCTCATCGCCACCTTCTAGTATCACTGGCTTCCTATAAGTCTCAGTTAAAATTGTGCTTTCAGGGCACCTAGGTGGCACAGTGGATAGAGCACTGGCCCTGAATTCAAAAGGACCTGTATTCAAATCCGGCCTCAGACACTTAACACTTAATACCTGTGTGACCCTGGGCAAGTCACTTAACCCCAATTGCCTCACCAAAAAAAAAAAAAAGTGCTTTCTTCAAGAGACTTTTCCCAGTCTCTTTCATGTTACTGCCTTCTCCCCATAAGTATTTTTAACTTACTTGTTTTATATCAAATTTGAAAATAATTATTTATGTATTGTCTTCGCCATTGATTGTGAAGTCCTTGAGGGCAGGAACTGGGTATTTCTTTTTTTTTCACCCTTTATTGTGGGGCAATATAAGGTTAAGTGACTTGCCAAGGGTCACACAGCTAGTAATGTCAGAATGTCTGAAGCTGGATTTGAATTCAGGTCTTCCTGAATCCAGAGCCAGTGCTTTATCCACTGTGCCACTAGCTGCCCCCTATATTTCTTAATATCATCAGTAATTAGTACATGCCTGAGATATTGTAGGTGCTTAATAAATGCTTCTTGAATTTTTTATTGTTTTAAAATTTCATTTTCTTAAGTGGGAGTGGTACTAGCATACTAGCTGTCAACAGAACAACACAAGGAATAATAGCAATTCTGTTATTTTTCAATAGCATGGTCACTAAACAGCCAAGGTATTCCCGTAACAAAATTTTTAACATATTGTAATTAAAATACTCCCCAAATTCCAACTCAGATTTCCTGGATTTCTTCAAACTTAATCAATTGTAAACTGATCTAACAATAATAGATCATAAAAAGGGAAAAGGAAGATGGTGAGGAAGAAAAATCAGCAAGCTGACTGAGCTTTCCTCTCTGTTCCCACAAAAAGAACATTAAATCAAGTCTCTGGATGGATTCTGAAACTAGATAACCTGCAAGAGACAGAGAGACACACTCTTCCAACCAGAGATAATGTAGAAGATTTCAGAAAAGGGTCAGTCTGACTCAGGCAAAAGGGAGGTGCAGCGCAGGGCAGTAGCCAGTGCCAAGGGGTGTCAGGTCAAGTCAGCACTAAGCTGCACGCCACAGTCAAACAACTGAGGCCCCTGGATCCTGGCTTAATAATCTGGTTGTCCCAGCAGGACAGTGGAAAACTCCTACCTGCACCAGCTGAGGGGGCAAGTTGCCAGCTGGAGGGCCACACACAGGATAGGCCCACTGATCCTAGCACGCTCAGACAGGAAGTGCAGGGTGGGGGAACTGCACACACCATAAAGGCCTCAGCGTAAAAAGCCAGTGACACAACACCTATACCCTGCACAAGAAGTCCAAAACAGGGACCCTGGTGCCCCCAGAGCAGACCTCAACTAAAAAAATAAATAAATAAGCGGCAATAATGAGTAAGAAGCAAAAAAGAGCCCTCTCCATTGAGAGCTTCTGTATCAACAGGGAAGAAGCCAACACAAACTCAGATGAGGACAATACCCTCAAATTGCCTACATGTGAAGCCTCACGAGAGAAGGTAAATTGGTCTCAAGAACAAAAAGCCTTCCTGGAAGAGCTCAAAAAGGATTCTAAAAATCAATTGAGAGAGGTAGAAGAAAAAATGGGGAGAGAAATGAAAGCAAAACAAGAAAACTATGAAAAAAGAATAAGCAGCTTGGAAAAGGAAGCACAAAGATTGACTGCAGAAAATAATTGCCTTAAAAAATTCATTTGGTCAAATGGAAAAAAAAGGTACATAATCTCATTGAAGCAAACAATGCCTTAAAAATTAAAATTGGACAGTTGGAAGATAAGGAATGCATGAGATACCAGGAATCAATCAAAGAGAATCAAAAGAATGAAAAAAATAGAAGAAAATATGAAATACCTCATTGGAAAGACAACTGATCTGGAAAACAGATCAAGGAGAGACAATTTGAGAATCATTGGACTGCCTGAAAGCCATGACCAGAAAAAGAATCAAGACACCAGATTCCAGGAAATTATTAAGGAGAACTGCCCTGATATCATAGAATCAGAAGATTAAATCATCATTGAAAGAATCCACCGATCACCTCCTGAAAGAGACGCCGAAAGGGAAACTCCAAGAAATATTGTAGCCAAATTCCAGAATTATCAGGTGAAGGAGAAAATACTCCAAGCAGCCAGAAAAAAGCAATTTAAATATCATGGAGCCACAGTCAGGATTGCTCAGGACCTGGCAGCTTCAACATTAAAGGACGACAAGGCTTGCAATATGATATTCTGGAAGGCAAAGGAGCTTGGATTACAGCCAAGAATCTATTACCCAGCAAAACTGAGCATTCTCTTTCAGGGAAAAATATGGACATTCAATGACATTGGGGACTTTCAATCTTTCCTGGTGAAAAGACCAGAACTGAATAGAAAATTCAATCTTAACATACAAGACTCAAGAGAAGTTTAAAAAGGTAAACAGAGGGAAAAAATAAAGTTATTCAATTAGGTTAAACTATTTCCATCCCTACACGGGAAGATAATACTCATAACTCTTAAGAATTGTAAATGTATTTGGGCAGAGAGAAGGACTTTACACAGAGGGTATAAATATAAATTGTCTTTGATGTGATGATACAAAGAAAATTAAGAGGTTATGGGGAGGAGACAGAAGGGGAGGTGGAATGGGGTGAATTACATTATATGAAGGGATGAACACAAAAACCTATTACAATAGAGGGAAGGAAAGGAGGGGCGAACACTGTTTCAACCCTATTCTCATTAGATTTGATTCAAAGAGGAAATAACAGATATGTTCATTGGAATAAAGAAATTTAGCTCATTCTTTAGGGAAGTAAAAGGGAAGGGAAGGGGGAAGATGGTTAGAAGGGAGGAGCAAAAGCAAGGGAGAAAAGGGTAAGAACAGAGAGGGGGGATGATAAAAAGGGAGTGCAGATTGGGGGAGGCAGGGGTAAGAAATAAAACATCGGTAAGGAGGAATAGGGTTGAAGAAGTGGGGAAAAGTACAATAGGGGGAAAATAGAATGGAGGGGGAATAGACAGTAAAATAACTGTGAATGTGAATGGGATGAGCTCTGCTATAAACAGACGTGACTTGCAGAGTGGATTAGAAACCCGAATCCTACAATATGTCTGTTTACAAGAAACATATTGAAGCAGAGAGATACACACGAGAGTAAGGTTAAAAGGCTGCGAGCAGAATCTATTATGCTTCAGCTAAATTAAAAAAGCAGGGGTAGCAATCATTACTCAGACAAAGCACAGAAAAAATAGATCTCATTAAAAGAGATAAGGAAAGAAAATACATATTGCTAAAATATAATGAAGTAATATCAATATTAAATATGTATGCACCAAGTGGTATAGCATCCAAATTCTTAGAGGAGAAATTAAATGAGTTACAAGATGAATTAGGCAGTGATACTATACTAGTGGGGGATCTGAATCTCCCCCTCAGAATTAGATAAATCTAGCTGAAAAATAAATAAGAAAGAAGTGAAAGAGGTGAATAGATTACCAGAAAATTAGACATGATAGATGTCTGGAGAAAATTGAATGGGGATAGAAAGGAATATACCTTTTTCTCAGCAGTACATGGCACATTTTCAAAAATTGACTATGTATTAGGGCACAAAAACATCATAGTCAAATGTAGAAAGGCAGAAATAGTAAATGCATCCTTCTCAGATCATGATGCAATAAAAATTACATGTAAGAAAGAGCCACGGAAAAATAGAAGAAAATCAATTGTAAACTAAATAATTTCATTCTAAAGAATGAATGGGTCAAAACAACAAATCATAGAAACAATCAATAACTATATCCAAGAAAATGACAATAATGATACAAAATACCAAAATCTATGGGATGCAGCCAAAGCAGTGCTTAGGGGAAAATTTATAGCTCTAAATGCTTACATGAATAAGAAAGAGAAAGAGGAGATTAATAAATTGGGCATGCAACTTAAAAAGCTAGAAAAAGAACAAATTAGAAATCCCCAATTAGACACTAAATTAGAGATCCTGAAAATTAAAGGAGAAATTAATAAGATTGAAAGGAAGAAAACTATAGAATTAATCAATAAAACTAAGAGCTGGTTTTATGAAAAAAAAGAATAAAATAGATAAAATATTGGTTTATTTGATTAAAATAAAGAAAGAAGAAAACGAAATTACCAGTATCAAAAATGAAAAGGGTGATGTTACCACCAATGAAGTGGAAATTAAATCAATAATTTGGAATTCTTTTGCCCAACTGTATTGCCAATAAATTTTACAATCTAAATGAAGTGGATGAATATTTACAAAAATACAAACTGCCCAGGTTAACCGAAGAGGAAATACAATCCTTAACCAAACGCATAATAGAAAAAGAAATTGAACAAGCCATTAATGAACTCCCTAAGAAAAAATCCCCAGGGCCAGATGGGTTTATGGGTGAATTTTACCAAACATTTAAAGAACAATTAATTCCAACATTATACAAATTATTTGGAAAATAGGTGAAGAAGGCGTTCTACCAAATTCGTTTTATGACACAAATATGGTGGTGATACCAAAACCAGGCAAAGCAAAAACAGAGAAAGAAAATTATAGACCAATTTCCCTAATGAATATTAATGCTAAAATCTTAAATAAGATATTAGCAAGGAGATTACAGCAAGTGATCACCAGGATAATACACTATGACCAGGTGGGATTTATACCAGGAATGCAGGGCTGGTTCAACATTAGAAAAACTATTAACATAATCAACCACATGAATAAGAAAACTAAGCAAAATCATATGATTATCTCAATAGATGCAGAGAAAGCTTTTGACAAAATACAGCACCCATTCCTAATAAAAACACGAGAGAGTTTAGGAATAGGGGGAGCTTTCCTTAGAATAATAATACAGTATCTAACCTAAAGCATCAGCAAGTATTATATGCAATGTAGATAAATTGAGAGCCTTCCCAATAAGATAGGGGAGAAACAGGCATGTCCATTATCACCCCTATTATTTAATATTGTACTAGAAATGTTAGATTTCAGCAATCAGAGAAGAGAAAGGAATTAAAGGAATTAGAATAGGCAAGGAGGAAACAAAACTATCACTCTTTGCAGATGATATGATGGTATACTTAAAGAATCCTAGAGAATCAACTCAAAAATTACTTGAAAAAATTAACAACTTTATCTAAGTGCAGGATATAAAATAAATCCCACTAGATCATCAGCATTTTCGATACATGACCAACAAAGTCCAGCAGCAAGAGATAGAAAGAGAAATTCCATTTAAGTAACGGTAGATAATATAAAATACTGGGCGTCTGCTTGCCAAGACCAAACCAAGAACTCTATGAACACAACTACCAAACACCTCTACACAAATCAAGTCAGATCTTAAATAATTGGAAAGATATCAATTGCTCATGGATAGCAGAGCTAATATAGTAAAAATGACAATACTACCTGGAATTAATTTACTTATTCAGTGCCATACCAATCAGACTACCTAAAAACTATTTTATAGAGCTAGAAAAATTAATAACAAAAGTTCATCTGCAAAAACAAAAAATCAAGAATATCCAGGGAAATAATGAAAAGAAATTCACCAGGAAGGTCGGCTAGCAGTACCAAGCCTGGAACTTTACTATAAAGCGGCAGTCATCAAAACTATCTGGTACTGGCTAAGAAATAGAGGTGGAGGATCAATGGAAAAGGCTAGGCACAAGAAACACAGTAGTAAATGACACTAGTAATGTAGTGTTGGATAAACCGTAAAGACTCCAACTTCTGGATAGGAACTCAGTATTTGACAAAAATCTGCTGGGAAAACTGGAAAATAGTATGGCAGCAATTAGGCATAGACCCAACATCTTACACTAAAATAAGGTCAAAATGGATACATGATTTAGACATAAGTAGTGATACCATAGGTATCAGATCTTTGGAAAGGAAAACAGTTTATGATCAAACAAGAGATAGAGAATATTATAAAATGCAAAAGTGGATGATATTGATTACATTAAATTAAAAAAATGTACAAACAGACACAATGCATCCAAAATTAGAAGGGAGGCAGAAAGCTGGGAATCAATTTTTATGGCTAGTACTTATGATAAAGGCTTCATTTCTAAAATATATAGGGAACTAAATCAAATTTATAAGAATCCAAGTCATTCCCCAATGAGAAATGGTCAAAGGATATGAAACAGGCAGTTTTCTGATGAAGAAACCAAAGCTATCTATTCCCATATGAAAAAATGCTCTAAATCTCTAATGATTAGAGAGATGCAAATTAAAATAACTCTGAGAGGTACCACCTGACACCTATCAGATTGGCTAAAATGACAAAAAAGGAAAATAATAAATGTTGGAGAGAAGCTGTGGAAAAATTGGAACACTAAGGATTGTTGTTGGAGTGTGAACTTGATCCAACCCTTCTGGGGAGCAATTTGGAATTATTCCCAAAGGTCTCTAATGCTGTGCAACCCTTTTACCCCAGCAATACCACTTTTAGGTCTTTTTTCCCCAAAGAGATCATGGAAAGGGGAAAGGGACCCCACATGTACAAAATTATTTATAGTTGCTCTTTATGTGGTGGCAAGGAATTGGTAGTTGAGAGGATGTCCCATCAATTGGGGAATGGCTAGGACAAGTTGTGGTATATGAATACAGGGGATATACTATTGTGCTATAAGAAACGATGAGCAGAGGAGTTTCAGAGAAACCTGGAGGGTCTTGCATGGGCTGATGATGAGTGAGATGAGCAGAACAGAAAGAACATTCTACACAGTATCATTAACATTGTTGTTGTTCTACTGTGATGGACTATATTCTTCTCACCAATGACAATGGTACAGAAGAGTTCCAGGGAACTCATGATGGAAGAGGATCTCCAAATCCAGGAAAAAGACAAAAACAAAAAAAACTGTGGAGTATAGATGCGAATGAATCATACTATTTCTTTTGTTTTTGGTGCTGTTGTTTTTCTACTTTGAGGTTTTTCCTCATGCAGGGGAGGGGCGTGGGAGGGGGAGGGAGGGAGAAAAAAATCTGAATTGGAATGCTTGTATAAACAAAAGTTGAGAACTATTTTTATAGTGTATTGGAAAAAATAAATAAAATGCTTTTTAAAAAAAAAGGGGAAAAGAACCCACAGGTACAAAAATATTTGTGACAACTCTCCTTGTGGGTGGCAAATAATTTCAAATCGAGGGAATTCCCATCTATTGGGGACTGGCTGAACAAGTTGCTGTATATGAATGTAATGGGATACTGTAGTGCTATTAGAAATGACGACAGGCAGATTGCAGAAAAAGTTAGAAAGACTTAAGTGGACTGTATGCTGAGTGAAGTGAGCAGACCCAGGAGAACATTGTACACAGTAAGAAAAAAATATTGTGATGATCAGCTTTTATAGACTTAGCCTCTTCTCAGCAATAAAATGATCTAAGCCAATTCCAAAGAAACTCATGATGGAAAAATCTCCACATGCAGAAAAAAAGAACTGTGGATTCTGAATGCAGATTGAATTATACTTTTTCTACATTTTTTTCTTTTTTTGAGGTTTTTATCCTTTTGTTCTGATTCTTCTTTACAACATGACTAATGAAGAAAATATGTGTGATGTAATTGTACAATATGTAACACATATCAGATTGCTTTCTGTCTTGGGGAGGGGGGAGCAAAGGCGGGGAGGGAGAAAAATTTGGAAACTAAAAATCTTATGAAAACAAATATTGACAATTTTCTTTACATGTAACTGGAAAATAATAAAATACTTTTATGATTAAAAAAACCCCAAAAACTCAATTGACACCTCTCCCAGAGCCTTTCATTTTATGCCCCCTCACCATCTGTTAGTTCCCTCTAAGGTTGCTTTCACATATTGAATTTATCTTCTACATATTGATTTATATATGTTACCACCCATATTTGTAAAATAAGCCCCTTGAAGTCATGGATATTTTTACTTTTTTTTCTGTATCACTTACCAATTTTGTTCAGGTCCTGAAATATGCACTTCATAATGACTTCATTACCAATTGAATAATCCAGTCAAAATTAGACTCATTATTAAATCTCTAAGTCTACTTGCTACTTTCTTACTGAAGTAATGTATCAGGGTCCACAGATATTCCTGGGTATGATGAAGCAGATTATGAGGTAGATTATTTGAAAAGCCCCACGTTGCTGGGAGTAAAGGACACCATAAAGTCTAAAACATAGTTAGTCTATAAGCATTGCCCATTAATAAAACAAAATATGTGAGTATACAATATGTTCTCCTTCATATACCTTTTATCAGGTGGCATTTTACAATTTTGTGAATTCTTAGCCCTTCAAGAATCCCTTTATGTTCATTTTAAGCTGGTTTCACCTAACCTTCACATGCAGATGACGATAAAAATTGATTTGCCCTTTCATCCTCTAAGGGACAGCCCAACCAGTTATTCTGTCATTTCTAGTTTTTTTTGTTTGTTTGTTTGTTTTGTTTTTGTTTTTTTTTAGTGAGGCAATTGGGGTTAAGTGACTTGCCCAGGGTCACACAGCTAGTAAGTGTCAAGGGTCTGAGGCCGGATTTGAACTCAGGTCCTCCTGAATCCAGGGCCAGTGCTCTATCCACTACACCACTTAGCTGCCCCATTTCTAGTTTTATCGGCAGTATCAAAGTGTCTACCAAGGAGATACGGTGTTTCAGACAACACAGTCATAAAAATAAGTTTCCTTTTAAATCAGTAAATGCAAAATTGAGTACTGATAGGAGAGTGAAATGGGTATGTCAGTTTTAGAGAAAGAGGTAGAGATGTATATATTTTCATGGGACGAGAAATATTTCTTCTCCTTTTGGGAAGGGGTACAGAAAAGGATATGTTCAAAGATAATGATATGATAAAAGAAAAGAAATATTTTTACTGCAACTGCAATCCAGGGGAAACAGTTTTGGATTTCAAACCACAACCCTGAAGTTCAAATTCTGACTATGATGTTTATCATATGACTTTGTGCAAATCACTTAATCTCTCCAAACTTTAGTGTATGTGTGTGTGTGTGTGTGTGTGTGTGTGTGTGTGTGTGTGTGTGTGTGTGTGTGTGTGTGCGGGGGGGTACGGCAATGAGGGTTAAGTAACTTACCCAATGTCACACAAAATGTAAGTGTCAAAGGTGTCTGAGGCCGTATTGAAACTCACGTCTTCCTGAAGCCAGGACCAGTGCTTTATCCACTGCACACATCTAGCTGCCCCATCTCTCCAAATTTATTACCTCAACTGGAAAATGAAAGGGTTGTCTTATGTAACCTCTAAGGTAAACCATTCATCTTTCTCCCTTTGATCCTTTTGTTCTAAGAAATAGGGATGATATAGGATAGAAAAGAAATTTCTGGACAATTCTTTGAAAGATCCATTTGGCTACTACAGAATGGTTGTATTTTGGCAAAACTAGGTAGACATACTTGGTTATTCATGTTGTGTACATATATAAAAAGAAAAATTTTAAAGTATTTGACAAAAAAAAAATGGTGACCTAAACTGCATTACAACTCCACTGACTACAAATTGTAATCTAAAGAAAAAAAATATATACTATTTTAACTAAAATGTAATTCTTCTAAAGTTGAAAGGATTACTTTGATTCAGGGATACAGCAATTGACTTGAATTTAGGTGTTCTATTAATTTGTAAATACATAGAATGTTTCTAAGGATATCCTGTAACATTTCTTAGTGTTGATTAATAGGAAACTGAATTACAATCTATTAGTTTATAACACTCACATTGTCCTATGTTCAGAATAAACAGCCCACAAGTCATGAATATTCAATATTAAAAAGAAATAAAAAGATTATTGTAAGTGGTAAGCTTGTACCAGTTTGTAAACATCTTAGTAATTATAAAAGAGGTGGATTAATTTTTCCAATATGCCCTAATCAATTTCTTGCCAAAGGGAGATTTAGTTAAAAAATCCAACAGGGGAAAGAAAAAATATTATAGAATATGGAAGTTTATTTCCATTTTTCACTCGTTTACTCTAAGTATTTTCAAATAATTTATTAATTTTATAATACTTTAATAGTCCATTGTATCCCTTCCTCAGCCTCACAGAGAACAATTCCTTAAATTATATGTTTTAAGGAATTAAAAATTGATCAGTGCATCAAAAAACCCCAACACATTAAATTCAAGGTTGAAAACTCATGATTCAAATTCTTCATATTTGTTTCAATAAATTTTATTGATATATTTAAAAGTCATCAAAAAGAGCCCAAGCATTCTTTCTTTAAAATCATCCCATATAAAAACAATTATAAAGGTGAGAAAAAAGGAAATAAGATTAAAATACCACCAAAAACCAAAGTGATACGTACACCTTACACATTTGTAAATTTGTTGGGGTTGGGATATCTTCCTCTTTTTTCCTTTGTGTTCTTCATAATTTTGTAACATTCAGTATGAAATTTTTAATTTTTATTTGCATTGTTGTAGTTCCATATATAATTTTTTTTAATTTTTCATTACTGTGTATCAATTCATGTAACTCTCCCCATGCTTCTCTATATTCAATCATATATATTGTTTTTTAGAGCACAATAGTTTATGATATCCATGTATTATAACTTATTAGACATCCTTCAATTAATATTTTTATTGATGTGTTTATAATTTTTCACTATCACCAAGAGAACGTTGTGCACAGAGAGAGCAATATTGTTTGATGAAGAATTGTGAATTGACTTGACTATTCTCAATAATACAATGATCCAAGACAATCCCAAAGAATTATTGATGAAACATACTATCTACCACCAAGGAAAGAACTGATATTGATGGAACACAGACTGACTATGCTAGTTTTCACTTTCTTTTCATTTTTTCTTTATTCAAGTTTTCTATACAAAAAGACTAATATGGAAATATTTTATATAATTGTACATGTATCAACCATATCTAATTGCTTACTACCTCAGAGAGGAGAGAGGGGAGGGAAAGAAGGAGGAATTAAATTGGGAACTCAAAACTATAAATAAAATGTTAATCTAAAATAAATTCTTTACTATTATAAAAGTATTGCTATAAATATTTTGGTAGATATGATGACCATGACCTTGCAGTAAAAAGCCGAGTAGTGAAAACTCTAGGTCAAAAATGACCAATTGCTTTTCGAAATAGTTATATTGAACCATTGCTCAACTAACAAGAGATTATTATGTCTACTTTTCTTCAACCCATTACTTGACTATTATTATCTTTTGTCATCATTGTCAATTTGGATGGTGTCAGAGGAAACCTGGGTGTATTTTTTTAGTTTTCATTTCTCTTGGTTAGTAATTTTGGATAATTATTTACATCATAAATACTGAGTAATTTTTTTAAGAATTGTGTCTGTTCATATACTATTAGCACTCACCTATTACCAAATGACTTTTGATTATGCAAATAAATACATACATACATGTATGTTGTTTAAAATCTAAATGTGGATTCTAATCTGTTCCCCCCAAGTTGTGGGGGGAAACTGGCTAAAATCACTGATAAATTCACCAAGAGTTTAGGCTTTTAAGGGTTTATTAAAAGATATAAGATTGTAAAGAGAGAGAAAGATTGAGAAGAGATTTCTTATAGCATGGAAATTCTAGCTTTCCTACCAGCCCATGTGAAGTCCTCCCCACCAAGCCGATGTCTCAAACCAAAAGAGGAAGAAGCCCTCCACCAGAGTTTGCTTCCTACTCGTGTCCCTCCTCCCCAGAAATGGAAGCTCCTCAAGTGATTGGCTGGTAGCCTTGATTGACAGTACCCACGAGCAAACGTTATTTCCTGACACCAAAGAAAGCTGCATAGCTTGCCCTCAGATGCCTTCTCCTCATGGTGGAGCTTTCCTACAGTAACTCCAGCAGGTGGCATCATTCTAATCATTATGTGTGTATATATAATTTGTTTATATGCCTATGTTTTAAGTATGTATATAACATACATGCATATATGTTAATCATTTATATTTCTTGGATTTCAAACACTTAGAGACATTTGATGTAAAGTTTTCTTCATATTATCTTAGATATGTTGAAAGTTCTAGGCAGTTTTCTTGTATAATTTCATAAATTAGGACATTTTTTAAAAGATGTCATAGTCTTCTGAGTGATCTATAATACTTAACTTATTTTATTTTCCTGTTTGTGAGATACATATGTTTACTTATAAAAATTCCTTTTAATTGTATAACTTTTTGCTTCTCTCCTTCCAGATTGTCTGTTACTTCTCTCTGGAGTATAAGGTATGTTCAGGAATGACTGGGACCTCTTTTAGGTAGGTTTGCTGAGCTCTTTTCAGAGTTATTCATCTATCTTTCATGCCCATCTGTTACCCAATTCTCACCTGTGGCTTCAAGAAGCTTAGCAGTCAGATTGGGATAAGATTGTCTCAGCACAGGGCTAAAGCAGATTGAGTATAACTGACAGGCTGTAAACCTATTGGTGAATTAGGGGGATGTCTACTCCAAGCATGAGAAGACTTCTCCTGAGTTCACCAGAATCAAGTGGATATGAACAATTTGTTCTACCATCCATGAAGATAGCTGAAGCAGGAACTGGGTAGTGCTTAGAGTTTGGTCAGTCATTGAAGGTACCAAGGTGTTCTACTGTATCTGAGCCCATTGCCAGTCATCTTGAGTTAGGCTTGCTACTAGATTTCATGATCTAATTCAGACTTGCAATATTATCCTAAATTTTATTATTATACTTAATCCCCTTTTAGACTTATAATTCATCTTTCAACCTTAACCTAAGATGTCTTTACATATTTATAAGAATCCTGTTGGGTGGAGAATTAGGAGGATAGTATGTTCCTCCTGAATTTTGCCTAATCCCTACTACTTGCTTACTATTTTTCTATCTCTATCTCTGTGTATCTGTCTCTCTCTTTCTGTGTCACAGTTTCTGTTCTTTTCCCTACATTCATCCCCTCATTCTCACTCTTTTCTAGATTTCTTTAGTTGTTATACATGTGAGAGGAAGCATAAAAGAGGAAAGGAGAGGTACAACACCTGCAGAAGAAGTTGCCAGACTCCATCTCCACAAGAGTTGATTCCCTGCCTATGCAGGCCAAGCTAAAAGTATTGCCAGTAATCTGGGGCCAGGCTTTGTGGAGGAAAGTAGAACTCCTTTTCCTAAGGCTCTTGGGCTCAGGGTTTTTGGACATGATGGGAAGTTGTGGTTAAGGTGGTTTGACTCACCTGTCACATGACTATTTTCTGCTTCTCCCTAAGAATTCCATGCTGTTTTTCCTTGACTTGTTGTCTTGTCCTGTTGTATACAATTGGTGTTGGTAATAGGATAGCTACACACTTATTTATAAGAGTTTGTGTCATGTATGATTGCTGACTAAACTGGAAATATGATCCATGATCTAGGAAGAGGAAGAACACTACAGTTTGGGAGCCTTGCTAATGTGCCTACTGATTATTGACCATAAGTATTGATGATGGTAGGGATGGCAATCCCTTGGTCCACAAGTCTTGTTCCCCTTGTTGATGGCTACAGACTGAACCAAGGTCCAATCCAATTCAATAAGTATCATTAAGCAATGCCTGCATGTCAAAATATTGTGATAATTACTAGGAATTTAAAGACATAATAGCAATACCTCTCATTATAAAGCTTAGATACCATTCAATGCATGCTCTGGTTATATTTCTTATAACTAAAATATAATTCAAAGTTAGAATTCTGGGAAAGTTCTGCCCACTTTTCAGCCTACATGGTTAAATATTATTTTAAATGAGTTTTTGCTAAATTTATGTCTATTAAACATTTTGGCAAAGTAAATTATATAAAACATCTACTTAAGAAGGAAAACATAAAAAATAGAAATAACTAGGAAAACACACAGTCCTATAATAATAATAATAAAACAATACAATAACAACTAACATTTATATAGTGCTTATTATATGCTAGGCACTGTGCTAAGTGCTTTACATTTTTCTAAATTGATCTTCACTACAACCATGGGAGGTAGGTGCCATCAAAATCCTCATTTTGCAAATGAAGAAATTGAGGTAAACAGCTCTAAAGTGTATGAGGCCAGATTTGAAGCCAGGTCTTGCTGACTAGATGCTCAGTGCTCTATCTATTGTGTCGCTATACTGACACTGATTCCCAATATTAATGTGAAGAAAACTGCATATTATGATGGGAAACATGATTGGGACATGCACTTGGTGATTTTTTACAGCTCTAAAATACTCTATGAGACAAAATTGGATCTGAAACCATAAAAACATAATCATAATATGATCATGAATTTTGAATGAGACCATTCCATATGCCAGCTAGAGGCATATACAGACAACACCTGGACAATCCCTGTAAATGAGGATGCAATAAAAGTCAAGGATTCAGCAGAACTTCCCATGAACTTAGTAAAACAAAAATCACCATGAAGATTAGAGTCTCGGGTATTTGGATAAACATAAAACAACAAAATTACACTGGCTTAAAATAGTCATGATTTTGCACATTTTTCCAGACACCTACAATGCCTTTAGTAAAACCTGACATAACATAATGACATCCTCAGTATCTTGCTGGATGCTGGGGTTTACAAAGTTATGGAAAAAATTTGTTTAGTTTTGTCTTGGCAATTATAATAAGAATAATTTTTACTATTATTCTCTCTGTATACACAGAACAGGCAGTGTTCAGATAAAGTAATGAAAGCTATAGCCATATAAAAAAGTGCTAAATTACTATTGATTAGAGAAAATAAAATTATAATAATTCTAAGGTAGCATCTCACACCTATCAGATTGACTAATATGACAGAAAAGGAAAATGACAAATGTTAGAGGGGATGTGAGAAAATTGAACACTAATGCACTGTTGGTGGACTGATTCAACCATTCTGTAAACCATTTTGGAACTATGACGAAAGGGCTATAAAACCACTTATTGCCTTTGATCCAGCAATACCACTAGTGGATCTTTATCCAAAAAACAAAAAGAATTTTTTTAAAGGAAAAAGGCCTGTATGTATGTATATATGTGTGTGTGT
Source organism: Dromiciops gliroides (assembly GCF_019393635.1). Classification (NCBI taxonomy): domain Eukaryota; kingdom Metazoa; phylum Chordata; class Mammalia; order Microbiotheria; family Microbiotheriidae; genus Dromiciops; species Dromiciops gliroides. The sequence goes on from NC_057864.1 coordinate 82,449,450, forward strand.
GTGTGTGTATACACATATATGTGTGTGTATATGTATATATGTATACACACACACACACACACACACACACACATATATATATATATATATATATATACATATATATATATATATATATATATATGTTGAGGCAATTGGGGTTAAGTGACTCTCCTAGGGTCACAGAGCTAGTAAGTGTTAAGTATCTGAGGCTGGATTTGTACTCAGGTCCTCCTGACTCCAGGGCCAGTGCTCTATCCATTGGGCCACCTAGTTGCCCCTATAAAATTTTTTATAGCAGCTCCTTTCTGGTGGCAAAGAATTAAAAATTGAAGGGATGCCCATCAATGGGGCAATGGCTGAACAAAGTGTGGTATATGATTGTGATGGTATGTTATTGTGCTATAAGAAATATAAGCAGGATGCTCTCAGGAAAACCTGAAACAATTTACATGAACTAATGCAAAGTGAAATGAGAAGAACTGGGAGAAAATTGTACACAGTGACAGCAATGTTATATGTTGATCAACTGTGAAAGACTTAACTATTCTCAGCAATACAATGACCCAAGACAATTCTGAAGGACATATGATAAAAAAATGCTATCCCCCTCCAAAGAAAGAACTGATGGAGTCTGAATGCAAATTGAAGCATAGTTTTTATTTAGACTTTATTTATCTTGGTTTATTTTTTAGTCTGATTTTTTTACAACATGAATAATATAGAAGTATGTTATGCATGACTGCACATGTATAATCTATAAAAATTGTTTGCCTTCTCAATGGGGGTGGGGAGATGAGAGGAAGAGAATTTAGAAGTCATTTTTTTTTAAAAAGCTAATGTTAAAATTGTTTTTACATGCAATTAGAGGAAACAAAACACTAAATAAATTAATGAAAAAAAATTTTTACATAAAAGTGTCCCTCTATAATTCATTTGCCTCATTAGTTCTTATCTGTATACATTTGGTTGTCTTAGAGTCAAGTATGCCAGAATAATCAGAGGAACATTCAAATAGAAGACTCCCTCCATTTAGTGCTATTTACTTCTATTACCATCATCTCTTTTAACATGATCTTGGGCTGGGGATATATATATATATATATATATATATGTGTGTGTGTGTGTGTGTGTGTGTGTATTAAGCATTTGAAATTATTTGTGAATAGTAGTAGTAATAATAGAAATAATAATAATTAATAATAGTAGAAATAATAGCAGTAGTATTACCTTATTAGTTCTAATAGCTTCCTCTATAGTGATGGTGGTAGTAGTAGTAGTAGTAGTCATAGATGTAGAGGTGGTAGGAACAATAATAGTAGTATTAGTAATGAAAAATAATACTAGTATTAGTATTAAGTACTATTCCTAATATTACTACTAATGCTACTAATAGTAATTTCACTAGGACTAATAAGCTTGCATGGACATAGGAAAGAAATTAGAGTCAGAAAATACCTGAGTTCTAGACCAGATCTTGTCACATACTTGCTTTATAAACATGTGCAAGCTCATTAACCTCTCATCTCAGTATTCCTGGAAATTCTAGAACACTGCAAGTTACACACTGATCGTAAATTTACATTTGTAAAAGTAGTTTACACACTGTATAGAATTAATTGTTATTTGAGGTTTTTATGACCCCAACTTTTGGCTAGAATTTTTAAAACCCCAGCATGAGCACTGGCCTGGGGCTCAGGCTCAGCCCTCTGCAAAGGACATAGTGCTCCACCCACTGGTTGTAGCTGTTGCCATGGCTCTGGTGTCTCAAGTCATCACCACTCGCCTACGCCTACATGGGCCTAGCAAAATTATAATGACTCAAAGCCCAGTGAGGGCAGTCATGTGACTGTCTTTCAGAGCTGATGGCCAATTGGCTTGGGGCTGTGTGTGGTCAGCCTGGGGTCTGCTGGGAAGAAAGGAGATTTTTCACCATTCTAGCTTGAAGCTGGAAGGCTACAGGATACTGCTGTGTGTTCTCAGCTGATTCATGGGCAGTGGTCTTATTCAGGTTGTATTATTTCCCTTTCCCCATATTATTTCCTTTCCCTTAATCCTACTGATCCTGTTTGTGTTTTTTTTTTTTTAAGTTCATTCTTGTTAAATAAACCCTGCTCTTTTTGAGAGAGGCTGTTGGTCTCCTTCCTTGCCCCAATATTGTGGCGAGCTGCCTAGTTAACACTCCCCAATGAAAAATTGGTCCCTACAACACCAATGATTTTGATACCATCAACATCACATGTCCAGAAAACTCTCTCTCTCTCTCATCTATCTATTTATCCATCTGCCTCATAAATCTTACTAATCATTTGATGGATCAATTGATTTATATCAATCCATCCATTTATCTATCATTAGATAAACCATCATCCTCATTTAATACCATTATAATAAATAAATCACTTTAAGTTTAGGGGTCAATATAATGCCTCCAAGTTCCACTTGGCTTTCTCCTCTTTAGCATTAAGGAGTTCATGTTAGAAGAATTATAAGTTCAGTCACAATCACTCCAATTATCTAGTTATTTATTTATTGTTTGCCTGGCATCAAGGAAGAAGTTAGAGTCTCTGTATAACAACATTTTTATCAGTATTTAGTTACCCTCTGACCTCTGTGGTTAAGGCACAATTCAATTTACAAGAAGCATTTGGTTGCAAAACACTAAAACATATCATAGTATCTGTGGATAGACAGGCAATAGGAGGGAAATTTGGGAAAGAGCCTCAGAACTTCCCGCAGTATGAAATGATGATAGAACCAATAACTCTTCTCAACAAATCGCTTCTTTGTCACATGTTAGTTCTTCCTTTGCTCCTCAGTAATGTGATAGAAATTACATTAGATATGTAATGCTTGCTTCAACCTCTCAAATCCAGATGCTTAGAATCTCTGATTCTCTCCTGACTTAGCACCCTTCTTTTATAACATTGCCTAGGATGACTCAGATTTTCATAAAATGACTTTGATTGATTCAAGAAGCTATACAGGCTCTGTTCAAATATAGTTCTTATTGCTTTATTTAATAAAATAAGTATTTTCACCTAGTCAAGATACCTGAAGGGAAAACAAAATGGTGGTTTCATTAATCCTCTGAGGTGCTATGATTATCTATTCTTATAAATGAAGGAACTGAGACACAAGGAGTTTAATTGATTGCCCAGGGTTACAGATCTAGTAATTAAATGAGGAAGGATTCAATCTTATGTTCTATTTATTCAAAATTGAGAGATAGAAAGAGAGAGGCATAATGAGGCAGAGATAGAGAGACAGACACAGAGAGAGACAGAGACAGAAACAGAGAAGATTCAAAGCTTATAACCTTGATATGATAGGTCGGTCTATCTATCTATCTATCAAGCTACATGTCTATATATAAAATAGGTGTACACTTATAGACATACACACATATATATATATATATGTATATATATATATATATATATATATATACACACACACACATATCGCATTTATTAAATACAAGAGGAAAAAGAATTAGCATTTATATAGTACCAACTATGTGCCAGGCACTGTGCTGAAAGATTTACAAATAGTATTTCTTTTGCTCCTCCAAACAAACTTGTGACATAGGTTCTATTATGTTCATTTTGTAGTTGAAGAAACTGAAGCAAATGAAATTTAATTATAATAGACAAAAGTATCCTTACATATATATATATATATATATGCACATATGCATATAGGGATACATCTATATAGAGCTATACAGCTAGATAGAATATGTAGAAATGTGGGCATGTATAATCAGTAAAGTCAAGAAAGTAGTACAAAATTTTGATACAAAAATCATATAAATAACCAAACACAGGTTCTAATGAAGATGATTGTAGATGTCATCTGTAGGAGTCTTTGATAATCCTGGATAACACACTTAACAAAATGAAGTTACTAAAAAATTGTGCTGATGAGTGTAGATCCTAAACTTTGTTAATTTACCTTTCTAGGCAAACCTCATATTCATCTCCTTCATTGATAGATATGTTTGTTTGTTTGTTTTCATTTAAATCTCTTCCTGGCTGCTTTCATATGAAGCATTTTATTTCCTGTCCCCATGATTTTGAAAAACTGGTTCTCCATATATAGAATTTACCCTTTCCTGATCTCCCCCTAATAGAATCCCTAGCTTCCTTCAATACACAACTCAGATTTCACCTCCTAATACCTTTCTTGATAGTCAAAGCCATTGTCACTCTGTCTCTTAAAATTCATATTAATTACTCTTTATATATTTGTGTATGTTTCAAACCTTCTAAGTAGAAAAGCTCTTTGGGGGTTGGCTATATATTTTTTTTGGCCTTTTAATCTTTAATAACTGACACTGTTCTTTTCAGTTAGGAGGTGCTTAATAAATATTTGTTGAATTTAATTAAATTTAACTGAATTAATTTGATTGTAGTATGAGTTTGCAATTGTAAGGCTTTTTTTGTGTCTACTCTAATGTCTAGGGAAGAAAACAGTATAATACTCTCATCTACAAGCCCTTAATTTTACAGATGAAGAATCTTAGACTGAGAAGTAAAGGGACTTCCCTAAAGTCCCATAGCTCTTAATGAGTCAACTAGAAATCAGATCTCCTGATTCCTAATTCCAGTGCTCTTTACACAAGACCATTATGCTATCCCATGAGTCCATTATCATTGTTATGACATTTCATGAAATAAGCCATCCTGACATGATGTTCAAGATAGAATTAAAGGTCCTTTAAAAGATGTGACCACTCACTTGCCTCCCACTTGGAAAATGCTCTTTAATTTATTTCCAGAAAAGTGGAAATTGCTTATATTTTGGATGTTTATGAAGAGTTTAAATTGAAAAGGACCATGTATTTTTTCTATTTTATGCCATCTGTTGTGAATATTTGTAGCAATAACTATTTTTAATTTTATTTTAATTTTAGAAAGTCTTTCTTAAGATGTTAAACCCATCAGATGCTTATACCTATGCAAATGCTAACTATAAAAATGTCTAAATTTTTGTTTTGAAAACTAATGACATCTTCTTTTGATTGAGATCATATGTGAAGTGTGCCAATGTGAAGTGTGGCAAAGTGCCAATTTTGTGGGGGTCCTCAATTCCATTTTTTATTTAGGTCTCTTTGACCTAGTGTTAAGAGTACTGTCAATGAGAAATAAGTATTTCTTTTCAGTACCATACACAACAGTAACAGGTATCTGAATTTTGAACATTACTAATTAAATATTGATTTGTTAGAAGATGAACTCTCAGCCATCAGTGTTTTTCTAATTAGAATAATGACTTCTCCATATCCTGGCAGTTATATTCCTTCTTTCAAAGAAAGACATTTATAAGGAGGAATTTTAAGGGTGTAAATTATTTAGCATATTGTACTTCAAGGTTCAGTTAATAAATTAGATCTATTGTAATAGTTTCAGGCAAATTACTTTCAGTGCTCTAATACTATAGTCTGAAAGATTTCATACTTCTAATCCAGGTTTGTAATAGTAAAATGTAGCATTAAATGGTTTCAGTGTGGTCAGTGGGGAAAAATTTAGTTAGTAGATTTTGCTCAGTTCAAACAAATAGATATCAAGTCAGCCAGTACTCTGTTATACTGAATATCTGAAATTTTTGAGAGAGTAATATTTTTAAATCACCACAAGCCTATCTGAACTTAACAAATTAAGCTATGATTTTTAAAAAATAACATAACTTAATTGCATGATAATTACAGTTACCTGACCCAGTCTAAGGTCTGTTTTATTGAGATGCATCTTCCAGGACATCAGTTTCTCCTTTGAGTGAAGGCAACATTGTAGAGGCTTGTGTGATTTTGCAGGTCTATTCTGGAGCAGAACAAGCTGATCTTTCTCAGGTCACAGTGACTGGGGCCAATGACGTAATGACTAATAAAAAAATCAGGATCAGAAGGAAAAGTTTCTTCCAAAGTTTAGTGATTATGGGTAAATTAAAATGCCCATGGGATCAGAAACAAAGGGATATTTGTGTAGCCTAAGCAACAAGGTGAAGAGGGTAAATAACAATAGTGTCCAGAGATCAGGGTCAAGGGTATTATACATGTGCACCTTGAAGAGTATATCAACACCAATCCCCTGATATTTTTTATCTTCTTATGGACCTCCCAGGCCCATAAATGAAGGAATACAAAACTCGGGTTATCTAAATAATTAATCATACATAGATAGCTGTAGTTAAAAAGCTAAGGGGAAAAAAACTTGCTCACCATGCTTCTCCTCCAAAAATATCATGGCATATGAAAAAGACTACATCACAATTCCCCAGAGCTTACAGGCAAAGTTCTTCCTTCATCATTCCTTAAATGTGTCTCAAACATTACTCCCAAATGTTCTTCTTTTATTGTCTTTTTTTTAAACTGTAATTTGCATAGCCTTGTCAACTTCTATTTCAAGCTCTACTTCAGTTCCTCCATTATACTGGATGTCATTTGATAATTCAGTTTAGTCAATGACTCTCTTGACCTGGCCTCATATGATTCTGCATTTATACATTCCTTTTTTGTCTATCCTCTCTTTAGAAGAAGTGTTCCCTTGCATTTCTATATATTTGTCAGCTCCAACTACCACCCTCCAACATAGTGCCCCATTGATCTTTTAAGTAATATATTTGTAACAGTATTTTTAAAAAAGAGCAAACATACCCGCAACCAACAATGACTGTATTTATTTATATATATATATATATATATATATATATATACACATATACATATATATATGTATATATATATATATATGTCTATCTATCTTCTATCTATCTGTCTATCCATTCATCTATCTATAGATCTATCTATCTCTCTGCCTGTGTGTCTCTGTTTGTCTCTCTGTCTCTGTCTCTGTCTCTCTCTCTCTAACAATTCCAGTGAAGGATATTTTACTTCACATCCTGGGATAGAATTTGAGGTCATTCCTACCTAGGACCCAATCACCCAGTCCATTGGCTAGTATAATCCCATTGACTACTATCACACCCTACCTCCTATCTCTGGTCAAAAGAAAACACCAGAATATGTTGGGAGGATGTACTGAAATAAACCCTTTTATTCTCTCAACAGCACTTCATTTGTGATTATTAGAAGAGGAAATGGAAGTAAAAAGGAGACCTCTCAGAAGAGAGGTAGGTGAAGATGACTGAGTCTGAAGTAGATGATAAATAAAGACAGGGAGAGTGGTTTAATTAGATGGCTGGAAATTTGTCAATACCTTATTTGATCAGGGGCAGCTAGGTGACACAGTGGATAAGGCACTGGCCCTGGATTCAGGAGGACCTGAGGTCAAATCTAGCTTCAGACACTTGACACATACTAGCTATGTGACCTTGGGCAAGGCACTTAACCCTTGTAGTAAAAATTATTTGTGGTAAAGATTAATATTCTTGTTTTTAGCTAACTCATTTGGGAGGGGCCACACCTGACCCACCGCAAGGTTCCATATGCTAATGAGCTGAGAAAGGCAGCTTTTGAAGGACCTCCCCTTTTGGGGAAGGAGAGATTGAATGCTCCCTTAAGGGAGGCAGGCTGCTTCTGGGATGCTAGGTGTCTTCTGGAACTCTGTCTTTTTCCTTCTGGGCCCTTTTGCTGGTGTCTTGTGTTTGTGCTCTGTCTCGGGCGACTGCTGTTCTGGGGCGTGTGTTCCTGCTCTGGGTGTGGCGACTGCGGTCCGGGTGGCATGCGAGCAACCTTAGACTGGTGGGTTGATCAGGTATTTGGTGAGTTTAATTATAGAAAACCCTAATAGGCTAAGTTAGAGTTAAGAGCATTTGTCTGTATTTCTATTTTCCTATTTCCTTATCTTTGATTTTTATTAGTTTCACCTTTGTTGTTTAATTAATTCCCAAGTAATAAAATCTGATCCTTTTGTGAACTAAAGCTTAGAGGCTCCTTTCTTATTGGCCTGGGAGAAATATCTAAAAAGGGCAGTTCAGAGGGGAGGGTTAAACCTAAAAGGTCCCTCATATTTCCGGGACCTCAATATTAAGGCAAGTTACCCATATAATGCTCCGTATATCAAATTTTGGCCCTCACACCCTCACTGTCCTGCAAAAACCAAACCAAAACAAACAAACAAAATCCTTGTACCCTATTTGATCATACATGATTACATGAAATACCTAGTTATCTTCCTAATTTCTCTAACTGGTATAGGAATAATAACACCAACATGAACAAGAGCCATCCAGGACCTCCCATAAGACCTTGTCTTTGAGTTTCTGATTACATTTCAGCTTGAGGTGAATGTAAAATCTGTCCAATAGTCTCACAACTAACCAAGGAGTATTTGCAATCTTCTAGGAGAGTAAGGTAGGCTGATCAATGATACTTATGAATCTTTTATGGTTTAAGCATTTCTATTCTTAGGATAGTAGAAATAAATAGTTTTCCTATATCATAGAAAAATAGTTTTGTTATAATTTCTTGCATATATTTTTCCCAATGTATTTTGCACAATTTTTTGACTACTTTAGTCACCTTAAATCACTATTTTATAAATGAAGATATAATGAATTGGCTTCCTTGTATTCCTTAGAACAGGATACAGAAACAATTGGGATATAGAACAACAGAGCCTTTTCAAACAGTGATTGTCCTAGAGCAATTATGTAGATTATCTCTTCATCTAAATGATAGAGGCCAGAGGAATCTCAAGCATATCCATTTAGTGTCCCTTAGGAAGGAAGGCTTTTGTTAAGACTCATCGCCCAGTGTGTACATAATCAGGCAGATACTGGATAACAAGACTCTTGTATTCCAAATCTGGTAACTCAGGTTTTCTGAAGATCTCAAGTTCACTTTAGAAAGTTGGCTTTTAATTCACATAAGTTCTAGTTAGGAGTTCCCATTAAGGAGACTGAAATTTTTGGATCATTTTAAAAAGAATACTCTTGATATTCTCAGATTCCCAAATGTGATGTTGAAATCATTATTTCTCTCTTTCCCCTTCACTTCATGTACTAGTTCACAAACACAAAACAAATGATTTTCCAGGAGATAATGACTTTACTTGGGGGGGGGGGAGGGACCTATTTCTAATTTTAAAAGACAATGTTTTAGATGGTAATAAAACACATATAAATTATATTATTATGCAAAATTTAGGTTATTTCAGTCAAATCATAACCCACAAATCCATGTATTAACAGAGAACAAAATAAGAATAAATTGATATTTATATAATATGAACCATTATATACATCTCCTTTGATCTCTGTGAAGAAGTTTATTATTCAGTAGGTTGTCTCATTCATTGTGAGTATTAATATTTCTAGGAAAGAAAATATGATGAGACATTGAGTGACTTGTCCACTTACACAGTGCCAATAAATGTTAAATATAGGATTTGAACCCAAGTTTGACTTAGGTTCAAATACACACACACACACACACACACACACACACACATTTTTAAAATTGTTATTCAACAAGGAAGGTTTGCCCAAGTTGTCCAGGAAAAAAACTGTAGTTTGTAATATGTTCTTATCCACATCAATTTTTGATAAACTCCACTGACTTATGTTAGTTGCTTTACTACTTCCCCCTTTGAATTACTCTCCAATGTCCCAACTTTTCTGATTTTCAATTGTATTTGCCCCTCACTATGTCTGTCTTCTGTACTAGATTTCATTTGTATATTTCCACAAATTCACATAATATATGAGTTCTTTATTTTTTGCCTTAGTCTTTTCTGTGTGTGCTTGCATTAATGTGTGTGTGTGTGTGTGTGTGTGTGTGTGTGTGTGTGATTGTGTTTAAAGCTTAAGACTGGTTGGGGCAGAGCCTAGATGGCAGAGGAAAGACATTAAACTCACAGAGCTCCTGACACAATTATCCCCTAAACAGCAATAAAACAACCCCTGAAGCAGCAAAACTCACAAAAAGATAGGCTGAGATTATTTTCCAGCCAAAGACAGATTAAGTGGACTATGCTGGACTGTAAGAAGAGTCCAACCCCATGATTAAGCCAACACAGACCCGAGTCATGCTGTGCCAGAAGAACTTACCGCTGAGCCTCCAAATCAGCTGAAGCACCAAACATCTTCTGGAACTTAGCTTATGGTCAGGTAAGAGGACTGAACAGCTGGCTGGGGGTGTAGGGGGAATACACGGGTGTCTACGGGACCTAAGGAAGAATTCAGCTATCCTACCCCAGCAGGGAACCAAGAAGTAATCTTGAGTGTCAGGAGGTCTCCAGGTAGGGGAGGGGTGTAGTCTCATCAGAGCTAAAAAATCACCACAGCACACAAAGTTCTTCTGGCGGGTTAATTAGCAAATTGACTTGAGTTTATCTGTAGATCAGAGAACAGGTCAGGCAAGAGAAAAACCTTCCCTCCCTCAAACCAAAAAACCTGGGACCTTCTGAAGCTTGGGAGAGTATAAAACTCAAGTAAAAGACAGCAAGATGAGCAGGCAAAGAAAGTTGAGAACTATTGAAAGTTTTTTTTTTAGTGACAAGGAAGATCAAGGTACACCTTCAGAAGAGGATGAAAACCTTAGAGTCCCTACATGCAAAGCTTCCAAGAAAAATATTAATTGGTCTCAGGCCATAGAAGCTCTCAAAAGGGACTTTGAAGAGAAAATAGGAGAGATAGAATGAAGCTTTAGAGAGGTGGAGGAAAGAATAGAAGGAGAAATGAGAGTGATTCAGGAAAGTCATGAGAAAAAAGTCAACAGCATGAAAAGCCAAATGGAAAAGGAGATACAAAAGCTCTCTGAAAAAAAAAATATTGCCTAAGAATTAGGATTAAACAAATGGAAGCTAGTGATTTTATGAGAAACCAAGACACAGTAAAGAAAATCCAAATGAATGAAAAATTAGAGGGCAATATGAAATATCTCCTTGGAAAAACAGCTGACCTGGAAAATAAATCCAGGAGAGATAATTTGAAAATCACTGGACTACCTGAAAACCATGACCAAAATAAGAGTTTAGATACCATCCTCCAAGAGATTGTCAGGGAAAATTTCCATGAAATTCTAGAAGCAGAAGGTAAAATAGAAATTGAAAGAATCCACTGGTCACCCCCTGAAAGAGATCCCCAGAGGAAAACCTCCAGGAATATTATAACCAAATTCCAGAGTTCCCAGGTCAAGGAGAAAATATTGCAAGCAGCTAGAAAAAAGGAATTCAAATACTGTGGAGCTACAGTAAGGATAAAACAAGATCTAGCAGCATATACATTAAAGGGCCAGAGGGCATGGAATATGATATTCTGGAAGGCAAAAGAAGTGGGACTCCAGCCAAGAATCACATACCCAGCAAAACTGTGTAGAATCTTTCAGATAAAAAAATGGGACTTCTATGAAAAACAGAACTCTTAGGCATTTGTGATAAAAAGACCTGAACTGAATAAAATATTTGACTTTTAAATACAAGACCCTAGAGAAGCACAAAAAGGTAGACGGGAAAAAAGAAATCATGAGTATAAGGAAAATCACTCCTACAAAAAATTTCTGGAACTCAGTGGTGGTGATGTTTCAATGCATTATTTACTGTCATTCTCATTAGAATGGGCATCCCAATGTGCAGCTGGTGGGTGCCTAGAATGGAGGCTCACACGCCCCATTTTATCCGCTAGTTCCTAGAGCCTATGGACCCTCCCAGTTTCCATCACTAATTGATTACTCAAGGGTTACAATCTACATGTAAAGACTAGCTAATCAGAACACAGTATTCCCAATTTTAATTGACCTAATTGAGACCAATGAGACCTAACTGAGAACAGCTTGGGGCTCCTAGAACCATGTGATTTTGTTTTCCAGAGGGGGAGGAGGGGATCTGAGACCTTTGTCCTAAAACAAATCTGGAGGAGTGCAATTTGAATGATAACCACTATTTTCTTGTTTAGAGAAGATTATTCCTCATTTATTCACAAAGGGATATTAAAAGTTTAAACTGTTTACATTACTACATTGGAAGATAAATACTTCAAATTCAAAAGACATTTCTCAGCTTTAGGGTAGCTGAAAAGAGTACACTTAGACAGAGGACACAGGTCTGAACTGAATATAAAGGGATAATATCTGTAAAGCATTTATTTTTTACTTATCCTTGTTTTTTGTGGGGCAGGCAGGGTGGGGTGTCTTATGTCTGGGGCTGGATTTGGGCTCAGGGCCTCCTGGGTCCAGGGCTGGTGCTTTGTCCAGTGTTCCACCTAGCTAACCCATGATGACACCTTTACAATAAAGTTAAGGGGTAAGAGGAATCCACTGGAAGAAAGGGAAAGGGAGAGGTGGACTGGGCAAAAGTAACACATAAAAGAAACAAGAAAAAGCTTGTGGAGGGCTGGAGAAGAGGTTAAAGGATTGGGGGAGAGAATAAACGTTACTATCACCAAAATTGGCTCCAAGAGGGTAAAACATACATACTCAAGTGGGTATAGTAATATATTTTGCCCTGAGGGAAAGTAGGAGGGGAAAAAGATAAGTGGGGGGAGGGAAGAGGGGAAGGAAGGAAAGTCAGATTGAGGGAGGGAGCAGTAAAAAGCAAAACACTTTTGAGGAAGGTGAAGATGTTCTGCATAACTGCATATGTATGACATATTGAATTGCTTGATTTCATAAGGAGAGTTGAGAAGGGAGAGAGTAAGAAAAATTTAGAACGCAGAATTAGCTCAAAGACTTTAATCTCATCAGAGTGGGATCAGAGAGGGAATAACATATTCAACCAATTGGGAGGAGTAATCAATTTAACCCTACAATAAAGTAGAAGAGGATAAGGAGGGAAGGGTGAAAGAAGGGAGGGCAGAGCCATGGAAGGGGCAGTCAGAAGCAAAACACTTTTGAGGAGGAATAGGGTAAAAGAAGACAGAAAAAAGAGTAAATATCATGGGAAGGTAATAGGATGGAGGGAAGTAGTTATGATTGATTATAATGGCAAAACATATGGTACCTCCTTTGCTGGGCTACTGTGAAGAAAATTCTTTGTCAAGTTTAAGGTATTATATAAAAGTTATAATGAATAGAATGCTATCAGAAAAAAACCTGGAAAGACCTACATGAACTGAAGCTGAGTGAAATGTACTGTATACAAAATATCTTTTTTTAATTTTAAAATTTTATTTTATTTTTGTGGGTCAATGAGGGTTAAGTGACTTGTCAAAGTTCACATAGCTAGTAAGTGTCAAATGCTTGAGGCCAGATTTGAACTCAGGTTCTCCTAAATCCAGGGCCAGTGCTTTATCCATTGTGCCACCTAGCTTCCTCCCTGTATACAACGTAAAAGTTGTAGCATAAAATGATCTGCTGGTAAGCACATGGTTATTTTCAGCAATGCAATGATCCAATATAACTCTGAAAAACTTATGAAAATTGCAGTCCATCTACGGAGAAAGAACTGATGGTATCTGAAAACAGATTGGAGCGTTTTTTTTTGACAGTTTCTTAATCTGAAGTTTTGTTTTTATCTGTTTTCTCTCACAACCTAGCTAATGTGGCGATGTTTTCCATAACTACTAATGTGTAACTTAGATTGAATTGCTTGAGTTCTTGGGGGTGGGTGGTGGGAAGGGAGGGAGGAAGAGAAGTTGGAACACAAAGTTTTTTTTAAAAATTGTTGTCAAAATTTGTTTTTACATATATTTTGGAAAATAAAATTCTAAACAGAAACAAAAAATCCTTAAGACTGATATATATCTGGAATTCGATAACCTCTCAGTGTCAGAGACAGAATTTAAAACAATGTCTTTCTACCTCTGTTGTTGGCATTCTATCTACTTTCCCATGGTGTCCCTTTACATGGAACACAAATCGAATTTAATCATTGTTTTGGGAATGAAATAAGACTTCAGACGTCACCTATTCTTACCTATATCTTAACAAGAGTCCCTCTACAGATACCCTATCTTTTGTTGAAGAGACTTCAAGTCTAGGGATACTATTATCTAAGTGAAGAATGTTCATATATATACATATACACATATATACATATATATATACACATATATTCATATGCATTTCTACATGTGTGTATGCATGTGTATGTATGTATTATGTATGTATATATTTTCACAGAGCTAAAAAGAAAGTAAAACTCTTCCTGAAAATTTTATATTTTTGGATGAAATTCCATGTTCTCTTTTAGGTGACCATGGTTGAAAATGATATATCAAATAAACTAATCCAAATACTAGCAGTATTTATTACTAAAGTGTTGTGTCTTAAAAAAATATTCTATGTATCTAACAAAAAGAAAAATGCTTTTTTTTGAGGGCCCATGAAAAGAATTAATTGTTATTTGAGGTTTTTATGCCTTAGCACACACTGGCCTGGGGCTCCGCAAACCTCAGGGTGCTCCACCCCCTGGTTGTAGCTGTTGCCATGGCTCCGGTGTCTCAAGTCATCACCACTTGCCAACGCCTACATGGGCCTGGCAAAACTATAATGATTGGAAGCTAGTGAGGGCAGTCATGTGACTGTCAGAGCAGCCATCCCATTGGCTGGGGTTGTGTGGGGTTTTTCTGGGATTGGGGGAGGAGAATTATGCATTCTAGCTGGATCCTGGAAGGAGGAAAAGCTTGTTTAAGGTAAGAGCTTATAATGCAGAGAATTGGGGAACCAGTTTAAAAAATGTGGTGTATCCCAAATTCTAGCATGAGGTGCCAGCGCCATGGCAACAGCTACAACCAGTGGGTGGAGCACAGTGCAGTTTGTGGAGCCCTAGGCCATCCAGCGCTGAGGCATAAAAACCTCAAATAACAATTAATTCTTTACACCCATTAAGGAGTAAAGTTGAAATTGAGGATTAAAAGAATGCTAGTTTGCTCAGGAAAATTTGCATTACAGGGAGGGGTTAAAAGCTCTCAGTCACATCCTCTGCTATCTTGTACTACCTCTAGACTTGAGGCTAACCTGGATAATAGTAATTAGTTCCGACTGTACACAAGGTATGAAAAGCTATAATTTCTAAACAAAGATTGTTTTTTATTATATTTTCATTATGTTGCTAATAGGAGGATTTATCAGCATGTCCTAAGCACTTAAAACTATAACTGTGTAAAAAGATTTTTTAAAAAAATATGTTCTTTTAAAATAATGCTACATGTGTTTATAATTTCATTACTCTTTATATGTAGGAGTAAATGTTTAAACAGCATTCTGTCTCTGAATATAGATAAAGATGAAATCAGCAGGGAGCTAAAATACTTTCTCTCTATGCAAGAATTTCAGCTATATAAACCCTACAATGGAACTTTTGAAGTCACTTCAAACATATATATTAAATGATTTTATCCTCTTCTTGCAGATTAAAGATTCATTGCCATCTGTTAACTTTTAAACCATCTCTTTTCAATGTATGGTAATTTGCATAAGTGTTCAGAAATTTAGATCTATTTATTTACTTTTAACGTGTTTTAATTTTCATTTCTTAGAAGAGACTGCTTTATTCTTGAGCAAATTATGTTTTATGGCTCTTGAATGAGTATAAATTGAGATTATAATGCCAAGATATGCTTTAAAATATAATAATATTAACACTTTCATATAAGGTAGTATCTTCTTATAGAAAGACCACTGACCTAAGGATAAGGCCATAACCTTGCCTCGAGAACTTGTGAAATTCCTTAACTTTTATGAAAATTTCTGGAAGATGAATAAGTGAATAACATCACAGTATTGAGGAAAATATCTACCCACCACCAAGTTGTTATTTTGTTCTGAAATTTTTCCATAATGAAATTCCCAGACCATATTCATATGTTTATTATAATATCTAGCAGCTATCAAAACTTTCTAGACAGAGCAAACATTAAACTAAATTTGTATAAGTGTGTAAACATCCAGAGATTTAAATCACATCATTAATACAATAAAATACCTTCATTTTTGTTTTGTAATTAGTACTGTGATAGTATGATTCATACCCTCCATCTTTTTAGGAAGTTTCTTATAAAGCCTGACAACAATATATGTTTCTATTTCTTTGTTCTTTTATTCTACATTCAAATAATAACATTTATGGGGAAGCATATCACATGTATTATCAAGCTGAAACATCTAACAATTTAAGAACTATGAATGCAAATAGGTCTTAATTTTTTCAGTTCCAGAACTTAAGCCATTTCACTTCTTAATCCTGAATTGTCATATAGTGGGCCCTGGGTCGGTGCCATGCTTTACTTGACAGTTGAATCCCGACTCCCTGGCCATATTCTGGCCAGCTACCTTCTTCTTCTCTCCTCCTACCATATGCTCTATGTACATAATCAAATCAAATTGGTTGTGTCCTTGCTACTAAAAGAGTGTTTTGATCTGCTATAATACAGCTACACTCAATATCTCAGTAATTTTCCAAATGAAAATACCCCTTCCTTTGCCTCCACCAACTTTTATGTTTTGTTTCCCCCATTGGAATATAAGCACCTTAGGACAGAAATTGTCTTTAATTTTACATTTGTATCCACAAAACTTAGCATGGTACTTGGCATGAAATTCTCAATAAATGATTTTTTTTTATTTCATTTATTTAATTGCTTCATTTAGAGGGAAGGATATCATTAAAGAATTGTTTGGTAGGAAAACAAGATCACTTGACCTTGTAATCATGGTACAGGATAATAGGTACATGGCCAGAGTACTCTACTAGTGCCCTCAAGATGTCAACAGAAATTGAGCAAGGCATCCTACATATTGAGTGTATCCCTTGGGATGAAGTTATGTTAGATTATGGATAATTATTATACATTAGACAATCATGATATGAATCACTGGAATGACTCTCAAAGCAGTGAGATCCATTTGAATACTTTCATACTTATTTGGTAATTTATTGTTTCTGATATTTTCATATATTTAATTCTATATATTGATAGTAAATGTATTTAAGTATAGATTATGTTACTGATTAAAAGTTTCTTTTTCAATATCTACTATTCTGCTCAAAATTTCCTCAAAGATTTTAGACAGAAAAACTAAATTGCATATTTGTGATGACTACAATAATCATGTAAATTGAAATATTATGAGATTTAAATTTGACTAAAAATTAATGGTGTTCATTTATTAACCTCTTTCCTATGAAGACTGGAATATTCATTTATCTCATTATTTAGAAGAAGGTAGAAAAACCTAAGCATTACTGTCTAATTCATTTCTTTGTATTATTTAAGTACCCTAATAATTAGCAGGAGTCTAGACATCAAGAAGAAACCCTAGAGTGCTAAATTGACAGGATTTTCACAAACATTAGTGCTAATAACAATTATGAGAAAGTTTAATAAATATGAATGAAATTAAAGCTGTCAAATTCTTATAACAAAAAACATCTCTCTTTGTGTGCTCATCTGTGTCTGTGTTTCTCTGTTTCTGTCTCTCTGTGTCTTTATCTCTGCTTCTGTCACTCTGTCTCTGTCTTTGTCTCTGTCTATCCCTTGTTTCTCTCTAATTCCTTGCTACCACGTAAAGAGCAGCTATAAATATTTCTGTACATGTGGGTCCCTTTCCCCCTTCCATGATTTCTTTGGGAAAAAGACCTAAAAGTGGAATTGCTGGGTCAAAGGGTATGCACAGCTTTATCGCCCTTTGGGCATAATTCCAAATTGCTCTCCAGAATGGTTGGATCAGCTCACAGCTCCACCAACAATGCATTAGTGTTCCAATTTTCCCACAGCTTCTCCAACATTTATTATCTTCCTTTTTTGTCATTTTAGCCAATCTGATAGGTGTCAGGTGGTACCTCAGAGTTGTTTTTATTTGCATCTCTCTAATCATTAGAGATTTAGAGCATTTTTTCATATGGGAATAGATAGCTTTGGTTTCTTCATCAGAAAACTGCCTGTTCATATCCTTTGACCATTTCTCAATTGGGGAATGACTTGGATTCTTATAAATTTGATTTAATTCCCTATATATTTTAGAGATGAGGCCTTTATCAGAAGCACTGGCCTCAAAAATTGTTTCCCAGTTTTCTGCCTCCCTTCCAATTTTGGATGCATTGCTTCTGTTTGTACAAAAATTGTTTAATTTAATATAATCAAAATCATCCATTTTGCATTTTATAATATACTCTATCTCTTGTTTGGTCAAAAACTGTTCTCCTTTCCAAAGATCTGATAGGTACACTATTCCTTTCTCCCCTAATTTACCTATGGTATCACCTCTTATGTCTAAATCATGTATCCATTTTGACCTTATTTACTATAAGGTGTAAGATGTTGGTCTATGGCTAATTTCTGCCATACTATCTTCCAGTTTTCCCAGCAGTTTTTGTCAAATACTGAGTTCCTATCCCAGAAGCTGGAGTCTTTGGGTTTATCAAACACTACATTACTAGTGTCATTTACTACTGCATTTCCTGAGCCTAGCCTATTCCATTGATCTACCACTCTATTTTTTAGCCAGTACCAGATAGTTTTGATGACTGCCGCTTTATAGTAAAGCTCCAGGTTTGGTACTGCTAACCCACCTTCCTGTGAATTTTTTTTTCATTATTTCCCTGGATATTCTTGATTTTTTGTTTTTCCAGATGAATTTTGTTATTATTTTTTCTAGCTGTATAAAATAATTTTTAGGTAGTCTGATTGGTATGGCACTGAATAAGTAAATTAATTTAGGCAGTATTGTCATTTTTACTATATTAGCTCTGCCTATCCATGAGCAATTGATATCTTTCCAATTATTTAGATCTGATTTGATTTGTGTGAAGAGTGTTTGGTAGTTGTGTTTATAGAGTTCCTGGGTTTGTCTTGGCAAGTAGACTCCCAAGGATTTTACATTATCTACTGTTACTTTAAATGGAATTTCTCTTTCTATCTCTTGCTGCTGGACTTTGTTGGTCATGTATAGAAATGCTGATGATCTATGTGGATTTATTTTATATCCTGCTACTTTGCTAAAGTTGTTAATTGTTTCAAGTAATTTTTGACTTGATTCTCGAGGATTCTTTAAGTATACCATCATATCATCTGCAAAAAATGATAGTTTTGTTTCCTCCTTGCCTATTCTAATTCCTTTAATTCCTTTCTCTTCTCTGATTGCTAAAGCTAACATTTCTAGGACAATATTAAATAATAGGGGTGATAATGGACATCCCTGTTTCACCCCTGATCTTATTGGGAAGGCCTCTAATTTATCTACATTGCATATAATACTTGCTGATGGCTTTAGGTAGATACTGTTTATTATTCTAAGGAAAGCTCCCCCTATTCCTAAACTCTCTAGTGTTTTTATTAGGAATGGGTGCTGTACTTTGTCAAAAGCTTTCTCTGCATCTATTGAGATAATAATATGATTTTGGTTGGTTTTCTTATTGATGTGGTTGATTATGTTAATAGTTTTCCTAATGTTGAACCAGTCCTGCATTCTTGGTATAAATCCCACCTGGTCATAGTGTATTATCCTGGTGATCACTTGCTGTAATCTCCTTGCTAATATCTTATTTAAGATTTTAGCATCAATATTCATTAGGGAAATTGGTCTATAATTTTCTTTCTCTGTTTTTGCTTTGCCTGGTTTTGGTATCACCACCATATTTGCGTCATAAAACGAATTTGGTAGAACGCCTTCTTCACCTATTTTTCCAAATAATTTGTATAATATTGGAATTAATTGTTCTTTAAATGTTTGGTAAAATTCACCCGTAAACCCATCTGGCCCTGGGGATTTTTTCTTAGGGAGTTCATTAATGGCTTGTTCAATTTCTTTTTCTAATATGGGTTTATTTAAGGATTTTATTTCCTCTTCAGTTAACCTGGGCAGTTTGTATTTTTGTAAATATTCATCCATTTCATTTAGATTGTCAAATTTATTGGCATACAGTTGGGCAAAATATTTCCTAATTATTGCTTTAATTTCCACTTCATTGGTGGTAACATCACCCTTTTCATTTTTGATACTAGTAATTTGGTTTTCTTCTTTCTTTTTTTTAATCAAATTAACCAATATTTTATCTATTTTATTGGTTTTTTCATAAAACCAGCTCTTAGTTTTATTGATTAATTCTATAGTTCTTTTGCTTTCAATCTTATTAATTTCTCCTTTAATTTTCAGGATATCTAATTTAGTGTCTAATTGGGGATTTCTAATTTGTTCTTTTTCTAGCTTTTTAAGTTGCATGCCCAATTCATTAATCTCCTCTTTCTCTTTCTTATTCATGTAAGCATTTAGAGCTATAAATTTTCCCCTAAGCACTGCTTTGGCTGCATCCCATAGATTTTGGTATGTTGTCTCATTATTGTCATTCTCTTGGATAAAGTTATTGATTGTTTCTATGATTTCTTGTTTGGCCCATTCATTCTTTAGAATGAAATTATTTAGTTTCCAATTGATTTTCATTCTACTTTTCCCTGGCTCTTTCTTACATGTAATTTTTATTGCATCATGATCTGAGAAGTATGCATTTACTATTTCTGCCTTTCTACATTTGACTATGATGTTTTTGTGCCCTAATACATGGTCAATTTTTGAAAATGTGCCATGTACTGCTGAGAAAAAGGTATATTCCTTTCTATCTCCATTCAATTTTCTCCAGACATCTATCATGTCTAACTTTTCTAGTAATCTATTCACCTCTTTCACTTCTTTCTTATTTATTTTTTGGCTAGATTTATCTAATTCTGAGAGGGGGAGATTCAGATCCCCCACTAGTATAGTATTACTGTCTAATTCCTCTTGTAACTCATTTAACTTCTCCTCTAAGAACTTGGATGCTATACCACTTGGCACATACAAATTTAATATGGATATTACTTCATTATCTATAGTGCCTTTAAGTAAGATGTAATTTCCTTCCTTATCTCTTTTAATGAGATCTATTTTTTCTGTGCTTTGTCTGAGATAAGGATTGCTACCCCTGCTTTTTTTACTTTAGCTGAAGCATAATATATTCTGCTCCAGACTTTTACCTTTACTCTGTGTGTATCTCTCTGCTTCAAATGTGTTTCTTGTAAACAGCATATTGTAGGGTTCTGGTTTTTAATCCACTCTGCAATTTGCTTCCGTTTTATAGCAGAGTTCATCCCATTCACATTCACAGTTATTATTACTGACTGTCTATTCCCCTCCATTCTATTTACCCCCTTTGTACTTTCCCCCCCTTCTTTCACCCTATTCCTCCTCACCGACATTTTACTTCTTACCCCTGCCTCCCCCGATCTGCCCTCCCTTTTTATCACCCCCCTCTCTTTTCTTTACCCTTTTCTCCCTTGCTTTTGTCCTTCCTTCTATCAGTCCCCCCCTTTCCCTTCCCCTTTTGTTTCCCTAAAGAATGAGTTAATTTTCTTTATCCCAATGAACGTATATGTTATTCCCTCTTTGAGTCAAATCTAATGAGAATAGGGTTGAAACAATGTTCCCCCCTCCTTTCTTTCCCTCTATTGCAATAGGCTTTTTTCCACCTCTTCATATGATATAATTCATCCCATTCCACCTCCCCTTTCCTCTGCTCCCCATAGACTCCCTTTTTATCCCCTTAATTCTTTTGTATCATTACATCAAAGACAATTTATATTTATACCCTCTATATAAAGTCCTTCTCTCTGCCCAAATACATTTACAGTTCTTAAGAGTAATGAGTATTATCTTCCTTTGTAGGGATATAAACAGTTTAACCTAATAGGGTAACTTTTTTTTTTCCCCTCTGTTTACCTTTTTAAACTTCTCTTGAGTCTTGTATGTTGAGATCAAATTTTCTATTCAGTTCTGGTCTTTTCACCAGGAAAGATTGAAAGTCCCCAATGTCATTAAATGTCCATCTTTTCCCCTGAAAGAAAATGCACATTTTTGCTGGGTAATAGATTCTCGGCTGCAATCCAAGCTCCTTTGCCTTCTGAAATATCATATTCCAAGCCTTGCGGTCCTTTAATGTTGAAGCTGCCAGGTCCTGAGCAATCCTGACTGTGGCTCCATGATATTTAAATTGCTTCTTTCTGGCTGCTTGGAGTATTTTCTCCTTCACCTGATAATTCTGGAATTTGGCTACAATACTTCTTGGAGTTTTCCTTTCAGGGTCTCTTTCAGGAGGTGATTGGTGGATTCTTTCAATGATGATTTTATCCTCTGATTCTATGATATCAGGGCAGTTCTCCTTAATAATTTCCTGGAATATGGTGTCTAGATTCTTTTTCTGGTCATGGCTTCCAGGCAGTCCAATGATTCTCAAATTGTCTCTCCTCGATCTGTTTTCCAGATCAGTTGTCTTTCCAACGAGGTATTTCACATTTTCTTCTATTTTTTCATTTTTTTAATTCTGCTTGACTGATTCCTGGTGTCTCATGGATTCCTTATCTTCCAACTGTCCCACTTTAATTTTTAAGGCATTGTTTTCTTCAGTGAGATTATGCAGCTTTTTTTCCATTTGGCTAAGTGAATTTTTTAAGGTATTGTTTTCTTCAGTGAGATTATGCAGCTTTTTTTCCATTTGGCTAAATGAATTTTTTAAGGCTTTGTTTTCTTCAGCTTCCTTTTCCAAGCTGCTGATTCTTTTTTCATAGTTTTCTTGTTTTGCTTTCATTTCTCTCCCCATTTTTTCTTCTACCTCTTGCAATTGATTTTTAAAATCCTTTTTGAGCTCTTCCAGGAAGGCTTTTTGTTCTTGCGACCAATTCACCTTCCCTCGTGAGGCTTCAGATGTAGACAATTTGAGGTTATTGTCCTCATCTGAGTTTGTGCTGGCTTCTTCCCTATTAATATAGAAGCTCTCATTGGAGAGGGCTCTTTTTTGCTTCTTACTCATTATTGCAGCTTATTTATTTATTCTTTAAGTTGAGGTCTGCTCTGGGGGCACCAAGGTCCCTGTTTTGGGCTTCTTGTGCAGGGGTATAGGTGCTGTGTGACCGGGCTTTTACTCTGAGACCTTTATGGTGTGTGGAGATCCCCCACCCTGCACTTCCTGTCTGATTGCGCTCGGCCAGCCAGGCGCCAGACCCCGGCGTCTGATCCCGCCTGACCCGTTCGTCTCCCTCCTGGCCGGTGCAGGTAGGTTTTTCCACTGTCCTTCTTGGCCACCAGATTTTTGAACCAGGTTCTGGGAGCCTCAGTTGTCCGGCTGTGGCTCGCAGCTCCTGCTGACTTGCCCCGACCCTCTCGAAGCTGGGTTGCTGCCCTGTGCTGGGCCTCCCTTTTGCCCGAGTCAGACCGACCTTTTCCTGAAGTCTTCTAAATTATCTCTGGTTGGAGAACTGTGTCTCTCTGTCTCTTTGCAGGTTCTGTAGTTTAAGAATCCGTCCAGAGGCTTGATTTAATGTTCGTTTTGAGGGAACAGAAGGAGAGCTCAGGCAGCTTGCTGCTTCCTCTCCGCCATCTTACGACATAGTTTATTTTTTAAAGAAGAGTTTGTGTAAATGGGATGTAACAATACTAGGTCACTAGGAAGGGTTAAAATTTATTATTGGCAGAGTATGGATGGATACATGAACAGAAATTCACTCACGGATAGAGTTGCATGAGACCTTATCATTTTAAAGGTTGATGGTCTGGAAAGGCAGTGGAATATGAGAATCAGATGAAGGTACAAAGTTATCAGAAGACTGAGTTTATCTAGGATTTTCAGGGAAAAGGGGTCCATTGTGACTGCTATCATCAATAATTGAGTTATGGGGTCAAAGGACATGGACCATTAACCAAAACAAAAAGGTTTCCAAAATTTAGACAGGATGAAGATTAGATTATAACTGAACATTAGCAAGTTTTCTAGGAAGTTTAACCTGTCAGTTATAACTACAATTAAATGTGTCTAAACTTTAAGAATATTAATGTTGTTTGACAGAAGGCAGCATTGGAAGGAAGTGTCTATTAACTCATTACATTATTCAGTTTCCCTTAATTTTTGTATTGTGTTTTGAAAAAAAAAATCTCATACTTATCTTGTGGGAACATGGAGAGATATGGGCTAGATGAAAGGTTCTCATTCATTTGGATATATAGGAAAAAATAGTCATCAATTGTTCAACACCAGTGTAGCAGAGGTCTCTAGTGGAATGCCCTATCAATCTATGGTTCACACTTGAAGTTTGGGGTTTTAATCAATGACTTAGATGAAGGCATAGATGGCATGTTCACCTTCTATGCAAATAACACAAATTTGGGAGATATAGGTAAAAATAGAGGATTATAGTTTTATTAAAATATCCTAAGAGTGGGCAACTAGGTGGCACAGTAGATAGAGCACTGGCCCTGGATTCAGGAGGACCTGAGTTCAAATCTGACCTCAGACACTTGACACTTACTTGCTGTGTGACCCTGGGCAAGCCACTTAACCCTCATTGCCCCACAATACATACACACACACACACACACACACACACACATATATATGTATATATATATGAGTGTATATATGTATATATATGTATATCCTAAAAGCCTAGAACATTGAACTTAAATCTAATGAGATAAAATTTTATGGGCCTTTCCTTTGGTTAAAAAAGTCAACTTCCCAAAATTAAATAGTAGGAAGAATGGACAGACATCAGGTATTTTGGAAAAGGTCTGGAAGTTTTAGTGGACCGCAAACACAGTAGGAGTCATCAGTATGATCCCTAAAAAACAAACAAATGTACAAACAAAAAATCTAATGTGCTCTTCAGTTAAGAAGGTAATAGTTTTCAAAAATAGGAAATCCTGCCTTTTTCAAACAACATTTGGAGTATTGTGTTCAGGTCTACGTATCATGGCTTAAGGACACACCACTCCTAGACTTTAGTAAGTGCTTAATAAATTCTTAGTAACTGAGTGAAAATGTCACTAGAACAGCCTTAAACCTTCATTATATCAGAATCTGTCAAAGGAACTAGCCAAATATAACTCAGTTTAGGAGAGAAGATTCATGGTGGAGATGATAGCTGCCTTTGTCTTTTAGAGATTATCACATAGAAGAGTCCCTCTGATTTAATTTGTCTTTAGATCCTGGGGGAGAAATATTTAATTTTATCCAATTTGTACCTACCAAGCTCCTCAAGAATGCAACATTGTGGCATAAAATTTACATATGCTAATATATTTTCATATACTTATCTTATATTAATTATGGAATATAATAATCTTTTTACTTTTGACTCAAACACATCCCAGCCTGGTCTTGGTGGTTGCTAGTAATCCATAGTGTAATTTAAAATTCTAAATGTGGGTTCTAATCTGTTCCCCCAGTTTTGGGGGAAACTGACTAAAAACACTGATAAAACGACTTTAGGTTTTTAAGGATTTATTTTGTTTTTGTTTTATGATCACATTAAATATTTCTGCACTAATCATATTGTGAAAGAAGAATCAGAGCACAAGCGAGAAACCTCAAAAAAGAAGGCTTTAAATGTTTTGTTTTATGTGTTGTTGTTTGTTTTTGTTTTGTTTTTTGCGGAACAATGAGGGTTAAATGACTTGACAAGGGTCACACAAGCTAGCAAGTGTCAAGTGTCTAAGGCTGTATTTGAATTCAGGTCCTCCTGAATCCAGGGCTGGTCCTTTATCTACTGTGCCACCTAGCTGTTCCTCAACTCTACATTGTTATAGGAGTTGACAAAATGAATATAAGGACATATAATTATAGATAAATGCATAATACTAATTTGGAGTCATTTTTAAATAATTGCATATCTAAGCTATAATTGTAGGCAATATATAAACAATAATTTACTAACATTGGTAATTGTGTGACTAGATGTATTTTTGTTGTATTTGTTGTTTATGTTTTTATTCTAGGCTGAAAGACAACTTGTGAGGGAATCATGTAATTTTTATTAAGAATGTTATGACATTGGGGGCAGCTAGGTGGCATGTTGGATAAAGCACCAGCCCTGGATTCAGGAGGACCTGATTTCAAATCCCACTTCAGACACTTGACACTAAGTAGCTGTGTGGCCCTGGGAAGTCACTTAACCCTCATTGCCCCACCAAAAGAAAAATATTATGATCTAGTTTGTGACTTAGCCTTAGAAAAACCAGTTTATAATAATATCAGTTTCTTTGATGTTATGATTTTTTGCATACTATCTTATTTCCTGTGGGTTTTATCTATAAAACTAGAATTATAAAGAATGTCACATTTGTGTATATGTGTTTGTCATTGAAAGAAGAGAGAACTCTGGTGATCTCCCATTAATTTTATATTTGTGGATTGCATGAATTAATTAGTAGTTGGAGATTGGTTCTTATCATTCAGAAAAATTCTTAAGGTAAATTAAATCAAGTTGGCAGAAGATCACATAGGTCAATGTGGCAGAGTAAACAGTGCTGTGACTGGAGTCAGAAAGTCCTGGGTTGAAACTTCACCTCCAATACCTACCACCTGTGTGATGTTGTGCAAATTTCTGAGCTTTATTTTTCTTATCTGTAAAATTAAGATAATTTTATCACTTACCTTACAGCATTGTCATAAGGTTTAAATGAAATAATGTTGGCAAGGCACTTTGAAACTTTAAAAAACTATATCAATGTTACTTATGCTGAGTCAGACTTATCTAAGTCCTGCCTCTGTCCTCTGCCTATTTTCATACTTCTTGCTGTTGGAACTGATATTTTGGCTTTGGGACCTTGGATAGAGAAAATTGAGTTTTGCCTTCTCTTGTTTCTAGCTAGACCATGATGTCACTTGCTGGATATTTTTAAATCATAGTTTTATACTGAAAGCTCTCAACCTCTCCTTCCCTTGTACATCACCTAATATAATGTAAGCTCCTTGAGTTCAGTGACTGTCTATCTTGTTTGATTTTGTATCTCTAGTACTTAGTTCATTGCCTGGAATCAAGTATATTGATTAGTGTACCAAAGTGTACCAAAGTTTATTGGTATAAGACTTTCTACTTATCTGTGTAGATAAAAGTCTCCAGCCAGTGTAAAGGGTGGGCTAAGTTGGTGAGAGCAGGAGTGAGGAGAGTTCTTGTGTTCTCTTTAAACTTTAAGTTTCTTTGGTTAGTTTCATTGCTTTTGACTTCCAGCTTTGACATAGTTGATAAATGGGACCAATCCCATTTTAAGGTGCTGAAGACTCTGGGAAGAAGCTGACATGAACAGAGCTAACAGTCTTCATCCTGTTCCTATCTTCAGCTTGCTACACTAGAGACTTTAAAGACATTCCTCTTTGATGAGATCTAAGACTCTATCTCTGTTTCTCTGTCTCTGTCTATCTGCCTCTCTCTCTCTCTTTCTCTGTCTCTCTTTCTCTGTCTCTGTCTCTGTTTCTGTCTCTGTTTCTGTCTCTGTTTTTGTTTCTGTCTTTCTATGTCTCTGTCTCTCCCTCTCTGTCTCTTTCTCCATCTCTGTCTCTCTCTGTTTCGTCTCTGTCTGTCTCTCTGTGTCTCTATGTCTGTCTCTGTCTCTCTGTCTCTCTCTGTTGAACTGAGTTACCTCACTTCCAATACAATAGCTCCTTCAATTGGTATTGTCTGGTATAAATTTTCTTATGTATACTTTCACTTCTATTTTGCTGCTAATTTTGATGATTAGCTTTCTTGCCCATGTGCAATGTATACTAATTGTGAAACTGCTATTTGGTGGAAAGGAAGTCAAGCTTTGAATTTAAAGCATGGGCTCTTGCTTCCCCATAAAATAAAACAGCATTCACAAGTTAGATTGAATATGGGGGAAAAACATCCTCTAGACTAACACTATTTAAGGGAAGAGATCAAAATAATCTTAGCTTTATACCCCTTCTATCTGAGAAGAGAAAAATAATTAGTCTTGGGTTGGAACTTCACACTTCCCCTCCTGGCAGTAATGAAAGTCTGTCTTGACAAATGGTGGGGAAAGAAAAGGTTAGAGCTCTATTCTGCCTCTCTTTGAACCACACAGTGCATGTGGGAGGCAGTCTTCAACATTTGATTTTCTTAAAAAAATTAGTCAGTCATCCAACCCCAAGTTTGAGTTGTTACCATATTGGAAAAGTCTTTCTATGAATTCTTTCTCCCTGGTACTAAGGCTAAAATAGTGGGTAAGAAGGAATAATAACTCACCATGCTAGCTACTTCAGAACCTTGAATATAGCAAGTTGTCACTAAAGATGATTTATGATAATTTATGATATTTGTGTTGTAGATCAGAATTCACATGATTTACAACTGGAAGGAAAGTGAAGATAACGTCATATTTCCTTTATTTTATAGTTGAGAATACTTGGGCACATTTCCTTATAGTATTGTCTTTTAAAGGGCAAGATCAGCTAGTTCTCTCTCTGCTACCGATTATGTTACCATAGATATGAAGCTGTATCTACCTCAAATTTTCCATCTATGAAATGGGAGTGATGGACAAGAACTCAGAGATCTCTTTAAGTTCAGAAATATTATGATTCAAAGATATGCACAATATCTCATGAATTTTGGTAAGTTAATAAGTTACATTATTAATTAAGTAGTTAGGTAATCTTTGTTTCAATATAATAGTTATAATAGTTTATAATAGTTCAATTAAAATCATTCTCAAAAGTCATTTCTTTTAATATTAAGGCACTTCAAAGAGTTCATTTTCACAACCATTAATGTCCTTTGTAATGATTTACATCAGTCAGCCTTTGGCCTCCTGCTATGAAATTGGCATTCTATTATTTTTTAACAAATCAGGAGTCACTTACCTAAAGGGCTATGGGTTTAATTTAGAAATATGCCATGTCATTTCTATTAGAAAATAAATGATGAACATAACTCAGATACCATTCTAACACTATAACATGTCTAGAAAAAACATCACTTCTCTTTTATAGAATCTGCCAATTTTATTCATGACTTTTGAAGAAAAATACAATAAGCTAATTAACATGAAGAATATCAGGGATTCCAAGGAATTATCTCATAAATTTATGTCCTCACTAAATAACATGAGCCTTTGTCTTAGTGTCAGACTTTAGTTTCAGTCATGAAAAGCAATGAAACATTCTAGTATGATGTTTAATGATAATACTTATACTTTATAACCGAGTTGGATTCTTGTGCTGCTACCTTGGGGAAGTGATTTAACTTCATTGACCTTCAGGTTTTCTACTTTTTTTTAAATCTGTTTATGGGGATTCATCTCATCCTTATATTTTCTTCCTGATAGTAATAGTATGAAGACCAAATGAGACATGAAAGTGTTTTGAAAACCATATAGCAGTACATAAATATAAAGTTACTTTGATCACCGAAAACAAAACAAAAAACTAGTATTAAAATGTTTTCAAACTTTTCAGAATATAGTCGCAACTTCTTAGTTATTCTTGGGGTTCCTAGTTTAACTGTCTGCCTCTTGAAAATTCTTAGAATTTGGGAAGAATGAGGAAACTAGGATATTGTTGGACTGGGAGAGAGAAAGAGTTGGGTTCAGAGCCTATATTTAATGTTAGATAGAGATGTGAGTATGTCATTAAATTATATTGAACCTTTTTTCCTTCATCTTCTAGAGCATTTGTAATAGATGTAGTACTTACTTCATCTGAGTATAAGGCTAAAATAAAATGTTTATAGGATATGCTATCCATATCATTTATTAAAAGAAACAAAGTTAGTTAATACCCAAATCCAAAAGCATCAGTTATCAGTTTCTCATAGTAGGCTTAGTTATACAGATTATGTAATTAGCTGCTTGATTTCTAAATTGTTTTGCACTTCCAAACCATTCCCCAAATATGTGTTAGTTTTTAGAAACAAAATTATAAAATGTGATAAAAAATTTCTGTGATATTCATAGATGTTAATGTGGAAAGTTCCTAGGTAAACTGAGGTGTCATAACAAATACCCTAAAAAAGCTTACATAAAACTACCTGACAAAACAATGATTTAAAACAAACAAACAAAACCCTTAAAAGCAAGCATTAAATACCTATTATGTACCAAACTAAAGATTTCCATTAAAAAAACCCCAACAACTATACAGTCTCTTCTCTCAAAGAACTTACAATGTAATTGGGGAAATAATGGAAAAAAATCAAGTTTAGTATGAAAGAAAAAGTCTATAATTCCCAAAGGTACAGTGATGGGTTTTAATAGCAAGGCCAGAGAGATCATCAGGTATATCAGCATCTATCTATCATCTATCTGTCTATCTATCTGTCTCTCTATCTCTCTTTCTGTTTGTTCACTTATATTTTGAACTTTTCTAGAGAGATGACAGATATAATATATAATATTATGCTCATGCATATTTATATAGTTTAATTATTTTGTCCTAATAAACCATTTCTTGTTTTGCAAATGTTCATTAATTTCATTTAAATATACCAGTTTTATTGTCATAAATGTGGCAGAAAATTTCTAGTAATTTTCCATATTTTCCTTTTTAATTGTTCCTTTTTGTATTTTTGAAATGCTGAACACATTTTCTATCTTTTTTTTCCTTAAGCCATAAATGAAATTGCAGGGGGCAGGAGGAAAACCCAAACAGGATTGATTTAGAATTAAATGTTATCAAACATTCAAATAATAATTGACTGATAGATTACATAAAATAAATAAATATTGTTTGAAGAAATAAAGGAGTCCTATCAAACTTTTTCTATGAGATAATTATTATCCTGACATCTGTATCGGAGAAAGCAGAGGGAAAAAAGGAAACAACAATATTTCTAATGAATAGAGGTATAAAAATGACAAAAAATAAAAATAGCACATAGTAAAGAATATAAAACACTATATCTTATGACCAGGTATAATTTCTTCAAAGAATGTAGGGTTGGTCCAACATTAAAATGATAAACAAAATAAAATATTAATATCAAAAAGAATGATAATAATAAAATAGTATTTAAAATACAGCATTCATTATTGTTAAAAATATTAAAAGCCTATGAATAAATGGACATTTCTTTCATAAAATAAAAAATACCTATCTAAAACCAAATTCTGTCCTTATTTGTAATAAAGACATGAAGAAGTAAGTGAAATGTGGCAAATATCAACTAATTATTTCAGTAAGGTAACATAAAGAAACAGAGAAAATAGTTAAAAATAAAACCTATCAGGGGCAACTAGATGGCACAGTAGATAAATCACCAGCCCTGGATTCAGGAGGACTTGAGTTCAAATTTGGCCTCAGACACTTGATACTTACTAGCTGTGTGACCCTGGACAAGTCACTTAACCCTCATTGCCCTGCCAAAAACAAAACAAAACAAAACAAACAAAAAAAAATATAACCTATCATTTAAAATAATGTGCTCATGAACCAACTTACAAAAAGAGTAATAAATATATTAAAAATCAGAACATAAAATAAACATACAATTTATTTTTGATGAGGCAATTGGGGTTAAGTGACTTGCCCAGGATCACACAGCTAGTAAGTGTCAAGTGTCTGAGGCCAAATTTGAACTCAGGTCCTCCTGAATCCAGGACCAGTGCTTTATCCACTGCATCACCTAGCTGCCCCTTGCAAAATATTTTCTATAAACAACTAACAAAATTCAGTAAAAAGTAATGAAAGAATAATTATCATTCAAAATAAAAGAAAGTATGCTTTATCAGTTCTTTCAAATTATAGTTGATCTTAAGACTTAAGATTTCCTAAGTTTCTTAAAGATGTTTGCATTTACAATGTTATTTTGGAGATTGTTCTGGTTTTGTTCCTTTCATGCCCATCAATTCACAAAAGTTTTCTTGAAAACTCTCCCTTTTATTATCTCATAGCACAGTAGTATTCCATTATGTTCATGTACCATAATTTGATCAACCACTTCCGAACTGATTTGTACTCCCTCCCTTTAGCTTCAAATTTTTTGCTACCACAAAAATCTTCCATGTTTGTCTGTGTGTGCATATATGTGTGTGTGTGTCTAATGGAACTACTGCTGGGTCAAAAGGCATTCATAATTTATTAATTCTTAAGATATATTTCTACATTGCTTTACAGAATACTTGAAAAAATTCACAGTTCCCCTAATGGTAAATCAACATATTTGTTTTCATATATGCCATCTACTGATTATCCTTTTCTGCTTTTTTTCAACTTTGCCAAATGGATGGGTGTGAGCTGAAACCTCAGGGATGCTTTAATTTGCATTTTAAGTTTTAATTATTTAGGGCATATTATTATCAGTAGCTGAGATTTCTTCCCATAAAAACTTCTTGTTTGTATACATTTTTATTAGTTTTGGAAAGAGACAAATTTTCAGAGACACTAACATACATAATTATTGTATTTGAATATACTTACTAATGTAAGGGACATCTTTTACTTGTAGGTGCTAATAGTAATACAATCACAAAGAAAGTTTAAAAAAAGGAAAAGTGTATTATTGAATTACTAAATAAATCCACAAAAGAGCAGAAGGAATTTTATAAGAGAAGACACAAACAGGGCAATTTTGCTACTGTCATATTAAACCTGATGCAAATGAACAATTCATATAACAGAAATTTACAGTTTCTTATAAAATAATTCAAGGATTTAAAAATAGAACTACATGAATCTCAACAAAAAAAGAAATACTTTTCATCTTGTATCTGTGAATTTATGATAAATACGAGGTAATGCTCAGGTATTCATAAGAGTCTTAAATTTCATAGATATCTTTATTCTCTTCATCACTTCAAACAAGCAATTCCTGGCCCATTTTTTTGTGATCAATGCCTATTGCCTTCCCATAAATTGACCACACAAAATTCTACCCAATGTGCTAGCGTTATTTCTCTTTTTATTTCTATATTGAAGATAACAGTGTAATACTGTGGCTTTCCAAGTTTCATCATTTGAACTGGTCATAGGATTAATCTATCATATATTCATATCACGTATTTCCCAAATTATAACTTTTACTCCATTTGCCCTTTGAAGCTCATCATTGGCTATATATTGTAGCTTCCTTGCGCCACCACCTCCTTTGCTTTTTGGGTGACTTCTGAGATATTTCATTGCAATTATTCAGAGACTGTTGTCTTCCATGTCCTAGTGCTATACAAAAATACCAATAAAATGTCAGTATTAAAAAGATGGACTTGGGCGGCTAGGTGGCGCAGTGGATAAGCACCGGCCTTGGATTCAGGAGTACCTGAGTTCAAATCCGGCCTCAGACACTTGACAATTACTAGCTGTGTGACCCTGGGCAAGTCACTTAACCCACATTGTCCCGCCAAAAAAAAACAAACAAACAAAAAAAAAAGATGGACTTTAGTTTTCATGGGAACCTTGGGATCATTAAAGATATTTTGTAATTTCCTCAAGGCAACTGAGCCTGTTCTCTCATCTAGTTCAATTCTGAGCCCAACTCAATGTTCCTATATGCTTATATTCCCAAATGGAAATAAAGTTATTATAAAAAGCCATGGAAATTAATGGGGTCCTAAAATATAAATAATATATCAAACTAGAAATTACATTTAATATCGATTACAAAGTTTTGATGGAAAGAATGAAAGAAGAAATGAAGGAAGAGAGAAAGAAGAAACACAAAAAGGAAAAGAAATAAAGGCAAAAATGAGAGAGTGAGAGGGAGTGTGGAGGGAGAGGCAAAGACAGAAAAAGAGAAAGGAGAGGTAGAGACGGAGAAAAGGAGAAGGGAGAGAAGGAGGGAGGAAAGTAGGAAAGATAGGAAAAGAAAAAAAAAGGAAAATATAGTTGCTAACCCCTAGAAACAGGAAGGCAGGAAGGAACGCAGAAAGGAAGGAAGGAAGGAAGGATGAGAAAGGGAGAAAGTATAGGGAGAGATATATAATGAATGAAGCAAGGGGTACAATTTTATAAGTACTTATTCTAGAAAACCATTCTGCTAAGCAACATTATACTGTAAATAGTTACTTTATAGACATAATGCAACTCTTTAAGCACACAGTCATTTCTGAGAAGAGTTTGGTATTTTCTTTTATAGATGATCTTTTGAAAGTTTAACTTTCAGAAAAAGGAATAAAGTTTCCAAAATCCATGCTTTTATAGGGCATCAGTGTTTTCATTTTCAAATTTATGTTAGTTTTTCACAGATGATTAAAAAAAGCCTTGACAATAGATTTTATAATATCATTACTACTGTAAAAACAAGGAAAAAGAAGATCTGCTATGTATTATTTCTACTCTCTTGATAAATGACAAGCTGATTATATGAGAAATACAAACTGATGCTGTGAAGCCTAAGTGATTTACAATAATAGTCAAGAAAAAAGCATTTATTTAAAATGTAAACACTACAGAAAATAATTAGAAAAGTATATAAAATATAAGAGCTTATCTTCCTACACTTTCAAGAGTTTTCACTAATGTTCTTCCATCCTGTGGCATTCTCTGACATACGAAATAAAAATTAATTGCCAACCAACTTTGGCAATTAATTTAATAGCTGACTGTATTGTGTTGTTCCCAGAAGTTTCCAAAAAGAAAAGAAAAATCAATCAGAAAAGCAGTTTTTTTTTCTGTGAAAAAGGTTTTCATTTTATAAAATGAGCATAATTTGTTTTGAGAATGGATGGGAGGCAAAAAAAAATTCTAAGAAAAATAAGTGAATATATTTGGACATAATTTAAATGATTAATTATTCTTGAGTATATTTCTTTTTACTTGTTTTACAAAAAGGGGTATTTTACTATCTGGTCTATATTAAGAACTAGTTATTTTAAACGTCATGTCATAATTTGCTAAATAAGAGCTCCATTTGTATAATTTGTTTAGAATTGGTATCTGCTTGCCAAGACAGGAATAACCTTGCTAGTGATTTGCTATCTGGTGATAACTCAAAAATATCAAAGCCCATTCAATTAGTCAGTCATTCAACAAACATTTTTTAAATACCAACTATGTGGCATGCATTCTTTTAAGTACTGGGGATAGAAAGAAAGGTAAAAGCCAATCCCTACTCTCAAGGAGTTCAGAGTTTAATGGTGGAGAAAAAGATAAAGCAAATATTCACTAATAAACTACTTTCTGGATAAATTGGAGATCATTATCAGAGGGAAGGCACTAGAATTGAGATCATTGACTTAATAGCCAGAATAAAAATTTGTCATTGTATCTTTGGGAATAGACATGATGCACAGATGAATACATCCCATAACGTAGATGTATAGACTGGTTGTAATTGTGAAATGCTTTCTGTAATAGGTTCAGTGATTCATAGTTCTACTAAATAGTGTACGAAAATGTATGTTTTCCTTCAGTATCTCCAACATTTGTCATGTTACGCTTTTGCCATCTTTACTAGTTACTGGATATGAAGTTGGATATCAAAGTTACTTTGACATTTCACCAATTATTAGTGATTTAAAATATTTTTTTCATATGACTATTTCTTCTTCCATCCATAGATCTGAAATGAACCTTTGTCCTTTTTTCTTCTAACTTTTAATTATTTTATCATTTGTGCTGTCATATTCCAATTTGGAACTTATATTGGAATATTATGTGAGGTATTGTTCTAAACTTATTTCTGTCAAACTATGTTTCAATTTTTCCAATGGTTTCTGTCAAATAATGAGTTCATATTTGAGTATCTGGGATTTGAGCTTTTATTGAGCACTAGGCTACTACATTTGAAAAATTCTGCATGCTGTGTATCTAAACTATTTCATTGGTGGATCTCTGTTTCTTAATTGGTACTCAATCACTGTGATTATTAACACTTTGTAGTATAGTCTTCGATCAAGTACCTCTAAGTCCCTTTCCTTCCATTATGTTTTTTTTTTTATTATTTGCCTTAAGATCCTTGATTTTTAATCCTCCAGATTAATTTAGTATTTACTATTTTTACTTCTATAAAATAATCTTTTGTAATTTTAAATGATATGGCAAATTAATTTTAAATGACATCATCATTTATATAATATTGACTCACCTTACCCATGAGTAATTCATATTTCTACAATTATTAAATTCAAATTTATTTCCATAAAGAGTGTTTTGAAGTTATTTTCATATTTTTCTAAGACATTCCATCTCTGACTTCCAGGCATTTTCTCTGACTATCTTCCATGCCTGGAATATTCTTCTCATTTCTACCTTTAGGATTCCCTGGGTTATTTCCTTTTTTTCTTAATAAACATTTTGATTTAAAATTTTGAGTTCCAAATTCTATCTTTCCTTACACTTACCCCTTCCTGAGACAGTAAGCAAGCAGATATAGGCTATACATGTGCAATTATGTAAAACATTGCCATAGTAGTCATTTTGTACAAGAAAACTTGAATAAAAGAAAAAAATGAAGGAAAGAAAGTAAAAAATAACATGCTTCAGTCTGTGTTCAATCAACATTCATTCTTCCAAAATGAATAATATGCTTTATCATTAGTCCTTTGTGATTTTATTAGATCACTTTATTGCTGAGAATAGTTAAGTCATTTGCAGTTCTTCATCAAACAATATTACTGTTACTGTGTATAACATACTCCCAGTACTGCTCCCTTCACTATACATTATTTCATTTAAGCCTTTCCCTGCCTTTTCTTCTTCCCCAAACTTCAGGACTTCCTGTCTACAGTTTTCGAAGCTCAGTCTTGGGGTCTATAAATTTCCAATTTTTCTAAGGTGTTAAGATATAAGAACTATGATCACCATCATCACTATGATCACTTGGCCTGTGCTCTGATCTAAGAGTGACTACAAGTATTCTTCTCCACCCTAAAACTATGATCAGGGTCCTTGATCCCCTGCAGCCACAAGTGCTATCATTCTTTATAACCCTGGAAATGGATCTTAGTCCCTTGTGTGATAAAATAATGGGATTTGGCAGATGCCCAGGGGCCCCACCTGAAGATTGATATGGAATTGATTGAATTGGGTGAGACTGAGAAACTGACTGACAACCTACTTAAGGTTGATTAAATTGAGACCACACCTGACTGGCCCTGAGTAGAGTGTTGTTCTCAGAGGCTGTGGACTACACCATCAACAGGAGACCACTCTCAATCAATCAGCTTGAAGGACCTCCCCTTTTGGGAAGGGAGACAGGAAGTAGGAAGTTGAGGTTGGCTCACTGGATCTCTCTCTTTTCATCCAGGATTTTGGCATGGTGGCAGCAGGGGCAGAACAGAGTAGAAAAATCTACTCCACATGTTCTCTATAGAAGCATGTATAGCTAAATAAAGGTGTCTTTCTTAACTTCTCTCTCTTCACTAACTTCTAATATACTTTAATAAATCCTTAAAAGCCTAAACTCTAGCTGAATTTATCAGTAATCTTAGCCAGTTTCCCCCCAAAAAACCTGGGGGGCCTGGCAGGTTAGGACCCACAGATTATAAACATCACACTTGCTTTCCTGCAGCTAAAAGTGCTAATTCTCCTTTATTTATTTATATAATAAATTGCTTGTGCATTTCTTTCTTTATTTTTTATCTTTTTATTTTTAAGCTGATTTTCCACATCTTACCCAAGTTGAAATGCAGTGGCAACTTTCATGCCCAGTTATGTCACTGATAAACCTAGCACTTTTGACCTGACCCATTTCCTAGATGGAATGGTTTGCCCCTAGTTAACTTAGTTCAATGTAGCTCAGAACTCCTGAGCTTCTGCCTGACCAGGGGCAGATAATGTCTCTGTGTGTATGTGTGTGTGTGTGTGTGTGTGTGTGTGTGTGTCCCTATGCATGTTACTTCATGTTTTTTAGATGAAATTGTATTTTCATCTATGAAATTCATCCTATGTGATGATTTTTTTCTGTAAATCTTCCATAAATATAATATTCAGTATGCTATAAGCCTGAAGCTTTTATCTACCTTAACACTTATGGATAAGATTGTGATAGAGGCTATTCATTTGATAGAGAATTATGTTTTAGTTGTTGCTATTTAGTCATTTTAATAGTGTCTGAATCTTTGTGATCCCATTTGTTTTTTGTTTTTTTGGGTTTTTTTTGCTTGTTCATTTGTTTTTGGCAAAAATACCGAAGTAGTTTACCATTTCCTTCTCTAGCTCACATTATAGATAAGGAAACTAAGATAAACAGGGTTAAATGATTTTCTAAGGGTCACACAGCTGGTAAGTATCTGAGGACAGATTTGAACTCAGGAAGATGAGTCTTCCTGATCCCAGGCCTGATACTTTATTCAATGTACCACCGAGGTGCCCATAGAGAATTATACAAGATAGCAAAAAAAATAATTAGACAAATATATGTTACTTAAAACACTTAACAGAATTACCTTGGAAAAGTCTATTTTTTTTATTCTTTCTGTTCCTAATTTAATAGCTTCGCAGATGATAATTATTCAGTATTATACACATAAAGGAGAATTTTACTTTCAGTCTTATTCTTCTTTATGCTCTATTGTCAAAATGAAATATTTCTTCAGGACATTCATTCAGATCTAGAAATTAGGACTAAATGGAAAGAAAACAATATAACAAGTACAATGAATTGCCATTAAAAATATTCTGGGGTGCGTAGAGTTGTTCAAAATGAACAACTATCACGTGTTAAATATGTAATAATGAGTCATATATTAATAGTACTCTATACTAGAGTACCGCAAATACATAAACACACAAGGAAGCACAAATTACAGAGGAAAAAGGACTTTTGCCCTAGAGGCTATTGTAAATTGTTGTTTTTGTACTTTGTTCTTAAAGAGGTGACATGACATCAGGGTGATATCAGGACTTGCAGTAAATTGGATATAAATGAGCCAATTCTGTGTAAATTCATCAACTTCACTATCTCTTCCAGAGCCATCTGGACCCAGTGGCAAGATATATATCAGGACAACTAGAGATGCCCCCCACCACCACTTTTGATTAAGGCTATTGGGCTTAAGTGACTTGTCCAGGGTCACATAGCAAATAAGTGTTATTGAAGTAAACATATTCTCTAATATTTATATATAAACATACATGGTGAAGCAGGGAGGCACACTAGATAAGAGCACTGGTGCTGAAGTTGGGAGGCTCTGAAGTTGTGTTCAATCTCACCTCAAATCTCATGTACTAGCTGTGTGACATTAAGCAAGTCACATGACACCAATTGCCTTCCATCTACAGTCATTCTGATAGTACATCTTGCCACAGGATGCAGATGGCTCTGGAGGAGAGTGAGGTTGGAGAATTTGCACAGCCCTGCCCAACAAATTCAATTCAATGCAAGTCAACACATCACCCTGATGTCAAGGTCCTCTTTGAAAATGAAGGACACACAACAATAAATACACACACACACACACACACACACACACACACACACACACACAAATAAACCATGTTTGTCAATGGTATAGTTCAATATGTTTAGATTTTATTTGGTTGTTTTTTGTTTTGTTTTGTTTTGTTTTGTTTTGCAGGGCAATGAGGGTTAAGTGACTTGCCAAGGGTCACACAGCTAGTAATTGTCAAGTGTCTAATGCCGGATTTGAACTCAGGTCCTCCTGAATCCAAGGCTGGTGCTTTATCCACTAAACCACCTACCTGCTCCCTGTTTATTTTTATTAAAGCCAGGATTAACATTTAGATTTTGTCTTTGTGGTTTCTTTCTTTCTTTTTTTCTTCTCTTTCCTAATTTCTGTTTATTTTTCTTTCTAACTCAAGTAATTTCCCCTTTTAACAGAAATTCTATTTAGAGGCATATCACCTAGTAAATAAACTTATACTTGTCTATTAATAGTTTATTATGGAAGTTATGTCAGTCATATTTCATTTTAAAAGAGAGTAATGCAGAAAGGAACATTTTTTTCTAGTTCAAACAATGGTTACTAATAGTAGATGGGATAGTCAGGAACACATTATTAGACATAGTTTTCTTTCCAACATTCAAAGTATGTAGCAATCTATTCAGACTACTAAATCTGAGTATAACATTTATTCTGAATGTAGACTAAAAACAAAATAACAATTTAGGGGGCAGCTAGGTGGCACAGTGGATAAAGCACCAGCTGTGGATTCAGGAGTACCTAAGATTAAATGTTTAAATAAGGCTTCAGATACTTGACCCTTACTAGCTGTGTGACCCTGGGCAAATCACAAACCCTCATTGCCCGCAAAAAAAAAAAAAGTTATTTAGTTAATTCTTATCTTTTAGCACAAATACATAATAATTTATCTTTTTTTATTAAGTAGTTTTAGGTGTGTCTGACTCTTAATTAGTCCTTTTTTGTTTTGTTTTGAATTTTTTTTTTTGCAAAGATACTAGAGAGATTTGATAGCTTTTCTTCCCCCCTCTACCTTATTTTACAGATGAGGAACTGTGGCAAACAGAGGTAATTGACTTAGCCAGGGTCACACTGATAGTAAATGTCTGAGGACCTATTTAAACTCAGGTAGATTTTATACATATACATACGTGTGTATGTTTCTGTGTGTGTTTGTATACATACACACGAGAGAGGGAGAGAGACAGAGAGACAGAGACAGACAGAAACAGACAGACACAGAGAGAATGATTCCAGGCATGGAAAACATTATAGTACAAAGATAAAGTGCTGAGAAACATAGGTATGACAAATATTGGTTGTGAGGAACAAGAAAGCCAGGTTGGCTAAACAATCAAATGCATTATATATACTCTATGAAATTAATATGTGATGAACCTGCAAGTGTAGGTTGAAATCAAGTGAATGTGAGCAGAAAGGAATTTAACAGCCATTTGAATGGTGGATTGTAATGGGAAGAAACTTGAATAAGACCACTTTCCAGTTCATTGAAATAATCCTAGTGAAAGGTGATAAACTATGTGAGTAGTGAGAAAAGTAAAGATGTGATAAGTCTTGTGGTGGTCAAAGGATCAGAAATTGGCAACTGCTTGGATATATGAGATAAAGAAGAGTGAGAAATCAAAAGTAATACTAAGATTTTGAACCTATTTTAATAAGAATGATGATGGCAACTACCTAAGAAATAAGCTCTCTGTTAATTCAAAGACACACACACATATATATATATATATATCTTTAGAGAGATTCAAATATATATGTGTATATATGTGTCTGTATGTGTTCATGTATATAAGCATACATATGTGTGTACATGTGTAAATATATCATATCCATAAAAATATATGGATTCATACAAAAATATTCATATATATACATTTTTAATGAAGTTTGATGAATAAAATTTCATATAAAGCTGGAGTACAGGAGAAATCTAGAAGATTGGGAACCAGTCAGGAATGCAAAATTCACTGGAGACAAAGCATATCTGGATAATCAACAGCCAGCTATTTGTTTTGACATTTCTTAAATCACAAATGATTGACAATGAATAAAAGTGGTATACCTTAAAATTTCATTAAAAATAACCTACTCAAATTAATAACATTCTTGTTTTACAAAGATTAAATTTTAAAAAGTGGAACATCTGTAATCAATCTATATAATTAAAAGTTGTTTTTTGTTTTGTTTTGTTATTTTTCCCCATTTCAAAAGCATTTTTGTATGTAAGCACTCAGAAAGAAAATGTCCTTTTCTTGCATCAATTAAGGATCTCAGTATGTAGTCGTGATTTTGTTAGATGTGTTTATTTTGGATTTGTTATGTATAAGCATGTTGAGGGGTTGATGAATAGCGAATTTGTCTTCTGTATTCATTTGGGTAAAATAACAAATTTGGTAGATGTAGTTTTCATGCTTATACTTTTTTTGCATATGTTGTATCAAAGGTCTTTTTTTAAAATTTAATTTAATTTAATTTTTTACATATAAGGTATTTTATTTTTTTCCGTTACATGTAAAGATAGTTCTCAACTTTTGT
Organism: Dromiciops gliroides; assembly: GCF_019393635.1. Classification (NCBI taxonomy): domain Eukaryota; kingdom Metazoa; phylum Chordata; class Mammalia; order Microbiotheria; family Microbiotheriidae; genus Dromiciops; species Dromiciops gliroides. The sequence continues at coordinate 82,490,923 of NC_057864.1, forward strand.
TTATACAAGCTTTAAAATTTCAGATTTTTCTCCCTCCCTCCCCTCCCTCCCCTCCCTCCCCCCTTCCCTATACAGCAGGTAATCTGATATATCAAAGGTCTTTTTTTAAAGCTGTGAACTGCATGATGATACCATATTTTATTTAATTAATTCTGTTCAGAACACATCATCAAGATATCAGTGAAGTGAAAGATACACTGCAGGGAAGTAGCTCTAAAAATTGCATAATATATTATTTTATTGCCATTTTTCTTTTTGCCAAAAGCCTTTGGTTGAACAGAGATTTTACCTCATCCAGTCTACCTCAGATCTCCACTAAAACACATCTTTGTCATTAATACACTGAGCTTTCATTTCCAAGGTGCACCATCTTTCTTGTTCTTTTGTGTCATTGCCTTTAAGTCTATAAAGTTTCCTTTTTCTATTTATTACAAGTTTAACCAGTATGTCTGTGTTTCTTCAACATTGTCTTTCTCTTTCACATCATTCTAGATCTTACAGAATCTCCTAGTTCTCTAGAGGGGCTTTTAAAAATATTGCCTTAGTATTCATTTTCTATACTACAATTTAAAATATTAATTACATTTAAAGGAAAGCATAGAATATTCATTTTATCTCTTGTTTATTGCTGGGGCAGGTAGGTGGCACAGTGGAGAAAGCACTGGTCCTGGAGTCAAAAGGACCTGAGTTCAAATTTCATCTCAGATACTTACTAGCTGTATGATACTGGGCAAGTCACTAAACCCCAACTGGCTTAAACATTTGGGGCCATCTCCAGTTGTCCTGATGTATATCTTCCCACTGGACCCTGATGGCTCTGGAGGAGAGGGAGGTTGATGACTTTACACAGCCTTGCCTCATTTAAATCCAATTTAGTGCAAGTCATGACATCACTCTGATATCATGGTTGTCTTTGAGAATGAAGGACAAACAACAACAACAAAAAATGAATTATTTGTTGCAGGGAAATAATTATATGGGTTTTAAAACAAATGGTATTAAAAAAGAAAAACAAAAACAAATGGTATTATTAAGTGTAATTTTTAAAAGGAATTTTTGCCCAAACCTAAAGTATGCCATCCATTTGTAGAAGGGCAATTCCATTTATTCCACCTTAATGCTTAAAATACATTTTCCTGTGGAATTCATTTCAGCTTTCTTCCTGAGCACCAAATGCACTTTTGGACCTGGATATCCTCTTAGATTATTCCCAGGTTGTAGTTTTCATTAGATCTCATTATTTATGCTTCATGTTTTATTTATTTTTCTAATTAGAAACCCAGCCAGGTACAAATGCTGAAAGCAGCAGGTAGGCTGCAAGGGACCCACATTTCCTTTTCTGAAATCTTAGGTGTGCATAATCAATGTCCCTTGCAGAAAATGCGCAACGTGGGCTAATTTTTATAAAACTGGAACAAGCAATCTCATATAATTTTTATAATCCTATAAAACCTAATGTTATGTTAAATTATTTTTTTATATTCAACAAGGACATTACGAGGAGACACATTAGAAAGAGGAGTAGTATCTTCAATATACCTTATGCCTCATTCTGCTAAGGCTATCTACCCTCTTACTACATATCTTTTTCTGACCTTCATTATCAAGTGTCATGGGATGACTTATTCCTAAATTGAAATGACACATATGTGTGTATGTATGCATGATGTACATATGTATTGTCTTTGTAGGCGTTATATAAACTCACACAGGCAGCACAACATAGTGCAAAAAGAGCTGGTCTCAAAACTTGGATAGAAGGTTTTCCATTCAAGACATCTCTCTGACACATACCTTGGGAAAAATCCCTTGATCTTTCTGTACTCTGGGTATTCACTAATACTTTTAAGTTGTAGAAATGGTTCTGAACTTCAATGGTAAAGGGATACCAATGACGTCAAATGCTTGGTCCCAATACATGTACCTAGGTAAAGTTTTCTAGCAGTGAAAAAGATATAGATAGAGAGATAGGTAAAATATCTATCTATTATCTGTCTATCCATCAAAGAACTATTGGACTATATTGAAAATTATACATATGAAGAAGAAAGTTGGGACATCTAAAATAAAAGCTACTATATTCTTGTTATGTTTCGGTTAAGTAAAACTCCTTTTATTAATTGTTGAATTACCTATGCACTTCACATTTTGTCCCAACACTGAACTTTGTGGGGACCAATTTTTAATTGGGGAGTGTTAGCTAAATGGCTCGGCACAATATTGGGGCAAGGAAGGACACAGATAGCCTCACTCAAAACAGAGCAGGATTTATTTAACAAGAATGAACTTAAAAAAACACAAACAGGATCAGTAGGATCAAGGGAAAGGAAATAAAATGGGGAAAGGAAAATTATACAACCTGAACAACATCACCACCCAGGAATCAGCTGAGAACACACAGCAGCGTCCTGTTGCCTTCCAGCTTCAAGCTAGAATGGTGAAAAAACCTCCCTTCTTCCCAGCAGATCCCAGGCTGACCACACACAGCCCCTAGCCAATTGGCTGGCTGCTCTGACAGTCACATGACTGCCCTTCTAATCATTATAATTTTGCTAGGCCCATGTAGGAGTCAGCGAGTGGTAATGATATGCAGTGCCAGTGCCATGGTGACGGCACCATGCAGTTGCGGAGCCCCAGAGGCCAGTGCAAGTGCCAAGGATTTTTTTAAAAAATTCTAGCTAAAAGATGGGGTCATAAAAACCTCAAATAACAATTCTTTGCAACTTGAACTAATAAACTTCTGGTCAGAGCTAGGAATGCAACTAACATTGAGCAGAGTAGGTTTTTGGGACAAAATGGTCTTATGACTCATATTGTGTTTGAATTGGTAAAATGGTGTTGTAAATAAGGACAATGTAATTCAATGGCCACAAATAACAGCTAAAGGAATCATCTCAAAATAACAAAAAGTAAACCTCATGTTCACTCAGAAAAATTATAATGCTCAGTGGTTATTGGAGAATGCTGCCAAAATTTTTTAAATGCATTTTCAAATTATTGTTGACCATGATGTTGAAACTGGACTATTAGTATAAGGTGCTAAAAGTAAACCAGGCCAACACATTCAGCCACTAGGGACAAAGCTCAGCCAAATGACAACTAATGGAACTGATGACTGCTCAAGTGAATGAAACTCTCTAGATAGAGATGGGTTCTGACAGGCTGGAAACAGGAACCCATAGGCCTGTGCAGGAAAACATAATCTTCTACCTGGAGTTTTGCTGCATCTCACTGAGATCAGAGCAATGAGATAAGAAAACGAGAACATAAGGGAGTAAGAGACTTGGGAAAAGAATTCTCACTGATGGCTTAAAAAAATGATACCAGGTTTATGTTACTTATTCTTCCAGAGAGGAGAGAATTTTCCTGCAATGAGGGAGCAAGGGGTGAGTGGATGGCTTTCACTACCAAGAAAATGGGGAGGTTGCCAGAGAAGTTCAAATAGCAATCTGATGAGTTACTGGAGCAATAGCTCCTAAGGGCATGGTCTAATAGAACCAGTGCTGAAACACTCTCTTCAGCAGAATTTCATAGGCTTGGGGAACTCTCTGAGCATTTACTTTTATAGAGGCAATTAAATCAATTAAAATCTCCAATCAGGGATCACCCTATCACCTCCCCACTTTTAGGCTACTAATATGTGGAGTTACTTATACTTGCAATTTTATTTATTTTTTTCTACATTTTAATTTAAAACTTTTTTGTATCTTTACTTAAAAATGTAAAAGCCATTTTTTACTTACATACTATAGAAAAACAACTGATGGACTGCTTTTTGTCCCTTGCACAATAGCACCATAGTTTTCTAATCCCTTGCTTCATTTGGATAATTCAGGGAAGCTAACAGAGGGTAGATCATGGAAGCAATGGGTATCATGAGTTCTTGGGAGTCAATAACTATGGGGAACCTTTTGGTAACCCTCATGCAAGTTATTATGGGTAAAGCCAAATGGAAAACCTTGAAATTTCCCAAGCCACCCTATGAAGTTAACTCCTAAATGTACTGAATCACCAGAGGGGGAAAGGATATTTCATCTCTAGTGACAGTTGAAGGAAAATAGGGAACTTTATTATAACAGATCCTCTCATCCTGTATTGTCAAAGAAGAAGGCAAATGACACATAAAGAGGCTTACTATAGACTAAAAAAAGTGAGCAGAGGCTCTCTTGGAAAGCTTGATCCATTGTTAACATTTTTTCCCTCTTAAATCTTTCCTATTCCTACTCCTTTCAAACTCTGGCAATCACTGAAACCTGGCATCCTCTATCAAACTCCTACCTACTAGGAAATGTGAGCCTATATATTGAGTCTCCCTTAAATACCATAATCTCATAATACTTCATCTTACTCCTTTTCCATGACTTATTCCTCTACCTCACCCTTAGCTAAATACAGATATGATTATCTTTTATCTTGCCATAACCTAAAAATATAACATATGCATTTTTGATTCCCTTTTCTGGCCACATTCTGTTGTCTTTTCCACTCCACTCTCTGTATTGCTACCCCAAATAGTTTTCTTTGTCCTTACAATGATTTCCAATCTCTCTATCACACAATTGTTTTGTAACTCAATACCCCAGTACTATACTATCATCTCTTCCTCATATGGATTTCTTGATATATCACTTCAATCCTACAGTCTTCTCTTTAATTCCTTGTTATTTATTCTATTGCAGGATCTTTCCCTGACAAGTTTTTGCGTTAGATTACTTCCACGATGCACTGACTTCATTCCTGTTCATGCAAAGCTGAAGGAAACTGGAGAAAATAATGAAACCAAACTGATTGGATCTACTACAAATGTAGGCCATATAACTTAGGTCCCAAGTAAATCAATTCATAGGGCAACTAGGTGGTTCAATGGATAGAGTTATTGTCTGGAGTCAAGGAAACTCAACTTCCTGAGCTGTGTGACTCTGGGCAAGTCACTTAACCATGTTAACCTCACTTTCTCATCTGTAAAATGAGCTTGAGAAGGAATATCTTTGTTTTTCTTGGTTGGGCAATCAAGTGACTTGCCCAAGGTCACATAGCTAGTAAGTGTCAAGAGTCTGAGGCCGCATTTGAACTCAGGTCCTCCTGAATCCAGGACCGGTGCTTTATTCACTGCACCACCTAGCTGTCATGAGAAGGAATATCTTTGCCAAAAAAGTCCAAATGGGATTTTGAAGAGTTAGACACAACTGAAATGACTAAATAACAACAATCAACTCTTTATCCTATACACCATAGTGACATTTCCAAACTCTTAATTCCCCCATAACTATCACTCCCTCCACACACTTGTCTCTAAAACTAATCATATTTCACTGAAAAAAAAACTGAGGCCATTCACCTAAAGATCTCTATTTTCTACTCAACTCTCACCAAAAAGATGTCTTCCGCCAGTGTAAAATGAATTTGAGAAGGAAATGGCACACCGCTATAGTATCTTTGCCAAGAAAATCCCAAATGGGAACATGAAGTATTGAACATGACTAGAATGATGCAACAACTCCCTCATAACAACTGAAGAACCAGATATAGTCTCCACATTTGACTCTTGTCTAGACAGGCCTAGATAAGAGACCTGAAGGATTCCCTAGCTGTCATCCTTTACTGTGTTTTCTCAGAGCAGAAATTGTCCTTCTGTTTCTTCTCATCTCCCAGGTCACACCAATCTTCTCAGGACTGTTTGAAATCCTCCCCTTAACATTTCTTAAATCAAGTAAAAAAAAAACATTTAGAAAATGGCTACTTAGTGTCAGTTCACTGAGTAGCAAGCATAGTGGCCACTCCCTGGTAAAACCATCTTGGCATGAAGGCTAAAAAACTAGGTTGAACGTAACCAACAGTTTCCAAACCTGTTGGTGAGTTACTTGCTTAAACAAAATGAACAGATGAAAAGTTGGTTCCAGTGGTCATGAAGGCAGCTGAAATAGATACTGTGGAGAATTTGGATATTGGTCAGACATCCAAGATGCCAAAGTAATCAGCTACATCCCAGGGCATTGCCAGTCTTCTCAACTTTTGTTTTGCTACTAGACTGATGATTCCAGAAGATAGTAAGCGTGATGACATTGGGTTCCTCTGCCCCACTTAAATCCAATCCATATACAATTCAAGACATCACTTCATGATATCATTTGTCTTCTTTGGAAACAAAGGACAAACAATAACAACAATATGTTCATGATTCTCAAATCTACTTATCCAGCTCTCACCTCATTTCCAACCTCTATTCTGACACCTCCAAATCTCTATGGGACAACCACATCTCTTTTAGACTTATTATGTCATCTTTTCCAAATTTCCCTTTTTTCTGTGGATAGTATCAACATCTTTATAATAATGCAGGCTTGCAACCAAGCTATCATCCTAGACTTTTCATTCTCACTTCCCATATCCTATCAGCAGTCAAATCCTGCTGTTTCTACCTTCATTACATCTGTTGGATATTCCTTCTTCTCTCCTTCGGTGCTGCTACCAACCCTGCTGCATGCCCCTAATCACCTCAGTCCTGGAATATTGCAATAACTTAATGGCTCACTTTCTGTCACATATTTTTAACTATTTCAGCTCATTCTTCATTCACCTGTCAACATCATCTACCTAAAATATAGATCAAACCCTGTCACTTTTATTCAATAAACACATGTGTCTTTATCACTTTGAGGCTAATATAAAATCCCCTTTTGGCATCCATAGCCCTTAATAATATGCACCTCCCCTAACTTTAAAGTCATCTTACATCTTTCACACCCTCCCAAGTACTCCACTTACCCCAGCCAAGATTCACTGACACTGGCCTCCTTGATGTTTCTAGAAAAAGACATCCCTTCTCTTAACTCCATACATTTTCACTGCCTATCCCCAATGTCTGGAATTCTCTCTCTACTTATCTCTACTTCCTGGCATCCCTGCTTTCTTCAAATCCCAGATTCAGTCTCTCCTTATACAAGAAGCGTTTTCCTTTCTTCTTAATGTTTGTGCCTTCCTTCTATTGATTATTTCCAATTTGTTCTGTCTATAGCTGGTTTGTACATTATTGTTTTCATGTTATCTGTCTCATTATACATCCTCCCACACTAAAGCAAGGTCCAGTTTTTTGTCTTTCTTGACATCCCTAGTAATTTACACATTTGCCTTTTTATACAAATGTATACTGACTTACTCAATAAAAACATATTCACAAACAACATTTTGTATTAGAAAGATCATTCTAGGATAATTGTAACCAGTTTCCATTTAAATATGCTAGAATACTTAAGGCAGGCCTGTGTTCTTTTATTTTTTCTTTTTAAAACACATTTTTATTTAGTTAAATAACCATTACTTGTAATTCTCCTTACTTTATCACTGCTCTTAGAGGATAAGCATTGCTCCTTGTGCTACTCCAAGAGTGACATATGGTGACAGCAATGTACTGAACAATATTTCATAGGGAGGAAAATCTATATTTACATGTACAGTTGTCAGTAGATTCTATCTTCTTTTTGTGTCTATTCAATTGGTTAGCACAGTAAGATGTTTACATTTCAAAATATTCAGTCAGTAAACCAAAATTGAACATTATAGTTTTTCTCTCATGGTTTCAAGGAAAGTTGGAAGATCAATTGTTTTATTCTGTGGATATGACAGACTATGTCCCTTCCTTGCAGTCCTATTGTTTCTATTGAAAGGGAAGATATCTGACTGATAATTCCTAGCCACATGACCTAGGACAAAATGCAGCATGGAGTGACCATTATCATGGCTCAGTATTGCTACTAGCAGACAGACAAGACAAACAAATGACCTACCAGAGGGAGCTTTCTACCCTATAGGAATACATACACATAATAAGAAGCCCCTGAGGTCTGAATCTCTGGCATTCAAATCTCTGCTGGAACCACAGAATCATAAATCTAGACTAGGAAGCTATCTAAAAAGTCACCTAGTCACACTCTTTCATCTTACAGATAATTAAGCTGAGGTGGCAGACAATATTCTCAACTGTATTCCCTAATATTTCTTTCAAAGAACACTTTGCTTCAGTCAAACTCAGCACCTATTCCCTTCCCACACCCCTAATTGTACTATACTCCCATTACTCAATGCCCTTAATCAAGCTGTTCCAAATCACAGGAATATTGTCCCTCCCCATTTTTCCCATTATAGTCCTTTTTATTATGTCACTTCCAGGAAGCATTCTTTAATTCTTCATAATTGTAACCACCTATATTAGGAACAGCTTTTCCAAGCTGATCTCAGACAGCATGCTAACTTTCTTATATATATATATATATATATATGTCAGCTAAGATTACTTATTATAACTACGTATGTTGGTATCTTATCCCCTTCTTAGAACTTAAAAGTTGTGTAGTCAAGAACAATGTTCCCATGAGCCTGTATCCATCTGCTATGTAAATAATTTACCTAAATTTTAATGCATGCTTGCTTCAGCTACACTAAGACACAATAATTGGATTTTTAGACCATCACCATCAAGAAACATTATCTTAATATTAATATATGTGTATGTATGTGTACTATGTATATGTATGAATATTTTATAAATATTTTAATGATACCTTTGATTTTTATATAACATACATTTTTGGCCTTCCACTCCCTAGCAAACAATAAGAAAAATATAAAAGAGGTGAAGGAGAAGGGGAAAGGAATAAGCGTTTATATCATGGCTACTCTATGCCATGTACTGTGTTAAGTGCTTTACAAATATTATCTTATTTGATTCACACAACAATCCTATGAGTGAGATGTCATTGCCCTTTTCAATTTACACTGTTGAGCTTATTGTATATATGACTTTCCTAGGTCTGCTTACTTCACTCTTTATCAGTGTATTAAAGTCTTCCTGTGATTCTTAATGATTTCTTGCAATTCAGTAAGTCTTTTTGGGCAGGTTGGTGGAAGAGTGGATAAAGCACTGGCCCTGGATTCAGAAGGACCTGAGTTAAAATCCAGCTTCAGATACTTGACACTTACTAGCTGTGTGACCCTGGACAAGTCACTTAACTCTCATAAAAACAGTATTTTATAATGATGTTCCAAAAATTGTTTAGCAATTATTCAATTAATGTTCGTATATTCAGTTTCTCATTATTTCCTGAGTCATAGCCTCTCCCCACTCTAGTATATACTAAGCTACCAAAGTGGCATTCATATAGCACAAGTCTGAGCATGTAAGTCTCTTACTCAATAAACTCCAGTGCATCCCCTTTGCTTCTAAAATAAACATATAAAATCCTCTCTCCCTTAAAAGCTCTTAATAACCTAACTCCTTATATTTCCATTTTTCTTATATGTGACACATAACTCCTCTCCATGTGCTTTATGATCCAGTGACACAGGAATCTATGTTGTTCCTTACATAAAATCTTCCATCTCCTAACTGGATTTTCACCTGTTTTCAACCCAAAATGGAATATTCTCTTTTATTACTACCTTCTAGATTCCTTGGCTTCCCTCAAGTCTAAGATAATATTTCACCTTCTGAAAGAAACATTTCTTTCTTCCTACAAATATTAATGGCTTTCTTCTCAGAATATCTACAATTTATTCTGTATATATTGTTTTCATCTAGCTTTTTAAAAATAGTCTTTCCTTTAAAATGAGTTCCTTGAAGGCAAGGGATTTTTTTTTTAGTTTTTAACAATTCTATTTTAATTCTTCTAAGACCTAATACACACTAAGTTGTTAATAAATGCTTGTTGACTGAGAACTTTTTTGGACTTCTTTGGTATATGCCTATAAGCAGGATTTCTGAATGAAAGAGAATTATTATTTTACCTATATTTTAGCATAAATTCAAAATAATTTTAAGAATAGTTAGACAAACTAATGCTTCCACTAACAGTGTTTTAATAATGTCTTTGAATTTCCACTACCCCACCAGAATAGCTGTGGAAATCTTTTTATAAGTTTAGCCAATTTGATCAATGTGAGGTTAAATTACAAAAATGGTTTATTATTCTATTAATATTAGCAATTATGATTAATTCCCTATGATTATTAATGCTGCACAGTTCTTCATTTGATCATTTTCCCTTTGAATTAGTGTTTAGGTTTTTTGACTTGTCATAAGCTTTTTAAAAAAAATAATTAATTAATTAATGTTTTTGTCATGACCTTTTGAGAGATCCATGATCCATATTTTGTCTCTACATACAAACCTTATCTTTGAAACCAATACATTATGTTTGTTAAAAAGTCATTTTAATATGTTCATGATTGTTTCTCTTCTTCCATGTTATCCTTCATTTCTGTTTAGTTGTATTACCAATCATCTCTTCTCTCTTTCACTCATTTGGGGAGACTCATTAACATGGATCTAAATTTTCTGTTCTGCTGACTATTTCTACAATATAGGATGTAAATTCTATTTTCATGATTGTTATTTTTCTCTTGAATGATTCAGGAACAATTCTGTACTTCCATGCTCTCTTATACCTCCACAAGACCCTCTGCTTCATCAGATTTTCATTCAAATGTCTAAGCAATATTTAATCAGAAATATTTGTACCAATTTAGATGTTCTATAAGTCATGTTTGCTCCTATTATTCATATCTTTCCTGTTGATTTATCTACTTATACTCAAGATTTTTCAACTGAATTTTTTTCTTGTTATATGTTTGGGAATTTCAGTCACCCATGCCCTCTATAGTCTCCTATCATTCATTTTTCTTTTTGCTTTTTCAACACTAACAGCATTTTTCAAGGGACAGATCTTGAATGTGTCTCACTTTCTTTCCTTGTCCAGCTAAGGGTGGGGGGAAGAACTGGCCACAGATAGATATCAATACCCTGTACTTCAGAGAAGTTTGAGCCCACACATACATTACATGAGATAGGGTGGGATTGAAGTCTGTTGTTTGTTGACATAAAATGATTGATTGAAAGCAAGGGAAGACTGTGCATGCATGGTCTGTAGTTGCAGCAAATAAATTGTTTGGAATCCAGTGTACAAGTTCTTCAGAGGTTTGCCCTTTAGTTCAAATTGCCAGAGTCTGTTACTATTTTGAGTTCTGGGGTGGGAGTGGACATTTCAGATAGAGGCATTGACATGTGAAGACTGAGCAGGGTTCCCTCAGACATACATGGAAGGAACTTTAGAGACTGGCAGTCTAAACACTTCATTTTAGAGTTGAGAAGACTGAGCCCCATAGAGGTTGTGATTTGCCTTTGGTCACAAACTTAAGTAAATGGTAGAGAAAGAATATGAATCTCTGTCCTCTGACTACCAAAACATCATTCTTTCTACTATACACTTTACATATAATGCGTTGGGAATTACTTAAAAAAGTAGAATTTTAAGTAATTTTATTTTCTGATTATTTTTTATTTTTTTACTTCATTCAGTATTTCTGATTTTTATACTATAGATTCAACTTTAGATTAATAAATTTTTCTCTTTATCTCCCTACTACTACTTTCCATTGAATTCACAAAATATTACAGCAGATTTTGACTTGATTTTGAGAACCTTATTTACTTCTTCATGGAATTGTTATCTCCTCTTTCCTTGCAACAGATGATGGTGATACACATGTTACAATTATATTCATGGTAGTCTTTTTGTTTATACTCATGTAGTATGAAATGATTAAATATTCTTTGAAGTTATGATGCTTATTGTCTTCTTATATCTCATTTAACTTTTCCTTTAAGAATTTGAATGCTCTAACATTTGGTGCATATATGATTAATAAAAGAGGTACAAAAATACAATGAAGAGAAGAACTCCCCAAAAAGCTGAATTGGCCAAGTGGAAAAAGATGTACAAAAAATAACTGAAGAAAAGAACTTAGAAAAGTAGAATTGGCCAAATTACAAAAGAGGTACAAAAGGTAAATGAAGAATATAATTCTTTAAAAGTTAGAATTTACCAAGTGGAAGCTATTAACCCCAAGAGACATGAAGAAACAATAAAAGAAAAACAAAAGAATAAGAAAATGTGAAATATATCATTGTAAAAACAACTTACCTGAAAAAAAGATCAAGGTAAGGTAATTTAAGAATTATTGAAGTACATGAATACCAGCCCAAAAGAAACAATTTAAATATTATGGAGCCACATTCAGAATGACACAACATTTAGCAATTTCTACATGAAAGGATCAGAGGTCTAGTGATATGATATTCTGGACAGTAAAAGATGTAGGATTGTAATCAATAATCATCTAGACTGGAAAACTTAATATAATACTTCAGGGGGAAATAGATATTAAGTGATATAGAAAACTTTCAACCATTCCTCAGTTGAATAGAAAATTTTACTTTCAAATGCAAGATTCAAGAGAAGCATTAAAAGGTAAAGAGGAAAGGGAAAACACAAGTTGTTCAATAAGGCCAAACTGTTAACATTCCTATGTAGCAAGATGATACTTGTAACTCATAAGAACTTTATTACTATTGGCAATTAGAAATAAACAGAGAGAGCATGGGTGTGAGTTGACTATAATAGCATAACATCTTTTAAAAAGATGGGATGAGAAAGAGGAATATGCTGGGAGCAGGGGAAAGGGAGAGGTAAAATGGTGTCAATATTTCACACATGAAATATGCCAAAAAGCTTTTAAAGTAGTGGGTAAGATAGAGGTGGTGTTGAAAAATAGTGTTTGAACATTACTCTTATCAGAATTGGCTTAAAGAGGAAATAACATACCCATTTAGTTGGGTATAAAAATATATTTTCCCTTAAAGAAAAATAATTGTCAGGGAAGTGGAAAAGGGAAGGGCAAGTATGACAGAAGAGAGAGCTGATTGTGAGAGGCAGTGGACAGAAGCAAAACACTTTTGAAGAGTGACAGAATAAAAGGAGAAAGAGAAAAGGATAAACAGGGGAAATAGGATGGAGGGAAATAGACAGTAATCATAACTATGAAAAATTTATGGCAAGTTTCCCTCTAAAGGCATTACTTCTCAAATATATAGAAAACAGAGTCAAATTTATAAGAATATAAGTCATTTTATGGTCAAGGGATATGAACAGGCATTTTCAGATGAATAAAGCAAAACTACTTATAGCCATACAACAAAAATGCCCTGTCACTTTGATTAGAGAAATGGCAATTTAAACAACTCTAAGGTACCACCTCCTATCTTTCAAATTTGCTCATAAGAAAAGGAAGATGAAAATGGTGCATGGGATATGGAGAAATTAGGACACTAAAGCACTGCTGGTGAAATTGTGAACTATTCCAACTGTTTCAGAGAGAAATTTAGAACTGTGCCCAAGGGGCTATTAAAGGAGTACCACTCTTAGTTCTACATCCTAAATAAGATTTAAAAAAGAAAAAGTATCTACTTGTACAAAAATAGTTATAGCAGTTATTTGGGGGGATGGTAAAAATTTGGAAATTGAGGGGATTCCCATTCATTGGGGAATGGGTGAACAAGACGTAGTGTATGATTTTGATGGGATATTATTATGATATAATAAATGATGAGCAGTATGTTTTCAGAAAATCATGGAAAGTCTTATATGAACTGATGCAAAGTGAATTGAGTAGAACCAGGAGACAGTGTATACAGTAACAGCAATAGTGTACAACCATCATCCGTGAATGACTTAGTTATTCTCACTAATTCAATGATCCAAGATAATTCTGAAGTACTTATGAGGAAAAATATTATCTGCCTCCAGAAAAAGAACCAATGAAGTCTAAATACCTATTGAAGTATGCATTTTTTTTACTTTCTTTACTTTCTTTTTTTGTTTATGCTTTCATTCACAACATTACAAACATAGAAATAAGTTTTGCATGACTACACATGTATAATCTACATCAAATTTCTTGCCATTTCATGGAATGAGGAGGGAATAGATAAGGGAGATAACTTATAACTGAAATAAACTTTTAAATGATAAAATTATTTTACATGTAATTTAAAAATAAATATAAATATATATTAGAAAAATATTTTCCTAAATAGTCATCAATTTCTCTTATTTGTAACATTGAAATATAGGGCACATAATTTAAACATACCAATTGATGGTAAATTATAAAATTCAACACTTTAATTTTAATATAACTTTTTTGTATTTAATACTATTCTAATTGAAAAAATGGGATGACACTACATGGAAAATAGTAGTGTAGATTGGGGGGTTACAGAGGGGAAGGAAGAGTCCCAGTGTGGACTATTGCACTGAGATTACAGTTTGAAATATGGAAAATGTCAGAGATATTTAGCAATTCTTGCTAAAAGGAGTAGCATCATTCTGTACTCTGGCCTTTTACTAGACTTGAAAAGTTTTCCAGCAGGCTTACAAACATGTGCTCTGTGGAGACACTGGCAAGAGTGTATAACATACCTATCATCACCACCAGAAAATCTCTGCTATAAGGAGTTTGGTTATGTAACTTTTGTATAAGAATTTTTTGCATCAAAGTTTCTGCAAAAAAATTCTATATAAAATATGAAAGGGCAAAAAAATCATCTTTGGCTCCTATTAAAATAGATTCCCTCAATTTTATGTCTTATACATGGAACCAGTGACTTAATATTTTGACTTATACAAGATACATTAAATATCTGCTCAGTTGTTTTGTACATTATGTGACTTCAAGACTTGGAATAAAACATTTTCTAAATAATGAAAAAGAATGGTGACTACCTAATAAAACATAATGAGCTGAACTTCAGTTCCTGGGCCCCATTCTAGAATGTGCTATAAAAAAGATGGTTATTGTATGTCTAGCAAAGAAACAAATAAGCCCAAAGTATTGGGGTGTCTTCAAAAATAAGTCATACTAGGCTAACCTTATTCAGTCAACAAGCATTTATTGAGCATCCACATGTGCAGGATAAAATATTTAGGCATAAGTCTTTTCCTATATAGCACATTTCCTATATGCCTGAGAGACAAATATAATAGGTACCGCTTAGATGAAGGTCTCCAAGACTACAAGTAAATAGGAGCAAATTAATAAACTATATCTGACCTCCTATTGGACTCTATAAACTTGAATCAAGTGCTCTGATGTCAGGTCACTATCACACCTAAAACAGACAGCTCCCAACTGTAGCACCAAGGACAAAGAATGACACAAGAATACCTAGGGCATGGACACAGCTCCCTTCAGTTGGGTTGGGAGGGGGTGGGGATAGAGAATTGCACCTCCCCTAGCTAGTTAAGGCTTTCAGGCCCAGTAATAGAGTCTGAAAAGTATTCTGAAGATTTGTTCAGATACAAGTATAGTTTCAATGGTCAATGGAAAATTTGGAGTGGATTACAATTGATACGTTTTGAGATACTCCTTATTTTAGGGGATCTATGAAACTGCATGGAAAAAATTTGGATTTATCTTCAACCATCTCTAAGTGAAACTTAGCATTTGCCATAATTTATTTTATGTATTTAAACACTTTATTCCGAGAGGGGTTATAGGATTCATCAGACTGGCAAAGGGGTATACATGTGTATATCTATGTATGTATATGTATGAATATGTATATGTATGTGTGTATGTATATATACACATATGAGTGTATATATGCATATATACATGTATGTATACAAACATATATACATATATCTCTTCATTAATTATATTTGTGACCATAATTGCTTTGTAGTTTTCAATTTAAGAGATAGGGCTAGAAGTCACCAGTATTCAGCTTAATATTTTCATTACTATGTGACTGTGCTAACTTTACATATTTAATAAGGTTGGCCTATACAGGTCAGTCTTTGGAACATGAGGACATCATGCCCACAAGATTCTAGTCCAGGAAACAACATGGTAACCTGAGAAAAGCTAGTTTCTATTTATATGTGACTAAGAGACTGACACAGTATGAATAATGAAGTTAGTTTGTTGTTTTTTAACAGGGATGAAGCCAAAAGAACTAAGGTGCAAGGACTGTTGTGCAGGAAACTGTGTATTCAAAGGGGACAATCTAATCTTAAAATGTTTTCTTTTCTTTTGTAACTGCAAAGGAATCTTTTAGCTGAGAACCAACTAGGAAAATATTCCAGTAGCTATGAAAACATGGTCTCTTCTCTTTTTTGTGTTTCTTCTTTCCGAATTGTAGGCAAATGAGTGTCCAAAATTAAAATGTCCAAGGGACCTTGCAAATTTGTGAGTTACAGGATTTTCTTCAGGAATCACAGGTGTAGTGGGAGATAAATGGTATCAGTAGCAGTGTAGAATGGAACAATCTTCAATAGTAGAATTGACTACAATACATGCATAAAGACAATCACCAAGAAGAACACCACCCTTGTATGGAGAGAAGTGCCAGCTATGGACTGAAGAAAGGCAGGTATCCTAGGAATCAAGCTGAGCAGGCCACCTATATACAAAAGGAAGTCCATGAAGAATCTATAAGGGATAAAAATGATTTATAGTACCATAAGTTGAGAGATACCTCCTTATCAAATATATTTTCTGTAATTTGTTTAATTCATATCATACTTTAGATATGAGCCTATTTTTTTCCAACGAACAGTGTGGTTTAGAATGGCCCAGGGTCTGGGAAAGAGGGTAATGTTTGGAGATACTATTCTTACTATGTCATCTTAGTAAATAGCTTTTCCAAAAGGTAAATGAGTGTGGCTATCTGATTATTATTTGTAACCATGCTGACAGGGTCACAACAGTAATAATACTAGAGGTACAGTCCTTAAGGGTTCCCTAGGACTGTCAGAGAAAGGAAGGAGAGTCAGCTGCCAGATGGGTATCCCAGTCTTTCAGTGTGGGGTGGTTGAGTGAGCCTCAATTTCTATTTCTAATATTCATTGAATAAGTATTCCCATTTAATCATCTTACTTACAATACATACAACTAATGTACCAAGAATATAACAGATGGTTAGGCCCTTCTCTACTCTAGGCTTCCTCTACTTTCTCCCCACACAATTAATCAATTCAAATAGATTGCTATGCATAGTTAAACTATAATATAACAATTTGCTTTAAGGAACATGATTTTCAAGAATGTTTATACAGAGGTATCTAAGTTTTATACCTACTAATGTATAATTTTCTTCCTGTTAAGATTTATAAACTATAGATTCATCTAGATAAATTCACAAACTATAGATTCATCTAGATAAAAAAATCACAAAATGAGTTTAAAGCACATAAATAAAAGAGAAGAGATTTGCTTTGTTATTCTCCATTGAGAGAAAATAAGTGTAGAAAACTGGTTGAGAAATTATTTTGACTCTGCAGTCACAGGAAAAGAGATAACTACATTATGCTATTATCTTTGGGATCATAAACCTAAGAATCAGCATAATTAATTCTGACGTATAGATGAATTGTAGCTTTAAGTTCAGTGTAGGAGATAGGCATGTTTTTTCAGCATAGAGATTTTTTTTTAACAATTCATTAAATTTTTGTTGTCTACCTCCTTTACAAAAAAATGCCAGTTTTCTTCTTTTTTTTTCCAATATTCATTGAAAAATTCCCAATTCATTGCCTTACTACCATAAAACTCCTTAACATACAACTAATGTATAAGGAATTTAACACAGGATTTGGCACTTCTATAATCTGTAACTCTTTTAATCTCTCCCCTCACAATTAATCAATTCACACATATTTCTTGGATGCAGACTATATAAAACACTTGCCAATCAGTACCTCATCACCAATCTCTGCAAAATTGTCCCCAAACTTTCCTCTGTTCTAGTACAGAGAATTGTTTTGAATTAGGATCCTCCTCTGTTTTGCTCTATACAGTTTTGTGAGGGGGAAAATACTTTTGAATCCCATTTAACATTAGACGTTTTATCCGACAAATACGGAATTTGATTTTGCCCTTATTTAACTCTCAATTGTCTAAATTAATGTAGAAGGCTATCAATCTCTTGTACAAGTTGTTACCAGTTAAGTACAATATACCAATAACAATTTGTGTAAACATTTATGAAGTGCTTATCATATAACAAGTGATAGTCTTGGTTATGTGGGTATAAAAGTTATTCTGTTTTAAGGAAGCTTATATAGAAATGTCAGTGTAAACAACAAAAACAATAGCTCATATTCACATAGCTCTAATGCTTACAAAGCATTATTCCATTTTCTCCTTACAACAATCCTATGAGTTAAGAATTCTAGCTATTTGAATCCCTATTTTGCAGATGAGTGAATTGTAACTGAATAAGGTTAATTGCCAAGAATTCTACTAGTTAGAGAGGTAATATGAAATTATTTCACTACTGACTATTTATGCAAAATTGACACATCTCAGTGACAGCAATATTCCTTTAAATTTCCATCTTCCTTGTGTCTCTATATTAGTAAATTTTAACACCTTTTCCTATGCATGTAGGCTTGAAATTTCAGTCATTTTTAGATTGCTTTAAACTAATTAAAGAAAGTTTCAGAACTGCAAGAAAAATTTAATACTAAGACTGACTACAATATGCCAGTCTTAACCTTAACTTTAATCATTTCCTCATAACTATCCAGCTGTAGGATATTTTACTTTTACTTTCTCATTAGGCTTATAAATCAAGGCCAGTACCTAGAAAAAAGCCTTCTTTTTTTCACTGTAAGTTCTTTTTCATTATAATGGTGAGAAAATTCATGTTAATTTTTCACAAGTTTGGCATTTATTGTATGTGAGATTCTGTTCTTGTCAAAATCTTTGATTAAAGCTTTGGAGAGAGACTGAGTCCAAGCTGCTTGAGTTTTCCTGCTTTTAGCTTCCATACTACATTTAATTCTTTTAACAGTAGCATAAAGCAATATACAGTTTTGTGCTACCTGAACTTTTATAGTCCATACTATAATGGGGGCCCCATTTGTATAGACAATGAAAAATTGTGTCAATTATAGTGATCAGACACAATATATACCAACTTTGTGTCCAAAGAGAAGTAGCATGTTTTGATGTCTAGAGAGCCAAGGACACGTGGTTTTAATTCTTGCCTCTGCCACATACTGGCTTTGTGACCCTTGATAAATTATTGATCCTCTATTTTCCTCAAGCAATACTCCAGAAGTAAACTACCCAGTAATAGCCATATTGAATTTTCACGGCCATTGGTGGGGAAGATAGTTCCCATACCAGAAGTTCTCTTAGTTTTTTGAAATGTCAGGTCAGTTACATATCTGTGTGATTCATGTTTCTTTAGAGGGGTGATGGTGGGGAGGCAGTAGTTTTTAAAATGAAAAGACACACAACTGATAAAATAAACTGAATCACATGGTATGAATATGACAGTTTCATTTCCAAGAATTGACATCTGTATTACCACATTTCAGGTAAGCTACAGGTGCTTAGAAAATGCTATCTCCTTGATTCTCCATTTCCACAATCTCTTTAAAAATCATTCTCACATAGTTCTGCCAATTTAAATTCTTATCTTCCTTCAAGAGCCCAGCTCAGCTTTCACCTCTTCTCTTAAGTCTTTCTCCATCTTCCTCTGTCAAGGACATGCCTTATTCTTTAAATCACTCCTACCATCCTCTTTTCCCTTTCCTATGTGAATGATGGTTAAACCTGTTAAAGTACATATTTTATAAACCTACACACACAACTTAGCCCCCACTAAATTTGAATTTTCTTGAAATTAGGGCTTGCTTTCTTCTATCATCAGGATTGGCAGAATCTCTTGCTTATAATTGGCATTTGAATATTTAAAACATTTTGAATTTTCATTGGATATATTGTCCAGAATTAAGGTAAATGGAATATCATGGAGTTTAGGATAGCTATCCTTCTATGACAGTGGAAGCACTGTCAGCATAGGTAGTGAATACTTAATCTCCAAGGAAATTGAGGCCATAGTGTACAGTCAGCTCTCTTCACTTTCCTGCTCAGGGTAATTATTGTGGGTAAGTTTATGAAGGAATATTAGTATCCATGAAAACAGAAAAAAAAAAGTATTGAAAAGGAAATCGGGAAGCCTTCATTCTTGTATTAGTTGTTCTGCAAAGCAGCTAGGTGAACTTGGTTGAGTTATTTTAAGTCTCTGGCTTACAGTTTCCCCTTCTCTAAAACTTGGAGATCCCTTCTAGCTCAATATCCTATGATTCTGTGAATGAAAAAAATAACCAACATCAACATAGTTGATCTCTGAAGTAACCAGTTGATCATCTAGGTGATTGAAATAGGTGCATTTTATTTTCTTTGACACAGGAAGAGTTCAAGAATGTTTAGGGGTGTGGAGAATGTTGCTGCTCAGGAATGATAAATTGGAACTGGCTCAATGCTATAGCTTGCCTTTAATAGCACTTCAATAATGGAATTTGTGCCTTTTTCTTGACTCAAATGAATTGTGTGGAACCCTATTGGATAAATCTATAACAATCAAACCATAGTTATTGTTGTTTCTTAAGAAGTGGTAGCAGTCATGGTAGGGTCCTGGGTAGTCCTCATTAAGCATGTCTATATTTCTGTGGAAAACAAAAGTGAGTTAGAACCAATATTTGAGTTGTTAATGATGTCTTCAGATAATGTGATGTTGTCAAGCCAGGTATCTGTAGCTGAGAACAACTCCTGAGTCATTTCTTTGTCTAACAATAAGACAGAGGTCTTCAAGGATGAAGATAATTTATAATTTTTCTTTGGAATTATGTAAAAGATTACAATATTAGTCATTTTGTATAAGAAAACAAATAAAAGGAAAAATGAATGAAAATATGAAAAATAGAATGCTTCACTCTGTTTAATCAATATCTGTTCTTTGGAGGCAGATGGTATGCTTCATTTTTAGTCCTTTGTGATTGTCTCGGATCATCGTATTGCTGAGAGTAGTTGTCATTCACAGTTCTTCATCAAACAATATTGCTGGTCCTGCTCACTTCACTATATATCAATTCATATAAGTCTTTCCAAGCCTTTCTGAAATCATCCTGTTTGTCATTTCTTATGGCACAATAATATTCTATCACAATCATATACCACAGCTAAGTCATTCCCCAACTGATGGATATTCCTTGATTTCTAATTCTCAGCCACCACAAAAAAGAACTGCTATAAATATTTTGTACAAATATTTCTTTTTCTCTTTATTAGGATGTCTCTGCAATATGCATAGCCCTTTGGTTTTAATTCAAAATTGTTCTCCAGAAGGGTTGGATCAGTTTACATCTCCACCAACCATGTATTAGCATCTCAGTTTTCTCACATCCCTCCAACATCCAATATTTTCCCTTTTTGATATATTAGTCACTCTGATAGATTTCAGGTGATACCTCAAAATTGTTTTAATTGGCATTTCTCTGAGCAATAGTGATTGAGCATTTTTTTCACATGACTATGGATAGTTTCGACTTTTTTTCTTAAACCTTCCTGTTCATATCATTTGACCATATATCAAATGAGGAATGATTTATAATTTTAAAAATTGACTCAGTTCCCTGCATATTTGAGAAATGAGGCCTTTATCAGAGATACTTGTTGCAAAAATTCTTTCACAGTTTTCTGCTTTCTTTATAATTTTGGTTACAGTGGTTTTGTTTGTGCAAGAGCTTTTAAAATTTTGATGCAAACATAATTATCTATTTTATATTTTGTAATGCTCTCTATATCTTCTTTGGTCCTAAATTCTTCTTCTGTCCATAAATCTAACAAATAAATTATTCCATGCTCTCTTAATTTGCTTATGGTATTACTCTTTATGTGCAAATTATGTAAACATTTTGACCTTATTTCAGTATACAGTGTAAAATGTTGGTCCAGTAATTTATATCTAATATTTATTCACTAAATATCATTTTAAGCCTACAACCAATTGCTATAAAAGGTATTGAACAAAAAATGAAACAGTCCATAACTCTAGAAGGTTATATTCTATTTGGAGTGGGGTGGGCATATATGCACAGAGATGAGTGAATATAAAATATATACTAGTAAAGAAAGAATAAAGGATTGGGTGAACATATTTATCAACTTGGGGAACCAGGAAGGAATTTTTTTGCCCTTGAGTTGATTTATTTGACTTGATTTGAAAAGATCTAGAGATTCCAGGAAGTGGATTTGAGGAAAGAAAGATTCCAAACATAGAGCATAGTCTATGCAAAGATAATGAGATAGGAGGGGAACTGTTTGGTGAAGAGAAATAGCAAATAAACTAGTTTCTCTAGAACAGAGTATTTGAAAGAATGTAATTTGTAATTAGTGTAGAAGTTGCTTGAACTACATAAAGGGTGGGTTTATGAGTAGTAGGAGACAAGTTGTAGCTGGTTCTCTTTCACCATAGAGATTTTACCCAGCAATATTTAGACAATTTGAGGACAACTCTGAGAAACAAGTACTTATTTTCATGCTCTCCAAACACAAACCAAGCACTTTTCCAGCAGACAATGTTCTTTAAAAATAGATGGGTGTGTTCCAGGGTGAGTCAGCAGTCGCCTGCTCTGCCCCTGACATAGCTCAGCTGGTCTCTGATTAGGCTCCAGGGGAAAGGATTTATTTTTTGCTTTAGATGAATGAGAGTTTATTTTAAGCTGAATGGCCTTATAGAACAGCTGGAGTTCTGCATGGGAGAGCTGCATGAAGTACTAGAATTCTGGCTAGAAGTATACATTCTGTGGTTGTCAGAGCTCATAACCCAGCTCCTCAAACTATTTCTATGCAACCTTCACACATATAATAAAATGGTCATTTCTTGACCTAGGGTGTCAGCTATTTCCATCTCTGCAGTAAAAACAACCAGCCAGTCAAGCAACACATTCACATGCACATACATGCAAATACACACACACACAGAATTCTCAACATCACAGCAAAGTTTCAACATTTCACTCTCTTCAAGTAGTAAAAGACAATAAGTGAAACTATTAACAATATCCTTGCTATAATTCTACAACTAAACATTGTCGGGTAGGGCTCTAAATAGATGAAACAACCCTCAATCCCACTTTAGATTTTGTAGCATTATAGAGAAGTCTCACAGAAATTTAATATGATTAGAAAGCATTTTATAACCTCAACTCCTACCAGTATTCACATAAATCTAAATAGACATTGTATATCACCTTGCTTGTAAATTCATATATATGAAGGACATACTCCAATAAAATTGCAACTTGATAATCTACATCTTGCATGTATGTGTCTTTGTGCAGGGCATCCTCAAGGGTTATAAATCCCTCTCTTCTCATCTCTGTCTTTGAGAAACCTTCTTTAACTCTAAATCTCAATATTAATATTCCTTCCTCCATGTAGGCAGCATGAAACCATTCTCTCTCACAAACTTCTAGACATTCCTTTATTTAGACTTAATTGTTTGTATTTTGAATCTCCCCCCCCCCCTTCTCCTGCCCCAAGAGAAAGTATGATCCTTGCAGGCAGGAATGATTTTTGTTTGTCTTTTTTTCCCCAGGAACTTGAAAATAGTAGTCAGTTAATATGTGTTTGTTGTCTAAATGTTAATTGGCGAAATAAAATCTTATCAATTAATGTCTATGACAGTCACACAACAGAAGTATTTATTTTCTTGCATTTTGGGGAAGAATCTAGTAAAAGACTGGTGACACCTTTATTTCATATTTTAAGATTAGTTTTTTTAATGTCACTGAAGCAGATGTACAAATATTTTATTGTGCATTTTTAATTGCAAATTGGCATATCTCAAGGAAAACAGAAGTATAATAAAGGAACAAAAATCCATAATTTTCTGAATATTTCCATGTTGATGAGACTTTTTCATATCACTATCAAAACATGAAAGCTTTCCTATGGTAAATTAATAATTTCATAAATTAAATCATATTTTACTCAAAGAAGTATATAAAACTCTTTTCAAAAATGTATTTTCACATGATTAAATTTGCTTTTGTTCTTTTACTTTCATTTTCCATCCTTATTGTATAGTCAACTACTTCAATACTGAATTTCTATAACTGTTCATACAGATATGATTTAACAAAATACATAGTTGAACAAAGCCTGTAGTTATCTACAGAAAAAAGAGATTTAGTGAATCCTTTTGCATATTAATAGCCCTATTATTTTCTTAAAATGCACCTGCAGCTATCATTGACCTTCAGGGATTCTTTTTGAGATTATGGGTACTTGGAGGATTTAGTAAGTGGAGTTAACATATGCCCTAAATGTTTTAAAGAACAATGGAAAATTGGTGAGGAAAAATCAAACTGAGAATTTAAAAAGCTAGAGAATAAAGTTTAATACTTGCTGCATATTGTCTGAAAAGACAAAATTTATAGATATATAATATTGCAAATGGAGGAGACTGGGTCATGTATTTACATAGAAGGATAATAGGTAGACATTCCAAATGTTGCCATAATATTGACATAATATTTTTTAAAATATATATCTAGAAGGCTTCCAGTTCAATAGATACTTTATTAAGGATTTATGAGAAGACTTGTATAAGAGCAACTGAGGCCTGAATAAGTGACAGTAAGCACTGTTTGAAGAGTTTTACCTTTACCTTCTACTTATCCTAATTTGGAGATTTTGACTCATTTACTTCCCTCATCACCCTCATCACCCTCATACCTAATCAGTTGGGGCAGCTAGGTGATGCAGTGGATAGAGCACTGGTCTTGAATTTGGAAGGACCCGAGTTCAAATTTCACCTCAGACACTTACTTGTTGTGTAACCTTTGGGGCCATGTCTAGTTGTCCTGATATATTTCTTGCCACTGGACACAGATGGCTCTGGAGAGTGAGAAAGAGTGAGATTGGTAACTTTGCACAGCCCCTCCTCACTTAAATCTAATTCACTACAAGTCATTACATTACCCCAACACCATGGTCCTCTTTAAGAATGAAAGACAGTTCTCAACTTTTGTTTATACAAGCTTTATAAACAAAAGTTGAGAACTGTCTTTACATGTAACGGAAAAAATAAAATACCTTATATGTAAAATAAAAATAAAATAAAAAGAATGAAAGACAAGGGGCAGCTAGGTGGTGCAGTGGATAAAGCACAGGGCCTGGATTCAGGAAGACCTGAGTTCAAATTCAGCCTCAGACACTTGACACTTACTAGCTGTGTGACCCTGGGCAAGTCACTTAACCCTTATTGCCCTGAAAAATAAATGAATAAGTGAATGAATGAATGAATGAATGAATAAATAAAAATTAAAATCCTATTTCTTTAAAAAAAAATGAAAGACAAACAACAACAACTTAATCAGTTGCCAGGTCTTATTGATCATACTTCCAGAACATTTCTTCCACACTCCTTGTCTATATTAATATGACCTCCACCTTCCACCTTCCACCTCCCATAGTTGTCATTAAGTCTAAGCTCATATCACTTGTTATATAGGAGGCTTATTCTAATGTTCCTTATGCTATTTCCATATCTTACCCAGGAAAAGATTGCCATTTACTTCATAGGCTTTTTATGGTTGCTTATCTGGGTATTCTTTGCATTCAATAGATTATAGAGTCTTGGGAAACAAGGATTATTTTGGTTTAATATTTATATCTACAGTGCCTGGAATAGTGCTGGACATATAGGAGAGTTTAATAAATGATTTTAATTATGAATTTAAAAATCCATTGAGTAATAAAATCAAATGAAATCACTTCAATTTTTAGAAAAATATATAAATTAGAAATCAAATGACAAATAAGGCCACACCAAATGCTCACCATTTGAGTATGACCTAAAGCAAAGATAAAAGAAGACACGATATATTGTGTACCAATGTTTCTGATGTGGTATCTCCCCTTTATGTTAGACTGATCAAAGTAAATTATCTTATACTTATTAAATAAAAACTATAAGGGTACTTCCTCGGAAAGCACATTCAAAGGCAGTTAACTTGCCTTTATTAAGCATGTATATTTAGTCTTAATTCTCTGAATTTAAATGTAGTCTTAAAGTTTGGAATATATTGTTTAATATAAAAGACTCATGCATTGATCGATTTCTGAGATAACTTTACTTTTAAAATCATTTCAGAATCCCCATACGTAATAATTGTGTTGCTAGAATTTTTCATCTACAATTAACTCTCAAATGTGAATTGATTAATAGTTATCATGATATTTTAAGCATATAGCCACAGATATTTTAGAAGATAGTCTATTAAAGATATTCAATACTTTTTAGGTGAATCTTCTATCAATGAAGCTATTTTAGAATCAAGTTTGTCAAGTTAAAAAAAAAGTCTTCATAAATCATATTCAGTTGTATTAGTGTACATTATATGGCTCAATAGTCATGATTCCACTACTCTAGATAGGTATTCATGCAGAGTGAAAAAATAATTCTCTGACTAAAGCTTCTCTTTTTCTGTTGGCAGAAAAAATGTTGACAGACAACCTGAGGAAAAATAACTAAATGAAGACACTCTTTTGTTGTTGAAGGTATCTTTTTACTGAAATCTCTTCTGAGTCTGATAAAATCAGTCAATAAATCAACATGTACTTATTAAGTGTCTACTATGTGACAGTCACCATACTGAGAATATAAGTGCAGTGCCTGGATCAATTCCTTGTCATGCTGGAGGGGCTTATGTAGTTCAATGGAACTATGAGCTATGCCATGCAGGGTAACCTAAGATGCAGAGACCATAGTGTCTGATAAAAGGTAATCCACTGGAGAAGGAAATCACAAAATCCTCCAATATCTTTGCCAAGAAAACCTCATGGACAGTATTGAAATGATAAAAGTTATGACACTGGAAGATGAGCCTCTTAGGTCAAAAAGTGTCCTGCACACTACTGAGGAAGAGTAGAAGACTACAGTGAGTAGCTCCAGTGCTAATGAAGTAACTGAGCCAAAGCTAAAAGAAAGCTCAGCTGCAAATGTGTCTAGAGACTAAAGCCTGATGCTACAAAGGTCAATATTGCATGAGACCCTAGAATATAAGATATATGAAGCAAGGTAAGGTGCATGTGGTCAAGGAGGAGATAGAAAAATTAATAAGCCATTCTTTTAAGTGATATACTTTACCCCATTTCTCTCCCATTCTCACAGTGCATTTTTCTCTCTCCCCTCAGTTTTATTTTTTTAAAGATATCATCTCTTCATATTCAACTCACACCTGTGCCCTTTGTCTAAATATACTCCACCCAGCTGCCCTAATAATGGGAAAGTTCTTTTGAGCTACAAGTATCATCTTCCCTTGCAGGAATGCAGAGTTTAACTTTTAATATTCCTAATGAATTATTTTCCCTATTTACTTTTTTATGTTTCTCTAGAGTCTTGTATTTGAAAGTCAGATTTTCTATTCAGGTCAGGTCTTTCCATCAAGAATTCCTGAAATTCCTGTCTTTGAATTCCCATTTTTTCCCCCTAAGGATTATACGCAGTTTTGCTAGGTAGGTGATTCTTGGTTGTAATCTCAGTTCTTTTGCCCTTTGCAATATCATATGCCAAATCCTCTGATCCCTTAATATGGAAGCTGCTACATATTGTGATATCCTGACTTATTGTGATATCCTGACTATGGCTCTAAAATACATGAAGAAGAGAAATTGCATATAAAGTAACCATTGATAGTAAAATATACTTAGGAATCTATCTGGCAAGACAAACACAGGAACTATATGAACACAATTACAAAATACTTTTTACATAAAGTTAGATCTAAAGAGTTGGAAAAAAACATAAACTGCTAATTGTTAGGCTGATCCAATGTAATAAAATTATAATTTTACCTAAATTAATTTAATTATTCAGTACAATTCCAATAAGACTGCAAGAAATAAAAAAAATGGATGTAGAAACAATAACAACACAATTCATTTGGAAGAAAAAAAGGTCAAAAATATCAAAGGAATTACTAAAAAGAAGGCAAAGGAAGATAGCCTACATATACCAGATCTCATACTGTATTATAAAGTGGCAATCATCAAAATTATATGGTACTGGCTAAGAAAAAATGGTAGAACAGTGGAATAAATTAGATACACAACACAGTAGCAAATCATCACAATGATATAGTATTTGATAACTCTAAAGACACCAGCTTCTGTGATAAAAATTCACTATTTGACAAAACATGCTGGGAAATCTAGAAAATTGTTTGTCAGAAAATCAATTTAGACCAACATCTTACCCCGTATACCAAGATAAGGTAAAAATGGATACATGGTTTAGAAATAAAGGGTGATAGCATAAGCAAATTAGGAAAGCAAGGAATAGTTTATATGTCAAATCTATGTGTTAAGGAAAACTTTATGCTAAAAAAAGAGATAGAGAGCATTATAAGATTTAAGATGGATAATTTTGATTTTATTACAGAAAAAGGTTTTGCTCAAACAAAACCAATGCAACCAAAATTAGAAGGGAAACAGAAAATTGGGAAATAATTTAGACAAGTGTCTCTGATAAAGGACTCATTTATCAAATATATAGAGAACTGAATCAAATTCATAAGAATATGTCACTCTTTATTAAACTTTTTAAAAAATTATTTTTATTTAATAAAGTATTTTTTCCTGGCGTCTTTCAGTTATCCTAACCGACTGTTAAAAACTTTCATATTTTACCACACATGTAAAGATCGTTCTCAACTTTTGTTTATACAAGCTTTCCAATTTCATATTTTTCACCCTCCCTCCCCTCCCTCCCCTAAACAGCAGGCAATCTGATATAAGTTTATATATGTATATGTATATATATATATATGTATATATGTATGTATATATACATAATAACATTAAACATATTTCTGCATTAGTCATGTTATAAGAGAAAAATCAGAGCAATGATGAAAAACCTCAAAATATAAAAACAACAGCACCAAAAACAAAAGAAATAGTATGGTTCATTCAGCATCTATATTCCACAGTTCCTTTTTTTTTTCCCTGCATTTGGAGATTTTATTCTATCATGAGTTCCCTGGAACTCTTCTGTATCATTGCATTGGTGAGAATAATATAATCCCTCACAGTAGATCAACACACAAGGTTGATGATACTGTGTACAATGTTCTTCTGGTTCTGATCATCTCACTCATCATCAGCCCATGCAAGACCCTCCAGGTTTCTCTGAATCCTCCTGCTCATCATTTCTTACAGCACAATAGTTTTCTATTACATTCATATACCATAACTTGTCCAGCCATTCCCCAACTTATGGGCATCCCCTCAACTTCCAATTCCTTGCCACCACGTACAGACCAGATATAAATATTTTTGTACATGTGGGTCCCTCTCCCCTTTCCATGATTTCTTTGGGCAGAAGACCCAAAAATGGTATTGCTGGGTCAAAGGGTATGCATAGCTTTATAGCCCTTTGGGCATAATTCCAAATTGCTCTCCAGAATGGTTGGATCAGTTCACAGTTCCACCAACAATGCATTAGTGTTCCAATTTTTTCACAGCTTCTCCAACATGTATTATTTTCCTTTTTTGTCATTTTAGCCAATCTGATAGGTGTCAGGTGGTATGTTAAGAGTTGTTTTAATTTGCATCTCTCTAATCATTAGAGATTAAGAGCATTTTTTCATATGGGAATAGATAGCTTTGGTTTCTTCATCAGAAAACTGCCTGTTCATATCCTTTGACCATTTCTCAATTGGGGAATGACTTGGATTCTTATAAATTTGATTTAGTTCCCTATATATTTTAGAAATGAGGCCTTTATCAGAAGTACTGGCCATAAAAATTGTTTCCCAGCTTTCTGCTGTCTTCTAATTTTGGATGCATTGCTTCTGTTTGTGCAAAAAACTTTTAATTTAATGTAATCAAAATCATCCATTTTGCATTTTATAATATTCTCTATCTCTTGTTTGATCATAAGCTGTTTTCCATTCCAAAGATCTGAAAGGTAGACTATTCCTTCCTCTCCTAATTTACTTATGATATCACCTCTTATGTCTAAATCATGTATCTATTTTGACCTTATTTTAGTATAAGGTATAAGATGTTGGTCTATGCCTAATTTCTGCCATACTATCTTCCAGTTTTCCCACCAGTTTTTGTCAAATATTGAGTTCCTATCCCAGTAGGAACATTTTCTTCTATTTTTTTCATTCTTTAGATTCTGCTTGACTGATTCCTGGTGTCTCATAGATTCCTTATCTTCCAACTGTCCAATTTTAATTTTTAAGGCATTGTTTTCTTCAATGAGATTATGTACCTTTTTTTCCATTTGGCCAGATGAACTTTCTTAAGGAATTGTTTTCAGCAGTCAATCTTTGTTCTTCCTTTTCCAAGTTGCTGATTCTTTTTTCATAGTTTTCTTGTTTTGCTTTCATTTCTCTCCCCATTTTTTCTTCTACCTCTCTCAATTGATTTTTAAAATCCTCTTTCAGCTCTTCCAGGAAGGCTTTTTGTTCTTGAGACCAATTCACCTTCCCTCTTGAGGCTTCACATGTAGGCAATTTGAGGGTATTATCCTCATCTGAGTTTGTGTTTGCTTCTTCCCTGTTGATACAGAAGCTCTCAATAGAGAGGGCTCTTTTTTGCTTCTTACTCATTATTGCAGCTTATTTATTTATTTTTTTAGTTGAGATCTGTTCTGGGGGGCACCAGGGTCCCTGTTTTGGGCTTCTTGTGCAGGGGTATAGGTGCTGTGTGACTGGCTTTTTACTCTGCGGCCTTTACAGCTTGTGCAGTTCGCCCCCCTGCACTTCCTGTCTGAGCGCACTAGATCAGTGGGCCTATTCGCACCTGTCCTATTCATGGTCCTACAGCTGGCAACTTGCCCTCTTGGCTGGTGCAGGTAGGTTTTTCCACTGACCTACTGGGCCACCAGATTTTTGAGCCAGGTTCCAGGTGCCTCAGTTGTTTGGTTGTTGCCTGCAGCTTCCTGCTGACTTACCCCGACCCCCTCAATGCTGGGCTGCTGCCCTGCACTGTGCCTCCCTTTTTCCCAAGGCAGACAGACCTTTTCCTGAAGTCTTATAAATTATCTCTGGTTGGAAGACTGTCTCTCTGTCTCTTTGCAGGTTCTGTAGTTTCAGAATCTGTCCAGAAGATTGATTTAATGTTCTTTTTGAGGGAACAGAAGGAGAGCTCAGGCAGCTTGC
This sequence comes from Dromiciops gliroides, assembly GCF_019393635.1. NCBI lineage: Eukaryota > Metazoa > Chordata > Mammalia > Microbiotheria > Microbiotheriidae > Dromiciops > Dromiciops gliroides. Next base: position 82,521,795 of record NC_057864.1, read on the forward strand.
TGATTCCTCTCCACCATCTTGGCTTCACCTCCAACTCCCGAATATGTCATTCTTTAAATGATAATTGGTCAATGAATATTTTTCCATAAAATTATTTTATTATTTTCCAGTAACATGTAGAAATATTTTCTAACATTCGTTTTTATAAGATTTCTAGTTTCAAATTTTTTCTCCCCTCCTCATCACCCTCCCCAAGACAGCAAACAATCTGATATAGGTTATAAATGTACAGTCACACTAAACACATTTCTGCATTAGTCATGCTGTGCAAGAAGAATCAGAGGAAAATGGAAAAAAAACTTCAAAAAAGAAAAACAACAAAAAGAAATAGTATGGTTCAATCTTCTGCTAGATTCCACAGTATTTTTATTTTCTGAATTTGGAAAGCATTTTCCATCATTAGTCCATTGGAACAATCTTGGACCATTGTATTGCTGAGAAGAGTCAAGTGTGTCACAGTATCAACACACAAAGTTGTTGATACTGTTTATAATGTTCTTCTGGTTCTGCTCATCTCACTCAGCATCAGTTCATGGAAGTCCTTCCAGGTTTCTCTGAAATCTGCCTGCTCATCGTTTCTGATAGCACAATGGTATTCCATTATATTCATATGGCACAACATGTTCAGCCATTCCCAAATTGGTGGGCATCCCCTCAATTTCCAATTCCTTGCCACCACAAAAAGGGCAGCTATAAATGTTTGTCCATGTGGGTCCTTTTCACTTTTTCATGGTCTCTTTGGGAAAAATACTTAATAGTGGTATTGCTGGGTTAAAGGGTATTCACAGCTTTATAGTCCTTTGGACATAGTTCCAAATTGTTGTTCAGAATGGTTTGATCAGTTCACAGCTACACCAATAATGCATCAGTGTTCCAATTTTTCCACTGCTTTTCCAACATTAATTATTTTCCTTTTTTGTCATATTAGTCAATCTGATAGGTGTCAGGTGGTATCTCAGAGTTGTTTTAATTTGCATCTCTCTAATTAATAGTGATTTAGAACATTTTATCATATGGCAATAGATAGCTTTGATTTCTTCATCAGAAAACTGCCTTTTCATATCCTTTGACAATTTCTCAATTGGGGAATGACTTGGATTCTTATGAATGTGATTTAGTTCCCGATATGTTTTAGAAATGAGGGTTTTGTTAGAAATACTGGCTATAAAAATGGTTTTCCAGCTTTCTGCCTCTCTTCTAATTTTGGGTACATTGCTTCTGTTTCTACAAAAACTTTTTAATTTAATGTAATCAAAATTATCCATTTTGTATTTCATAATTTTCTCTCTTGTTTGGTCATAAACTGTTCCCCCTTCCATAAATCTGAGAGACAAACCATGCCTTCCTCTCCTAATTTACCTATAGTAACACCTTTTATGTCTAAATCATGTACCCACTTTGACCTTATTTTAGTAGAAGGTGTAACATGTTGGTCCATGGCTAGTTTCTACCATACTATCCTCCAGTTTTGCCAGCAGTTTTTGTCAAATATTGAGTTCCTATCCCAGAAGCTGGAATCTTTGGGTTTATCAAATAATATATTACTAAAGTCATTTACTACTGTGTCTCCTGTGCCTAGCCTATTCCATTGATCCTCCACTCTATTTCTTAGCCAGTACTAAATAAGTTTTGATGACTGCCACTTTATAATAAAGCTTCAGATTTGGTTCAGCTATCCCACATTCCTGTACATTTTTTCCAGTAGTTCCCTTGGTATTCTTGACCTTTTGTTTTTCCAGATGAATTTTGTGATTATTTTCTCTACCTATATAAAGTAATTTTAGGTAGTCTGGTATTGCACTGAATACGTAAATTAATTTAGGTAGAATTGTCATTTTTATTATATTAGCTTGGCCTAACCATAAGCAACTGATATTTGTTTGTTTATTTATTTATTTGTTTGTTTGTTTTGGTGAGGCATTTGGGGTTAAGTGACTTGCCTAGGGTCACACAGTTAGTAAGTGTTAAGCCATTTACCTGCCCCTGGTCATTTATTTTTGATGATTTATGTGGATTTATTTTATATCCTGCACCTCTGTTAAAGTTATTTTTTTCAAGAAAATTTTAGTGGATTCTCTAGGATTCTCTAAGTATACTATCATATCATCTGCAAAGAGTGATAGTTTTATTTCCTCCTTGCCTATTGTAATTCCTTTAATTCCTTTTTCTTCTCTTATTGGTAAAGCTAATATTTCTAGTACAATATTAAACAATAGAGATGATAATGGACATCTTTATTTCACCTGTGATCTTATTGGGAATGTCTCTAACTTATCTCTATTACATATAAGGCTTTCTGATGGTTTTAGGTAGATACTGATTAATATTTTAAGGAAAGCTCCACCTATTCCTAAGCTCTCTAGTGTTTTTATTAGGAATGGGTGCTGTATTTTGTCAAAAGCTTTCTCTGTATCTGTTGAGATAATCATATGATTTTGGTTAGTTTTCTTATTGATTTGGGTGATTATGTTGATAGTTTTCCTAATGCTGAAACAGCCCTGCATTCCTGGTATAAATCCCACCTGGTCATACTGCATTATCCTGGTGATCACTTGCTATAATCTTCTTGCTAATATCTTATTTAAGATTTTTGCATCTATATTAATTAGGGAAATTATTATTAGGCTAACTTTATTCAGTCTTCTTTAGGGTGTGTGTATATATGTATGTATGTATATATTTCTTGTCTTTCCAAGGCTTAACACAGTGCCTCGTACATAGTAGGCACTTTATAAATATTACTGAATTAAGCTGAATTTTTATCTATGATTGACATATGTCATGTGTCCTAGAAAACTGGGCACCACAAAAATTATTCCCTCTTCTGGTACACAAACATAAAACGTCTACTTCTAATAATTGTTTCTTACATTGAAACATGTTATTGAAATTTTTTATAAATATCTATATAGAGACACCCCTAATGATGAAACACGCTATAATTTTATGAAAATGCAGCAGGATTCATAATTAAATCTTCTATCAATATAGAAGTTTACAATCCACAGTGTATTCTACCACTGTTAACTCCCTGGGAAGTTCCAGGGGCAATACAGAAGTCACACATAGGTTGGCTAGATCCACCTGAAACTCCTCATCCTGAGCAATTCCTTTCCAGGTCTTTCTGGAAATCCTTTAATATGTTGTGGTTGCTTACCTTCAGCTTGCATCATTCCTTTACCTTTTCATTCAATTGCAGTATTCATTCTTTTGAGCTGGGGCTGATTGATAATTAATAGCCATATTACAGAGATAATATTAACATTAAAAGATAGGGGTTTATGACAGTTACAAGATTGAGATCAAGAAAATTGCTATGCATTTCCTAAGTATTCCAGCCCAAATTTCTCCTCCCACTTAATGATGTTACCAGTGCAATATTTATCTTAGCGACTGATTAAAATATAGCTAGTGAACTACAAACTCATTGGTCTGGCTACCAAACTAGAATCCAAAATCTCAAAATACATTTTTTTTCTGCTTGGTTTTTTGACTGAGGATGATTTTATTGATTTTTTAAAGTTACTCATTTAAGGAAAGGAGACTTTCTCATACCCCAATTCTTAATGTCATTAATGCTAGTTCTACAAATGTTATTACTACTGGTGCTTCAGCTTCTACTACTGCTATATACATTCTAACATGCTCAGTCACATCTGTAACTGAAAAAAGTCTTTAAAAATGTTTTCTTCAAAAATCTGTTCCCCTCTACACCACCTGTATGTGGTCTATTATGTCAGCAAGATGATGATTATTTCTGTTGCTCTCTATATTTTCATTAAGAATACCTTTGTTGCTTGCATTGTAGATTCATACTCATGCAACTGTATGTCAAGAATGGGTTGAGGGGCAGCTAGACTGTGCAGTGGATAAGGCACCGGCTCTGGATTCAGGAGGACCTGAGTTCAAATCCAGCCTCAGATATGGGACATTTACTAGCTGTATGACCTTGGGCAAGTCACTTAACCCTTATTGCCCTGCCCGCCCCCCTCCAAAATGGTAACCTGCCAAGAATTCTGAATTTGACTACTGGTATCAGTTATATGAAAGGAAGAGAGAAACATAATATATATTGTTAGGGGGAATATTGGCAGAAGAGTAATTCATTTAAAAGAGCAATTATACTCAATAAGAGTTCATAGTTTCTTGTTTGTGTGCCTTGGCAAAGGTATTACACTACTTAGTGAAAGTAGTACTATACAGGGACTAAACCTCTTCCTTTCATACAGGGCACAACTGAATGAGGAATTATTCCTCTACCAATTCAGACTAGCACCACCTCTGCAATTTTTATTCATAAAATTATGCAGAATAGAGCACTGAAATGTTAACATGACTGGCCACAATTCACACAGCCTATGTGTCAGAGGCAGGTCTCAATCTCAGGTGTTCCAGCCGCTGAGGCCAGCTTTTGATTCACTTTGGCTATGCTACCTTTAATTGCTTTCAGAAAATGGGCAGGAGGAAAAGGGAGCTTGTTTATGAGGAAATAGACATCATGAGCTTTGTTTTAGAACTGTATATGCTTTTGTGCAATAGAGTTCAAAAATTAAAAAAACTAAAGTTTAAACCCTCAAAAGTATTTTATATACCTAACAAAGTAGGAATTAATTACCAACTAACCCTTTTCAAAACTAATTTACCCAGTAGAAAGAGATTATTATAAATGAAGTTGCTATAAGCATAGTAGGAATTTGATAAACTTTGATGAATTGATTTAAGTTGAATTAATTCAACCAAGATGGATATGAAATGTGCTATCTTATTTTTAATGGTCAAGTAAAAATGATATATAATCCTGATATAATACCTAGCACTGAAATGTATATATAAAATACGACAATCCCTCATAGAAAATTTCTGAATAAGCTCTCCCTTCTACTAGCTTCCCTACCCTTTTCTTATCCTCTTTCCTTCCAACTTTCCTATATGTTAAGATAGATTCCAATATCCAACTGAGGGTATTAGTCATGTTTTTACTCTGTCTCTCCCTCTCTATTTCTGTCTGTTTTTTATCTATATCTCTTGGTCTATTTTTGTCTCTGTATTTTTTCTCTGTGTCTGTGTTTGTCTCTGTTTCTGTCTCTCTGTTTCTCTCTGACTCTGTCTCCATCTGTTTGTGTCTTTTTCTCTCTGTCTTTCTGTTTCTCTTTTGTGTCTCTCTGTGTCTGTCTTTCTGTCTCTGTTTCTCCCTGTCTCTCTCTGCCTCTCTCTTTATCTGTGTCTATCTCTGTCTGTCTGTATCTTTTTCTCTGTCTCTGTCTGTCTCCATCTCTCTGTCTCTGTCTCTGTCTCTCTCTGTCTTAAGGGGAGTCTTAAGAGGAGCTTTTCAATAAGGAACAGTGCTCAAAGGTAAAATATTCTACAGAATTTTGAGTACCAGGGCTGAAGTGATCTTCCAAGATCAAGAGACTTTAGGGGCCATGATGAAGAATTCCAAAGGTGAGCAGCCTGATGACGTAAGAAAAAATGATGTTGATGGTGGTGGTAATGATAATAATAAATATAGTGTTTTGATTTGTGCGTAGTGTTTTACATATCCAAGGTATGACAAAATTCTTAGTACGATGTTTAAGCTTCAAAAAGTTTAATAACTTAAAAGTGTAAAGAGAATTTTGGAATATCCTATAGTAATTCTTTTGATTTTCAGAACAACAGGACCCTTTGCAGATAAATATTAGAAATAATTTCTTGGGGGCAGCTAGGTGATGCAGTGGATAGAGCACTGGCCCTGGATTCAGGAGGACTTGAGTTCAAATCTGGCCTCAAACACTTAACCATTACTAGCTGTGTGACCCTAGGCAAGTCACGTAACCCCAATTGCCTCACCAAAAAAAAAAAAAAAAAAAGAAATAATTCCTTGACCTAAAATTCTGCCAAGTAAATTAAATCAAGAGGAATATGATGCTCTCAAGAATATAATTTCCCTGACCACAAAATACGTGATTCATGTGAAGAATAAAGGGACTGAGGGAGGTCTATCTTAAGAGGCAATCATTTGTATCAACGAAAAGATCATCCATTGCAGATTTTAAAATGATATAATAGGAGAGAAATAAAGATTGATAAGTAAAGGTGAATACAAAAAAGTATCATAGTATTAAAAACATGTAGTTTAAAATAGAGGTTTGCACTTACTATATTTTATAGCTGTTTATTGAAAAGAAGAGGATCAAAGAAGAGCAAAGTTGCTGCTTGAAATGGACAAAATGATGATACAGAACAGAAAGAAGTCAGAATTACTCATTTGTTGAAGAATTATCTTTATACTGGGAAGAAGAGATTTTTAAAAATATGAGATTCCTGACGGCAGCATCTATTTAATATTTTTATACTTGTTTCCTCAGTGCTTAACATAGTGCTTTGCCTGTAGCAGGAATTTAAACATGTTTATTCACTTGGAATGAATTGAACCAGGAATTGAAAGTCAAGATAAGGGAGAAAATTGGAAGAACAAAGTTAATCAAGAAACCAAGAAAACTTTTTAAAACCCCAAAGGATTAGAACCAGTGCTACAAAGCTAGAGAAAATGAAAGTTTCTTCTTTTATCTTTTCTATTTTTGATTTTTCTCAATTACATGTTAATAATTTCTTTAGTTAAAAATTTTTCTCCCACCCTCCCTTTCCTTCCCACTCCTGAGACCAACAAGTAATTTGACATAGGTTATATATTGCAATCATGTTAAACATATTTCCACATTAATCAGAACAAAAGGGTGAAATGCAAGAAAGGATAAATAAGAATAAAAAACAACAACAAAAGTGAAAATTGTATGCTTCAGTCTGCATTCAGACTCCATAGTTCTTTTTTCTGAATGTGGAGAGCATTTTCCACCATAAGTATTTTGGCATTGTCTTGGATCATTGTACGGCTGAAAAGAGTTAAGTCTATCACAGTTGATCATTACAAAATGTTGTTGATACTGTGTACAATGTTCTCTTGGTTCCACTCATTTCACTCAGAATTGATTCATGTAAGTCTTTCCATGTTTTTCTGAAATCTACCTGCTTATCATTTCTTACAGCACAATAGTATTCCATTATGTTCATATTTCACAACTTGTTCAGCCATTCCACAATTGATGGGTTAAGTGACTTGCCCAGGGTAACACAGCTAGTAAATGTCAAGTGTCTAAAGCTGGATTTGAACTCAGGTCCTATTGAATCCAGGGCCAGTGCTTTATCCACTGTGCCACATGCTGCCCCCCTTTTGCTTTTATTGTGATAACTTTGGAATATGGACCTATTAGTGGTATTTTTGGGTCAAAGGGTATGCACAGTTTTAAAGCCTTTTGGGCATGGTTCCAATTTGCTATGCAGAATGGTTAGATCAGTTCACAGTTCCACCAACTGTGCATTAGGGTTCCAATTTTCCACATCTCCATTTATCATTTTCTTTTTTGTCATATTATCCAATTGGATCAGTGTGAAGTGGTACCTCCACGTGGTATTAATTTGCATTTCTCTAATCAGTAGTGATTGAGAACATTTTTTCATTTGGCTGTAGATAGTTTTAATTTCATCATCTGAAAACTGCCTGTTCATATCCTTTGACCATTTCTTAATTGGTGAATAACTTGTATTTGTATATATTTGATTCAGTTCTATCTATATTTTAGATACAAGGCCTTTTTCAGAAATACTGGTTTCTAATCTTGTTTGCATTGGTTTTGTTTGTGCAAAAACTTTTAAATTTAATGTAGCCAAAATGATCCACTCTGCATTTCATGTCTTCTGTCTCATCCTTTGTCATAAATTCTTCCCTTCTCCCCAGTTCTGACAAGAAAACAGTTTCTTCTTTTAATAAGCTTATATTCAATCAAGGAGACACGTACATATCTAAAAATGAACTCATTACCTTTCCTCCTAAACTCTCCTTGCAGCCCACCTTTGCTAGAATTATAGAGGGCACCACCATCCCTATGTCATCATTGGCTCTTCTCCATGCTCACTATCTCTCATGTACTCATATCCAATCTATTATTAAAGTTTGGCAATTTTATGTATTTTTGCACCCTGCTGCAGGCCCATATCAACTCAGGCTTGGACTATTATCAAAAAACTTACTGGTGAATATCCCTATAACCATCCTCTCTGTATTCCAATCCATTCTCCATTCAGTCACCAAAATGATTTTCCAGTGTAGGTCCAACCATGGCACATCCCCACTTAATAAAATCAAGTGGCTCCAAATCACTTCCAGGATCAAATATGAAATCTATTTGTAAGGAATTAACTGTGATTTGGGGTTTTCATAACCTTATCTTTGCTTCATTATGGTCAGACTGAAAAAAATGTAAGCTTAAAAGCCTAAGAGAAGATGGGTGTGTACTTTGGGAGATAATTGAACAAATAAGAGAAACTCTGACCACAGGGAACATTTATTGAAACTAAGTAACTAAGCCTTGGGCATGGCCAGATTATAATGGGGATAGCCCATGTGGGTGTGCTGAGCCAATTGGAGACTCAGCATGGCTAAGAACTGCCCCTTCCTGAGGGACAAACAGAGGCAGAGGAGGAGGGAGAGGGGAGTTTTTCTGAAGAGGGGATTCTGAGAGAAATGGGGAAGGAAGGTAGACAGTTAGAGGAGCTATTGGTGTTTGATCTACAGACCAAAATAGAAGAGACTGCAAGCTAGTTCTCCTTAGAGCTACAGATACAGATTTCGGGTGGTGGTGAGTTTGGGTTTTTGAGGCAAAGCTAGCTCTTTGGAGCTGGATGGGATGGAGGTAGGTTTGGGGTGCCTGGGGCCTTTTTACCCCAGAGATTTAGATTCCCTAGCTCTATTAACCTCACTTGTGTTTTGAACTTGTTCCTATTTATAAACCTGTTTTGTCTTTTGAAAGAGGCTGTTTCCTTTCTTACCCCAATACTATGGCAAGCTACCCACTTAACTCTTCCCATACTAAATTTGGCCCTTACATATTTGATATTCTAAACCTTTTTTAACCTAGCCTCTCTCTACCATTCTAGTCTTTTTATGCCTTGCTCTCCACCATCTATTTTTAATCAAGGGAGATTAGCCTCCTTGCTATTCCCTTAACAAGTTGCTCTGTCTCTAAGCTCTAGTCATTTCCTATGATTGCCCCCATTCTTGTAATGCACTCCCTTCTCATCTCTACCTACAGACTTCCATGTCTTGTTTCAAGACCCAAATTAAAACACACTTTCTCCTGGAAGACTTTCTTAAGATGTTAATATTCTCTGTTAATTATAACCTCTGTTAATTCTATGCAGTGACTCCTGTTTAGCTTGTTTTTGAATATGTTTGCTTATTGTCTTCCCTATTAGATTATGAGTTCCTTGAGGGTAGTTACTATCTTTTGCCTTTCTTTGTATTTCCAGTTCGTAGCACAATACCTGACACAGATAAGTTTATTAAATGTTTATTGACTAACATTGACTGAATGTAGAAGGTCCAGAAAAACTACTTCCTATGTACTAAACACACAAACACACACATATGTATATCTGTATATGTGTGTGTGTGTGTGTGTGTGTGTGTATATATATATATATATATATATATATATATATATATATATGTATGTATATATATATATATATATGTATGTATATGTATATATATATATATGTATGTATATGTATATGTATATTGTGGTAAGATTATTAGAATTTGGCTGACTTATTAGGAGAGGCCACACCTGGCCTGCCCTGAAGTGATGTATACTGCTGATGTCAGAAGGAGAAACCATTCTCCATAGGCAGTTTTGAAGGACCTCCCCTTTTGGGGGAGGAATATTAAATGCTCACTGAGGGGAGCTCACTGTTTTTCCAGAGTTGTTTCTCCTCCTGTTGGTATGAGCAGCATGACTCCTTCAGGCCTGGCTGTAAGCTGCTTTTTCCATTGAAGCTACAAGCCACAGATGGTGAGTTAACATATGAACTCTGCTCTTTTGAATAAGCTGAACTGGAAGTGAGTTTAGGAATTGTATTGACTTAGGTTAGAGTTAGAAAGATTATCCATATTTGTTTTCCCCTATTCCCTTGTCTTTGATTATATTAATTTCACCTTTGCTATTTACTTTATTCCCATTAATAAAACCAGATTCATTTGTGGAAAAGAGGCTGTTCAGCTCCTTTCTTATTGGTCTGGGAGAAATATCTAAAAAGACAATTTGGAAGGAAGGGAGCTTTGAACCTAGAGGTCCCTTATGTAAACATTTCAATCATTACACTTATTATTTCCGGGACCCCAATATTTCAGTGAGCCACTCAATTAACTCTCCATACATTACATTTGGCCCCCACAATATGTATATAAAGAGAGAGATAAGTCACTTTTGAAAAAAAAAATCACACTAAAAAGTCACAAGATTAGAAGACACAGTGTCCTAATTCCCTAAAAATATAATAGCCTTCAGGCTGTAAGCCAGTAAATATATGAAAAATTTTACTGTATTTCCATATATACTATTATATTTTGTTCATTTCATTTTTGTTTTACTTTGTCTACTTTTTTACTTTGTTTACATTTTTGTTTTCTAATGGGTTTCCTCATTTATACACTGAGAAATGCTATGTTTATTGAATGGATCATATTCCTCTCAAAGTACTATTTTTGCAGATATGCAGATATCTTTTTTATAGATATCTTCATTTTTAGATTAAAATCAAAAGGACTAATTAACAAAAATAGAGAAAGGAAGTCATACGCATAATATTTATAGTAGAAAATTTATGGTAGTAAAGAAACAAAGTAGCTACCAAATTTGGGGGAATGGCTAAATAAATTATAGTGCCTGGATTTCTTGGAATATCACTGTATTGTAAGAAACAATAAATGGTTCTGAGAAGCATGAAAAGACTTAGATGAACTAATGGAAAGTGAAACCAGTAGAATCAAGAAAAACATATACACAGCATCTACAACCATGTAAATGAAAAGAACATCAACCACAAAACAAAAGAAAACTAATATTATGAAGTTATAAGGATGAAACTTTTCCAGGAAGAATGGCATGAGAAGATACTTCCCCTCTGTTCCTTTGCAGAGGCAGAGTTCCAAGGATGTTGAGGATTTCATATGATGTCAGACATTTGTATATATTTAGTTTGATTGGTTTAGCTATTTTTTTCTTTTTTCTTCTTTTTTTAAAAAGATTTGTTGCCAGGAATAACTTTCTAAGAGGTGGGAAGGGGAAGCAAAGTGCCTAAAAAGTAAATGACAGGGGCAGCTAGGTGGCACAGTGGATAAAGCACTGGCCTTGGATTCAGGAGGACCTGAGTTCAAATCCAGCCTCAGACACTTGACACTTAACTAGCTATGTGACCCTGGGCAAGTCACTTAACCCTCATTGCCCTGAAAAAAAAAAAAAGTAAATGACAGCTGAGCCAAGATGGCAGAGGAAAGACAGTGAGCTCTTGAACTCATGACACAATCACTCTAAAAAGCATCCAAATAACGCCATAGGAAAATGCCTGGAGCAGCAAAACTCACAAAAGAATGCGCTGAAATCATCTTATAACCAAGAACGGCTTGGAAGGTCAGAAGGAGGGAGCTGCTGTGCTGATACAGGAGTTGAGTCCAACCCCACAGTCACCCTGACACAGATCTAGCCCCAGGAATGCCTCACCAGAGAAGGAGACCCCCAGAGCCTCTGAATCAGCTGAAGCAACAGTGTAGTCTGGAACTAAGCTCACAGTCTGGTGAGAGGGCTGAGCCCTGGGCAGGGGGCAGACTACAGGGGTCTATGCTGGTGCTAAGGCAGAACTTGGGATTTTCACCCCTGCTGGGAACCAGGAGGCAGACTTGAGTAGCAGTGACCCAAGTGGGGAGAGGCACAGGCTCATCAGAGCTGACAACCACAGCACACAAAGCCGGTTGATTAGCAAGTTGGTCTGGGGTCATCTAGGACCAGGGAACAGGCCAAGCTGGAGAAGAACCTGATCCTCCTTAATTTATACCACCTGGGACTTCTTAAGCTTGGGATACCGCAGCCTGGAAACAGTGCCCCAGTTTAAGGAGCTAAAAGTCAAGTGAAAGAAAGGAAAGATGAGCAGACAGAGAAAGGTGAGGACCATAGAAAGTTTCTTCAGTAACAAGGAAGACAGTGGTGCACCCTCAGAGGAAGATGTCAACATCAAGGCCTCTATATCTAAAGCTTCCAAGAAAAATATGAATTGGTCTCAGGCCATAGAGGTGCTCAAAAAGGACTTTGAAGATAAAGTTAGATAGGTAGAGGAAAATATGGAAAGAGAAATGAGGGTGATGCAGGAAAGACATGAGAAAAAAGTCAACAGCTTGAAAAACCAAATGGAAAAGCTCTCTGATGAAAATAATTACCTAAGAATTAGGATTGAACAAATGGAAGCCAGTGAATTTATGAGAAACTAAGACACAATAAAGCAAATCCAAATGAATAAAAAATAGAAGGCAATGTGAAATATCTTCTGAGAAAAACTGCTGACCTGGAAAATAGGTTCAGGAGAGAGAATTTGAAAATTATTGGTCTACCTGAAAACCATGATCAAGGAAAGAGCTTAGACATCATCTTCCCAGGTATTCTCAGGGAAAATTGCCTTGATATTCTAGAAGCAGAAGGTAAAATAGAAATTGAAAGAATCCACTGATCACCTCCAGAAAGATATACCAAAAGGAAAACTCCTAGGAATATTATAGCCAAATTCCAGAGCTCTCAGGTCAAGGAGAAAATATTGCAAGCTGCCAAAAAGAAAGAATTCAAGTACTGTGGAGACCCAGTCAGGATAGCACAGGAGCTAGCAGCTTCTACTTTAAAGGACCAGAGGGCATGGAATATGATATTCCAGAGGGCAAAGAAAATGGGATTACAGGGGCAGCTAGGTGGCACAGTGGATAGAGCACCGGCCCTGGAGTCAGGAGTACCTGAGTTCAAATCCGGCTTCAGACACTTAACACACACTTACTAGCTGTGTGACCCTGGGCAAGTCACTTAACCCCAATTGCCTCACTAAAAAAAAAAAAGAAAAAAAAGAAAAAAAAAAAGAAAATGGGATTACAACCAAGAATCACCTACCCAGCAAAACTCAGTATAATCTTTCAGCGGAAAAAATGGGACTTTAATGAAAAAGAAGACTTTCAGATATTTGTTATGAAAATACCTGAACTGAATGGTAAATTTGACTTTCAAATACAAGACCCTATTGAACTATAAGAAATTGAAGTCGGGGGACATACCTGGGGTCATACAGTGTGTGACTGTCTTGTGTCTGAGGCTGGGTTTTTACTCTGATCCCCCTGGGTCCAGGGGTGGTGCTTTGTTCACTGTGTCACCTAGCTGCCCCATGATGACATCCTTAGGGTTAAACTGAGGAGTGAGGGGAATGCACTGGGGGAGGGAGAAGGACAGATGTGAAATCCTACATGAAAGAAACAGGAAAAGGCTTATGGAGTGGGGGAACACATGGGAGAGGAGCAGGGCAGTAAATGAATTTTAAACTCATCAGAAAAGGCTCAAAGACCTTAAACTCATCAGAGTTGGCTCAAGGAGGGACTAACAGACACACCCAACTGGGTGGAGTAATCTATTTAATCTGGGCAGTAAATGAGCCTAACACTCATCAGAATTGGCTCAAAGGCCTATCTCATTAGAATTGGCTCAAGGAAGGAATAATGTACACACTCAATTGGGTGGAGTAATCTCTCTAACCCTGCAGGAAAATAGGAGGGGAAGGGGATAAAGAGAGAGGCACAAAAGAAGGAAGGGCAGAGTGGGGGAAGGGAACAGACAGAAGCAAATCTCTTTTGAAGAGTGATAGGATGAAAGAAGATAGAATAAATATCATGGGGAAGGGAATAGGATGGAAGGGAAACAGTTAACAATAGTAATCATGAAAAAGAGAAAGGGAGTAAAATTGTACAAAAAATATTTATAGCAACTCTTGGTGGAGGCTAAGAAATGACAATCAAGGGAATGTCCAAAAAGCTGTGCTATATGACTGTGGCGGAATGGTCATGTGCTATAGGAAATGACAAACAGGATGATACCAGAAAAACCTGGAAAGAGTAATGAACATCGATGTACAGTGAAGTGAGCAGAGTTGGGAGGACATTGTGCATAGTCACAGCAGTAATGTTCAATGAGCAAATGTGAATGACTTAACTACTCTCAGCAATGCAATGAATGATCCAAGACAATCCCAAGGAACTAATGAGGAATCTTACTATGCACCCCTATAGAAAGAACTGATAAAAAGAACACTTGTGGATTGTACATATATAACCTGGTTGCAATCTTGTGGATGGGGGAGGAAAGGGAGGGAGGGAGGGAGAAAAATTTGGAACTCTAAACCTCATGAAAATGAATGTTGAAAACTACCCTTACATGTAACTGGAAAAAATAAAATAAATGATTGTTGCTAAAAAAAAAAAAAAGAAAGAAGGACAAACAACAAAAAAAGAGAAAAATTTAAATTAAAAAAAGAAATGTAATATCTAGAAAAAAAAAAGTAAATGACATAAAAAACAAAAAAAATCTCCTTAAGAGAACCACATTCCCTTTTTAGGAGTACATTGAAATGACATTGAAAGTGTAAAAATATACCATCTCCCATTTCAAGAGGATAGGCCCTAGAGATTCTCATGAATAAACAAATCTGAAAGCATTTGTTTCTGACAGAATATGTTTCAGACAGCTGCCCATTCTTTCTCCAAAGCTCTTTCTTCCAATGCTCTTTTGCTTTTTTTTAATTACATCAGGGAAAGGGCCTCAGTTAAGTATTAATAGCATTTAATACCTTATAATTTTCCTTCTAACATAGACGGTGTACACCGGGATCAAGGCAATATACAGTCAACAGCTGTGGAGTCCTAGAGACTGAATCAAGGAATAGGAGGCAGGAAAGTTTGGAAACACAAATCTGGAATCCACATATCAAGATACTTTTTTTGTGTATGACAAGCATAGAAAAACTTGATATGTGTTTGTATTTATACATAAAAATGCTGCAAGTTTTAAAGTTGTTTATATAAACATTTTTTATTCTTTGTATACTAAAATATTTCTGTTTATGTCAATTAAGTTCACAGGTTTGAATTAAGAAAAATGTGTATTGATTTGTTTTTAAAGAAAAGCAATCAGAAATTTAAGTGACCTTTTTGAAAGTCACACAGCTAGTATTTGATTTGGTGTTTTGTTTTGATTTTTTTAGCCTAGGTCATAAGGTTTATAGCAGGAAATGTACCCCAGAGGTTATATAGTCTAATCCTTCCACTTCATTTTTGAGAAAACTGAGGTTTAGCGAGGTTTACTACTCAAGATTCATCTGTTTCACTTGTGGTTTTTGTCTTTGCCTTTGAAACTTCCTATACCATCACCTTAATCCAGCTAACCCACCAATGGACTCTTTTTAATCTTGAGACTTTCTAGGGAGCCGGGGATAGACCAAGATCCAATTGAATGCTTATGGACTCATTGGTCTTGGCTTTTCTCATGGAATTCTGTATTGCCTTGGATCCAGCCAGCCTTTAATCTCTTAGTTTCTGGTACTTCCCAGGAGGCATGAAGTCACCCCACATGCAATATATTTCTTTGGTGCCCCTTTATCTTTTTGGTTTTCCCAAGATTTTTGTCCTAGATCCAGGTCTTAAGCTTCTGGCCCCTTTACCCCAGGGCCTTTACCATTGGTTCTGATGCTATTCCAGAAGAAAATCCTCTCAAATTGCCAATTTCTACCTCATGTCTGATCTTTCTCAGATTTTAGTGTTATCTGCTCCTGCCTACTGGGAGTTCACCTTCCTGGGGCACACAGGACATAAGAACAACTTCTGCCATAAGCATGGACTTAAAGGAGGGAAGACTTCCATTAAAAGAGGATTTTAGTTGGGACTTACAGGAAACTGGGGATATCAGTAGATGGAGGAGAGGAAGGAAAGTGTTTCAGTCATGGGGGAGTCAGAGAAAATGCTCAAAGCTAAGAAATAGAACACATTGTTCATGGAATAGCCAGGAGATCAGTGCTACTGGATTGAAGAGTAGGTATCAGAAAAGAAGTTTTAAGAAGATTGTAAAGGTATGAGGCAGCTAAAATATGAAGAGCTTTGAAAGCTAATCAGAATAATTTTTATTTGATCCATGGAGATGATGGAGGAGGCTAAAAGGGTTAAAAGATAACTTATCAATAGTAGCTATCAATAGTACCTAAAAGGGTTAACAGAGAAATAGGTTTGAGTTCTTACAGTAACCAAGAGGATTCAGTCTCTATCAACCTTCACTATCAACAGAAACAGTAACTAGGGACCATTGACCAATAGTCATTAATATTCCTAAATGACAGGACACCTAGAAACCAGATCTTAAGTAAAGAGATACCATAAACACAGAGACCCTTTGAGATTAACAAGTTTAAGCATGTCTTTAGGAACATTCGCAGAAAGAGCCAAATTTGTCCTTAAGTTCACCTTATGATGAATAAACCCCAAAAATACACCTCCAAGGAAAAAACTACCCACCTCATGGGTTGTCTTAGGACCCCAGGAAGTTCAAATTTGGATAAGACCTCCCATAAACTTTCCACAAGGAAGAGATTAGGATAATGAGGAGATAATCAAGTTTTCCATACTATAAATATAACCATTTTCATCCCCCTAATTGAGACACTTATCTCCATGGTGGCCTTCCTGTGGTCACTCAGAGTTTTTCAGTAAAACCTGGGAAACTGAGTCACTGAATCTTGTAATTCTTTGGGAGGCCTCATGATCAATTTGATCAATTAAACCAACCCCCACATAAGAGCGGCTGGAATTTATCAAGTAGAGGTGTAATAAGATCAGATTTGTGCTTTAGGGAAGTCATTTTAGTGGCTGAATGGAAGATGTATTGGAATGGGGAGAAAGTTGAGGCAGGTAAAGCCACAAGAAGTCTGTTGCAATAATCTAGGTGTGAAGTGATAAGAGTGTCATGGTCTGTGAAATTATGAACCTGGAACACTGATCTAAATTGCATGCTCCTGAGTCATTGATAGTGAAATTACTTTTTCTCATATATATATATATATAGTCTGAGCAAAATAAAGGGTCAGGAATTCAAAACTGACAGTGTGAAAATGATTTGCTTTTATCCAGGTAACCAGAACAACTGTCTTCATTGGCTAACACACCAACAATATTTTGTATGACTAAGAATAAACCTAGCTGTATCTAAGTATCTGACTGCAGGATGTGTGACTATGAATAAGGACCTTATCTTCAGCTATTCCCTAACTTTGAAATAATCCTTTTTCTTCTTGAAGAGATCTCCTAATGAAGCCCTGAACTTAACTGCTTATCTCCAAGAATGCCTTCTGATTTGTGTATCAGAGTCCACATCCTCTACCCCTGGAATTCTTTACACACACACACACACACACACACACACACACACACACACACACACACACACACACACACACACCCTCCCTTTGAAATTGGGTCTTTCTAAACCCACCTTTCCTCTAAATTCCTTACCTGTCTTTGTTTAAACTTTCTTTAGACATCTATTGTATGGAGTTATATTCATGCAATAGGCTGCATAGCATTCATGATGATGTTAGATTTTTTTTTCCCTGCTTAATAAAATGTTTCTTTTACTTTTTGCAGGCATTCTTTTTTTCTGGTTTCCTTCCCTTTTAGGAAGAAGGGGATTTAAATCTCAAGAACTGGCCTTTGTATTCTCCAGTCTTCCCATTTGGGGAAAGAGAGATCTAAATTCCATTAAGAGAGCATTTGTGGGGCAGCTAGATGGCGCAGTGGATAGAGCACAGGACCTGAGTTCAAATCTGGCCTCAGACATTTAACACTTAACTAGCTGTGTGACTCTGGGCAAGTCATCTAACCCCAATTGCCTCACCAGAGAGAGAGAGAGAGAGAGAGAGAGAGAGAGAGAGAGAGAGAGAGAGAGAGAGAGAGAGAAAGCATTTGCACTGGTATACAACAGTAATTAAACAAACTGTATATGGAACATTTAATAAGAATGTATTAAAAATACACATTGTGTAAGGTGCTATGTTAGGCCCAGGGAATGCAAAGACCAAAATAAAACACAAAAACAAAAGTCTTTCCCTCAAGAAACAACCATTTTGAAGAGGCTATTTAGCATGTGCACAGATAAGTAAAGAAAATGTAAAGACAAAGGCATAAAAAGTAATTTCAGAAGAGACAACTTAAAGGGGAGTGGGGTGGGAAGGAATTGGATAATGAAATTATTGCATAAGAGGCCCCAATGTTGTGATTTGAAAGAAGGTAATCTCAGTTGATAAGAATCTAAAACAAAGGGGGAAGGGTGGCACTTGCTCATTGATTCCAAGGCACTGAGGAAAGAATGGAATGTCATCTAAAGAGTGAGCACACCAGACACTTGTGCTTGGCTATCATTAACAAATAAACAAATTTAATCAATATAGCCATTTGAGTCCCCATTTTTCCCTTTCTCTGGAGCCCCCTTTTTATCTCTCTCCTAAGGATCTTTCTACCTCTTTTCTCCTTGTCAAAAACTCTTTCCAAGTAAGGGAATATTCATTCACATTAAGGTATAGATGGCTGATAACATTTAAAGTAATATTTATCAATTATTAATGAAGCAATAGCTCTATTACAAAGAAGAATATTTTTAATTATTAAAAACAAAATCAGACATCATCAAACTCATAGGTGAAGTATTTTCAGAGGTCAGTTAGGATTTCCAAGGATCCTTGAAATTAGTCAGTCAATAACCATTTATTAAGCACTTACTATTTGCTAGGCAACTTGTAAGCAAGGATTTAATGTGCCTGCCAATAAAGCAATAAGGTTATGTATACATGATCCATAAGTTTTTAAAGTAATCCTGCATCTTGGATTCATTCATTCAAAAAGCACTTATTAAATTTCTAACATCTGCATAGTCCTTCATAAGGTGCTATGATGACATTGAGGAATGATTTGATTTATTAGATTTGATTTTCTTGTCTTGAGAAATATAGTATTAATGATACGCTAACCTGGATATAGCCATTGATTGCATCATAGTCACAGAGGTGAAAGTGACCATCAAGGTCAACCCACTCATTTTACATTTGAGAAAACTGAGGCCTACTTAAGCAAAATTTTTTGATTCTTTTCAAGGATGGAGTAGAGAGGAGGGGATCTTAAAATGAAATTAAAAGGAAAATTCCTGCCTCTCAACTTTTTAGAAACAGGGCTTTTTTATTTGTACTGGATTCTTATGTTTGTTGAATTATGTTTTGCAGTCTGCAAATGGGGACATACTGAAACCTAAAGATGTGCAATGAGAGACTCACAAAAGGTCATATCACCAGTGAGTATCAGAAATGAGACTTGAACAGAGTTGCTTGATGCCTACCTAACCTAGTACTTTTTCCATGGTAACATTTTGCATTACTAGATGGTTGTTATTAATTAGAATTCCTCACTTTTAGTAGGCAATATAAAAGGTTACAAAAGATTTTGCTGAGGTTTCTTCATAACTATCTTACAATATTTAATATTTCAATGGAGAAGAATTATCAAGTCTAAATAAAGTATTTAATGTTGCATTTTTTGAATGGACAATTATCACATCTCTTAACTTTCCCAGAGACTTGAATCATTTAATATTGTGCTCTGTCTGTTGAAGTAGAGGTGCTAATGCAATTTTTCACAGGGATATCAGAAAATAACAACAACAAAATGTTTTCTGTTCAGATTATATATCCAATTACAGAATTTATTCTTGCATTTTTCTAGATTTTTTTCTATGTGTTTAAATATATTATAAATATCTCTCAGTTAACAACTAAAAGAACTTATGTATGGCTTAAAGTCTCATAATTCTTCATTCTATACTCTACATTTAAATAGAAAGTGTCAAAGTTTTGAATAGCATCACTATGTCAGATAAAATAACAATGATCATTTGATTGGTAAACAAATCAGTTTGGGCTGTGCATTTGTTGACACAATGTGTTTTGTGTGTCTGATATGTAGGCAATTTTCATCTAAGTAAGAAGTGATTTTTAGATTTAGAGAAAAACATGACATTTACCTCCAAATTAAAAAAAAATTGCATCAATATACAGTAGGGAAAAAAACACCACTAGTTTTGGAATCACATGACCAGCACTTAAATAACACCAATTTTGCTTCTTACCTCTTGTGACATTGGTCAAATCATTTTACCGATGTGGTTCTCAGTTTTCTCATATGTAAAATGAGAGGGTTGAGGTCTAGAGTAATGATGCAAGGTC
Organism: Dromiciops gliroides; assembly: GCF_019393635.1. Lineage (NCBI taxonomy): Eukaryota > Metazoa > Chordata > Mammalia > Microbiotheria > Microbiotheriidae > Dromiciops > Dromiciops gliroides. The sequence continues at coordinate 82,541,997 of NC_057864.1, forward strand.
TATATTCAGGTTAAGGAAGCATTGCTACTATGCTTCTAAAGATTCCTATCTTTTGGACAGATTTCCTATATTTAGACAGATTTCAAAAGATTGTCTTTCTAGCTCTTGCTTGGCATAAAGCCCCAAAACAAAAAGAGTCAAATGATTGAAAGCATTTTAAAAGCTTTATTTTAAAAAATTATTTTACTATAGTTTAATTTCTCTGATCTGTGAAAATATAATTTAAATATAAATAAATACAAGCAAATATTCTAATTAGGCATTTTAATAACATTTTTTCTTCCTATCTCTAGTATGTACAAATGCACTATGTCAATTGCTGCAGCATGACCCTTCAAGGTAATGTAAAATTCTATCTCTTCTAGTGCTAATTAGCTAATATTTTAGCAAGAACTAGAAAAAATATTAGCAATTTAGCAATCCTGTTGCAAATGTACCACCTGTAGATAATCAAGAATTGAGTTTTTGTCTCTTAATAGGGCTTTTATCTGAGGAATTCAATTGATCATAGATTGTTAAATGTCTACTATGAGCAAGGTGTTGTGGTAGATAGTACCAGTGATACAAAGACATAAATGAAAGTCTCTTCCCTCAAAGAGCTTACATTCTACCTGCAAGTTATCACTTTGTACATGGATAGATAATTTCCTATTATATTTAAAAAATAAAAGAGATGGAAAACTATCACTAGAATTACCATCTCTTATCTAGAAACTTAGTTAATCTGACAAGGGCCAATTAGAATATATGTGTATGGGAAATTATAGGACTGATGGTCCTAAAAATTTGTAGGTATTAAACTGAAAATGGAAGTGAAAGTTCTATGCTCAAACACCTTTTCTCTATTCTCTATCAGTTTAATTCAGGCCCTCGTTACCTCTTTTCTGGGCTATTGCAATGGCATCCTATTTTGTTTCTCCCGACTCAAGTGTATCCTAAAAATAGCTGCCAATGTGATTCTTCTTAAGCACAGATGTGACCATGTGATTCCCCAAATTCATTAAACTATAGTGGATCCTTAGTGCCTCTCAGGGAAAATATAAACTCTTCTGACTTTTAAAACCCTTTGCAACTTGGATCCAACTTATCTTTCTACCCTCAGTATAGATCATTCCCTTTCCTCCCCTCTATTACTCAGCCAAACTAGACTTCTCTATGTTCTTCACCCACATCTCATATCTATGCTTTTTTGTGTTTTTTACTAGTGGTCATTCTCTATAAACTGTGCTTATACATATAAATGGGATACTAGAAAAAAGAGTTGATATAAACTCTAAGAGATAACTAGATGTCTCAATGGATTCAGCATTAGGCATGGTATCGAGAACACCTGAGTTCGAATGTGACAACTGCTTACTAGCTCTGTGATCTTAGGAAAATCATTTACCTTCTGTTTGACTTAATCCACTTGAGTAAGAAATGATAAACCACTCTAGTATCTTTGCCAAGAAAACTCCATGGACGGTATGATCCACAGGGTCATAAAGTATCAGAAACTATTGAATGACTGAACAATGTCATGCCAATATAATCAATTGTGAAATGTGGGAGACATTGGCAGAGAACCTCCCAGCATGGTTTGCCTGCATCAAAGAAGGTGCTGTACAGTATAAGCAAAGCAGAAATACAGAAGCTCAAAAAAAAAATAAGATGCAGAAATTCAGAGATATCTCTAGTCCAAATGTTTATGTAGACTATCTGTACCAAAACTGCAATAGAACCTTCTGAACTTGTATTGGACTGAGTGGAGACATTATATCTTTTTTAAAGGTTTTTTTAAAAAGTAATAACTAATTTTATTTATAGTTTAGATTTCCAATTTTTATCCCTCCTTCCCTCCCTCTGCTCCTCCCTCCTTAAGACAGTAAACAATCAGATATGGGTTATACATGTATGATTATGTAAAACATTATCATAATAGACATTTTGTACAAGAAAACGAATAAAAGAAAAAAATGAAAGTGAAAAATAGCATGGTTCAGTTTGTGTTCTATCAATACCTGTTCTTTCTTTGGAGGTGGATAATATGTTTCCTCATTAGTGTAAGAAATGAATTTCCATTATATAAAGAATTAATTGTTATTTGAGGTTTTTATGACCTCATCTTTTGGCTAGAATTTAAAAAAAAATCTTTGCATGCTCACCAGCCTGTGGCTCCTCAAACCGCATGATGCTCCACCCACTGGTTGTAGCCTTTGCCATGGCACTGGCACCTCACATCATCACCACTCACCGATGCTTACATGAGCCTGGCAAAGTTATAATGATTGGAAGCCTAGTGAGGGCAATCATGTGACTGTCAGAGTGGCCAGTCAATTGGCTGGAGGCTGTGTGTGGTCAGCCTGGGGTCTGCTGGTAAGAAAGGAGGTTTTACGGCATTCTAGCTTGAAGCTGGAAGGCAACAGGACACTGCTGTGTGTTCTCAGCTGATTCCTGGGCAGTAGTGTTGTTCAGGTTTTATAATTTTCCTTTCCCCATTTTATTTCCTTTCCCTTGATCCTGTTTGTGTGTTTTTGGTTTTTTTAATTTCATTCTTATTAAATAAATCCTGCTCTGTTTTGAGGGAGGCTGTCTGTCTCCTTCCTTGCCCCAATATTGTGGTGAGCTGCCTAGCTAACACACCCCAACTAAAAATTGGTCCCTGCAGTTTCATTTCCATCAGCCCATCTTTGCTTCATTATGGTCAGACTGAAAAGATGTAATCTTGAAAAAGCTTAAGAGAAGATGGGTGTGTACTTGAAGGGATTATAGAAAAGAACAACTAAGTACTAAACCTCCTCTAATAGTTCCCCTATGGCCACATGGGCCTGGCCAAATTATAATGGGGACAGCTGAGGGGTTACTGTGAACCAATTGAAGACTCAGCATGGCTAAGAACCTCCTCTTCCTGCGAGAGAGGAAAAAAGGGGGAAAGAGGAGCTGTGTGAGAGGGCTTTGGAGTGAACCAGAGAGAAACTGCACAACTGATTCTCATTGAAAAACTACAGACCCCAGGTGGTAGTGAGTGGAAGCGAGTCCAGCTCTTTGAGCTAGCTGAGCAGCCAGCAAGTTTGGGTTTTGAGTCAGTCTTTGCTAGAGCCAGAGAGCTTATTCATTTTCTCTTCCCCTATTCCCTTCCTTGTTGTCCCTGGCTTTATTAACTTCACTTTTGTTGTAAATTTTGTTCCCATTGATAAAACCTGGTATGTTTGTGGAAAAGAGGCCATTAATCTCCTTTCTTATTAGTCTGGGAGAAATAACTAAAAAAGGCAAAAAGGAAACTTTGGACCCAGAGGTCTCTCATTATTTTCTGAACCCCGATATTACAGTGAGCCACCCAATAAAATTTGGCCCTTACATTAGTCCTTTGGGATTTTTTTTTAGATCATTGTATTGTTGAGAATAGTTGTCATTCACAGTTCTTCATCAAACAATATTTCTGTCTCTGTGCATAATGTTCCCTTGCTTCTGCTCACTTCATTGTATATCAGTTCATACAAATCTTTCCAGGCCTTTCTGAAATCATCCAGCTTGTCATTTCTTATAGCACAATAATATTCCATCAACATCATTCTTCAAATGATAGGTATTCCCTTGATTTCTAATTCTTAACCACCGCAAAAAGAGCTGCTATAAATATTTTTGTACAAATAGGTCTTTTTCTCTTTTTGGGAATGTCTTTGGGTTATAAACCTAGCAGTGGTATTGCTAGATCAAATGTTATGCACAGTTCTATAGACCTTTCGGCATAGTTCCAAATTGCTCTCTAGAATGTTTGGATCTTTTCACAACTCCACCAACAGTGGATTAGCATCCCAGATTTCCTACTTCTTGATCCTGAAATCATGATATCATTTTGTTCCTCTTCAAGAATGAAGGGCAACAACCAAATATCACTAAACAGATAAAATCAAACAGGAAAATCTTAGCTAAAGAGAAAAAGTCAAACCAAAGACAGGAAATTCATCCAACTAAGAGAGAGGTCAAGGCAAAAAAAACTTTTAAATAACCCATTCAGTTTGTTTTTATTTTGACAGATAATCAAAGGGATTGCCTGTCATTCAGCAAATGGCTAGCAGACAAGAACCAGTGAAAGAATGTGAATTTATGAGTCAAAGATTCTCCAAGGCACTTCCATTACACATTATCACATCATCTTGACTCTTTAGTAAGCAAGCTTCTCAGCTTCTTCCATATTGAATATATATTCATATATTAATATGATTCATATATGAATATGTAAATTTCACATGCATGTGAAAATATGTCAATTTCATACAAACTTACATATATATAATATACGTGCATATGCATGCATATATAAATACACATACCTATGTGTATATATACATGAGTATATACACATATACTAGCGCTTTGACCTTAGAGAAGTCACTTAACTTCTGTTTGGCTTAATATACTGGAGTAAGAAATGAAAAAGCACTCCATGCATACATATACATATACAAATACACACATGCATATAAATATATATACACACACACACACACACCAAATATAGAGTGCCTCCTATGAGTCCCTATGTGAAAGAAGCTGGGGAGCCTGCTTCCTAGAAAATATATGTGCAATATATACATATAATGGATTATAGTACTTTGTAAACCTTAAAATATTATATAAATGCAAATTATTATTATTAGGCCTACAATTAAAAAGCCTTTAGTTTGGTGATCATTTCATTTCCTGAGTCTTCTATTACAGTTTTATTTAGTTCTTGCAAATAAAGCAATATAGGGCTGTGCAGATAATGTTCATGTCTAATAATTGGGCTAGGATAAGGAGATATATGCTTACATAATTTTAAAGTTTAATATATAATATTAACATTTTTTAAATCTAGACAATCAACTAAACAATAAATCAAGCTGATTTGTAGGTTTTAAATTTTGATTTGTAATTGTTCACATTGAAAATCTAGCATTCAGCTCTGATAAGTCTATTAGAGCTAACTCCAATACCCTCCTAATGGCACGCGCGCACACACACACACACACACACACACACACACACAGATATGTAGATATGTATGTGTGTGTGCATAACTGTATTGTGTAGATTTGCATATATGCATATATGTGTATGTGACTACATAAATTTATGTGTGTGTATAAACAAAAATGTACTTACTTTTATATGTATATATGCAATATGTGCATGTACACATGTATATGTCTGTATATATGTGCATATTTATTGATACATACACATATATCACATAAAGTAGTAATTTTAAATAGCTAAAGGAATAGTAAGAGATCTATATGTCTTCAGTGAACTCAAAGGCCTTTATCTGGATGAACTAAATTAAACAATTCTAGGGGAAATTGGAGATGTGGTTACTAAACTGTTTTCAGAGATCTTTGAGGAATCATGGTGAATGAAAGAGATGTTTCAATTATTTTACAAAAGGATAAAAATAGGCATATTTTGAACTATAGACCTGTGACTTTGATGTTGACATCTGGGAAAAGTCTAGAATCTTTTAAGAGTGTTTGTAAACACTTAGAATAGGAAAACAGTGACCACTGAAAACCAACATAGGTTGACAAAGGAAAAAAAAAACCAAGTTAACTAATTTACAATTTGAACACTATTCCTATACTGATAGATTCAATTTAATAGAATTCAAATGATCTAGTATATCAAGATTTAATCAATGTATATGAGAAATTCCCCCATGATATTTTCATGGATATTATGGAGAGGAGAGGAATGAATGGCATTTGGGTGAATTTGAAGCCAACAAGGACACTAAACATGAGGGGATGAAGGGCACAATAAGCAGTTCATGAACTGGTGGTTCCATATGAATCAGCATTGTGGTGCAGCAATCAAATATGCTAATGTAATCTTAGGATACATAAATAGACATAGAATGTCAAGAGCAATGAAGGTCATAATCCCTCTGTACACTAGTCCTTGTCAAACTAAAACTACAATTACATCATATTTTAGGTACTATTACAGGAAGGATACTGCCAAATTAAATGTATCCAGAATGGGGGAAAGGATAGGCAGAGTGGTGAAAGAAACAGAAATCAGTTGCCAATCTTTTGTCAAGACCTGTTGATTCCATTTTTGCAACATCTTTCAAATATGCCCTTTGTCACCTCTAATAATGTCACTACCCTGGTGCAGGTCCTCATCGCCTCATATGTGAACAATAGGTTGCTGGTTGGTATGCTTGCCACAAGTCTCTCCCCATGCCATACTATTCTCTATTAAACCTTTGAAGTGAATTTCATAAAGCCAAATTTGACTATGTTACCTCCATAATGATCAATAAACTCAAATGACTCAGTCACCTCTAAAATCAAAATACACAAAGACAAAATCCTCAGTTTTACATTTAAAGCCCTAACAAGCTTCCATTATAACCTTTCCACTCCCCTTATACATTTTGGGTTTTGTTTTTTTTTTCTTTTTTTAGTGAGGCAATTGGGGTTAAGTGACTTGCCCAGGGTCACACAGCTAGTAAGTGTTAAGTGTCTGAGGCTGGAATTGAACTCAGGTCCTCCTGACTCCAGGGCCAGTGCTCTATGCACTGCAGCACAGAGCTGCCCCTCCCCTTATACATTGTACCCTCCTCTCCTCCAAGTTTTTTGATGTAGGGACATTGGCCTCTAGGCTGTTTCCATGAAGACACTCCTCCTAACTCCAAGCATTTTCTCTGACTGTTCCCATGTCTAAAAGCCTCTCTTTTCTCATCTCCACTCCTTAAAATCTCTCCATTTACAGAAAGCCTTTCCAAAAGCTGTTAAGTCTAGAAATTCTAATAACAAAGACCTATGTTAATTATTTCCTATTTATCCTTCATATAAATTGTTTGTAGATTTGTTTGAATGTTATCTCTCCATTTACACTGTCAGCTCCATAAGGGGAGGGGATATCCTTTTTACTTTCTTTGTATCCCCAAAATTAAGTAAGTCTTAGTACTATTGGCAAGTACTACATGCTAAATAAATGCTAATTGATTGACTGACTAGAAAGAATGGCATTTAAAGGTTTGTTGAAGTAACCAGTACTTAGTTTTGATAAAAGAAAAGTGCATTGTTGTAATAGAATAGCAATCTTCAAATATTTGGTGGAAAAATCATAGGTAAGTGGGGGGGACGGAGCCAAGATGGCAGAGAGGAAGCAGCAAGCTGCCTGAGCTCTCCTTCTGTTCCCTCAAAACGAACATTAAATCAAGCCTCTGGACGGATTCCGAAACTACAGAACCTGCAAAGAGACAGAGAGACACAGTCCCCCAACCAGAGATAATTTAGAAGACTTCAGGAAAAGGTTGCTCTGACTCAGGCAAAAGGGAGGCCAAGTGCAGGGCAGCAACCCAGCGCCGAGGAGGTCGGGGCAAGTCAGCAGGAGCTGCGGGCCACAGCCAAACAACTGAGGCCCCTGGAACCTGGTTCAAAAATCTGGTGGCCAAGAAGGACAGTGGAAAAACCTACCTGCACCGGCTGAGAGGGCCACAAACGGGTCAGGCGGGATCAGACGCTGGGGTCTGGTGCCTGGCTGGTCAAGCACAATCAGACAGGCAGTGCAGGGCTGGGGATCTCCATACACCATAAAGGCCTCAGAGTAAAAACCCGGTCACCCAGCACCTATACCCCTGCACAAGAAGCCCAAAACAGGGACCCTGGTGCCCCCAGAGCAGACCTCAACTTAAAGAATAAATAAATGAGCTGCAATAATGAGTAAGAAGCAGAAAAGAGCCCTCTCCATTGAGAGCTTCTGTATCAATAGGGAAGAAGGCAACACAAACTCAGATGAGGACAATAGCCTCAAATTGCCTACATGTGAAGCCTCACGAGGGAAGGTGAATTGGTCGCAAGAACAAAAAGCCTTCCTGGAAGAGCTCAAAAAGGATTTAAAAAATCAATTGCAAGAGGTAGAAGAAAAAATGGGGAGAGAAATGAAAGCAAAACAAGAAAACTATGGAAAAAGAATCAGCAGCTTGGAAAAGGAAGCATATAATTTCACTGAAGAAAACAAAGCCTTAAAAAATTCATTTGGCCAAATGGAAAAAAAGGTGCATAATCTCACTGAAGAAAACAATGCCTTAAAAATTAAAGTGGGACAGTTGGAAGATAAGGAATCCATGAGACACCAGGAATCAGTCAAGCAGAATAAAAAAAAAATGAAAAAATAGAAGAAAATGTGAAATACCTCATTGGAAAGACAACTGATCTGGAAAACAGATCCAGGAGAGACAATTTGAGAATCATTGGACTGCCTGAAAGCCATGACCAGAAAAAGAATCTAGACACCATATTCCAGGAAATTATTAAGGAGAACTGCCCTGATATCATAGAATCAGAGGATAAAATCATCATTGAAAGAATCCACCGATCACCTCCTGAAAGAGACCCCAAAAGGAAAACTCCAAGGAATATTGTAGCCAAATTCCAGAATTATCAGGTGAAGGAGAAAATACTCCAAGCAGCCAGAAAAAAGCACTTTAAATATCTTGGAGCTACAGTCAGGATTGCTCAGGACCTGGCAGCTTCAACATTAAAGGACCGCAAGGCTTGGAATATGATATTTCAGAAGGCAAAGGAGCTTGGATTGCAGCCGAGAATCTATTACCAAGCAAAAATATTCATTTTCTTTCAGAGGAAAAGATGGACATTTAATGACATTGGGGACTTTCAATCTTTCCTGGTGAAAAGACCAGAACTGAATAGAAAATTTGATCTCAACATACAAGACTCAAGAGAAGTTTAAAAAGGTAAACAGAGGGGGTAAAAAAAAAGGGTTCCCTTTTAGGTTAAACTGTTTATATCCCTACATAGGAAGATAATACTCATTACTCTTAAGAACTGTAAATGTATTTGGGCAGAGAAGGACTTTATATAGAGGGTATAAATATAAATTGTCTTTGATGTAATGATACAAAAGAATTTAGGGGTTAAAAAGGGAGTCTATGGGGAGCAAAGGAAAGGGGAGGTGGAATGGGATGAATTATATCATGAAGAGGTGGAAAAAAGCCTATTGCAATAGAGGGAAAGAAAGGAGGGGGGAACATTGTTTCAACCCTATTCTCATTAGATTTGACTCAGAGGGAATAACATATACGTTCATTGGGATAAAGAAAATTAACTCATTCTTTAGGGAAACAAAAGGGGAAGGGAAAGGGGGGGACTGATAGAAGGGAGGACAAAAGCAAGGGAGAAAAGGGTAAAGAAAAGAGAGGGGGGTGATAAAAAGGGAGGGCAAATGGGGGAGGCAGGGGTAAGAAGTAAAATGTCGGTGAGGAGGAATAGGGTGAAAGAAGGGGGGAAAAGTACCAAGGGGGTAAATAGCATGGAGGGGAATAGACAGTCAGTAATAACTGTGAATGTGAATGGGATGAACGCTGCTATAAAATGGAAGCAAATTGCAGAGTGGATTAAAAACCAGAACCCTACAATATGCTGTTTACAAGAAACATATTTGAAGCAGAGAGATACACACAGAGTAAAGGTAAAAGGCTGGAGCAGAATATATTATGCTTCAGCTAAAGTAAAAAAAGCAGGGGTAGCAATCCTTATCTCAGACAAAGTGCAGGCAAAAATAGATCTCATTAAAAGAGATAAGGAAGGAAATTACATCTTACTTAAAGGTACTATAGATAATAAAGTAATATCAATATTAAATATGTATGCGCCAAGTGGTATAGCATCCAAGTTCTTAGAGGAGAAGTTAAATGAATTACAAGAGGAATTAGACAGTAATACTATACTAGTGGGGGATCTGAATCTCCCCCTCTCAGAATTAGATAAATCTAGCCAAAAAATAAATAAGAAAGAAGTGAAAGAGGTGAATAGATTACTAGAAAAGTTAGACATGATAGATATCTAGAGAAAATTGAATGGGGATAGAAAGGAATATACCTTTTGCTCAGCAGTACATGGCACATTTTCAAAAATTGACCATGTATTAGGGCACAAAAACATCATAGTCAAATGTAGAAAGGCAGAAATAGTAAATGCATCCTTCTCAGATCATGATGCAATAAAAATTACATGTAAGAAAGAGCCAGGGAAAAGTAGAATGAAAATCAATTGGAAACTAAATAATTTCATTCTAAAGAATGAATGGTCCAAACAAGAAATCATAGAAACAATCAATAACTTTATCCAAGAGAATGACAATAATGAGAAAACATACCAAAATCTATGGGATGCAGCCAAAGCAGTGCTTAGGGGAAAATTTATAGCTCTAAATGCTTACATGAGTATAAAAGAGAAAGAGGAGATTAATGAATTGGGCATGCAACTTAAAAAGCTAGAAAAAGAACAAATTAGAAATCCCCAATTAGACACTAAATTAGAGATCCTGAAAATTAAAGGAGAAATTAATAAGATTGAAAGCAAAAAAACTATAGAATTAATCAATAAAACTAAGAGCTGGTTTTATGAAAAAAACCAATAAAATAGATAAAATATTGGTTAATTTGATTAAGAAAAAGAAAGAAGAAAACCAAATTACCAGTATCAAAAATGAAAAGGGTGATGTTACCACCAATGAAGTTGAAATTAAAGCAATAATTAGGAAATATTTTGCCCAACTGTATGCCAATAAATTTGACAATCTAAATGAAATGGATGAATATTTACAAAGATACAAACTGCACAGATTAACGGAAGAAGAAGAAATAAACTCCTTAAATAAACTCATATTAGAAAAAGAAATTGAACAAGCCATTAATGAACTCCCTAAGAAAAAATCCCCAGGGCCAGATGGGTTTATAGGTGAATTTTACCAAACATTTAAAGAACAATTAATTCCAATATTATACAAATTATTTGGAAAAATAGGTGAAGGAGTTCTACCAAATTTGTTTTATGCCACAAATATGGTGGTGATACCAAAACCAGGCAAAGCAAAAACAGAGAAAGAAAAGTATAGACCAATTTCCCTAATGAATATTGATGCTAAAATCTTAAATAAGATATTAGCAAGGAGAATACAGCAAGTGATCACCAGGATAATACACTATGACCAGGTGGGATTTATACCAGGAATGCAGGGTTGGTTCAACATTAGAAAAACTATTAACATAATCAACCACATCAATAAGAAAACCAACCAAAATCATATGATTATCTCAATAGATGCAGAGAAAGCTTTTGACAAAGTACAACACCCATTCCTAATAAAAACACTAGAGAGTTTAGGAATAGGTGGAGGTTTCCTTATAATAATAAACAGTATCTACCTAAATCCATCAGCAAGTATCATATGCAATGGAGATAAATTGGAGGCCTTCCCAATAAGATCAGGGGTGAAACAGGGATGTCCATTATCACCCCTCTTATTGAATATTGTACTAGAAATGTTAGCTTTAGCAATCAGAGAAGAGAAAGGAATTAAAGGAATTAGAATAGGCAAGGAGGAAACAAAACTATCACTCTTTGGAGATGATATGATGGTATACTTAAGGAATCCTCGAGAATCAAGTCAAAAATTACTTGAAACAATTAACAACTTTAGCAAAGTAGCAGGATATAAAATAAATCCACATAAATCATCAGCATTTCTATACATGACCAACAAAGTCCAGCAGCAAGAGATAGAAAGAGAAATTCCATTTAAAGTAACGGTAGATAATATAAAATACTTGGGAGTCTACTTGCCAAGACAAACCCAGGAACTCTATGAACACAACTACCAAACACTCTTCACACAAATCAAATCAGATCTAAATAATTGGAAAGATATCAATTGCTCATGGATAGGCAGAGCTAATATAGTAAAAATGACAATACTGCCTAAATTAATTTACTTATTCAGTGCCATACCAATCAGACTACCTTAAAATTATTTTATAGAGCTAGAAAGAATAATAACAAAATTCATCTGGAAAAAGAAAAAATCAAGAATATCCAGGGAAATAATGAAAAAAATTCACAGGAAGGTGGGTTAGCGGTACCAAACCTGGAACTCTACTATAAAGCAGCAGTCATCAAAACTATCTGGTACTGGCTAAAAAATAGAGTGGTAGATCAATGGAATAGGCTAGGCTCAGGAAATGCAGTAGTAAATGACACTTGTAATGTAGTGTTTGATAAACCCAAAGACTCCAGCTTCTGGGATAGGAACTCAGTATTTGACAAAAACTGCTGGGAAAACTGGCAGATAGTATGGCAGAAATTAGGCATAGACCAACATCTTACACCTTATATTAAAATAAAGTCAAAATGGATACATGATTTAGACATAAGAGGTGATACCATAGGTAAATTAGGAGAGAAAGGAATAGTGTACCTATCAGATCTTTGGAAAGGAGAACAGTTTTTGACCAAACAAGAGATAGAGTATATTATAAAATGCAAAATGGACGATTTTGATTATATTAAATTAAAAAATTATTGTACAAACAGAAGCAATGCATCCAAAATTAGAAGACAGGCAGAAAGCTGGGAAACAATTTTTATGGCCAGTACTTCTGATAAAGGCCTCATCTCTAAAATATATAGGGAATTAAATCAAATTTATAAGAATCCAAGTCATTCCCCAATTGAGAAATGGTCAAAGGATATGAACAGGCAGTTTTCTGATGAAGAAACCAAAGCTATCTATTCCCATATGAAAAAATGCTCTAAATCTCTAATGATTAGAGAGATGCAAATTAAAACAACTCTGAGGTACCACCTGACACCTATCAGATTGGCTAAAATGACAAAAAAGGAAGATAATAAATGTTGGAGAAGCTGTGGGAAAATTGGAACACTAATGCATTGTTGGTGGAGCTGTGAACTGATCCAACCATTCTGGAGAGCAATTTGGAATTATGCCCAAAGGGCGATAAAGCTGTGCATACCCTTTGACCCAGCAATTCCACTTTTAGGTCTTTTTCCCAAAGAAATCATGGAAGGGGGAAAGGGACCCACATGTACAAAAATATTTATAGCTGCTCTTTATGTGGTAGCAAGGAATTGGAAGTTGAGGGGGTGCCCATCAATTGGGGAATGGCTGGACAAGTTGTGGTATATGAATACAATGGAATACTATTGTGCTGTAAGAAATGATGAGCAGGAGGAGTTCAGAGAAACCTGGAGGGTCTTACATGAGCTGATGATGAGTGAGATGAGCAGAACCAGAAGAACATTGTACACAGTATCATCAACATAGAGTGTTGACCTACTGTAATGGACTACATTCTTCTCACCAATGCAATGGTACAGAAGAGTTCCAGGGAACTCATGATAGAAGAGGATCTCCAAATCCAAGAAAAAAAAAAAAAGAACTGTGGAGTATAGATGCTGATTGAACCATACTATTTCTTTTGTTTTGGGTGTTGTTGTTTTTTTCTATTTTGAGGTTTTGCATCACTGCTCTGATTTTTTCTTTTGTAACAGGATTAATGCAGAAATAGGATTAATGTTATTATGTGTATATATATATATGTGTGTGTGTATATATATATATATCTATATGTATATAGATATATAGATATAACCTATATCAGATTACCTGCTGTCTAGGGGAGGGGGGAAGGAGGGGAAGGAGGGAGAAAAATCTGAAATTGTAAAGCTTGTATAAACAAAAGTTGAGAACTATCTTTACATGTAACGGAAAAATTAAAATACCTTATATGTAAAAAATAAAATTAAATTAAAAAAAAAAGAAAAAAAATCATAGCTAAGTGATTCATCTTGACACCTGAGGACAAAACCAGAACCACTATTTAGCTAAAATTGTAAGGCACAGGGAGGGTTTGGACCTGTGTTCTGCTCAGATGTCCCTTTCTGCCTCCTTGATCATCATGGCTAGTGTGAAGAAATCTGTGATGAAAGGCAGCAAAAAAAAAAAAAAAAAAAAAAAAAAAAAAGAAGCAAATCCTCAAATTTACCCTGAATTGTACACATCCTATGGAAGATGGGATTGTGGATGCTGCTGTGAGGGCCAAAATTTGATATACAAATAGTTATTTGGGTGAATCACCTTAATATTGGGGTCCTGGAAATATGAGGGATCTTTTAGCTTCTCCCTCAGCTCTGAACTACCCTTTTTAGATATTTCTCCAAGGCCAATAAGAAAGGAGCTGTAGTTCAAAAAAGGATCAGTTTTTATTACTTGGGAACTAAACAAAAAAAGGTGAAACTAATAAAAATCAAAGATAAGGAAATAGGAAAATAGAAATACTGATAAATATTCCTAACTCTAAGCTTAACCTATTCACTGCCCAGACCGTTCCCAATTAAGCTAGTTCAAAGGAAGTTAGGGTTTTCCTTAATTAACTCACCAACCCCAGACAGTCTACAGTTGCTCATACCATGCCGAGATGGAAGGAACACGCTCCATCGCAAGAGTAGTTGCTAGACTGAGAGAAAGCTGAGAGCGAGCTCCCATTCTGGAAGAAGCCTAGTATTCTGGAAGCAGCCCTCCCCCTCCCTTCAGGGAACATACAGTCTTTTCTTCCCCAGAAGGGGAGGTCCTTCAAAAACTGCCTATGGAGAGTTCTTCTTCTCAGTTCAGTAGCATATGCAACCTCAGGGTGGGCCAAATGAGTTAGCTAAAAACGGGAATATTAATCTTTACCACAAATAATTTTTACCATGCTGCTAATTTTGAGCAGTTTTTACAAGAAGGAATCAAAGTGAATGAAAAGGTCAGCAACCTTGGTGGTGGGGTCTTAACCATTGAGAGAAGCAAGAGTAAGATCACTGTGACTTCAGAGGTGTAATTTTCTAAAAGATATTTGAAACACCTGACAAAGAAATGCTTAAAGAAGAACAATCTTTGGGATTGGCTCCAAGTGGTGGCCAATAGGAAGGAGAGTTACAAATTATGGTACTTCCAGATCGAGGGGGATGAAGAGAAGGGGGAGGAAGAGGAGGAGGAGGATTAAACTCTCTTGGGTCTGGAAATGTTTTGTATATGATATTGAATAAAACCTAAACCAAAAAACAAAACAAAACAGAAAATTGCAAGGCACATTTTCAATTAACAACAAAAAATTTCCTAAGGAACTCAATTTTGCAAATATGGAATATATTATCTTAAGGAATAGTTAGTGTCTTACTATTGAGATTCTTCAATTGGAAATTTATCAGAATGTGGTACACAGGATTTATATTTTGATGGGTGTTTGGATAACTTCTGAAGTTCCTTTTAGTTCTATTTAATTCCAAAACATTTACCAAGGGACTACTACCAGGGCACTAAGTTTACAAAAGGTGATAATACCTTTAACTAAAAGTGTTTGTGGAGAGATTGGACAATTATTAGAGACATTGTGGACTGGACCCATGGTTCATGTAGCCACTGAACTAGATGACCCCTTTCAACTCTAAAGTATATGATAGTAAGGGGCCTTTGGAGTCAAGTAGACATGAGTTGAAATCTCACCTAAGACACTTCCTAGCTGTGTGACCTTAGGCAAGTCACAACCCCAAAAAGCTGGGACCATCTCCAGTAGCCCTGATATGCATCTTGCTAGTCCACTGGACCAGATGCCTCTGGAAGAGAATGTGAGTTTGGTGACCTTGCACAGCCCTCCCTCACTTAAATCCAATTCATTGAAAGTCATGACATCACATTAATGTCATGGTCCTCTTTTGATAAAGAAGGACAAACAATATGAAAATAGGATATATGGGGGTAGCTAGATGGCACAGTGAATAGAGCACTGGCCCTGGATTCAGGAGGACCTGAGTTCAAATCTGATCTCAGACACTTGACACTTACTAGCTATGTGACCCTGGGCAAGTTACTTAACCCCAATTATCTCACCAAAAAAAAAAAAAAAAGAAAATAGGATATACGATAGAAGATCAATTAGACCCCTATTTCTTTCAAACACTATTATTCTATTTGATATGATTCCATAGGGGTAGTGATTATAAATTCTGTATGGAAGCTCTCAAACTTTAATCCAATCTCCACTACTTATTTACCAGTTATGAAGCTCACTTGCACAACCACAAAACATCTTCATCCTGTTTTGCTCAAATTCCACACCCAAGCCTAGAGTGGGCAGGGGAACTTTAGGACAATACAGAATGTCCCTCAATTTATTTTTTTTCCTCTGGACCACCCTCTCTTGTCCAACATGAGCAGGCGATCATCTTATGATGACTTAATCAACAGGAATGACTATTGCCTTGCCCATTTGTGACCACTTATGCTAATGCATCATTTCTGGCTCTCCTGGAGAGTTGAAAACAAGTTCTACCAACCAGTAAGATTTTTCAACTTACAAATAAGCCTCTTTTGCAGGTTTGGGTATCAAACTCTGTACAAGTAAGGTCCTGGAGAAAAGAGATATTTCAGATCATGAGGAAAATCTAAGGTCCACTTCATTAGAGGGAGCCATGGAACCTTTAATAAAGTACTATTGGCTTAAATATGATCCAGTTGTTTTTCTTTCAGATTGGACAATTTTGGACACCATAGATACTAATTTTAAAATGTATTAAGCATTATTTATTGAGTAAATAATATTAAGTATACTAATATTCCTTTATTACTAAAATTATCTAATTTCAAATCCTGTTTTTAAAGCTCCAAGGAGTAGAACGATATCTTTTTACATGCAGACTATGATTTTATCAGTGTGGGGAACCCCCTTATTGCAAGAATGGGGTCAGCTAGATGGTACAGCCCTGGAGTCAGGAGGACCTGAGTTCGAATTCGGCCTCAGACACTTAACATTTACTGGCTGTGTGACCCTGGGCAAGTCACTTAACCCCAATTGCCTCACTAAAAAAAAAAAGAATGGGGTCAAATTCAGATCCATCAATGAATCAGTATTTAAAAATAGGCAGTTGATTGAGACAGAGTTTAAATGACTTGCACAAGGACAAGGGATTCAACCTATCTCTTTCTGACTCTAAGTTCTGCAAATGATACAAAATGCTACATGTCTATTTTTTGTTTATAAAATTTATTTAAGACCCTTATTCATTATTTAATCTCTTTAATTGTAGGAATTTTTTGTTTCTTCCTGGAGTTAAAGATTTAAAAAATATTCAAGTTTAAAATTCCCTTCAAAATCCAGACTTCTTTTTAAAGAAATTCTTTGATGTTGGCTCTTTATATATCTGTATTTGTTTCAAAAAGAAATCAGATGGGGGCAGCTAGGTGGTACAGTGGATAAAGCACTGGCCCTGGATTCAGGAGTACCCGAGTTCAAATCCAGCCTCAGACACTTGACACTTACTAGCTGTGTGACCCTGGGCAAGTCACTTAACCCCTATTGCCCCCCCAAAAAACCCAAAAAACAAACAAAAAAAGAAATAAGATGAAATACTAAAATGATCTCTGCTAACTTACTTTGTCAAGCCCTAATGAAAGAAATTAGGTTTAGCCCTGGTTTCAAGCCTATAAGGGAGGATGATGATATGAGGCTCCATGTCTGCATGTGAGCTCATGCTTATTTGAGTGACACAGACAGAGACAGACAAAGAGAAGCAAAGAGACAGAAACAGAAATATCAAGACACAGAAATGGAGACAGATGAGAGAGAGAGAGAGAGAGAGAGAGAGAGAGAGAGAGAGAGAGAGAGAGAGAGAGATATACAGGAGAGACACAGACACATATACAGAGACAGAGACAGAAAAAGTTCCCATTTCATCCAAAGGGAAATTTTCCAAAGTACCTTGGAAAGCAAACAGGAACTCAGGGATATGTTGATGTAACATAATTTCCTTCCATACCTGCCTCTCAAAGTATATTTTCTCTCACCCTGTAATCTGGAACCCTATGTGTCCTCTCACAAAAAAGGAAGAACGAAAAATAATTTCTCTTCTGCAAATGCCTCTCTTTTCTCATGCCAATTCTGCCTTTTGCCCTAGGTACTTGCCATCAAATTATATCTTATATAAATACTTGAAGCTTGAACACAGAATTTCAAATGTAAGCATTTTTTCAGGTTAGTCATTTATTTGTGCTTACAAAATAATTTCATCAGTGCTGCATTTTTAAAGAATTGTTAAATTCTTCAAGATTAGGGAAGCACATTAACAATGAAATGACTTGGTATGAAGCAGGTTTCAATTGTGGTATCATTTTGTACTGCAGACACTAAATGGAGCACAAACTCTGGAGCTTTACAGGCTGGCCAGAAGACAGATTGCTTTATTGTGTAGACTTAAAAGTTTAAAGCAGAAAAAAGGTGATCTAATGGTTCCAGATCTCGAACAGCATTACAAAGCAGTAATTATCAAAATAATCTAGTAGTGGCTAAGAAATAAAGAAATGGATCAGTGGAATAGAATAGGCATGTATTAAACTATAGTAAATGGCTATTGTATTATAGTATATAATAAACCCAAAGATCTAAGCTTTTGGAACAAAAACTCTTTTTGTCAAAAGCTACTGGGGAAATTAAAAAACCATATGGCAGAAAGTAGGTATAGACCAGCATCTAACACACTGTATGCTAAAATACGGTCAAAATGGGAAAATGATTTCCACATAAAGGGAGATACCATAGGCGAATTAAGAGAACATGGAATAACTTGTCTGTCAGATTTATGGACCGAAGAAGAAGTTAGGATCAAAGAAGATATAAAGAAAATTTCAAAATGTAAAATAGATAATTTTGATTACATCAAATTAAAAAAAAACCTCTTGCACAAACAAAACCAATGTAATCAAAATTATAAGTAATGCATAAAACAAAGAATTTTTGCAACAAGTATCTCTGCTAAAGGCCTCATTTCTCAAATATACAGAGAACTGAGTCAAATTTATAAAAATACATGTCATTCCCCAATTGATAAATGGTTAAAGGATATGAACAGGTTGTTTTCAGATAAAGAAATAAAAGCTATCCATATTAATATGAAAAAATACTCTAAACCACTATTGATCAGAGAAATGCAAATTAAAACAACTTCGAGGTACCACCTCACACCTATCAGGCTGGCTAATATAACAAAAAGGGAAAATGTTGGATTTGGGGGGATGTGGGAAAACTGAAACACTAATACACTGCTGGTGGAGTTATGAACTGATCTGACAATTCTGGAACAGTTAGGAACTATGCCCAAAGGACAATAAAACTGCATATCTTTTGGTCCATCCAGCAAAATCAAATGCTGGGTTTATATGCCAAAGACATACCAAAAAGGAGAAAAAGACCTATGAAAATATTTATATCAGCTCTTTTTGTCATGGCTAAGTATTGGAAATCAAAGGAATGTTTATCAATTCAGGAATAGCTAAACAAGCTATGGTACATGATTGTAATGGAATATTACTATGCTATTGTAAAAATATTTTGTTAATTAGGGCTAATTTTGGGGGGCTAAACTATGGATGACTAAACTGGGGACTTTTGACTCTGGCTATCTGACTGTGTTTAATTTAATGTGGGCTGTTTATAAAGTTCCACCACACTGCTCCCAAACTGCTAGACTAAAGATTAAGAAGCCTCTTAGTTAAATAATCAAAGCAGAGTTTTTTTATGAGATACTATTTAAAATTAAGAATACAGGGAAATAAAATGTATAACCTGACTGCTTTCCTGTGGTCTCTTTCCACTGTGTCTCTTTCCCACCTGCTGCTTTAAACTTCTTGAATACAATAAGAGCCTTAGCTGCCTCTGGCCTCAGGGCATGTTACACTTTCCCTGGTTTGTATTAAGGCCTGTAACCTTGTCAGCCTGTCTCTCCTTTTCCGAACTGAACTCTCCTTCGTCCTTGTCTGCGCTCCCCTCTAGTCAGCCCCCTCCTAGTTCCTCCTCCAGTCGCCTTCCTTCTTTTTTCTAGTCCATCCCCCCCTCCCCCTTCCCCCTTCCTCCCCGAGTCTTGCCTATCTATCTAGTCTGTCCTCAGCCTGTCCTCTAGGCCGTCTCTCCCTCTCCTGTCTCACTCCCAGGTCTATGTATACCATTTCTTCTCTCCACTCAAATCTCGGGGCTTCCTTCGCCCCCACAGACCAAGTTAATCCACCAGCCAGGGCTGTGGCTGGTTGGGGGGGGGGAGCGCTCCAAGTTTCACATGCCTCAGCACAGGCCATCCGGGATCCTCTCAGGTCGGAGGGAGCTGGGGCTTTTTTTTCCCCCCAGCTGTCTGACCTGGCGTCTTGTATAGCCCACGGGGCTTTTTCGCTTAGCTGAAGGGGAGGAGGAGGAGGAGAGACCCTGAGGGCCTAAGACTTTCTAATCTCAGCCTAAAGGTAGGGTCCCCAAATCAAAATAAATTTCCACACTATTAAGAAATTACATGTAAGACAAATTTCAGAAATGCTTGGAAAGGCTTACATAAACTAATGTATAGGGGGCAGCTAGGTAGCCCAGTGGATAAAGCACTGGCCTTGGATTCAGGAGCACCTGAGTTCCAATCCAGCCTCAGACACTTGACATTTACTAGCTGTGTGACCCTGGGCAAGTCATTTAACCCCCATTTTGCCCCCTCCCCGCCCCCCGCAAAAAATAAAATAAAATAAACTAATGTATAGTGAAGTGGGAAGGACCAGGAGAATGTTGTACACAGTAACAGCAATATTGTTTGATGAAGAACTGTGAATGACTTAACCACTCTTAGTAATGCCATGATCCAAAACAATCCCAAAAGTCTAATGATGAAGGATACTGTGATGTTTAAAAGTTAAATGTGTGGTCGCCTTAAATTAGAAGTTTTAGCACCAGTCTTTGGGCATTGAGCATTTATTAAAGCATAACAGGTATTAGTAAAAAGAGAATATGTGGAGTTCATAAACACAAATATAGATCTAAACCTATATGTGTATTTATATGCTACATTGGCCCAAATGCAGTCCCTGTGTTTTCCCAAATTATAAATGAATAAAATCGGAGTTCAGCCTACATTGGATAATTGTCCAGTATATAAATGTTTTTTTTTCTTTAAGAGAATTTAATTTTTGAAAAAAATCTGTCTTTGGAAAAATGAAATATTTAATGGATAGTAATACACATGATAAGAAAAGCTATATCTAAGGAAATGTTGAACAGACACATCAACTTTTTTTAGATTTCTATTTGTCATTTTAAATTGGATAATTTCCGTGCTATTTTCTACAGTAAAGCATTTATCATACTACTATAGTTTTCCTTTTCCTTTTAAAAAGTTACATTACCAGAGTCCCCTTGAAACCTTTAAAGAAAAAGCAGCTCCATGACAATAAAGAAATAAATGAAGTACATGGCATCTGTAAGTATGACTACTGTTGAAAAATTAAGCCCATGGAAGCCATAACTACCAGTTGCAAATTTAATTTTGAATTATTAAATATATATGCTTTATTCATTTACATTCCAATATTGAATCAGGATAGTACCAGAAGGGGAACAATATCAACTGATGAAACACGGACAGGAAGAAGCAAAGAATATTGCCTGGTTCTGCAAAATAAACTTAATAAATATCCCAGTGAACACACAACTGATCCAAACTGTCCTATGTTTACAGTTCCCCAACACAGACCTCCCAAGCTTTAAACAAACTAGAAAATAACTATATGCTAGTGACTTCTAGGAGTTTAATTAGTTTATGTTTTAAAATGTGGGACAGCTAGGTGGTGAAGTGGATAAAGCACTGGCCCTGGATTCAGGAGGACCTGAGTTCAAATCCGGCCTCAGACACTTGACACTTACTAGCTGTGTGACCCTGGGCAAGTCACTTAACCCCAAAAGCCTCACCAAAAAAAAAATTAAAAATAAAATAAAATAAAATGTTCCCCCATGCAAAGTTGATGTACCAAACATTTTAAAGGGTATTATAATAATGAACTTTCTTGTGTAGTAAAAGCTATGCTAGACCTACTGGCTTCAAGTGCCACTCTATTGACAAATGCCAAAGGAAGAAAATAGACAATTTCCCATTTGGGCTTTACATAACTTGGAGATATGCTACAGTTGAAGAACACATAATTTGACAGAGTGACAACCGTCCTCTCTAAGCTATGATTTAGAGGGTTTTGTTTGTGTTTTTACCAAAAAGGATTTTGCTCTACCTAGTCATCTCTTGAAATTATTGACCTTTCTCCCTTCTCTCCTAAATTCAAACTTGTCAAATCCATCATCTAAAACTGTATATTAGAGGTCCCCAAGAAAAAAAAAATAATTTGTCAACATCATCATTAAAACATTATACATAAAAATAACAGTGATTATCCTGTTCCACACTAAATAAAGGCCAGATATATTACATTTCACCCCAATTCCAGGGTTTTTCAGTACCATTAGGGGAGATTTGGGGGGGGGGGTATCCAGTCTCTTTGTCATTGGCTCCAGCAGGCATCAATTATGTTCAATCAGATTTAGGGGGCATCCTACATGACAGTGACATTTAACCATTTAACAATCAGATTAGTATTTACAAAGAAATATTAATTTCATAGATACAGCAATACCACAAAAACAAATTACCAACAACAATTAGCACCACCTTAGTTTCTGGAGATATAAAAGTAATTAAGTTCACAGCTAAACTCAGTCCCCACATAGTCTAGTCCTAACAAGTTCCTAGTTCATAGCCCCTTTCCAATTTGAGTCCTAAGCACTCTTGGCTCCTCAGGGTTACCTTGCTAGGCTGGCAACATCTGGCCTAGAATTCTGCCTCAAAGGTCACCATAGCTCTATTACAGGTCAAAGGACACTGCCACTTGTACCTGGAAGTGAAAATGAAAAATTAATCAGACCAGAACAAAACGCCAAACTAGATTCTTGGGGCCACAAATCTAAGAGGGGAGAGGGTAGAAGGATTCTTCTTACCCTCTTTCATTTTATGATGTCTATTTTCAAGTGAATATATTCTTCACCTTTGTGGATCCAATTCACAGAAAGAAAGAATACGACTGTCCTATTCTGGTACTGTTTGTTGTTGTTTTTGTTTTTGTTTTTTTGTTCTTTTTTAACATGGCAGGTTCTGTCTATGTAGTCATTGGAAAGAGATAATTCCTACCTGTTCAGTAGGGGAACACAGAATCTCTTCTCTCAGAAGCATGTCCTCATAATCTTCCAGTTGCTTGCCTCTATATTAAATCATCTAGTCATGTGCAAAGCAAAGCCCTGATACAAAAGAACTTTGATAGAGAGTATAAGCCTTTGATTAATCAACTTGGTTTCTCAGCAGATAAAGCACTGGGCTTGGAGTCAGAAAGACAAGTTCAAAGCTGGACTCTCATGCTTAACTAGTTGGGTTACCCTGAACAAGTAACTTAATCTCTATCTGCATCAGTTTTATGAAGTGTAATATAGTAATAATCTTGACATGTAACTGATATGTTTGTTGTGAGGATAAAATGAGAGATCTTTAAAGCACTTAGCACAGTTGAACATGCTTAATAAATATCTTCTTTTCTTCCTCCATTCCTTGACTCAGGATGCCATCTTTAGTAGTTAGCCATCCAGCAACATATTTAGAAAAAAAAATTCGTTAAAAAAGAAAACTGCTATTTAACAGAATGAATCAAACTCCTCCCACATTCTACCCTAGTCTCCAAATCTCTAGCAGCAGAACTGTATTCCATATTATCTGTCTCATCTTCCCCTTTCCAAATCAAGTGAGGACATGCCTACTACTTGCTTTGAGTAAGAAATTTATTTTTTAATAATTCTTATTTTGCAGAAGCTAATAACAATTCCTTGCCAAGGCTAAACCCTCTGTACTTGTATTCTTGATCCTATTCTCTTCTAATTGATCTAGGACCTTAGTCTTTTTTCATTCCTTTTCTCATCTTACATATTTCTTTATCCACAAGATTCCTCCCTACTGACTACAACTATATCCAGAACTTCTAGCTTTTCAACTACATCTATGAATGTTCTTTATCAGTTCCCTCAAGTGTCACTTCCTACAAAAAGGCCTAACCTGGTCCCTCCTGTTAGTAATGCTACCTCACTCCTCAAAATTATTTAATATTTATTTGTATATATTTTGTATTTACTTGTCTTTGTATTTGTTTTCCCTCGGTAAAATATAAGATCTGACAAGGCAGCTACTGTTTTGTTTCTATTGTTGTATTCCCAGAACAACCACAATACCTTTATAAATGCTATTTGAAATGAAATGAAACCTTATAATTATAAAAATATGAGATATTACTCTTTTTTATTATTGAACTCTTTTTTCTATTTGTTTCTGTTTCTTACTCCAACCCTCAAATCACTTGAGAACCTGAGTGTCACTTTGTAGAAAAATATAATACAAAAATTGTCTCCTTTATTTCAATGATTATATATTTAGTGTCTGTCTCTTAGAATCATAGAGCTTGGAAGGATCTTAGAGATCATCTAATTCAAAGGATTTCATTTTATAGATGAGGAAACTGAGTCCAACTGCATTAATTTGTTCACAGGTACATCTGGTCATTGAGTTAAGAGTGAAATTGAGGGTTTACCTTCCCCCTTCCCCACTCTAATTCTCTTTCTATTATACTTATAAAATTTGTTTTGTAATTTCCTATGCACTGCAGAGGATGAGGGGGGAAAACACCTGATCTTTCGGTGTTTATAATCTAGTTTGAAAAATAAAACCTATCCATGATAAATTAAACAACAATGAAGACAGCATGTAATTTAAATGTTCATAGAAAGGCCCCATTGGACTTTGGGGAAGTATGAGTGATTAAAACAAAGTTATAGTTAGGAGTTTCAAACTGATAAGAATCAACCAACTCATGAGTCATAATAAGCATCACCTGGGAAGAAGCAATGGGTTAGGATTGGGTTGGTGGAAGAATAGAGGTACAGATAAATACAATGTAGTTGCCTATTTATGAGGGGGGGGGTGAAATCACTTCCTGTAGTATGTATCAATAGACAGTAAAGTTTAATTCTGCCAGTGTAGATACCTATTCTCATCTAAGGCAAAAGATTCAGGGGTAAGAATATATGGATTAATAGATCTAATATGGTTGGGGTATTTCCTCTAAGTAGTAACTCTGAAGATCTTTGACCATTATTTGTAGAACTAGTACTGAGTAAGAAAGAGAATGCTGGACTAGTAACAGGGAAGACTGAGTTCAAATTCTGTATCCTGCTATTATTACTTTGTCACTTAACCTCTGTCTGACTCAGTTTCCTTAATTATAAAATGTAGATAATAATATCTATCTCCCATCACTGTTTTCAGGGTCAAATAACATTTGTAAAGCACTTGGAGCAGTGTCTGGTACGTAGTAGGTGGTATATAATTTTATTGTTGTTATTGTTATTATTGCTACTACTATCTATCCATTTATGCAGGAAATTTGCTCAATCTCTACATGACACATGCAACTCCCTAGGAGTTATGAACTATAGGGGAGTTACAGTCTGCATCAATGAAGGGAGTTCCCACATTTGAAGTGAATTAAAATGTCAAAATAATAGATCTTGGCTTATTTATGTATCTGCTAGTACAGATAATTACTGTTAAAAGTGAGACTGAAAATACGAATGATTACATTTTATTTTAAAACCTCCCTCTCCCCACCAAAACTCTAAGAACCACCAAACTTCTATGAAGAATACATTTTGTCATATCACAGGAGTTCCCACCTTGCAGTGCACATAATGTGAATGTCCAGAAATATGCATACAGCAGCACTATGCCAACAGGTTAATTACTGCCAGAGAATCCACCCTGATTTGCATTAACTTTCAAGGGTTTCCTATGAGCTAACGCTAGGAGTTCATCACCTGCAGCTCGCTTCCTGCCAGTAAAGACATACTTTAGTGCTTTCACACAGCAGCACAAAAGTTGTTGCCATTGACACAGTATAATGAAATTATCTATGAAGCTCAAAAGGGCAGTTATATGCCAACAGAAATGATTTGGTCATTACCTCCTCTGTGCTCCTAATTCCATGTTTGATAATATCAAACATAGACCAATGTGATACCTTGGATGAATGGGAGAATACATGGGCCTATCTCCCAGGAAATCAACATTTTGGATTCAAACTCCAGAGATACTGAACTTGACTTTCTAGTCCCCTGCTTACCAGATTATCTCACAAAGCAGTTGGTAGTGAAAATGTTAGTGCTATTAATATTTCTATCCCTTGAAATATTCAAATAAAATTAAGTATATATGAAAAATATTGATTATGAATGACAATTATTCAGCATGAAAATTGAATTATAAAAGTTTATAGAATATAAAAATTAATCCTAGTGGCATTCTAATCAAATCTCTTCAGTGGGGGGGAAATATCTAGAATAGGAGTCATAAACCTGGATATAAATCCCAAATCTAATACTTACTACCCGTGTGACACTGGCATGACATAACCCCTCTAGGCCTCATCATAAAATCAAGGGGTTAGACAGGATGATTGTTAAGTTTCCCTCCAGCTTACCCTTTGTTATTATGACCCTTTAATCTTTAGGAACAACATTTATTGATTCCATCAATGAATATTAAGTACGAACATTTCATGGTTCAATTTGCTTGTGGAATGCTATCCTAGATTTCACACAAAGCAAAGTTTATATATGTTGAACAACTGACAAAGCACATGAGCATCCTGGATTTGTGGTTTCTAAGAGCAATTGAGAAGATAATATAGCTTTGATGTACAAGAGACTGTAGCTTGAAGTGATCAGAAAGTATATAGGTATATGTATATAAGCATACATATGTGTGTATGTATATGTATATATATGCATATGTATGTATGTATATATTAGTTGATTTCTAACATTAATAAACAGATATCTCATCATTGTTTGGAAGTGACATTGAACCTTACACAGAGTAGGTAGGAGGCACTGTGGAGAGTGTGCTAAACCTGGAGTCAGAAACACTTGAATTTACATCCTGCCTTAGACATTTATTAGCTGTGTAACTCTGGGCAAGTCATTTGACTTCTCTCTGTCTCAATTTCTTCATTTGTAAATGGTAATAATAGTATCTGCCTTACTGGGTTGTGAGGATCAAATGAAATTTTTTACCTACCTTAAAATACTATATAAGTGTCAGCTATTCTTATTGTTATTATAAATGAATTCATACATATAGAAATATTCATGCAAATAATTCCTAAACCAATCTGAAAATTACAGAATATCCAGCTATATCAAATCTCAGTGAAAGAATTTAAAATGCAAGAAATATTATACATCAAGAAAAGTTTCCAGACATAGTCTAAATTCTACCATTACCATCAAATGGAGGAAAGAATTCTCTGGAAGTCATTCAGGGGCAAACAGACTCTGATAAAGAAGACCGATCAGAGAAGGGACCATGTCCATGACCTCTAAGAATAATGGGGAGCACCCTTTTTAGTCCAATCATGTCCAATCACTCCCTTTCCAAAAAAGTGAGGGGAACAATGCCTGAAGGGAGAAGGTATGAATAATATGCTGGTTTGTTTTCTGACACTTCATTAAGCAGGAAAAGTTCTTATCAACTTTAAGATTTACCAGGAGACAGGATTTCTTTCGCACATATTCCTCCGAAGCTGCTCTATTTCCTAAATATTTTAAAAATATTAAAAACCTCAGTAATAGTTTACAGAATCCCAAACTTCTGTTATCATTTTCCCCCCAAAAAAAGGTTGGATTTTTATCAAACACACACACACACACACACACACACACAAACCACACACACAACCACACAACCACAAAACATTTTCATCCTGCTGGACCTTCATGATCTTGAACTGTGCTTTTTGAACTAGTTTGGCTGTTCTGTATGACTTTGAAATCATGGGCATCTCTGAGGAAAGTGTTCTTACCATGTGCTGCTAACCATATATAATTACTTTAGTGTTCATTTTGAAAAACGTTTCTACTTATTACCTAGATGGAAAGGCAGAATTTCTAGTGCCTCTGACCTCAAGAATTCTTTTTTTTTCTTCCTTTGAGTTTCCTTACCGCATCTAATTATATGACCAATGAAGACTTTTAATGCCTTCATTTAAAAAGTCAATCTTGGCATGTTTACCTTGAAAACATCACATCTCGGGCAGTTTTCTTGCTACACACCTTGCTAGACTCACAGTCCATGG
Source organism: Dromiciops gliroides (assembly GCF_019393635.1). Taxonomy (NCBI): domain Eukaryota; kingdom Metazoa; phylum Chordata; class Mammalia; order Microbiotheria; family Microbiotheriidae; genus Dromiciops; species Dromiciops gliroides. Next base: position 82,569,894 of record NC_057864.1, read on the forward strand.
AGTTCCACTTCAGCAGCCTCACTCAATTACTCTGCACAAAGCAGACCCAATTTGTCATGCAAGATTTCACTTTTCTCAAAAGCATAGACCACTTTCTCTCAATTTTGATATATTTCTCTGCCCTTTTATGAGTAGCCCCAGAGGCTTTTACAAGTGTGCTTTTTCTTTGATGGCCGCATACTCATGGGGCAAGGAAGTGTGCCCATGCATTATGGACAACACTTTTTAACATTTCCACACAAGTCAAGGAGGTTTCAAATGACATTGTACATTTTTGATAACATAAGAGAGTAGCAAAATACATAATATTATACAACTAAATTGTAGTGCAAGTAGAACAATGTAAATATCATACCTGATAATCTTTCCCTATGTGTCTCCCCCTCTGGCCACCCACCCCAGAAGATGGCATTGGTGAGTGCAAGAAAAGGAGAGAATAGGAAATTGAACTTCAAAATTGCTTTGGATTATTATTTTCATTGTTTCTGTTACCTGTTTCCCAACAAACAGAATTGTACAGGATAACATGAATTAGCTTATTTTATCCATTAATCCAAATTCTCCCCATCATTCAAGGGTTATCTCAAATTCCACCTTCTCCATGAAGCCTTTCTTGTGTATTTTGTCTTTAATTTGCTTCATTATGATCTGTCTCTATTTTCCCAAACTTATGGTTAAAAGAGACATCAGCAATTATTTATTCTAACCAAAATCTGATAAGTAATCAATCAACAAGCATATATTAAGTATTTATTATATGGCACACCTATTTAAATTGCTGAGGATATGAATACAGAGAATGGAATAATTCCTTCTCACAGTGACCTGGTGTTCTAATTAAGAGAAATGATTATTAATAATCAGTGATTTGGGGAGATCCAGAGTCTCTCCCTTTTTCTAAAGTCCTGATTTCAAAAGTTCATACCTTGAAAGACATTACTGATAATGAGATTGGAATAAGACCCCACCCAGTTGAGGAAGCCATTGTGCTCTTCTCAGGTTTAGGTATTGATAAATTATTTGACTAGATTGCCCAAGACTGGGGTGGGGGTGAGGAAATAACTTATCAGTAAGTGACATAATCAAAAGTCATTTGAATAAGTTATCATTATAATATTTATTCTCTCATTAACTGTTAACCAATCAGAGTTGATTGCCACCCTAGGGAAGACCACTCATCCAATAGTCATATAATCCTTGAGTCATGATTATTTTTAGTCTAAGAGAAAGATAACCAAAAGACCATCCTTATATTAATAAACATGTTGGCATTATTAATAAAAGTACTAAATTACCTAGAAATAATGTCTTGAACTTTTTTAAACATCACATAATTATGGAGGTATCAAGTACATACAATGCAGCATAAAGTTAATAAATTATATGCAAAGAAGTGAACAAAGTAGTTTTAAAGAGTGGTGCTAGCAATAAGGGGCAACAGGAAAGGTTTCATGGAGATGAATCTCACCTAGAGAAAAACAAACAAAAAAAAAATGTCCATAGATAGATGCAGCTAGGTGGCACAGTAGATAAAGCACTGGCCCTGAATTCAGGAAGACCTGAGTTCAAATCTGGCCTCAGACACTTGACACTTACTAACTCTGTGACCCTGGGCAAGTCACTTAACCCTCATTGTTCTGGAAGAAAATAAAATAAAATCACTAGAACCCTATACATATTACTGGGGGTAGCTAGGTGGTGCAGTGGATAAAGCACTGGCCTTGGATTCAGGAGGACCTGGATTCAAATTTGACCTCAGACTCTTGACATTTATTACCTCTGTGACCTTGGGCAAGTCACTTAACCTTAACCCTTATTGCCCACCCCCCCCCCCAAAAAAAAAAGAAAGAAAAAAAGAAATGGCTATAGAGCATTTACTTGAAGATATCCATTAAGAGGGAACACATGGCTTCTTAAACTAGTCAGTCTCACTTTCAAATAGCTATCATTATTAGGATATTTTTCTAACATATATCATAAATTTTTCAATTTGCAATTTCAACCCATTATTCCTTATATTTCTCTCTGAAGCAAAAATGGACAAATATAATTTCTCTTCCAAATAAAATTTGGGAAAACTGTTGTCATTTAGGCCCTGGGAAATATCTTTTCTTCAGGCTATTCATACCTAATGCTTTAGCTGATCGCCATATGGTACAAATTCATGGTTTGGTTCTATGGTATCCTCATATTCCATCTTAATTTTTTATTTAAGTGTCTTCCCAACTAGATTGGAAGCTCCTTGCTGGAAGTGGTCATGTCATTTTCCCCTATTTTGGTGGACTCATAATGTTGATCTTTTTACAAAAGCAGATCACAACCCATTCACATTTTGTCTTGTTTCTTTTTTGTTCTACCACGTCTTCCTAAGAGGCTCAACTTATATTTATTTTATATCCCCTACAATGTATCATGTATTCAAAGCATGTATCTGTTCATTGAAGCCCAGATAACCAAGATTTTCCCTTTTCTGATCTAAATCGATAGTTCCATAATCCTCCAAATATTAAGAAATTGCTTTAATTTAAAGAACAGAGTCAATATGGCCAATAATTTGCTCACACTATTTCTAATTAGATCTCTTCTTAATCCACATTAAATTAAGATGGAAAAAACATAAACAAAAATACTCTAATAACAATAAGCTAATATAGGTTCATTAGCAAAAAAAAAAAATAGGGTCAGCAAGTAGAAGGAAGAGAAAAGTAAAGGAACAGATTGAATAACTGTTTAAAAGAAAGTCCACAATTTTCTCTCTATACTGTCACTTGTTTCTGGGAAGGTTGGTTTGTTTGCCAGTGAAGGTGTAGAAAGTTAGCTACTGCTGCCTGCTACTAAGATTATTAAGAAATAGGAAAAATATGCTATGATTTCTATTATGATTTACCATTGAGAATATGAGGAAATGAGAAGAGATTCAATGAGAGGAGAGGGTGGAAAAATATAGGATAAGACAGAAAAGATGGAAGATACTTCTATACATTGTCTTCTATTGTTACTGAAAGGTAGAGAGGAAGAATATTGCAATAAACACATATGCCCAAGCATATTCTGTGGAGAGCCTTCTTAAGTTGCTTAGGCACAAAAGATGAGAGATATGGAATATGTGCAGGCATGTATGGACTCCAAGTTGGGGACTGTTTCCATTATATGATTGTGAACAGAGTCATGAGAAAAAAGTCAATAATTTGAAAAGCCAGATGGAAAAGGAGATTAAAAAACTGTCTGATGAAAATAACTGCCTCAGAATTAGGATTGAACAAATGGAAGCTAGCGTGACCTTATGAGAAACCAAGACACAGTAAAGCCGATCCAATTGAATGAAAAAATAGAGGGCAGTGTGAAATATCTCCTTGGAAAAACAGCTGACCTAGAAAATAAATCTAGGAGAGATAATTTGAAAATCATTGGACTACCTGAAAACCATGACCAAAACAAAAGCTTAGACAGCATACTCCAAGAGATTGTGAGGGAAAATTGCCCTGATATTCTAGAAGCAGAAGCTAAAATAGAAATTGAAAGAATCCACCAATCACCTCCTGAAAGATATCCCAAAAGGAAAATCTCCAGGAATATTATAGCCAAATTCCAGAACTCCCAGGTGAAGGAGAAAATATTGCAAGCAGCTAGAAAAAAGGAATTCAAATACTGTGGAGTTCCAATAAGGATAAAGCAAGATCTAGCAGCTTCTACATTAAAGGAACAAAGGGCATGGAATATGATATTCCAGAGGGTAAATGAACTGCGAGTACAGCCAAAAATCACATACCCAAAAAAACTGAGTATAATTTTTCAGAGGCAAATATGGGATTTCAAGGAGAAAGAGGTCTTTCAAGCATTTGTGATGAAAAGGCCTGAACTGAATAGAAAATTTGACTTTCAAATACAAGACCCTGGAGAAGCACAAAAAGGTAAACAGGAAAAAGACTTCATGAGGGCTATTAAAAGATCAAACCATTTACATTCCTACATGGGAAAATAATACTTCGAAATGGTAAGGACTATCTCAGTAAGAAATTCACAGAAGACACAGGTCTGAACTGAATTTGAAGGGATGATATCTGTAAAGCATCTGGGTTTTGTTCTTTGTGTGGCAGACATGGTGAGGTGTCTTATGTCTGGGGCTGGATTTGGGATTGTGGCCTCCTTGGTCCAGGGCTGGTGCTTTGTCCACTGTGCCACCTAATTAATCCATGGTGATATCAGTAAAATAGGGTTGAGGTGTAGGTGGAATAAACTGGGGGAGGGAGAAGGGGAAAGATGGTCTGGGGAGAGGTAGTTCACATGAAGGAAACAAGAAAAAAAGCTTATGGAGGAGAGTAGAAGGAGTTGGGGAGTGAGTGAATCTTAATATCATCAGAATTGGTTCAAAGAAGGACTAACATACATACTCAAGTAGGTATAGTAATATATTTTTACCCTGGGGGGGAGGGAGAAAAGGGGAGGGGGGAAGAAGGGAAGGAGGAAAGGGCAGATTGGGGGAGAGAGCAGTGAAAAGCAAAACACTTTCAAGGAACATGAAGATATTCTGCATTACTGCACCAATATGACATATTGAATTGCTTGATCTCATAGGGAGGGTTGAGGAGGGAGGGAGGAAGAAAAATTTAGAACACAGAATTAGCTCAGGAACCCTGATCTCATTGAAGTGGGCTCATGGAAGTAAAAGCTTTCATACCCAATTGGGAGGAGTAATCTATTTAACTCTTCAGGAAAGTAGGAGGGGAAGAGGATAAGGAAGGAAAGGTGAAAAAAGGGAATGCAGAGTGAGGGAGAGGATAGTTATAAGTAAAACACTTTTGAGGAGGAATAGGTAAAAAGAAGATAGAGTAAATGTCATGGGAAGGGAGTGGGATGGAGGGAAATAGTTATGATGATTGATTATAATGGCAAAACTTACGGTACTTACTTTGCTGGGCTTTTATGAAGAAAATTCTCTGTCAAGCTTAAGGTACTATATACAGGTTATAATGAACAGGATCCTATCAGAAAAACCTGGAAAGACCTACATGAACTGAAGCAGATTGAAATGTACTATATACAAAATTACAGAAATAGTGGGGGACGATCTGCTGGGAAGCATGTGGTTATTTTCAGCAAGGCAATGGTCCAATATAACCCTGAAGGACTTATGAAGATTGTAGCCCATCTGCAGAGAAAGAACCGATCGTATCTGAAAACAGATGGAAACACATTTAATTTTTTTTTTCTTTTCCTCTTTGACAATTCCTTAATCTGAAATTTTGGTTTTTTTGACTGTTTTCTCTCACAACTAGCTAATATGGGAATTTTTCCATGACTACTCATGTGTAATTTATTTTGAATTGCTTGAGTTCTTGTGGGGGGGGGGGAATGGAGGGGGGAAGAGAAGTTGGAACACAAAGTTTTAAAAAAATTAATGTCAAAATTTTGTTTTTACAGACCACTTCAGATGCTGTAACTATTTGAAGTAAAATCTCCCTAAAACCAATCCAACACTATCCACTGTGCCATCTAGTTGCCTCAAGCAAAATTATCAGAACTAGTACACAAATTTATATGACACTAATAACATTGAAAAACAACTCCAACAGACTTAATATCTCTCTTTTCAATTCAATAATCAACTATGATAACAGAAATCCATTAATAAAGATTATCACCTACCTCTTGATAAAGAGGTTATAGACTAAATATGCAGAATGAAATGTCATTTTTAAAAATTGCTAATGCTGGATTTTGTTTTGCTTGACTGCATATTTGTTATGAGGTTTTCTTTTTAAATGTTGAGTGTTCAAGAAAGAAACAATTTATACTTGCTAATTGAAACCAAAAAAATAAAAAAGAAAATGGAAATTGATCATTTTTTTCAAATTACTGAGAAATAAATGCCATTAAAGGAACTTAAATTTTCTGGGTTCCTTATCTCTGTGTGGAAATGGTATTACATCAGCATAGTAATCATAGTAGGCTCAATTAAAAAAAGGAAATATCTGCATTCACTTGTTACTACACATTCATTTCCCTTTAAGACATGTTGGTAACTTAGTATGAACCCCTCTGTCTTTTGGCAGCTCTCAATTATTTATCATCATCACTTTTTCCAAAATATGTATATACTAATAATTGTAACTATGTTCCTTTTATTAGATATTTGCATATCCTTAATATCATGAGAGCAGAATTCTATTATAAATGGACCTTACATTTCTTAGACTTGGAAAATCAATAGCTAATCTTCTTGCTTGCTACACATCTGTTCCCTTAGGTTATTAAAGCATTTCTGTTTTACCCTCTAGGTACTCAAAATGAAACAAACAAACATCCATGTGGTCAGATGGAATAGTAGAAATACCCTTTCTGTGAAGCTAATCAATTATGTCCAAATTCAATGAACAGATTAAGAGATTGTTATAGTTTCCTGAATATTTATTGTAATATGGAAAGTTTCTCAAAAATTATTTTTCATTGTTTCTAATAATCATATATATATGTATATATACATATATATGTATATATATACATATACATATATACATATATATACATATATATATATATATATATAAACATTCTCAAAAGAAGATTGAGATTCATAGAAATTGTTAATCATCTTCAACTTGGTCCTGATGTCAGTGATCTCTGTCTTAAGGTAATCTGCTGCTACAGATCTGACTTATATAGATGATTATTACTTGTTCCTATACATGTGATGACAAAACACCAATCAATTCACTTTCTTCCTAAAGTTAGTGATAACACAAAACAAGATTGCTTATTTTTGTTACTGATTTCTTCTCGAATATTCCAATATTAGTTAAAATCTGAGGTGATATCAATTAATTTACCTTCCAACCACTCTCCCCTTTCCAAAAAATTTAAAAAAAAATAAACAACCTACTAAAATGGTGTAACTTGATAACTAAAATGATGTAAGTTTTATTTGTGGCTACCTAACTTTATACTATGATACTATAATCTTATATATGAGGTAACACTTTATACAAACCTTGAATTCATGTAATTACATCAACAGATACCCTGGTCCCTATACAATACTTCATACAAATAATTCTATGATGAAAATACTAATCCTATCTCATTGTCTATGATATCTTCCCACAGAATTCTTTGTGTTTTTGTGTCAGGAAATTGTTAGGATTAATGTTAACATAAAGAGTCCTATCTCCTCAAAAAGTTAAAAAGAAGAGATATGTCTTCAGGCATTTCTCTTTTTTTCCCCTTTGCATAGAATAACAATATTAATTGTGTTTGAAGTTAAGAAACATTTCTGTATTAATATGCTTATCACAACTGCATAATCCTACAAAGAGAGGCCCATAGAGACTAGGGGATCGCCTGATATGTAGTTCAAAGCACTAGCCTAAAGAATGGACTTATACTTACTTTTGTATGTGAACACAATATGTGTATAAAGCAAACCCTTAAGGAGTTGCTAATATCTTCCTCACATTTTTTTTTCTTTTCTTTTTTGCAATATACAATAAAAGATGTTAGCTTTTCACAGTGGAGTGTTCTTCCTGCCTTTGCTTCCTTTAACATGGTCCATCAATTAAAATAGCACAAGGATAAAAGATAGAAGTTTAAAAACATCTGTTTTAACAGCCCAAGTCAATATAGATAACCAAACAGATACACACACACTGTGGCTGAAAGAGAAGTGCAGACAATATTCACAATGAATGTTAAAGACTGATTGCATAACTTTTCTTTTTTGGGGAAATTTTCTACAATGATTCAAATCAATTTAAGGGGAAAGAGCATGAACCATCTAGGCAAATAGAAAATTGGGAATATTGTATATATTTTTTTAAGGTAGGTATCTGGAAGACTTGTTGTACAATGTGGCTAGAGATGCTGAGCTGCAATTTTCTAATTTGAAAAAAAATAAGTGCATCAAGCATTCCAAATTCTCTACTTCCCTCTTTCCTATTCCCCCACCTTTGAGAAGTAAAGCAGTCATACAAACCAAATTTCCAAATTAGCCATATTATTGCCATGTTATAGAAGAAAACAAAGAGAACCCCCCAAAAAAAGTGACAAAAATGAAGAAAGTAAAAAAAAAAAGCTTGCTTATATCTGCATTAAGACTCCATTAATTCTTTCTCTGAAGATGGATAGGATTTTTTATCATAAGTTCTTTGCTGAGGATAACTATCATTAACAGTTGATCATTGTACAATGTGGCTGGACTGCTCACTTCACTTTGTATCACGTCATATGAATCCTTCCACTTTTTTGTCTTCCTCCTATAAGTCATTTGAAAAAGATGTCTTTGTATTTCTTGCTACTTTCTTCCCAAAGGATGGTGATGTTTCAGTTTTATTTGAGAAGAAAACTGCAAAATAAATTATTTGGTTAAAGTATTTTCTATCACATTAGAATTAACTCCTAAAATAAGTAGTTGTATAGTTCCACTTAAATTCAAATCATATCATTGTGTAACTTTTGAGAGCAGAGAAATGAGTGAACAGAAGAACCTTGTCAGAGATATTTAGCCTGAACAACAGAGATATACATTTCTGTGGATTTTCATGTTTAAAAAAAATTTACTCTTATTAGACATTGAAATAGCAGTTAGAGATCAAAAGATAAGAGGCAGAACCATTTAACACCCCTTCCTAAATTGTACTTCAATATTTAAATATTTCTAGAAGCTCATCAATCTAGGTAATCCCCTCAATGATTTGGATCTTAACCTATCCATTCATGTTTCTTCTCTTTGTTTATAAAGAATCTACTCATCATACTAGAGGTTTTTCTGAAGGTCAGTCAAGTATTAAGAATTTGTTAGCAGCTACATCCTTCAGATTTCTCATCTCTCCTACTTTGTCATTTGACTGGTCAACCCCATTCTGTTCCGTTCCGTTCCGTTCTGTTCCGTTCTGTTCCATTCCATTCCATTCCACTGTGCCACCTAGCTGCCCCCTACCCCATTTTTCTGAGTATATATTTATTGAATAAGTGGGTTCTTAGAATAATTAAAAAAAAACTAGTTTTAAGAATTGAGTTTAGACCTTGTCCCAGACGCACTACCTGTATGATCCTGTTCAAGGCTCTTAACCCTTCTCAGTCTCAGTTTCCACATTTGTGGAGTGGGATGGTTGAACTAGATTATTTCAGAAGTTTCTTTCTGTTCTAGATTTAGGATCATCTAAGACTATTATAAAAGCAAATAAAAATATAAAATAGAAGTTTCTTGATAAAGAGTTCAGAGAAGCCTGAAATAGGAGGAACATTGGAATAAAATTAAAGGAGTTATATCCAAACATTATGCTGATGATGGAAATACTAGGTACAAAGTACATAAAGTTAATTTAAAAAGTGAAAGTTGTAGGTTGCTTTGATCTGTAGCATCATGTTTCTTATATTGCTATATTTAATATTTCAGAACTTGCTATGATTCTATATTCTATTGGTGACTATTTTCTTTTCCAGTAATTGTTAAATATAATACACCCTTCAACAAAGGTCATTGTAACTTTTGTAGAAAGGTGTCTGATACAAAATTAAATACTCTCTTCTTTTTCATCAAAATAAATAGAACTACAAAAAAATCACCATATAAAGTACCTGCTTTTGATTTGTAGGAATTTCTCTTAGAAATAAAGTAAGCTCAAAATTGTTCTGAAATCAATGGGCATTTTATACACCACCCTTCTAAATACTATACTAATTATTGCTTTTCTCTTCAATTCAAAGACTTTTCCTAGCAATGATTCATGATGCTTATGGACATTGAGAAGACATTTCAATTCTGAATCACACCACCTCCTACATTTGATTTTTGTCAGGAAAATAGACACCCTGTCATCATAAATTCTATATGGTGACCCTTTTTTCCCCACTACACTCATGCTCTTCAGAGCTATGCAGCTCATCACTTGACAGGATGCAAAATATAATGGTCATAAAAGTAAAGTCTGCTAACTTTCACCCTTGACAATTTGTCAAAAGGCACATTAAAAAATAATTGGAGAGAAACTGCACAGATTTTTAAAATGTATTGAGTCATTTTTCTTCAATGCTTGACTGGCCAGCTTGCAAGATACCATTCTCTCCATTATTAACAAGGCAAGACTGCTGCTTTAACAAAAGAAATATCACTGTATCTTATCCATGTGGCTCTTGGGATTTGTTGCTATGGAACTCTGATTTTTCAGCAAAATCAACAGGTGAAATAATATTCATTGCATGGGCATGTGCCTTCTGATTTTGCCTTTTTTCTCATATATGTATGTATGTGTGAATGTACATATGTACTTTTCAGAAAGATAAAATTTGTAGAAGCTATCTGCAATCAATAAAAAGAATATTTAGAGCTATGATTCAAATCATGGAATATTTATTGCAAAATTCAGACTTAAATTGAAGACAGTAGGTAAAACTGTCAGACTTTATAAGTATGATCGGAAGAAAAAAACTTTATGAATATGAAGTAAAAGTAATGAATAGACTTAAATAATTAGATCTGGTAGAGAGAATGCCTAAAGAACTATAGACAGAGATCCACAATATCATAAAAGAGGCAGCAGCAAATATATATGTATACTGTACTTATGTGTGTGTATGTGTGTATATATAAGATTTTTCTTTGGAATACAACACACATATTTTATATATAGAATTATTATTATTATTATTCCAAAGGAAAAAAAGAGCAAGAAAGTAAAATAGGTCTCTGATGAGACTTTAAAAATAGCTGAGGAATGTAGGGGCCAAATTTAATATGTGGAGAGTTAATTGCTGTAATACTGGGGATCAGAAAATAATGAGGGACCTCTAGGTCCAAACTTTCTCCCCTATGAACTGCCTTTTTCATTATTTCTCCCAGGCCAATAAGAAAGGAGCTTAACAGCCTCTTTTCTACAATCGAATCAGGTTTTATTAATGGGAATAAAATACACAGCAAAGGTGAAATTAATAAAGTCAAAGACAAGGGATTAGGGAAAGAGAAAAATGGATAATCTCCCTGGCTCTAACAAAAACCTATACAATCCCCAAACTCACTTCCAGCTCACCTAATTCAAAAGGCTGTATTTAACTCACCACCAGGGGTCTGTAGTTTCTATGGGAGTCAGCAGCCAGTCTCTAGTCAGCTCCAAAGCCAGAGAGAGAGGAAGTCTGAGAGTGTCTATGTCTCCTACTTCCTGTTGGGCTCCTCTTTTCTACCTTTTTCTCCTTCCCCCAAAGGGGAGGTTCTTCAAGTAGTTGTGGCTGAGACTGTTTCTCTGTTGATGACGAAGCCCACAGCCTCTGAGACACTGCTCCTCATTGTTGGCTAAATTTAGACTTAGGTCTGACAGGGCAGGCCAGGTGTGGCTCAAGATCTAATCACCTTAAGTGGGTATTTAGTAGTTACTCATTCATACCCAATTCAAACACTACTAAGTCAATCAAGTCAGACCCCTGGACATCTACGAAATTCCATTATTTTACCACAGGAAAGAAGCAAAATAATAATTACAAGACAAAGTGAAAGATATACAAAACTGAATACTGTTGTTCTAGAATAACAAGGAAAGAAGGCTTTCTTAAAGGAATAATGAAAAAGAAGAAAAATTAGAAATGGAAAGATAAGAGATCTCTTCGAGAAAATTAGACATATCAAGGGAACATTTCACATGAAAATGGACATGATAAAAATAAAAGTGGTAGAGATTTAACAATAACAGAAGAGATGAAGCAGTTGCAAGGATACACAAAAGAAGTATACAAGAAATATCATAAAATCACTAATAACCATGAAGGTGTGGTTACTGATAGAGCCAAACACCTGGAGAATGAAATGAAGTGGGTTTTAGTAATTATTGTTAACAGCAAGGCTAGTTGAGTTGACAGGACTCCACTGGAGTTATCTAAAATAATAAAAGATGGGGAAGAGTCAAGATGGCAGAGAAAGGACAGACACTCTCCTGAACTCTCCCCCAAAAGCCATCCAAACAACTTTAAATGAGGGTTCAAAACAAATTCTGAAGTAGCAAAACCACAAAAGGAGGAAGTGAACATTTTTTTCCATTCCAAGAAAACTTAGAATGTTGGCAGGAAAGGTTTTTACATCTGGGCAAGAGTGGAGCACAGTTCAACACCAGCCACCCCTTAGCAAACCAGTAGCAGGCCTTGGACATGACTGGAGTAGCAAAACTGGAAGTTTCCATATCTCTCAGCACACAGACAGAGGGTTAGACAATTGATTAGAGATTACTGGTGTCCCTTTGTCCCCTTCCACATGTAGGACTCTGTTGCATTGCCCGTACTTGAATCTGCATTGAAGTCCTGGGGCTCAGTCACAAGGCAAGGAGGAACACTAACACACCAGAGCATGTAGCTGGAGGGGAGTACCAAGAACATCTAAGAAGACAAAAGGCAATTCTCCTTAGTATCAGGATTTTTGCATTGGTTAACTCGAGTTTCTCAGGGCTCTATGCAGGCTATAGAATTGATCCTCAACAATAAATTTTGTTTGAGCCCTCCTGACTCCTTTCTGACACTTTTTGTCATATTCTGGAGTGGAGAATAAGCCCTATGGAGCATTCCTTACTTACTTCAGTTGTTAATATTTATGTGAATACCTTGTCCTGTAAACTTCAGAGGTTTGAGTTGTTTCTGGCATTTGGGGATTTGAAGGACATAATAGTCATAATCTGAGGTTTAACAAAGTCAGGGGTAGCAATCATGACCTCAGACATAGCAAAAGTAAAAATAGACCTAATTAAAACAGATAAGCATAGAAACTACATTTTGCTAAAAAGGCACCACAATGAAATGATACAAATATTAAATGTATATATACCACATGGCATAGCATCCAATATATAAAGGAAAAGTTAAGTGAATTATAAGAGAAAAATTATATTAGGGGGGACTTCAATTCTCCCCTCTCAGAACTAGGTAAATCTAAATGTAATATAAATAAGAAAGAAGTTAAAGAAATGAATAGAATTTTTAGAAAAGTTAGATATGGTATACCTCTGGAGAAGAACGAATGTAAATAGAAAGGAATATACATGGCTGTACACCTTTACAAAAATTGACCATGTATTAGGGCATAAAAACCTCACAAATAAGTGCAGAAATATCAAATGCATAATGTAATAAATAATAATGTAATAAATAATAATGGACCATAATGTAATAAAAACTACATTTAATAAAGGGCCATGGAAAAAGATGAAAAGCAAATTGAAAATGAAATAATCTAATTGTAAAGAATGAATGGGTCAAAGAACAAATAGAAACAATCGGCTCGGCTCGCCCCGTCCCGCCAGGAAGGCCAGGGGATTATTGTCCTGTGTGAGACTGTGGTAATCAGGGTCATAAAATACTTGGACCTGTTTTTACTTTGTAGGAAACTTTCCCATAGGATCCTTTTTGTATTTTTCTTATGGCTCCACTCGCCCCGCCCCGGCCCCGGCGCGGCACGGCTCGCCCCGGCGCGGCACGGTTCGCCCCGGCACGCCCCGGCTCGCCCTGGCACAGCACGCCCCGGCTCGGCTCGGCACGCCCCAGCACGCCCCGGCTCGGCACGCCCCGGCGCGGCCTGCCCCCGCCCCGGAGCGGCACTGTTCGCCCTGCCCCGGCGCGGCACACCCACCCCGGCGCAGCCCGCCCCGGCCCCGGCGCGGCAGGGTTCGCCCCGGCACGCCCCGGCCCCGGCGCGGCACGGTTCGCCCCGGCACGGCTCGGCACGCCCCGGCTCGGCACGCCCCGGCACAGCTCGCCCGGCTCGGCTCGGCTCGGCACGCCCCAGCAGGCCCCGGCACGGCACGCCCCGGCCCCGGCGCGGCACGGTTCGCCCTGGCGCGGCCTGCCCCCGCCCCGGCCCCGGCGCGGCTCGGTTCGCCCTGCCCCGGCTCGGCACACCCAGCTCGGCTCAGCCCGCCCTGGCACGGTTCGCCCCGCCCCGGTGCAGCCCACCCCGGCCCCGGCGCGGCAGGGTATGCCCCAGCACGCCCCGGCCCCGGCGCGGCACGGTTCGCCCCGGCGTGGCACGGCTCGCCCCGGCTCGGCTCGGCACGCCCCGGGCTCGGCACGCCCCGGGCTCGGCTCGGCACGCCCCGGGCTCGGCTCGGCACGCCCCGGCACGGCTCGCCCCGGCTCGGCACGCCCCGGCACGGCACGCCCCTTCCCCGGCGCGGCACGGTTCGCCCCGGCCCCGGCGCGGCACGGTTCGCCCCGGCGCGCCCCGGCCCGCCCCCGGCGCCGGCGCGGCTCGGTTCGCCCTGCCCCGGCGCGGCACACCCAGCTCGGCTCAGCCCGCCCCGGCACGGTTCGCCCCGCCCCGGCGCAGCCCGCCCCGCCCCGGCGCAGCCCGCCCCGCCCCGGCGCAGCCCGCCCCGGCCCCGGCGCGGCAGGGTACGCCCCAGCACACCCCGGCCCCGGCGCAGCACGCCCCGGCACGGCTCGCCCCGCCACGGCACGCCCCGGCTCGGCTCGGCACGCCCCAGCACGCCCCGGCTCGCCCCGGCACGGCACGCCCCGGCTCGGCTCGGCACGCCCCGGCACGGCACGCCCCGGCCCCGGCGCGGCACGGTTCGCCCCGGCTCGGCTCGGCACGGCTCGCCCCGCCACGGCACGCCCTGGCTCGGCTCGGCACGCCCCGGCACGCCCCGGCACGCCCCGGTGCGGCTCGCCCCGGCTCGGCACGCCCCGGCTCGGCTCGGCACGCCCCGGCACGGCTCGGCACGCCCCGTCCCGGCTCGGCTCGGCACGCCCCGGCACGGCTCGCCCCGGCACGGCACGCCCCGGCACGGCTCGGCACGCCCCGTCCCGGCTCGGCTCGGCACGCCCCGGCACGGCTCGCCCCGGCACGGCACGCCCCGGCACGCCCCGGCCCCGGCGCGGCACGGCTCGCCCCGGCTCGGCTCGGCACGCCCCGGCTCGGCCTGGCACGCCCCAGCACGCCCCGGCTCGGCTCGGCACGCCCCAGCACGCCCCGGCTCGGCTCGGCACGCCCCGGCACGGCTCGCCCCGGCACGGCTCGCCCCGGCACGGCACGCCCCGGCACGGCACGCCCCGGCTCGGCTCGGCACGCCCCGGCACGGCACGCCCCGGCACGCCCCGGTGCGGCTCGCCCCGGCTCGGCACGCCCCAGCACGCCCCGGCGCGGCCCGCCCCGGCCCCGGCGCGGCACGGTTCGCCCCGGCGCGGCCCGCCCCGGCCCCGGCGCGGCACGGTTCGCCCCGGCGCGGCCCGCCCCGGCCCCGGCGCGGCACGGTTCGCCCCGGCGCGGCCCGCCCCGGCCCCGGCGCGGCACGGTTCGCCCCGGCGCGGCCCGCCCCGGCCCCGGCGCGGCACGGTTCGCCCTGGCGCGGCCTGCCCCCGCCCCGGCCCCGGCGCTGCTCGGTTCGCCCTGCCCAGGCGCGTCACACCCAGCTCGGCTCAGCCCGCCCTGGCACGGTTCGCCCCGGCGCGGCCCGCCCCGGCCCCGGCGCGGCACGGTTCGCCCCGGCGCGGCCCGCCCCGGCCCCGGCGCGGCACGGTTCGCCCCGGCGCGGCCTGCCCCCGCCCCGGCCCGCCCCGGCGCCGCACACCCAGCTCGGCTCAGCCCACCCTGGCACGGCTCACCCTGGCCCTGGTGCGGCACGGTTCGCCCCGGCGCGGCTCGGTTCGCCCTGCCCCTGTGCGGCACACCCAGCTCGCCTCAGCCCACCCTGGCACGGCTCACCCTGGCCCTTGCGCGGCACGGTTCGCCCCGGCGCGGCTCGGTTCGCCCTGCCCCGGCGCGGCACACCCAGCTCGGCTCAGCCCACCCTGGCACGCCCTGGCACGGCTCACCCTGGCCCTGGCGCGGCATGGTTCGCCCCAGCGTGGCCCCGGCAGGGCTCTGGGCTCGCCCTGCAGGGAAGGCTAGGTGATTATTGTCCTGTGTGTTCTTGGAGACTGTGGTAATTAGGGTCATAAAATGCTCAGGAAGAGAAGACTTTCACTTGGACCTGTTTTTACTTTGTAGGAAACTTTCCCATAGGGAAATTCTTATCTATCTGTATGTGTGGCTATCATGTACCAGCCTTCAACTGAGGGATGGGATCCTTTTTGTATTTTTCCTACAGTTCTATAGATATTTTAAGGAAAACACTTTCAGGGATTTGCTCATTTTATCCCCACAGCAACTCTGTGGGAAGCAATGCATGATAGATGAGGAAACTGAGACTGAAAAAAAGTTAAGTAACTTGCTAAAGATCACAGTTACTAAGTGGTGAGGTTGGTCCACAGTGAAGTCTTCTTTCTACTATACCATGTTGTTTCATTCCTGCTCAGAGGAATATCATTATTACATTTTTCTTTTTTTTAAATAATATTTTATTTTTTCCCCAATTATATGTTAAAACATTTTTTTTTTTTTAGTGAGGCAATTGAGGTTAAGTGACTTGCCCAGGGTCACACAGCTAGTAAGTTTCAAGTGTCTGAGGCCGGATTTGAACTCAGGTTCTTCTGAATCTAGGGCCACCTAGCTGCCCCACCTCTAACCTACTCTTAGTTCTATTTATCTAGCCAGTCTTCAGCCTCCTTTGCTGAATCACCCTCCAAGCCCTACTGCCCTGGGCCCTCTTTTCTTCACACCCACTCTCTATGTGATATCCTCAGTTCCCATGGGTTCAGTTATTGCCATGCTGATGATGCCAAGATCCAGGAGTGGTCTCTTGCCTGAGCTCTTTGTTAACAATTGTCTTTTGGACATTTTGAACTGGATGTGTTACAGGAACCTCAACTCAACATATCTAAAATAGTTTTTTTTTTACTTCTTCCTTTAAAACTCTCCTTTCTTCTGAACTTTTCTATTTCTGTCACAGGTTCCACAGTTCTCTCTGTCAAATTGGTTTAATTTCCCCTCAGTTCTTCATTCTCTATCACATCCCCCACATCCAATTCATTTTTGACAATTCTACCTCTACAGGTAGAATCTCTTCTGATTTCTTATAGGCATCCCATTCTCCCCAACATGGCCACCACCCTAGTTCAGTCATTTGTTGTTTCTTACCTGGACTAGGGGTCTCTTAATATGTCTCTCTTCCCTAAATCACTCCCTGCCTCTCCTTCAGTACATCTACACAACTGCCAAAATAATGTTTTAAGCCCAGGTCTGACTATGTTGCTGACATACAGTAGGCACATAATGTTTGATGACTGAGAAAAATCTCCCTATCCATTCAACCTGTCCAAAAGTAGAATGGGATGCCTCAAGAGGTTATAGGTTCCCCATCACTGGAGGTCTTGTAGAGATTTCTGTTTATATATTGGCCAGGGTTCCTTCCAACTCTATTATCTGTGGACTCTAAAATCTCTTCCAACTTTAAAGTTCATCTGTTATCCTAGGTCACTACGATCTGTACTCTGATCATGTCTACAACTTTTTTGGTAAAATTTTTAGAATTTTAAACTTAAATACAAAATGAGGAAATAAAAAAAGTTGCCATTCATACAGCAAAACATAGGAGAGGATTAAATATAAAACAATAAATTTACATTTCAAGAAAAACTCTATAAAAATACTATACGTTGTTTACAAATCTATCCGGCTATTCTTTGCTTCCTTGTTGGTTTTCTTTTATTCTCTTCTGTGTACTTTGTTTTGTTTTGTTTTTTCTGCGGGGCAATGAGGATTAAGTGACTTGCCCAGGGTCACACAGCTAGTAAGTATCAAGTGTCTGAGACTGGATTTGAACTCAGGTCCTCCTGAATCCAGGGCCACTCACAATCATTTTTCACCTGAAAAAATTTTACACAACCCTGGTTATATAGGTATATAAAATGTAAAACATTTTGCTGTTGGCCTTGATCCTCCAGGAGGGTCTACACAAAATACAGAATCCTACTGGCTGAGAAAAGAGCCAATTAGCGAACCCTGACAGATCTATCTTGACCTTTCAGGAGTTCCTATCAAGCCAGTGAACAGCTGATAAACAAATGCCAAAACACCTACAAGGGCTGATGGCCCAGTAGATAGGCAGGTCACAGGCTACGAAACAGGACCACTTGTTGGCCAAGGGCTCCTGACCCTCTTCCCATGGTGGCAATAGAAGGATGATGAAGGACAGAAGAGCAACAAAAATAACTGAGCGTATTTCCATGTCATTGAGTCACCTCTACCACACTGGGCTTGGTCATCATAATAAGGCAAAAATAAGGATGGAGGCCTTCTAGTTAGCTTCCTATTATTAAGCAAGTGAAACATGGGAATTAACTCAGAGTGCCTTTTTCTGGAATGAAGAAGAAAGGATTTGAGGTCAAGGAAAAGTTTCAGGGGTATAAACAGGAATCTCTTCTAACTTGCTTTTCAGCCCCATAGTGTCTAACAACTCATCTAGAACAACATATTAGAAACAACAAATGAGAAAAAAATATGATATTAAAAAATTCCTTATAAATTTATTTTAGATACTACTTTATATCAGTCCACACTTCTAAAATAAAGTTAGCTAAATCTAAGCATAAATTCAGCGCTGGTTCAATATTAGTACTAAAATGCTAGCTATAGCAATAATATAAGGGGAAAAAAGATATTGAAGTAATAGAAATAGCTAATGCAAAGGGGAAAAAACTCACTCTTTGCAGATGATATGATGGTATACTTAAAGAACCCTAGGGAATAAACCAAAGAACCAGTTGATATAATTTACAACTTCAGCAAATTTTCAGGATAGAAAATAAACACATAAATCATCAGCATTTCTATATACTACCCACAAAACCCAGCAGGAAGAGATAGAAAGATAAATTCTATTTAAAGTAAGTGCAGCCAATATAAAACACTTGGAAGTCTACGTTCCAAGATAAACAAAGGGATTAGATAAACATAATTATAAGACACTTTTCACAGAAATAAAAACAGATCTTAACAAGTGAAGGAATACTCATAGCTTATGGGTAAACTGAGCCAATATTTTTTAAAATGACAATTCTACCTAAGTTAATTTACTAATTCAATGCCATACCAAAAAAGTTTCCAAAAAATGTTTTTTTGTATTATAGAGATAGATAAAATAGTCATAAAATTCATCTGAGAACAAAAGGTCAAGATATCAAGATAATCAGTGAAAAAAATGTGAATGAAGGAGGCCTAGCAGTTTCAGATTTCAAACTATATTATGAAGTGATGATCATCAAAACAATCTGGTATTTGTTAAGAAATAGAGTGGTGGATCAGTGGAATAGATTAGGTATACAATTTATATTAGTAATAGACCATATTGATCTAATGTTTGATCAACACTATGGTCTCAGCTTTTGAGGTAATAACTCAACATTTGCTGGGAAAGGAGCAGCTAAGTGGTGCAGTGGATAGAGCACTGGCCCTGGAATCAGGAGTATCTGAGTTCAAATTCAGCCTCAGACACTTAACACTTACTAGCTGGGCACATCAATTAACCCCAATTGCCTCACTAAAAAAAAAAAAAAGACTTCAAAAATTGCTGGGAAAACTGGAAATACTTTGGATGAAACTAGGCAATAACTGACATCTCATACCATATTCCAAAATAAGGACAAAATGGATGAATCATTTAAACTTAAAGGAGGACATCATTAATATAGGAGCATGGGAAATATAGAGATCTATGGCTAAGAAGGATTTATGATTAGGGAGTAAGCTACATAATTTTGATTACATGAAATTAAAAAGCTTCAGCACAAAGAAAACTGATGTAGTTAAAATTAAAAGAAAAAAACAAAAGTGGGGATTTTTTTTCAATATTGTTCTTGGATAAAGGCTCAAATATATAGGGAACTGAGACAAATTTATAAAACGTAAGAGCTGCTCCTCAGTTGAAAGGACATGAACAGGCAGTTTTCAGATGAGGAAACCAACACTACCAATAATCACATGAAAAAACAAACAAACAAAAAGTCTAAATAATTACTGTTTTGAGAAATGAAAATTAAAACAACTCTGACGTACCACCTCAGATCTATGAGACTGGCTAACATGATAGATAAGAAAAATGGAAAACACTGGAGGGGATATGGAAAAATGTGGATGTTAATGCACTATTGGTACAGTTGTGAACTAGTTCAAACATTCTAGAGAACAATTTGGAACACCAAACAAAATGCAAAACTAGGCATACCCTTTGACTCAGCAATTAACAATTACTATGTCTGTATGCCAAAGAGATTGAAGAAAGGGGAAAAAGATATATTTGCACAAGAATATTTCCAGTAGCTCTTTTTGTCAAAAATATTTGGAAATTGAGGTGATGTTCATCAATTGGAGAATCACTAAACAAGTTGTAGTATATGACTGTGATGGAATATTATTATGCTGATGAGTAAGATAGTTTCAGATAAACCTGGGAAGACTTATATGAACTCATGCAAAATGATGTTGGCAGAACCAGAAGAACACTATATACAGGAAAAGCAATATTCTAAGGATGGTCAACTGTGAAACACTTAGCTACTATGATTAAGACAACGAACCCAGACAATTGCAAAGATCCATGATGAAAAGTGCTATTCACCTCAAGAGAGAGAACTGATGAACATGGAAAGCTGATTGAAGCATACTTTATTTTTTTTTTTGTTTTCTTTTACAACATGACAAATATAAAAATATTTTGCATGACCTCACATGTTAAATGGAAATCAAAATGTTTGCATCCTCAAGGAAGGTAGGGGGAGGGTGGGCACGGTTTAGAAGTCAAATATGTGGATGTATATACATCCATCCATCCATCCTCACACACACACACACATATTATATACACACATATATAGTTTAAACTAGTCTGATATCTTGAGAAATATTTAATAAAATAAATATATTTTTTAAAAATTAATTAATACACTATTAAAAGCACTTCTTTTGAGGAAGAACTAAATGGCCATAAGCTTATAAAACAGATAATTTCCATATTTTTCTCCAATTTAAACAGGTTTTATGATTATGGCACTTATTGTGAATATACACCTTCAGCAGTAGGACAGAAAACTGACTTGGTAGAGCATTTTAATTTAGGTTGTTTAAAAAAAAAAAGGCATTGACAGATGTCAGGTTGTGTGCAGCCATCCCTATAAATTTGGTCCTTTTCATCTTCTTCCTCTATATTTTCTGTCACTATCTGAATTTCAACCATTCACACTCATAATTTGTGCCAGTTACATATTACTTTAATCACTAGCCTGGTTTGTGGTTACCTGAGTTATGATATGCATTAAAAGGTAGACTTGCCTACAACAGCTTTCTCCTTCAGTCTAATAAAACATCCACAAAGGCAGATGCCATAAAAAAGTATGCTACAATGAAGGGTAGATTTAGCGAGGTCAACCATATGAGGCTTAGGACAGCACTAGTATTTTGTATTGTCAAAGGTAAGACATTTAATTCATAAATTTCTACAAGGGAATCCAGTTTATTGCACTATTCCTCAGTGTGGAATGCACTGCCTTATTAATGAAGCCAGAAAAAAAATTATCTAGAAGGGAAGCTGAAGGAACTTTAAGTTTCTAGAGGTATAGTCCTTTAACCTTGTCATGTCCTTGTGACTCTATTTGGAGTCACCCATTCCCCTGTAGACAATGGCATTTCCTGAAACCTTTTTTTCTCACTGGATGTGCAACATTTTTGGAGTGTTCTCCTTCCTCACCTTTCTATTCTAGCTTCCCTGGCTACCTTTTAGACTTAGTTCAAATTCCAACTTCGTCAAGAAGCCTTTCCAGTACCTAATTGCAACTTCCCCACACACATACACTGTACATTTCCTTTGAGAGTAACCCTCATTTATCTAGTTGTATCCATGATAGCTTTGCCATTAGAATGTGAGCTCAAGGAAAGGACCACCTTGTTACCTTTCTTCATATTCCCAATAATTAATATAGTGCCTAGCATATGGTACATGTTAAATATGTATTCATTGACTGACTTTTCTATCTACTTTATTCCAGTCTCCTTTCTTGCCAGAGGTTTGGGGAAGGCAAAGGTCATCTACCACAGAGTTATATAATATAGTACAATATCTACCTTCCCTTCCCTATTCAAAAGACATGGAAAGACTTAGCACAATGTTTTTCACTGACCAAGAAATATGTAGGAACACATGCAACAATTTTCCCATGAAAACTAATGGATTTAATGAGTTAGGGAATTATTTATAGATTTTAATCATAGAAGTTATCATTGTCAATCATTATATATAACTGACAGTTAATTGTATGCATAAATATCTTGAATGCCTAATGAGATAATTTGGTCATGAGCATGGTTGATTTTATACCATGTTATTTTAGTCTTAATTATAACATAATTTTTTAAACACTTTTTTTTCCCTTCCTTTATCCTCACTCTGTTACCTGCTATGTGTGTAACATTGGGCAGATCACTTCCCCTCCTTGTTTCTTAATTTCCTCACCTTTAAAATGAAGGAATTGGTATAAGGGTCTATCCACTCCTAAATTTGTTTTATGATATAATAATGTGTTTCTAATATCAAACAACATAATGTCAAACTGAGAGTTAGGATTTTCAAAATTGAGGACCAGAGAATAGGAGAGCTAAATTTTGTTTCAAATCTAAAGTATTTAAATACCATCTGAGCACATCATGAGATACAGTGAAATGGAGTACAAGAGTATTTAAATACCATCTGAGTACATCATGAAATACAGTGAAATGGAGTATAAGGAATTCAATCTCATAAGAAAAGCACAAGCAGTGGAAAAAATCAGAAAGGGTGTGCTGCAGAAAAAAATATTCTAGTCTTGGAGGAGAGTGAAAGAAAAGAAAAGGAGCCATAAAGAGGGGTGTCATTTGAAAGGAATAACAGGATTCTGTGGCCGGATCATCCCCCCATTCATTGAGACAAAGTTTATGCCATATTTGCTCCTGCATGAGGTTGAGTTATTGAATACTTGGGAGAGGATAATTGTTTTTTCTGGCTTCCAGCTTTGAGAGAGAACAATGGCTTCAGCCTTTCTTTAGGAAGAGGTCTCTTGAGGAAGAAAAAAAAGACCCAATGCTTTGAGCATGTCACTATTTCCAATTTGCCTAACCAGAGATTTCAGGGAATTTCCCCTTGTGTGAAAGAATGATCTCTTTCTTGGTAGAGCTTTCTCATTCCCAGTAAGAGAGCTCATTCCCTCTAAATATGATCTGTTTTGTTCTTATCTATATACTTCTCTAATTTCTGTTTGTAGTCTGCTTAGGTTTTCTTGTTATTCAGTAGTGTGATGGTCTTTCTGTAAATAGTATTTGGTGGGCAGGCAAATCTTCAGATATTACTTCAAGCACATGTTCTACCTTAAGGGACAGCCACCAGAAAAAAAAATATTTGAACCTAAAATTAGTTGCCAAAACTAACAATATTTAGGGGAGCAGTGGCATCTGGGTGGCACAGTGGATAAAGCACCGGCCCTGGATTCAGGAGGACCTGAGTTCAAATCTGGCCTTAGACACTTGACACTTACTAGCTGCGTGACCCTGGGCAAGTCACTTAAGCCCAATTGCCTCACCAAAAAAGAAATTAGGGGAGCGGATAGATACAATTGTAGTTGAGTGTTCTTTCTCTGAGAATAACCTTGGAAAAGGTGAGATTATAGATATATCTGTTTATTCCTTTCTGTGAGACAAATTTGGACATACCCATGTGGACATACATATAACCTGCATGGGAAAGATACACACCTCACATAAGCAAGAGAAAATATTTCTTTTATTTTGAATAATAATTAAGCAAGCCTATATAATAAGATGATAGTTTCACATTTTAACTTTGTTCACAAGAGCTCTCTATGTGCTTTCACCTTTTATATTTCATATCAATTGAACATATGAAAATATATATATATACATAATATATCATGATTTTCATTTTATACATATAAAGAGAGAATAAGGTATAATAATAAGGGATAAAGAGGTAAAATGATATGTCCACAATCATGACATCATTAAATATGCTTGTTAACTCTCTATGTTACTCTCTTTCCTTCCTTCACTCTACAGTGATTCCCTACCCTAATCAGAGTTAACAATTTTACACTTTCAAGCCCACTGGAATATTGCATGTCAAACCATTTAATCATATAAGACATCATCAGTATATACATGATGAACTTAAAATGTTAATCATTCAAAATGCAGCTTTTTAAGATATCTTATGATAGTTTTTTTCTCTCAATTTTCCTAATTTGATAATGGCTTCACAATCTACTACATGAAAGGGTTTGATCTTGCTATCAACACCAACTAAGCTTTTCTCTCTTTCTTACCACTTTCAGCCAATAATTTGCCAAATTCTATTGCTACTATTTCTAGAACTCTTCAGTCTCCTTCCTCTTCAATATCATAACAACCTTCCAGTTGAGTCAAAACAGTCATCATCAATAGAAGCAACTTTAGAGGAGAGGCCTAACACCACTAATATTAATCACTGAATATCTGTCATCTAGTGATAAGAATGTCCAAGAGGACCAGGGTTAGTATTGCCCCCTGAGAACATCAAGACTGCTACCAATCTGGCATGTGGTGATTTTATAAGGGAGAAGCTTTTTTTTGGATATGATACCTGTCATCCAGCTCTGCAGGTGCTAAAGGTTGTACCTCCTCATCAGATATAGCCACTGAAGAACTGAAAAAGTTTTCACCACTAAGTCTTAGAACATTGAAATAGATCAATATCAAAAATAGAGAAATGGGTTTATCAATGGAAACTATATTAAAGAAGCTATATTACCATCTACTTTGCTGCTGTATCATGAAGACCCTTTCCCTTTCAATCTGCTTTGCAGACAGATACATATTATTTCTCCCATTGGAGTATGAACAATTATCATCTAGCCTTTATATTTATATCCTTAGCATTTGGCACAACATTTTCACGTAGTACGTTTAATAAAAGTTTTTTCATCCATTCATTCATCATAGTTATCAAAATACTCTTGACCTTTGGGGAGGAAATGAAGGTTTAAGCACTGACTTTCTCTTCCATTCTATACTGATTTTACACAATTATATTACATTTTATTTTGGCCCTCCATAATCATATGTATTTTCTTGACGCAACTTTCAAAATGTACTTCAATTTATTAAAATATATTAATCAATTTCTATGGACATGACACTGATCTAGGTGCTGGAGATAAAAAAGGCAAACAAGAACTACATCCTGTCTTCAAGGAGCTTATGTGGTAAAGAAAAAGAGAAATCACATTTCCATGTATATACAATTCTTTTCTTAGCATGTATACTGCAGCATATGAATGTTTAATATTTTTCGCTCTTATACCTGTAAAACTGAGTCTGCTAAATAAATAATTTTCATTAAAAAGTAATGAAGTTGGTGCATTTCTATAATTCAGAAATACATTTTTATAGTTATTTTTCAGGTTAATATTTTCCACATTTTAAAAAATGAAACTAGAATTAAACATTGAAAGCCTGTTTTAATTGCAAATGACAATAAATCTTTATCATTTGAGAATATGACCACCATATGCTAAATCAGATTGATTATTTCAGGCTCCTCTCAGCCTGAAGAACTAACTTTCTGATTAGATCTACTTGTAAGGGACCAATCAATATGTCATTTATAACCAATCCATACAAACTCATATTGGGGATTGAGTAAGGTTTTTCTTCTAGTCCAACTAGACTCAATTGGGGCCCAAAGAACTTTAAGCGTTTAAGTGAAACCTAAGTGTCTGGT
This sequence comes from Dromiciops gliroides, assembly GCF_019393635.1. Lineage (NCBI taxonomy): Eukaryota > Metazoa > Chordata > Mammalia > Microbiotheria > Microbiotheriidae > Dromiciops > Dromiciops gliroides. The sequence goes on from NC_057864.1 coordinate 82,595,534, forward strand.
GGACTGAAACAACCGTATGTTTATCCCAGAATAGTGCCAAGCTTATGGTGGTTATCTACCTCACAGCATGATTCCTGATAATAGTCAAAGGAGGCAATTATATACTTCCCTAAAATTGCTGAACCATTGAATTTCAAACCATCTAATCATGTAAAACATCATCAATTATGCATTTGATTAGTTGACAAAATGCTATCTTATGTATCTGGAGATGTAAATGAGAGCTTTGAGGATGCTAATGTTCATCTTCCCCACCTGAACTTGCTTCTACTAATGGTACCACTTTCCTCTTAGACAGCAAGGCTTAAAATTTCATTTTGGATTATTTCCTTACTCTCTCACCTTCAGTCATTTGTTTCAGTTTCATCAATTCTTCCTCTATAATTTACCTTGCTTCCTTTTTTCCCCACTCACATTTCTATTTTGTCATCTCTTACATGAGTTATTGTAATTTGCCTCCTTGCCTTCAATTTTTCCCATTTCCAATCTATCCATATTACAAATGCCAAAAGAATTATTCTATTTCACAGGTATGGCTGCTAAATAATTTTAACATACTCTATGGCCAAAAAAACCCAACCTTTTTAGTCAGCATTGAGGCCATCCTGATTCTGGCTTCTACTCATACCAATCAAATTATGTTATAAACAACTTTAGCTTGAAGTAGAAATACACAGTTGAGATACAATTGTCAATCTTTTCCTAAGAAGGACTGGTTCCTACATTCTTAAAAGTTGAGATTCTGGAAAATTTGAGTGGCTGGAAAGCATTGCTAATTGCTTAAGAGATATTTGGAGATTTGATTAAATACCTCCCTGGAGAGAGGCACATGTATTCCGCTAGACCGGAGAGGAAAACCTAACTCATACAGTAAGAAAGAAATCTGTTGGTACCTCTAAAACATCAGGGTGTATGGTTTTAAAGGTTAGTGTTTACATGCATTTCATGCTAAAGTTTGATTTCCTACATTGATAAGTGTAAATCTAATAAATACCTCCATCACCCTAGATAAGATATGTAACAGTAAATTGGAGACCTGAACACTTTTCTTTATACAACCCAACTCAACACCCTGCAGTGGCTCCCTATTACCACTAGAATGTAATACAAAATAATTTGTTTATCCTTTAATGACTTTCACAATCTGAGACCTTTCTACATTTCTAGTCTTTCTCTCTTTTACTCTCCTCTATATGCTCTACAATTTATTTGTATTGGCTTTCCCCCTTCCTAGTCACAACCATATATGCGGACTCCTTGTTATGTCTTTTCATTGGCTGTCTCTTATGCCTAACAAGTTCTCTTTTTTCACTTCTGCCTCTTGGCTTCCATCAAGTATCAGTATAAATCATGCACTTTAGAGCCTTCTTCCAGAGACTTTTCCTGCACCTATCCCCCATCCAGTCCTAAATTACTACTGTATTCCCTCTGAGATGACCTTTCATTTACACCGAGTAAATTGTGTCTATAAACAGTAATCTTCATATTATTTCCCCCACTAATATGTAAGTTCCTGAAGGGCAAAGACCATGTTTTTGTCTTTCTTTGTTATTCTAAGGGTTAATTACCATGTCTGATATATATAGTAAAACACTTATAAAAGTTTATTAAGCAACTGAATGTCATTGGAAGACATAACATCAATGAAGATATAATGTTCATATAGCACTTAACGGTTTGCAATGCACTTTATGCATATCTCATTTTATCCTTACAATAACCCTGTAAATTAGGTGCTTTTATTATTCCCATTTTACAAATGAGGAAACTAAGCAGAGATTAAGTGACTTGAGCAGAGTCACCCTCCTAGTAAGTATCTGAGACAGGATTGGAGCTCAGGTCTTCCTGTCTCAGGTGGTGCATTAATGCACCACTTACCTCTTAGTTGAAGTGATAATTGGACAAGCAAGGGATACAAAGACCAAACCCCTTGACATTTCATTGGTTTGATTTTAAGAGCCTTGTGTTTTGAGAAAAAAATTATGATATTGGGCAATTTGAGCTGGCTTTTAATAAATCTTTTTCTTTCCAGTATTCAGATTAATTTTCTTATTTCCATCTGAGCACCTGAAGTGTTGTAACCCTTCAGCAACACACTGGCCTAAGTTTTGGTGAGTTTTTACAAAGCTATCTCATATAAATATTAATACAGAAATTTAGGGTGAAATTTGTGGAGAAATACTTTTTTTGCTTTAGGCATCACTACTATTTTAATGGGGAGAAAATGTTGTTTTACAGAAACAGAAGAGAAGAGATACTAAGAAGTAAGCAGTAATGGAATGGAAGGAAGGTTACTACCACAGGAGGAATTTCTCTCCCAGAGACCTCTTAATAAGTGGCTCAAACAACCAATTAGAGTCTCTTTTGGGTTACCATGCTCTTTTTTAAAATGTAGATATCCTATGAGATTAATTAACCTACTAGTCACTCACTTAAATTAACCAGTACGATACAAAAAGTGGTAATTTTATTTCATGGAAGGAGTAATAGGAAAAAGAGGCAGAAAAATAAGTAGCCATAAACAGCATCATATATACATGAAGCAGAGATCAAAGTGTATTGAAAAAAAAAGATCACATAATCAGTTTAATTTGATCTCTTTATAATTAGGAATCCAATTATATAATCTTTACTTTGACGCTTCAATTGCTCTTTCCCCCCCAAAAATTATGAACTTAATAAACACCAGCAAATTACCCTTTTTAACATAGATAGTTTTCAAAAAGGACTATTAAACTGTGAACATCTATGTATAGGGCTTTTAAAAATTATTTAACTTTTAAAAACATATAATTAAAAGTTAGCACAGTAGTTCCAATACTGTCTTGCTTACCTATCCCCTTCTGAGCCTCTGCTCTCTGCTATTTATACTTTAATGGTTCATTGATTTTTAAAAATTTTCTTTTCTTCCTTTAGTAGTATCACTATCCCTACTTCTCACTACCTCTAACTCCCTCTCCCCAAGAAAAGAGAAAATAAAACCCTCTCTGATAAGAAATACATACAATCATGCAAAATGATATTTATACATTGAGAGGGTCTGAGAATGTATGTATAGTTCTGCACCTCTAATCCATCCATCACTTTGTGCCAAAGGTGGGAAGCATGTTTCCTCATAATTCTTCTTAAGTCATAATTAGTTATTTCATTGATAAAAGTGCTTGAGTCTATCACAGTTGTTTTCCTTCATAATGTTGTAGTCACTATATAAATTCTTCTCCTACATCTTCTCATTTCACCTTACTATATGTGTCATGTGTCTGAGGCTGGATTTGAACTCAGGTCCTCCTGAATCCAAGGCCAGTGCTCTATCTACTGTGCCACCTAGCTGCCCCCTGCAAATACTCCTTTTTAAGGTATGGATTATGTAGAATAAAAAATGATCTATACTTAAGGTCTGAAAAATTGTTTACATTTTTTTTTAGGTTAATAGCATAGATTTTAGATGTGAAAGTAACTTTAAAGTTAATTTAGTCCAATTCTCTCTGTTCGCTATTGGGCCTGACCCAGAGCAGTCCCTTGGTAGCTTAGGTACATTATTGGAAGAAAATCAATTACTTGGAGACCATTTAGCAATTAACTTCATTCATATCTAACTGGGTCCAAAGAGGAAATAAAAATATGTACATATCCAATTAGCAATAGAAATGTATCCTATCTAAAAATATTTAGGAGAAGGAGAGGATAAGGGGAAAGAAAGGGACTAAAAGAGACCTCAGATAAAGGAAGACATTGGGGAAAAAGAAAACAGACTTTCAAGGAAGAACATGACAAAAAGAAAGAAAAAAAATAAACAGAAGAAAAGAGGATGGTGGAAAATATTAATCATAACAGAGAATATGAATGGTATGAACTCACACAAAAATAGACATGGATAACAAAATCGATTAGAAAGCAGAATCCAAAAATAGGTTTTTGTTGTTTTTTTTTAATTGAATAAAATTTTATTTTACAATTTTATATGTAAAAGCAAATTTTGACATCACTTTTTAAAAACTTTGTGTTCCAACTTCTCTTCCTCCTTCCCTACCCACCCCCGCACCCACAAGAACTCAAGCAATTCACAATGTTATACATGAGTAGTCATGGAAAACATTCTCACATTAGGTAGATTGTGAGAGAAAACAGTCAAAAAACAAAAATTCAGATTAAAGAATTGTCTTGTATTTGTTTTGTGGTTTTGTTTTGTTTTTTTAGTGAGGCAATTGGGGTTAAGTGACTTGCCCAGGGTCACACAGCTAGTAAGTGTTAAGTGTCTGAGGCCGGATTTGAACTCAAGTACTCCTGACTCCAGGGCCGGTGCTCTATCCACTGCCCCACCTAGCTGCCCCTCCGGCGTCTTGTATTTGAAAGTCAAATTTTCTATTCAGATCAAGTCTTTTCATCACAAATGCTTGAAAGTCCTCTTTTATATTGAAGTCCCACTTTTTCCTCAGAAAGAGTATAATCAGTTTTGCTGGGTGCATCATTCTTGGCTATATTCCCAGTTCCTTTGCCCTGTGGAATATCATATTCCATGGCCTCCAAGCCTTTAATGTAGATACTGCTAGATCTTGTTTTAGCCTTATTGGATCTCCACAGTATTTTAATTCCTTTTTTTCTAGCTGCTTGCAATATTTTCTCCTTGACCTAGGAGTTCTGGAATTTGACTATAATATTCCTGGAGCCTTTCCTTTTGGTATCCCTTTAAGGAGGTGATCAGTGGATTCTTTCAATTTCTATTTTGCCTTCTGCTTCCAGAATATCAGGGCAATTTTCCCTTACGAGCTCTTGGATGATGGTTTCTAAGTTCTTATTTTGGTCATGGCTTTCAGGTAGTCCAATGATTTTCAACTTATCTCTCCTGGATCTGTTTTCCAGGTCAGCTGTTTTTCCAAGGAGATATTTCATATTGTCTTCTATTTTTAATTCAATTTTATTCAATTTATTGAATTGCTTTACTGTGTCTTGATTTGTAATGTCACTAGCTTCCATTTGTTCAATCTTAATTCTTAGGCAATTATTTTCTTGAGAGAACTTTTCTATTTCTTTTCCCATTTGGCTTTTCAACCTGTTGACATTTTTCTCGTGACTTTCCTTCGTTGCGCTCATTTCTCTTTCCATTCTTTCCTCCATCTTTCTAAATCTTCCTTCTATCTCTCCTACTTTCTCTTCAAAGTCCCTTTTGAGTGCTTCCATGGCCTGAGACAAATTCATCTTTTTCTTGGAAGCTTTCAATGTTGGAATTTTGACCCTGTTTTTATCTTCTTCTGAAGAATAATAATTTTTTTTATAAGAAACACACTAGAAACTGACAGACAGACAGTTAAAATAAGGATTTAAAGCAGAATCTATTTTACTTCTCATGAAGGAAAAAAGTCAGGGCTAGCAATCATAATCTCAGCAAAAGAAAAAGCAAAAATAGACCTAATTAAAAGAGATAAGTAGGAGAACTACATCTTACTAAAAGGAAACAGACAAGTAATGTCACAACAGAGAAATTCTTACAAAAGAAGTTAATAAATTACAAGAGAAAATGGACAATAAATATGTAATAGTGAGTGGAACCCTTACTTTTCTGTCTTAGAACTAGATAAATCTAACTATAAAATAAATAAGAAAGAAGATATGGATAGAATCTTAGAAAAGAATTAGAATCAGAAAACAATCTTAGTTTTGACACTTCTCAGGAACAAGTGAATGGAAGTAGTAATTTTTTTTTCCTCAGCTGTACATGTGACCTTCATAAAAATGTATCAAGTACTAAGGCATAAAAAAGTCAAATCCAAATGAAGAAAAGCAGAAATATTAAATGCACTATTTTTTATCAAGGATGAAATAAAAATAGTATTTAATAAAGGGCCATGGAAGCCTAGATTAAAAATTTATTGGAAACTAAATAACGAAATCCCAAACAATTAGTGGGTGAAGGAACAAATCATAAAGAAATCAATAATTTTATTAAAGAGAATTACAATAATGAGACAATATTCTATAGTACTTAGGGGACATTTTCTATTTCTAAATGCATGCATTAATGAAAGAGCAGATCAATGAATTGGACTTGCAGAAATAAAGAAAAGAAAAAGAACATTAAAATATCAAATTAAACACCAAAATGGAAATCCTGAAAATCAAAGGAGATGTTAATAAAATTAAAAGTAATAAAACCAATGAAAAACAATAAAATAAATTCACTAACGGTCAATTTTATTTAAAAAGAAATAATTGCATATCTAAAATGAAAGGTGGTTTCAACACCAATAAAGATGAAATTAAAGTAAATATTATGAGTTATTTTGTCCAATTATATGTCAATATATCTAACAATCCAAATGAAATGAATGAATACTTGAAAAACTATATATTACTTAGATTACCAAAAGATGAAATAGAAAATTTAAATACAACTTTCTTAGAAAAATAAAGTGAACAAGCCACTAATAAACTCCCTAATGAAAAAAAATATATATATAAAGGACCAGATGAATTTATAAGTATATTCTGCTAATGATCTAAGGAGCAATTAATACTAAAACTTTAGAAACCATTTGAAATAATAGCTAAAGAAAGAATCCTAACAAAATCCTTTTATGACACAAATATGGTTTTAATATTTAAATCATGGAGAGCAAAAACAGAGAAAGAAAACTATAGATCAAAGTCCCTAGGGAATGTCGATGCAAAAATTTTAAATAAAATACCATCCAGGAGATTACAGCAAAATATCACAAAGATCCTACACTTTAACTAGATATAATTTATACCAACAATATACTGCTGGTTCAATATTAGGGAAGCTATCAGCCAAATTAACCATATCAATAACCAAAACAAGAAAAATCATATTATTATCTCTATAGATGAAGAAAAAGCTTTTGATAAAAATATAACAACCTTTCCTGTTTTTGAAAAAAATAGAAAGCATTGGTATAAATGGCACCTTTCTTAAAATGATAAGTAGTGTAATGATTGGAATGATGCCACCTGCTGGAGACTTACTGTAGAAAAGTTCCACTATGAAAGGAAAGTCTTTGAGGGCAAGAACATGTGTCTTTTCTTTGGCGTCAGGAAGTGATGTTTGCTAGTGGGAGGAAGAAGGAAGAGCTGGGCGCTCTGACTTGCTCTCTTTTCCTGGGGATGCTGGTGGAGAAGGGAGCTAGAAATGCGCTCTCCCTTTAATAGATAGGAATCTAGGCCTTTTCTCTCTCTCTTTATCAAATTCTTATTCTCCTTAATAAATGCTTAAAAGTCTAACTCTTAAAGCTTATAATTTATTGGCAACCACTCATTAGATATTTTAGACAGACTAGCTAGAATTTTAGCCCTTAACAGTAGTATTATTTTAAAATAGTTAATTGACCTAAGTTAATTTACTTCTTTACTGCCATACCAATCAAGCTAACAAAGAATTTTGTTAGAAAGGTAGAAAAGATAATAATAACATTCATTTGAAAGAATACAAATTCAAGAATAGCAAGGAGATGAGTTTTTTTTTTTAATGTGAGAGAAGTGGGCCCCAGCAATTCTAGATTTAAAATTATATTACAAAACAATAATCATAAAAAAAATTTCTGGTATTGATTGAGAAATAGTGGTGGATGAGCAGAATATATTAGGTATACAACATATTGTGTAGTAAATGACTATCATAATCTAGTGTTTGATTAACCCAAAGATTTTGGATAAAAATGCACTATTGCAAAAATTTCTGGAAAAAAATAGAAAGAAGTTTGTCAGAAATTAAGCATATACCACCATCTCACAATGTATTCCAAGATAATGTCAAAAAAGAGAAATAATTAAGAGATAAAATAAACACTTTCCCCATTGTGAGATTTAAAATTGGATATTAGATCATAAATCTCCCCTACTTAACCTTTCCCTTAATTTATCTCCCAGACTAGTAAATGGAAGAAACTTTTGGTTTTCTAGATAGACCTTTTATTGTTATGGTAGTCACAAGGTGATGTTGATTAGAAGGATAGGAAAGTAGAAACACAATACAAATCGTCTTAATTCTAAGCTTAGTCTATATTCCTTATAAAAACTCACCAAAACCGAAGGCCACCTTTGGAGAGAGAGAGAGAGACCGTCTGTGCCGCGCAGTCAGGAGACCAGCAGAGCAATAAAAAGCCCCACTTCTGTTCTCTCCTTGTCTTTTAAGCTCGCACCCCGGAAGTCGAGTGTGTAGCAGGCAGTCTGATGTGCACAGCAGGCGGACTGTTGGTCTCCTCCCCAAAAGTTTGATCCTTCAAAAACTGGAGTCTTTCAGTTATCCTAACCGACTGTTAAAAAACTTTCATATTTTTTTACCACACCATCTAGTTGTATGGGAATCTAAATACAAGTGTATCTAAACATAAAATGATCAGAATGGAAGATGTTCTGTAATATCACTTTATTAAATTTCCCCTTCTTAAAAAAAGTACTTAGTGCTAACTACCTAAAATTACTCTCAACTTAAAAATTTGGGGGAAGTACATTTGTTGGGGCTTGAGAAGATAGCATTAGACAATCACCCCTGATTCTTCTAAGTCCCTGAAGAGAAGTTTAGCTTTGTTCTTTGACCTAAGATACAGTTTTGAGATTGGGAACTGGGATGAGATATTCATAGTATTTATATGATGCAAATATATTACATCAGTTTCAGCAGTCATTTTAAAAATTATTTAGTGATTTTCAGTCCTGTCTGACTCTTTGTGATTCCTTTATGGGGATTTTATTGGCAAATATTCTGGAGTGGTTGCTATTTTCTTCTCTACCTGATTTTACAAATGAGTAAACCAAGGCAAATAGGCTTAAGTGACTTGCCCTGGGACACACATTAAGAGTCTTAGACCAGATTTGAAATTGTCTTCCTGATTCCAGACCTGACACTGTATCTACTGTACCACCTAACTCCCCCAATAGGCTGTCTATCAAGATAAAATCATATAGCTAGACTCTCTACCCCACCCCTCATAAAAAATAAAAATCCTGCAATTCAAAGAGCTTTATCATAGAGGAGGAAACAAAAATGACCCAAGTTATCTGACTCCATCTGACAACATCATCTCCAAAAGATGACTTAAAATTTACTGGGAGAAAAAGGGAAGTTTCAAGGTCCTCCTCTTATTTTATCCTCTTTCCATATTAGCATAGATTAATTTAGCATTTCCATCTACTTGTCACTTTGAGTTAAAGGCACAGACATCTTATCTCTGAGGGTATCAGACATAGTATAGTTGTTGGTTTTTCAGTTGGAAACATGGCATCCCTGAGTCCTAACAGGTTTAGAGCAAAACAATACTGGTATTCAATTTCTTGAGAGGTATCATAAACCAAGAAAGGGCTTAGTGATGCTTCTCTCTCTGGCTAATTTGTGTCAGTATTAGACTTGAATAATATCATTAATTATTAGTTAATATTTTCTCATCTGAACGTGTGAACAAACCTTCAAATATCCATACTATGTCATAATTAAGAAAGGACAATACCTCCCAACTCCCTGGGGCTTAATCTTATACCTTCATGAATATCGTATTTAGTTAAAATATATTTAGTTTCACCAAAAGAGGATGATTTCAGGCATGATTTTTTTTTAAATTATCAAATATGGCAGAATTAGTATAATTCCATGGCATTATCCATCAGATATGAGCAGCAGAAAAGCTAGAGTTCACTCAATGGTTTCATGATTATTGAAAATGGAATGAATACAGCCATAATACAATATTACATGGATTACATTATTATCCTGAATTACTTGGACATATTTTATCACTGCATATATATTAAAAGAGAAATATTATATTACATTATACTCAAATAGAGTTTGTAATTTTTTTCTCTCAAAACACAGAACAGCAAGCAAAAGGACTACCCAAGAAAAAAGGCTAACATTGAAACCATAGCAAATGCTGAGATACATTTTTTTTTAAAGACACAATTTCTATGAAGTTAGGATGTATTTTTTTGCTCCCAGCTTGAAACAGGAATTCTACTTCATGAAAATAAGAATCTTTTAAATGCTTTATCTAGGAACAGTAAGCTTATGTGGCTACACTGACAGTGGAATCAGTAACATTAGTTTTTGTTTTTGTTTTTTTTCTTGACTGCACCATTTTAAAAATAAATGTGTTAACAGAAAAATAGGGGAGGCCTTTCATCTTGCCAGCTGATGCAAATATAGGCCTTCAGATTGCACAGTTGTGCCAGCTACTCTTTTTTGTAAAGTTCTGTTTTAAAATTCTAATTAGCACAACAGTAGATGGTTTGCAATATTCAGTATGTTCATTTGGCATTGAATACAGTTATAAATGCAATTGTGCAGTCTTATCTAAAAGCAAATGTTGAAAAAAATTAAACATGTTTTGGGTTAAATTTCTAAAACACTAAAATATGTTGAGAAAGTATGGGAACCCTTAGGCTCATGGAAGATTTCAAGGCTAATTTCAAATTGTTAATCTTGTTCCTGGGGACATTTGGGTATCTAATCACCTTTTAAAAGTATTGTAAAGATAATAATTTATTTTTTTTAAAAGAGCTTGACTTGAAAATAGCTATTTATCATGCACATTTAATATATTTTAATATTCTTTGGTTTAATATACTTTACATATATTATACATTTAATATACTTTAGTTTCCCCAAATAGATATTAAACTAATGTATCTGAAAAATAGCCCTGGCAAAGACTCCTATTATGTTTTGGAGGTGATATGCTTTTTGTCCCCTTCCCTCATGTGGTGGGGCTTTGAACTGGGTCATTCTCTATATTCATCAACTCAGCTTCTTGGCACCCATGATAGAACTGCTATTATCTTTATTACATCTTATATCAAAAATTCTTTCACATTGCATCAGGAGACAGTTTTCATTTAAAAATAATAATCATTACGTATTATACAATGAGAAAACTTCTATTCACTCCTATCTTAAAGGTCCAATATTGACAATTCACCAAGTCATTACAATCACAGAATAAAGTAGGTTTTTTTTTACAGAATTTTCTGTGAAATCATCCCATGAAGTTTGTCTCTGTTTTCTTAAAGAATTCACTCTGATGGTTTTGGTTATATGATATCTTTAAATCCCATTGTCCAGCAGTGTCTTACACATAATAGGGACTTAATATTTGTTTTGTTGAGTAATATTCTATACTCCCCTCTGCTGGAATAATGACTTCATCTGGCTGACCCTAACTCTCAGTTATTCAGGATACATATAAAACACTATGCGTAACTCAGATATCAATAGAAGTTTAAGAGTTTCTTGATTATCCACCTATTACAACTCATTCGGAAACCCAAATCTTTGGCAATGGAATGTCAGTTTAGTGATATTGTATTAGAGTGTGTTCTCCTCAGTTTAGAGTCTATGTGTATGTACTCTAAGTATTCTTCTAAGAGGGGTGGAGAGAGAAATCTTTATGATAGCATTATAGAAGAATAGACCTCTACTCCTTTCTGTTTCCATTTGTAGGTTGTTTTCTGTCATGAGGCACAGAAGAGTCAACAATACCCTTCCTATTTACAGAGAATTGAAACTTCACCTCATAATTTTCTTCATTATTCCTGATAAATATGGCTGAATGGCTTCTTCCTACAAAGAAAGCATACCTTAATAACAAAGAATCTGGGAAGGCATCCCAGTTCTCCCCCAACTCATACCCACTTAGGCACTTGGGTAGTAAAATTGCTTTGGAGTTTCATTGATAAATATTAAGCACCAACCCTTCTACATGCATACATACATGCACACATTTAACATGTAGAATGGTTCTTAGCAAGAACAAAAATATTTTTACTCTCAGTGATTGATGGAAATATTACTTAAATAATTTGAAGGAAGGAAATGTCAAATCTAAAATTCCTGGGACATACTTTTGATCTCTGCTTGGTTTTTAATCCACTAACACCATGCTTCCAACAGGTATAAGCTAATCACCAACAAACATCATCTTGTAAATGGCTTTAACTTTGGTACTCATACCTCATTAGTACCCTTCGTTGCTCTGATGTTTTGTTTGGAAGGATAGAATAAAAAGTTCCTCCCTGAACCTCCCTTTATATAGGGCTTCAGGCCAGAGACCCTCTAGCATTATTCTGTTTTTCATCTATCTTTTGGATATTGTTTTCTCCCATTAGACTGTAAGCTCCTTGAAGGCGAGAATCATCTTTTTTTCTTAGAATGGCATAATATTACATTGTATTATATAATCTATTGACTATTATGAAAAATTCCTTCTTAGAACCATTTTTGTGACTTTTCTTTTAATTAAAGTGTCTTCTTTTGATAAATTTGAGGTACCTACTTGAGCTTCTTGGAGAAACCCTTAAATGGCACCAGCTAGCTCTGAGCACTGTTTGACTAGGGATAGCTAAGTTTTTATAATATTATCAGCTCTTCCACTACCTCAACAGAGTCCTGCTTCTGACCAGTTGTGCAACTTCCTTACCATCTTTGGAATGGGAGCTCGAGAATCAGTCAGCCACTGCTGATTCAGTGGCTTCCAAGGACTGCTCCTGGTTTTCTTGGGCCTGTTTCACAAAGAAGAAACTCCATCTCTTGGCTCTGATCATTTTCTCTTGCTGTTCTGTAATACTTAGAATGCTTTCCATCCTCAGCTCTACCTACTGGTTACCACTAAGTCCCAAATAAAACCCCAACTTTGACAAGGAATCTTCACAATCATTCTTAATTCAAGTGCCTTCCCTCTCATATTTCCTATTTATCTGATATATAGATTATACATTTTTTGTTTGTTCTCTCCCCCTTTAGATTGCAAGGTCCCTAAAGGCAGAAACTTGTATTTTGACCTTCTTTTTGGTATCCCCTGCACTTTCTTTTATCCCCTGAATTTAGTTAGAGCAGTGCTCAGCATATAAGTGCTTGATAAACATTGATTGATTGAAATAAAAGTTCTTACCTAATGCAAATTACTGTTAGGTCTTATTTTGTGAACATTATTTTTCACCAAATTCTGCCAAAATCAAGGTCAGTAACCACTATTGTCATAATCCTTTTAGCAGACCCAATCAGGTAAAAGAAAGTTTTTCTCATTTTTAGACTCCATGCAAAAGCTGGGAGGATCATTCTAAAGTATTCAAAAGCTTTTTAATTTGGAATATAGTAATTTATTTCCCATAATAAGCACTCATGCACTTGATGTCTTGGACTATGTCATATTAAGTCATAAAATACTAGCATAAAGCACTTCGTCTTCCACAGAGTAAATATTAAATGCTTGTTAAATTGAAATGAATTCTTAAATTAAGTAATCAATTAATGTCTGATGATTGGCAGAGTGATAATTAAATTATTTTCTTATTTCAAAACTTTATAATTATAAGCAACATTTGTATAAAGTTAAATTATCCTTAGTTTATCTATGATGACATAATTGCATAATCTATTCATAAAGAATATAGTCAATTTTGGGGTAGTTATATTACTAATTTAGCAATTTATTATTTAGTTCCATTTTATAACCAAGCAAGATCAATAAGATTTACCAACATTTCCAAGGAGCACAGGTTAAATATAGGAACCATACATTTTACTGGTAATCTAGAAAAAAGCTGAGAATTTCAAGAAATTGCTATGCAACATAGAGCTAATGAAATTATTACTTATACAGGTATTTTGTTGATAGCATAGTAAAATCTCATTAATTTGAGAGCCCTAAATCTTAGAATATATTTAGTGTTTTCCAAGTGGATAAACCCTTTTAGATCCATTTCATGATATTAAGCAGAATTACTAATCTATTGTTATCCAAACCCCCAAATTAGGTCAACATTCATGGCTTTGGGTAATTTAAAAATTAGTTTGGAGCAAGTAACCTTGATTGCAAAGGATGTAGCTTTTATCTTATCTGGGACACAAAATCATAGACTAGTGTAACAAGGAAGAAAAAATAAATCATTACTGAACATTTACAACAACTGGTGCAGGAAATTAACAATTAGAATTCACCCACTGAAAAATCAATATTGCCCTCCAACTTTCAACTACAATGAATATCTCACCAAATGGAAGTAAAGACTAAAGTTGATAATGCTTGACAGGTAGCCAAAGATAATTACTAACTAGATTAAGAAAAGGTTATTTGGGGCAGCTAGGTGGCGCAGTGGATAGAGCACCGGCCCTGGAATCAGGAGTACCTGAGTTCAAATCTGACCTCAGACACTTAATACTTACTAGCTGTGTGACCCTGGGCAAGTCACTTAACCCCAATTGCCTCACTAAAAAAAAAAAAAAGAAAAGGTGAATTCCTGCTGTCATAGTCTCACTAAGAAAATGATAAAGATGTATGCAGATAAGCAATTATTCAAATTCCTTTAGATATTCACAGAAAATTCAAATTATATACAATATTAATTGTAAATTTTTTATGAATGTCAATCCCTTTAATATTCCCGTAAAAGAACTACATTCAATTAATTGTGGAAATAAAAGTCAGGAAAAGGACTTTTTTCGTTTATCTATATATTTTTCTTCTATGTCTGCGATTTCACTATTTTACCAATATAGAGAACAGTCAGTGTAGATTCTCCATCCAATGAAAAACTTAAGCAACTTCCCTATAACTTCAGATTCCAAGTTGCATGGGATTCAGGGGTTAAGTGACTTGCCTATTTGCATACCAAATAATATGAGAGAGGCAGATCTTGGAAAAGAGCTTTAAAAAACAAATACCATGACTGGTTTGCTATCCTCTATATTAAATGCCCTCCCCATAAAAAGGGCAATGTTTCATCAGTATTTGGAGACCACATATTGCCTTGATGAGCAATCACAATTCCCTTCCATTGAAACTCTAAAGTTTTGCTATTACTATATTTTTAATGTTCCTCAAAGGCAGGAAGACCTTAGTTCATGTTCCCATCTGACACATTAATTAATCAAAAATTCAAAAAGTTGAAGAGGAGATACTAACTAAATAGATTAAGGGAGTTTTCACATTCAAGGAATAATCAATAAAAATGAAATCACACACATTAGTCATGAAGACTTCTTTTTATGAGTTCAAATCTTACCTCAGACATTTACTAGTTATGTGACCCTTGGCAAGTCACTTAACACTATTTGCCTCAGTTTTTATCTATAATATGGGCAGCAGAAGTAAATGCCAAACAACTCCAATATCTTTGCCAAGAAAACACCAAATTGGGTAATAGAGTTGGACATAACCGAAATAACTCAACAACAAAAATATATGGTTACATATATATATATATATATATATATTCCTAAACAAATAGTTTCATGCACATATGTGGATGCAGCATCAAGACAGATGCAATTGTGAACAATATCAGACTAACAACACAGTTTTATAAAAATCATTTAACATCATTAAGCCTTAGTATTCTCATCTATAAAATAGGGATGATGGCATTTGATAGCTTCGTGGTTGTAGAGCTAAGAGAAATCTCAGATATTATCTAGTCAATTAGAGATTTAAAGCTAGAAAAGATTCCAGAAGCTATCAAGTCTAATACTCTATTTTACAGAAATTACACCACAAAGAGTTTTTAACTTGTTCAACATCACAAAACTGGACGTGTCTAAGGTGAATTGTAAACCTAGTTTTTTCCTGATTCCAAGTGCAGCACTACTATACCATATTGTTTGACATTTTACAGATAGAACACTAAAGTCCATAGAGTTAAAAAGACTTGTTCAAGGTCAAAAAAATAGTAAATGACAATTGGGAATAGAAGCCCCGATGTGGATGGAGATGGAGAGAAAGTATTCTAGGCATGAGATTCAGATAGTTAAAATACCCAGATGTGAGAGGAAGGTGTGTTCAAGGAAGACTAAGGAGGCCAATGTCACCAAATCTGAGTAGGTGTATTTGTGTGTGTGGTGGGGAGAGAATTGTAAGATGTAGAGGGATTAGAAAGGTATGGTGAGGGGCAGCTAGGTGGCACAGTGGATAGAGTACTGGCCCTGGATTCAAGAGTACTTGAGTTCAAATCTGGCCTCAGACACTTAACACTTACTAGCTGTGTGACCCTGGGCAAGTCACAACCCCAATTGCCTCACACCAAAAAAAACAAACAAAAAAAAAAAGAAAAAAAAAAGGTATTGTGAGGCTGGTTAAGAATGAAAGTAACTGAATGACAGAATAGTTTATATTGATCCTTGTAAGTGGTTTGGAGTTAGTGTGGTTTATAAAATAGAATGATGTGGTCAGCACTGGGATTAAGGTAGATCACTAACATCAAAGTGGAACTTAGACTAGAATAGGGAAAGACTTTTGGCAGACAAACTAACCAGCAACCTACTGTAATAGTCCTGTGTTTGGTGGGGAA
Source organism: Dromiciops gliroides (assembly GCF_019393635.1). Classification (NCBI taxonomy): domain Eukaryota; kingdom Metazoa; phylum Chordata; class Mammalia; order Microbiotheria; family Microbiotheriidae; genus Dromiciops; species Dromiciops gliroides. The sequence goes on from NC_057864.1 coordinate 82,611,821, forward strand.
GCTGGTGACAGGATCACAGGATCACAAAATTTAAGGGCCCGGATAACACATCAATATAGTGGATGATTGTTTGTTGTTGTTCCTTCTTTCTGGAAGAGTACCAATGACATCAGGCAGGGCTGTGTAAAGCCATCAGCCTTACTCAACAGCCATCTGAATCCAATGGCAAGACATAGGTCAAGACAACTGGTGATCGCCCTGGATGCAGTAGGATTAGCTTTTTTAAGCTAATGTCTTTCTCAGGTCTCAATTTGTCTGAGGCAACACATATTTGATGATTCAAGGCAAGGTAAGAATTGAAGCAAAACTTGACTTAGCTTGACTTCACAAAAGACTCAAACTGGGAGGGTAAGACCCTCAGAGTTTATGGCCATTACAGGAACAATTGCTGTTTACCCTCACTCTGGGCTGTCAAAAAAACAAAACAAAACAAAAAAAGCAAGGGAGACTTGGTCTGGGACCTATTATTGGCCAATTGGTGAGAGTCAGAATGATTGGGATTTAAAGGCATAGTCAATTAGCTCTATCTGAGTCCCAATGGGACTTTACTGGAGCTATATTTCAAGAAATCATAAATTAAAACTACATGATACAAAAGAGTTAATTGTCCCATTTTTTTTAAATGATAGAATAAACAAATAGGGAAGAAAGAAAATTGAGTCCCCAAACCCTAACAGACTTTGCATAGGAAAAGAAATCAAAATTTATCAAAAGGTGGTGACAGAATTAGAGAAGAGAAGAGAGCATATCTGAAAGACTTTATAAAAGTAAATTTGACAGGCTAGGGTAACACATTGATATGGAGGAGGTGAGAAAGAGTGAGAAGTCAAGCACAGCACTTAGATTGCCAGACTGAGGAACTCAGAGAATGCCTTTGACAGTAACAGTGAAGTCTGGAAGTGGAAAGGCACTGGGAGATACAAATGCCTTACATTAATAGCTAATATTGTGGCTATCTACTACCCACATTAGGCAGTAGGGGAATTAGCTGCATTTTTAAAAGTTGATTAAAAGGGGCAGCTAGGTGGTGCAGTGGATAGAGCACGAGCCCTGGATTCAGGAGGACATGAGTTCAAATCTGACCTCAGACACTTAACACTTACTAGCTGCATGACCCTGGGCAAGTCACTTAACCCCAATTGCCCTGCAAAAAAAAAAAAAAGTTGATTAAAAAAACAATTTGGCAAAATTAATTCTCTAAGAGCCTAGTTGTACAACCTACCTCCCTGGGCTATCATGTTATAAACCAAAAAGAACTATCTAAATGTGATTTGGTATGTTTATAATATGTGTATACATATAATATTTGTACTGTTTATTACTATAGAATGGACATATAAGTACTAGATTTCTTTTTTGGCTTGTAGTTATCATTCCTGGCCACTTGATTTCCCTCCTATCTACAAAAACTACATTCATTTAAACAAACAAAATTCTAAAAATGCCTCTTTTAAAAATGATTTCTATTACCCTTTTTCAATTATTCATTTTTACTTTTATTAAATTACTTGTGATCTCATTTTTTTTTGTCTTTGAAGGTCATCCAAAAAAAGAGTGATGTTCTTCTCCAAAGTATTTATTTGGGTCAACTCAACAGACCATATGTGCTTCTGCCTTTTTTCTTTTTTTTTAAAGCAAGTTATAGAAGTAGAAGAAAACGTGTTTTTACATCTTAAAATATTAAATGAATAAATATCCAATATCCCATTGTAGGTATGGATGTATTTATTTTGTTTTCACATAAAATATAAACCTTCAGTGGCAGTTAGGTGACTCAGTGAATAAAGCACAAGTCCTGGAGTCAGGGGGACCTGAATATAAATCCAGCCTTACATACTTACTATGTGATCTTCCTTAATTCTAATTTTCTCAAAAACAAATATTTCCTCCCTAATTTTTCATACTCATGAACCTAATAGAGTAGGTTTCTTGGGTTTCTGTGAGAGAGAAAAAGTGATACAGGGAAAAGAGGCATTGCCATAGGACAATTAGGCCTACAGCTTGATATTAAAGGAAATGTAACCCAATTCCTACATTTTACTAATGAGGAAGTTATGATACAAAGAATTGAAATGACTTACCTAAGTCATATAAATTCATTAAAATCAGAGCTTCTTATTTTTCTTCCAATATATATTTAACAATTTTGACTATTTTAAAGTTTTAAATTCCAAATTCTATTCCTTCCTTCTTCCCTCCCACCTCCCTGAGAAAGTAAGCAGATATGTTTTACATATGCAATCATGTAGAACATTTTCATATTAGTCATTTTATATAAGTTAAAAGAAAAGAAAAGAATGAAGAAAGAAAGTGAAAATATCTTCTTTCAGTCTGTATTCAACCAATATCAGTTCTTTCTCTGGTGGGTGATAGTATGCTTCATCATTAGTCCTTTGGGATTGTTAATATTATTTAAAAAGATGCTTCCAAGGTCCTCTTCAGCTTTTTTGGTATAGTATAAATATGTTACAGGTGAGGTTCCTAGAAAATAGGATCTAAATGAAATTCAAAATGACAAGCAGTAATTAATCCCCTATTATATTCAATAAACTGTGCCAATCACAGGAGGTGTAAAGAGAAAACAAAATGAAAAATGATGGGAAAAGTGTAGTCCCTGTTTTCATGTAGTTGATAAGTTTGGAAGTCATCAACAGAAGAAATAACTTAAAATGTGCAATTAAAAAGTGATTGCATAGACATATCCTATAAAAATTTTAGTTGAGGTGAAACCATTTCAGGTTTCAATCTTATTATAGTCTGGGAAACTGCTTGAGTAGAAGCTATTAGGGATGGGTTTTCAATAATGAAATAGTTTTGAATACTCAGATATAGAGGAAAGGTCATTCCATGCATGTAGGTTGTTGTCCTGCATGCTCAAAAAGAACCAACATGGCATCACTATGTCAGGGTCAAGATACAGTGATTGACTGTGGCTGATCAGGCCAATATAAACTTGTAAGGCTCTACCACAGCTTGGGCAAAAATAGTCCATATGAACATTTGGAAAGGAGATGGCTCTAAATTTGTGCATCTTACATTTCTTTTAGGCTACTGAAATTCTGTTTTGCACATAGAGCACAGTGACTTTTTCAATGCAGACATACAATGCTGGAAAGTCCTGTGCCATTCCTTGTCTGTCATGTCTCAGAATCCATTCCAAAGTTCATCAGAGAGCTTGAGAGTGTGATTGTATAGCTTCTTCTGATGTTCTTGTGAGTGCTTGCTTTGTGTGTTTTACATAAAATAGTCTTTTATCCAAATGTATGTTTAGCATTCAAACAATGTGGCCAGCCCATCAGAGTTGCATTCTCTGCAGTAGGGTTTGAATGCTTGCTTTTCAGTTCAGCTAGAGAAAGGACCTCAGCATCTGGCACCTTGTCTTTCCAGGGGATGTTCAGAATCCTCCTAAGACAATTCAAATAGAAGCCATTGATTTTCCTTGCATGCAACTGGTATATTGTTCAGGTTTCACAGGCATACAACAATGAAGTCATCACAATACCCCTGTAGACCTTCAATTTCATAGGCAGCTTAATACTTCTTCTCTCCTACACTTTCCTTTGGAGCCTCCCAAACACGGAGTTGGCTCTGGCAATGTGTACATCAATCTCATCATCTTTATGTACATCCCTGGAAAGTATATTATAAAGGTGAGTGAACTTATCCACAACATTCAAAATTTCTCCTTTTGTTATAACAGATAATTCCACATATGGATGGTATAGTGCTTACTGGTGGATTACCTCTGCTTTCTTGGTGTTAATTGTCATGCCAAAATTAGCACAAGCAACAGAGAATCAATCTATACTTTCTTGCAGTTCAGCCTCAGAGGCTTTATCGAGTGCAAAATCATATGTGAACAAATAGTTGCACACCAACTCTCCTTCTACTTTAGTCTTTGCTTGTAACCTTTTCAAGTTAAATAATTTACCATCAGGGTAGTAGCTGACTTTCATGTCATTTTTGTACTCCTTGAAATGATCTGACAACATCTCTGAAAATATCATGGCAAAAAGCATGGGAGCAAGCACATAACCCTACTTTACTCCACTGGGGACTGGGAAAGCATGAGAGCATCATCCATTATCCAGAATCCATGTAAGCATGTTGCCATGAAACTGTTGTAAAATATTAATGAACTCATAACCAAAACTGTCTACTATTTACCTTAAAGCAATAAAACTTTGTGGATCCACCCTTGCAGCAAGCATTGCCAATGCCAGAAAGAAGAATAAGAAGGATGTTTGTTTTGTTTTGTTTTTGCTGAGCAATGAGGGTTAAGTGACTTGCCCAGGGTCACACAGCTAGTAAGTGTCAAGTGTCCAAGGCCTCAGTTGAACTCAGGTACTCCTGAATCCAGGGCCAGTGCTTTATCCACTGCGACACCTAGCTGCCCCTGAAGAAGAAGGATGTGAGAGTGATGAAGGCAATGGAAAGCACAGAGGGCTGGAATGATCATAGACTTAGCCTTTCTAAGCTAAACATTCACATTCAACAAAAGCACTAACTCCAAGGAAATAAAAATACCAGAAGATTTAATGTCCACAAATTACAATGCTGCAGAGTGTGAACAATTTGTTGCTGACTTAGAGGGAAAGCTGAACCAACATACTGTCAGCAACACTGGAACAGAAAAGAACTGGGTGTTTTTCTGCGATTTGGTATACAGAAACACATTTATTTATCTGGGCTAGAGTACTCAATCAAAATTGGTGTGAAAAAAATAATGGGGAAATTTAGAAGCTGCTAACCAAAAATAAAAGCTGCATAGGTTTTATCAACAGGATAGCTCATCCATCTTTAAGAAGGCAGAATTTAACTCCATCAATATTAAAGTGTAAGCAAAGTTTAGAGAGCTGTAATATTCTCTGCTTAGTAAGAAGGCAGAGGAAATTCAGTTTTATGCTGATAGTAACGATGCAAAGTGCTTTATGATGTCCTGAAGGCTATTTATGCACCAAACACCTATGGCACATCTCAACTAATCAGTGCGGAGAGAGCCACATTGATTAGTGATAAAGACATGATGCTGATAAAATGGGCTGAACACTTCTACAGTGTTCTTAGCATACCATGATCAAACAATGCTGAAGCCACTGACTGTATACCTCAGGTTGAAGTCAATCCCTATGTAGCTGAATGTCAAACTGAATAATAGGTTTTCAATGCCTTTAGACTTCTTTTGTTTGGCAAAGAATTTAGTGTTGATAATATTCCAGCTGAGATTTACAAGTCAGGAAGTCCACTTCTCACACAAAAGTTGAATGAAATCTTCTGGTTTAAATGGCAAGAAGATGTTTTCCCCTAACATCACCCAAGAGTTCAAGGATGCCTCTATCATGCATTTCTATAAAGGAAAGGGAAATAGGTTGTTCTTTGACAGTCACAGAGGGGTCTCATTCTTAACTGTTGCTGGCAAGATCCTTGTCATAGTCCTCCTTAATTGATTGATCCTTCCCCTAAAATATGGTCATCTATCTGAGAGCCAGTGTGGCTTCTGAAAGAACTTAGGAACTGTCAGTATGGTATGTGCTACCAAACAAACTGAAGCAAAAGGCCAGGAGAAGAACAGAGGTCTGTACACAAGATTCATCAATTTGACAAGGACATTGATACTGTTAGTTTTGAGGGCTTGTGGAAGATCATGGCAAAATTTGTGTGTCCAGAGAGTTCATCAATATTGTATGCCAGTTCCATGTCAGCATGCTTGCATGAGTTCTGGATAATGGAGAATGAGCTCATACTTTCCTAGTCAATGGAATGAAGCAGGACTGTAGGATTGTTCCTGTGCTTTTAGCATGATGTTTTCAGGGATATTGTTGATCACCTTCAGCAAGATTGAAAACAGCATCAAGGTTGACTGTTTCAACTGATGGTAAATTATTTAATTTGAAAAGGCTACAAACCAAGACTAACTGAAGGGAGAGTTGGTTCACAGCTTTTTGTTCACAGATGATTATGCTGAGATACAACAAATTTTAGACTAAATCTCTGCTACTTGTGCTAATTTTGGCCTGACAATTACCACCAAGAAAAGAGATTGTCCACCAGTAAACACTGTACAAACCATATGTAGAATCATCTGTTACAAAAAATGGAGAAATATTGAATGCTGTGGGTAAAGTCACTTAATTTGGTAATATACTTTCCAGGGATATACATAAAGATGATGAGGTCGATGCACACATTGCTATCATGCTGACTTCATTGTTGTATGCCTGTGAAACCTGGACAATATACCAGTGTTTTTCCAGTAAACTGAATGGCTTCCATTTGAATTGTTTTAGGAAGATTCTGAACATCCCCTGGAAAGACAAGGTACCAGATGCTGAGGTCCTTTCTCTAGCTGAACTGAAAAGCAAGCATTCAAACCCTACTCTAGAGAATGCAACTCTGATGGGTTGGCCACATTGTTTGAATGCCAAACATATATTTGGCTAAACGACTATTTTATGTAAAACTCACACAAAGCAAGCACTCACATGAACATCAGAAGAAGCAATATAATCACACTCTCAAGATCTCTGAAGAACTTTGGAATGGATTCTGAGACATGGCAGACAAGGAATGGCACAGGACTTCCTAGCATAGTGTGCCTGCATTGACAAAGGCACTGTGATCTATGAAGAAAACAGAATTTCAGGAAATAAAAAGAAAATAGGAGATGTACAAATTTAGAGACATCTCCCCTCCAAATATTCATGTAAGACTATTTGTGCCTGACCTTTGCTAGAAACTTCTGGGCACACCATGTTTTGACTCTCACATAGGGATTTCATTTTGGTCTTCATTGAGAGCAAAGGACAGCAACTAAAACCAGTTTCTTCCCCTTCTTTATAACATTCATGCCCCTTATCTTTCTTCAGACCCTTTATACTCACAACTAGATCTGAGAAAATAGAAGAGAGTACCAAAAAGGACAGTGGTTGTAATGAATCGGTGATCTGGAAATGTCACTAAGGAACAAGGCATAACTTAATTTTTCTTCTCTCTGTGAGTTATTTAAAGTTTGTAGGAATTATTCCATTGGAAAAAAAATTATGGAAAGTAATGTTATATATAGGGAAAGTCAGGTTTAAATTTAGGATGAGACTGATCTAGCATTTGGGAGAGAATTTTTTTTTAACCTTTCAATCAATTGATCTATCTGCATATAAAGAATGGGGGATAAAATAATGTAATGTTTTATGATAGTAAGAATTCAATGTGAAACAGTAAAATGGATAGATTAAATGAGATTTTGGATATAGAAAGAAGTTTTGGCTTAAGTAGCCATAGGAGAATGAGGAAGATCTCCTAACATGGCTGCAGTCAATGGATAATAATAATAATAATAACTAACTTTTATGAAGTGTTTACTAGGTGATATTCACTGTGCCAAGTACCTTTTATACATTATCTCATTTGATCCTCACAACACCCTTAGGAGTTAAAGTGCTATTATTATCCCCATAATTATGTAATTACAGATAAAGAAACTGAGATAAGAAGAGATTATGTCTTGCTCACTCACACAGTTAATAAGTTTTTGAGACCAAATTTGATCTCGGTTCTCCTTGATTTAATGCCCAGCAATCTGTCCACTGCTTCACCTAGCTGTCTACTTTGATTACTAAAGGAATATGTATTCAGTTCAATCTGAGGCACATGCTATTAGCAGGAGGAAGAAAGAATATGGGTGAGCTCACTTTTGTTAGTGGAATACATCAGAGAATATATAATTTCCATTGCCTTTTCTGCTCCTGGTATAGTACTGAAAATTCTTTCATTGAGCAAAAGTTTTTACAGTACCTCTCACATTGTAGGAGCTTAATAAATGCTTATTGACTTATATTCCAAATATTTTATTCCATTAAAAATCATTTTAGCTACCTGTACAATATTTCCTCAGACTTCAGGAATACCATGAAAATATTAGGTTAGTGAACTGTAGTAGGATGGTTTCTATCTGAAATCCCCTAACTATAACATAAAAATAATGAGAAAAATAAGAAAAAAATGATAATATTACTTTAAACTTTTCAAATTTATTAGAAATATCTCATTTGATCAAGGTTATATAATGGGACTATAGGGACTGTTAAATACATTCTTTTTTACATTACATCTTAAGGAAGTCTAAGATAGAATTACCTTTTTTGCCTGCCATGTCACACTATTGAACCCTAATGGTCTTTCAGTCTCCCAACTTGAGTTCTTTGCCACCTAAACTGTTGTCTTGCCATGGCTCTTTTGCCTTGCAGTTGAGAAACTGATATTTTGAATGCAAATGTAGAATGTTACATTCAACTCTACTAAGAGTCGAATTATTTAATTCTGTCATCCATCTAGCTTATGGAAATCTACAGTAGTCATATGGAAAAATTGTCATCTTAAGTATTATAGGATAGCATTAAATTTTAATCTTGCCTCTGTCTTTCCTCATCTGAACTACTAATGAAAATTAAATTGGCAAAAGTCTTTGGAGGGACAGTGGAAAAAAAGGAAGGGGACATTTGAAGATGTCACATAATGGTTAATCAGGCCTTGAATTTTCCCATACTGCCTTCAATTACCATAACTTCTAACAGATGACTTTTTGCCATTTTTGAAGGAAGTTGGCCTGAAAGCCTATGCTGAGAAGTAGTATTTTCTATTATCTAAGCTAATTCACTGAATATTAAGTGGAAACTTCAGAAGTTCAAGAGATGTCAAAGGAAATTGAGTACATCTCATATTGGTGTCAAGGCATATTGAATAACAATGATTATACCACTTCCATAAACAAAGAAACTATATTCTCATAGGCCAACAATCTTGGTGCTATCAACCCACCTCTAAATACTGAGTTAAAGAGAAATAAGCACTGCATCAAAAGAAGATTTTGGCATTTGTTGGTTGATCTGGCATTTAATTAATATCTCATAATTCATTAGACATGTAACACTATATACATAAATGAAAGGGATATAAGCATAATTAATTGTCATCATAGACTTTCAGTCCCATATGAAATCTTTACATTTCCGTTATATAATAGCAAGGGCTTATTTATGTTTTCTTTTTTTCCCTTCTAAATCTGAATGGAAACAGCAAATATTTTAGTAAAGCAGGAATTTCTTTTGAGTCCCCTTTAAGAGATATTTAAGACAAACATGGAGTTTCTGAGTGTTAATTGTGTTGCTGTAATGTGGCTTTAGGGATTTTTTTGGTTGTTACATTTATTAAACAAATTTGCCAAATATTAAAACTTGTGTGTAATTATGATGCAAAAGCACAGCTGAGGAACTAAACACATAAATTGTGTTCTGTCATATGCACAAATATATGCAGACTTAAATATACAGAGCATACACAGAATGCTCATGTAATATAAACAAAAAAGTAATGGATCTGGCTGGAGCTACTGTAAATATTGTGATACTCATTTTCATTTATAATTCAGACCAAATATAGCAGCAGTAATTTGCATCCTCAGGGTTGTGTTCTACTCTGTGTGGTTATAGAAACTTCTGGCTCCAGCAAGGCTTTTCATGCATGCATTTTTTGTTTCTCAATAAGTAATTAAATTAAGCACCTTCTTGGCTACCCATCATTTTATAGCTACCTGACCATCAAACACTGTAGCACTTCCAAAAGTATTTATTACCAGAAGGACCAGGTCCCTGTAATTGATGTCATTTTCAAAATAATCCTACACATTTATTATTTTTCTTCTATGCAAATTCACTTTAAATACTCATAATTACAACAGATATGGTTTTACTTTAAATTTTAAAACATAATTTTATTTTAACTTATTCTTTTGTAGAGATATTTTAAAAATGCACTTGGTTCTAATGCAGCTTGGTCCTTTGAGATGGTCTTTAATTCTAGTCTTATTAGTAGTCTCTCTTAAGTCCTTGCCCAGCATCTTTTCATGGACAGGTATGGTCCACGTACATATAATTGTAGGAAATGGATGCTAATATTCTAACTTGGGAAAGGTTTTCACTGAAACAACCAGGTTAACTTTTGTTACCCTATAAATAAGAGGACATGATAGACTTACTGGAATTCCATGAGATTAATTAAATCTTATTTTCTATAATGTAATGATTTTTAAAAATTACATTCATATCTGAAAAATGTATTATTCTATACCAACCCAGAAGTATAGAATTTTATTTATACCATGCATACATACATAAATGTACACATATACATACATATTCGATCAAGATAAATCAGAAATAAATAATTTAGAAAGTGAAAAATCAGAGAGTATTTGGTATTGTCCTTCAGGTTATTTAAGATGGAAAACATTCTTAATCCATGCCTTACTAGAGAATAGAGGTTACCTTGTGTTCTTTTGATTTGGTGGAAGCCCTACTAAGTTCTACCAAGATAGTAAACTTTTAGAGTAGAAGCCTCACCAGGTAACTATTTTGTTTTTGTTTTTGTCTATTTTGGTGATGAGGGAAAAGAACAGCACAACTGCCAACAGCACAATTGTCTACTAAGGTATAAGGTGATTGTAATCTGAATCCATAGTGGTAATATTCACAACAATGAAACCAAGAATTCTGGAACTACTGAAGTTAATTATAAACAGATATAATATATTTCAGCCAATCAACAAATGCTTCCCTGTCCCATTATTCTTCTTTATAATAATTTTGCATGCTTAAAGATTTTCAAAATTACTTTCTCATAATAGTATATAAAGTAGGGGCAGCTAGGTGACTCAGTGGATAGAGCACCAGCCTTGGAGTCAGGAGAACCTGAGTTCAAATCTGGCCTCAGACACTTGATACTGACTAGCTGTGTAATCCTGGGCAAGTAAGTTAACCCCAATTGCCTCACATGTACACACACATGCAAAAATAGTATATAAAGTAGGTATAGCAAGTATCAATCTACCTATTGTACAAACAATGCAACTGAAGCTTAGAATGGTTGTGACTTGCCCAAAGTCACATGATTAAGAAGTGTTAAGCTGAGATTTGAGATTGGGTCTTTCCTGACTATTAAGCTATGTAGATCTGTCTGTCTATTAATCAATCTATCCATCCATCTATTTCTCTATATTTTATAAGATGGTTCATATAAACACCATACTACATAATTTTGTTATGATTATTGGTTGTATTTCTATTACATTATCCCAACTTCACCACCATTAGTTGTAGCATTCCTTTTTAATGTATTTCTCTTAAAATTGTTATTTAGTTTGAGATGCCTATGTAATATCCAGTTGGTTATGTTTAATACACAGTTGAAGATGCAGGACTAGGACTAAAGAAAGAGCCTGGGGCTGGATATATAGATCTGGAATTTGTTTGCATAAAAGTGATAGTGGAGCTCATGAGAGATGTTGAAAACAGAAAGGGAAAAGGTTTGTAAAAGAAGGTCAAAATAGATCCCCGAGGATTCCTCTGTGAAAAGGAATGGGTAACAACAATAATTCATCAAGGTATCTGAAAAGTCAGACAGATAGGAGGGGAAGCGATGCAGTGCACAAACATAAAAACTCAAGGAGAGAAAACTGTGTTGAAAAAAATGGGCTTGGGGTGAAGCGACAGTGAGGGCCTATCAAAAGTTTGAAATTATGTAGTGTTTGGGGAAGCTAGGTGGTGCAATGGATAAAGCACCAGCTCTGGATTTGGGAGGAACTGAATTCAGATCCAGCCTCAGACATTTGACACTTGCTAGCTGTGTGACCCTGGGCAAATCACTTAAACGACATTGTCCCACCAAAAAAAAAAAAAATGATGTAGAGTTAAAGAGGAATTAGGCCTGAAAAAACCTTTATCAAGTTTGGCAAATTTTAGACCTTCGAAACCTTAGAACAATTGTTATATGGAAAGTAAATAAACAAAATTATTATGGTTATAAAAGATATATAGCTGTGTGGAGGTTGGGTTCTGCTGCATTAAAATTATAACTTGATAATCTTCAAAGAATGGAGTAGAATAAAATTATTAGAGATGATTTTAATGAAGAAGGTACACAGATAGGATTTAAAGTTGTGGAATTGTTTGGTATCAATTAATATGACCATAAAATAATTAAAATTCCATTAAGAATAATATAACAGTTCAGGTTATGTTAAGAGGTGGCTACTTCCCTCCCCCTGAAAATTATGGCATGCAAGAAATCAACTTAAGAATTTGAAAAGTGAAAAATGACTACTGCCAGTTGTTAATTTCAGAAATCTGGCATGAAATAGTAGAAATCATTAAATGTTGTAATCAAGTGTGAGTTATACTGAAATAAGGAGCGTTTCTCAAAATTCACAAATTCTAAAAGCTAGTAAAATAAAACCAAAGTACGTAGAAAAGTCCACCAAAGAAGTATGAGGTAATAAATTATATTGGCTAAAAAAAAGTTAAATCAAACCATTACAGTATAAATTCATTTTAGGACTATCTATATTCTGCCTACAGTACTTAACCAAAAACGAATTTGCTAAAATTCCATTGAGAATGGCTTTGATCCATCAAATGTATATACATGTTTTGTTTTGTTTTGTTTTACCTCTTCAATCCCATCTTTACTTCATACTGGGGTGTTCAAGGAGGATAAGAGATATCAACATTATAATATTATATTAATAACTCAATTTGTGTTCCATCCTTATCCTCCTTTTTTTGTTAAGACCCCACTTCTGAAAATGTCCCTCAGTTTCTGAAGGGCATCACTAACCCCTTCAACATTTGCTATGTCCATTTCCTGTCATTTTTTGCCAATTTTAAGAATGTGATGATAAACAAGCAGATTATTTTATTTGGATATTTCTTCTTATTAGTGATTTGGAAAATTACATCATTAATTTGTTAATATTTTACAATTTTGAAGGGATATGTTTGTTTACATCCTTTGACCACTTTCCTATTGGGGAATGGCATTTGATCCTTTATTGTTGTTGTTATTGTTATCTATAACTTGGGTACTAACCCTATTCTGAGAAATGTAATAGAAATAATTTTTCCCATTTCATTGCTTCTCTTCTTATCCTAAGTGCATTAATTTTGTTTGTGCAGGACCTTTTCAATGTCACACAATTAAAATTATGAATCTTATCTTTTGTAATTCCCTACATGCTTTCTTTGCTCAAAAATATATCTCTTTCCATAGTGTAATGGGGGAAAATGGGTATGGGTTAGGTTAGGGGTTGGTGTTCTTAGGAATTCCTCTTTAAAGTACCCAAGTTATAGATGGAAAGATAATCACTGTAATTCATTGTTAGTGGAGCTATGGCTCAATGGGGAAAAAAAAAAACATTTTGCATAGCAGTTTGGACCTATGCAAATAAAGTTTTCAAATCCTTTGACATATAGATTAGACATTGATTAAAATGAATTTCCAATATGTATCAAAAGTTTCATAGCAACACTAGCAGTGGTAGCAAAAAAAAAAAAAGAAACAGTAGTCATCCATTAACTGAATAATGGATGAAAATATGTTAAATGATTACAATGAAAGAATATTTTAAAGTCAAAGAAGCATAGAAAGACTATCATGAATTAATGCAAAGTGAAGTAAGCAGTCAAAATAAAACATATACATAATGACAAATGGAAATGGAAAAAGCAATAATAATTTTAAATGGATGTTACAAGCTCTCAAAAAAGCAATCATGATCCCAACAAGAAATATAAAAAGACACCTTCTCACACTCTTTTTTTTTTAATGAGGTAAGAAATGCACCCATATTGAATACTGCATAGATTTTCAGAAATTTCAGTAAATTGATGTTTTTTTGTTGTTGTTTTTTCCTCTCCCACATTTTTTTCTTTTTTCTTTTGAAATTGTTTTTACATAGCTTTGCTCTGATTCTGGGAGGGGGGATTGTATTGGGGGAAGTTTAGGTAGTGTACAATTGATATCAATAACTTTAATTTTTAAAGAAAGAAATGGTAATTTCACAAATGAATTTCTATTCAATTGCTTTATTTTATCCTAGATGAACTGCAATCAAGCTTCAGATTTCCAATCAATTACTAATTAAATCTTTGTAAATACTTAATTAAAAATTTTAAATTAATCTATGTTCTTTTCTCTTACTGGTTTTAGTGTACCATTCCAGATAAAGTAATTGTGAAACCTGAGTAATTAAATTAACATGTTATCTATCCTTCCTAACATTGACAATTTTGTGAACATGTCTTTTATTCTAACTCTGCCTAAGTGATTGATAAAAATGTCAAACAGGACAGACCTAAAGATTGAGATATGTGAAACACCATTAGTTTTTGTTTTGTCTTTTGCCACCCTAGTTTGGTGAAAACTCTAAAAGGTAAGCCATTAAAGGTTCATGAACTTTCCAAACTTCACCACTATATAGCTCATAGGTTTCTATCTTGAATATAACAAGATTTCATGAGATTTGAAAAAGCACCTTGCTATAATTCAGGTAAATTGTGTCCATTGTTTTCTCCTGGTTTACCAAGCTAATGCTTCAATATTCCCTGCATCTGTGATTACAGCTGTGTGAGTACTCCATCCATTCAATGAGACAGTCAGTCAAATATAATTTATTGTACCTAATTCATGTCAGTCATTGTGCTAAGTGCTAGGGATACAAATAGATAAGGCAAAAAATTGTTCCTGCTGTCAACACAAAGGTTAACTGTTGAGACATGTCACCAACTATATATAAATCCTTTATTTATATTTCTGTCATCGATCAATCAGATCGATTGGGGTTATTCTCAGAAGGCCCTAAGAATAAGGTTGATTGGAAAAAGCTTCATATAGAAGGTAGGACCTTAACTGAGACCTGAAGGAAGCCAAGGATGATAGGAGGTAGAGATGAGGGCGAAATTTTTCCAGGCACAGAGAACAGACAAAGAAAATATTCAGTATAGAAATATGTAGTTTTCTGAGCCAGGAATACCAAGGACACCACTGTAACTGGATTACAGATTACGTGAGGATGAGTAAGGTAAAAGAAGCCTTGAAATGTAGGAAGATGCCATGTTATACAGAGTTTTAAAAGCCAAACTAAGGATTTTATATTTGAATCTAGAGATGTTGGGGAGTAATTGAAGTTTATTGAATAAAAGGAATGATGTGCCTACTGAATGGGGAATAGTCTGGAATGCAAAGACAATTGAGGAAGGGATACTAATCAATTGTTCTTGTTTTTCAGTCAATTCAGTCATGTCCAACTCTTTGTGACACTGTGGACCATGCTGTCCATGGGGATTTCTTGGCTAAGATACTGGAGTAGATTACCATTTCCTTCTCTATTAGATTGAGGCAAACAGGTTAAGTGATTTCCTGAGGGTCACACAACTACTAGATGTATTAGGATAGATTTGAATTCAGGTTTTCATGACTCTATGCCTAGAGGTCTCTTCATTGAGCAACTTAGATGTCTCTACCAATCAATAGGCTATTGCAATAGTCTAGCAACAAAGAATGTACAATGTTTGCTGTAGTACCAGAGGAGAGAAGGGAGCACTTCGGAAAAGTGTTACAAAAGGAAAAACAAGAGTTGACAGGTGATTGCATATGCGGATAAGAGAGAGGGCAAAGTCAAGGATGAAACCAGGCTTGCAAATTGGTGGGAATTGAGAAGATTATTTCACCTTCAAAAGTAATAGGAAGGGGGCAGCTAGGTGGTACAGTGGATAAAACACTGGCCCTGGATTCAGGAGGACCTAAGTTCAAATCCAACCTCAAGCACTTGACACTAGCTGGGTGACCCTGGGCAAGTCACTTAACCCTCATTACCCTGTACAAAAAAAAAAAGTAATAGGAAGTGATATGGATAAAAATACACCAAAAAAGATAGAGAAGGAGCAGATAGGTAAGTACGAAGAGAAGCAAGAGCAATGTCTTGAAAATCAAGAGATTTCAGAAGCAGGTAATAGATTATGTTTTTTTTGTTTGTTTTTTTTTGTTTTTGTTTTTGTTTTTAGTGAGGCAATTGGGGTTAAGTGACTTGCCCAGGGTCACACAGCTAGTAAGTGTTAAGTGTCTGAGGCTGGATTTGAACTCAGGTACTCCTGACTCCAGGGCCGGTGCTCTATCCACTGTGCCAGCTAGCTGCCCTGGTAATAGATTATGTTAAAGATTGCTGAAAAGTGAAGAAAGATGAGTATTTGGAAAAGACTATTAGATTTGGTAATTAAGAGATCATTGGATGGGGCAGCTAGGTGGCTCAGTGGATAAAGCAACAGCCCTGGATTCAGGAGGACCCAAGTTCAAATCCGGCCTCAGACACTTGACACTTACTAGCTGTGTGACCCTGGGCTAGTCACTTAACCCTCATTGCCCCCCCCCCAAAGAAACCCAAAACAAACAAAAGAGATCATTGGTAATTTTGCCCAGAAACTTTTCATTGGAATGACACAGTAGCAAGCCAGACTGCAACAAATTAAAAAGAGGAGAAAAAAGAAAGTGGAAGCAACTTCTCAAGGAGTTTAGTCACAAAAGGGATGAAAGATATAGAACACTAACTAGTGGAGATGGCTGTATCAAATGAAGTCTTTTGGTGTTGTTTTGGAATGTTAAAAATGAATATTTTAACAGGCAGTAATGAATTTACTGGTAAACAGGGGGCAATTAAAATTAGTGAGAGTGTATGGCTGATAGAGGGAGGGTAAAGATTTAGAGAATATACAATGAAAGGCTGTTGTTTGGACATGTAAAGGAGTTTGTTTTTGCAAAGACAATGAATACTTCTTTATGTGAAATAGATGAAGGACAAGAAAGCAACAAAAGGGGGCAGCTAGGCGGAACAGTGGATAGAGCACCAGCCCTGGATTCAGGAGGAACTGAGTTCAAATCTGGCCTCAGACACTTAACACTTACTAGCTGTGTGACCCAGGGCAAGTCACTTAACCCCAATTGCCTCACAAAAAAAAAAGCAACAAAAGGCATCTGGGTAATGTGAGAAAAGGAATAAGGGAGAATTGCGACTTTTTTGGTAAATAGCATTACTTTTATCAGGGAAGAGGCAAAGTTTTCATCTAAGAGTGTAGAGAGAGGAGTAGCTAGCTATAGGAGGCTTGAGGAGGGAGGAAAAATTTTGGAAATTTGGATGTGCTAAGTAAGATAGTGAATCAGTTAGGGAGATGTAAAAGGATTGTCTTGTCTCAGTAAAGGCCCAGTTAAGATTTTATAGGTAGAAAGATGATAGATAGATAGATAGATAGATAGATAGATAGATAGATAGATAGATAGATAGATAGATAGATAGATAGATAGATATGTATATGTATGTAAGTATATATGTGTATATATAATGTATATATATATGTGTGTATATATATATATATATATATATATATATATATACACACACACACATTTATAATTGACTTAATTAGCATAGTTACAAAATTTTCCCTAGTTTCACTCATCATTTGATTAGGAGTAAAGTCATTGGGTGGTGGGAGCAAACTAATACTGTTTTTTTAAGGAGGTTAAGATCCTTAATAGGACCAAAGGGAAAAGGAGAAGAATACAAGATAGAATTGTACTTTTTCACCAAAATTCAAAATGGGAAATGAAAATGAGCATAGCCAGTGCAGAGCTGATCATGGCCTGAGTTAAAAAAAAATAGAGTCAGAGGGATTAACAGTGCATGTTGAGATTGAAGAACTAGATTTTTGAGCTGCAAGACAGGAGAGATGGCATGACAAAGATTATAGTCAGACAAAATAATTGCACAGTTCATGAACTCTCCATTGATAGAGATAACTAAATAACAAAATTTGAGAGTTTGGAAGATACATCAGTGACCATTTCATCCAACCTACATATAATATACACACTATAATGTACACAAGGAGTTACCTAGTCTTTGCTTAAAGAATTGCACGAAGGGGCAACTATGTGGTGCAGTGGATAAAGCACTGGCACTGGAATCAGGAGGACCTGAGTTCAAATTCAGCCTCAGACACTTGACACATACTATCTATGTAACCCTGAGCAAGTCACTTAACCCTTATTTCCCAGGGAAAAAAATGGAATTCCCCACCTAACAATGTAGCACATTCCACTTTGGGGGGGCTCTAATGGTAAGGAAGTTTGGGTGAGTTTTTTGTTTTTGTTTATTGCTTTTTCTCCTGACAAAGTTAAAGTAGACTCTTTTCAACTCTGAGAGATTGATCTCTCATCTTCCCCACCCCAATTCTTGACATAAGTTCTTCTACAAAAAAAATCCTTCAAAACACTGAAGATAGCTATCACATACAACCTCATTGAGTATACTGGAAAATGTTTAACAACTGGCTCTCCAAAAATACAGATTTATGCACATCACACTTGTAAGTTCAGTCATTTTCTGCATCCCTTGCCTAAATGTATATGGTTTTATATTTGGATATATAATTTGATTAAACAAATGTAACTTTTATCCCCCATTAAAATATTTTTGCCATCTTCATTTATAATTTTGCAATATTTAATAGATATCAAAGCCACATAAAGGATTTTTTCCTTTGTTTTTGTTTTAAAATGATAGCGTGATTTATAAAACCAAAGAACCAGCCCACAGCACTATTAATGGCAAATAAAAAAAGGTAGTAGATAACACATTTCATTCTGTGAGAGTAAATGATTTTTATAAAGAATTAATAATGAAAGGAATATTCCTTTATCAAAGTACCATGGTGGTTGTAGTGTCCAAAACAAGATCATCAAGATGAATGGGATGTATACTTGTCAAATGTGGCTAAGAAAAACCTGAAGCAACTGAGACCAATTGGTGAAAAGAAAGGGCCCTGGAGACTTATCTTCTATTCATCTCCACCATCACAAACACTGTCTGACAGCATATCTAGTTTCTCTGATGTACTGTACAAGAAATTCCATGTCTGACACTGGACTTTTTATAGGTGAATACAATTGTTGCTTGTTATGAAATGGTCTCTAGAGGAATTCACAAAGCCTTAGCATCCATTCCAAAAAGAGACAAGTTCTCAAATAAATAGTTGCACACACACACACACACACACACACACAAATAGCCATGGGCTTTTTTTTTGCTTATTGTATGTTTAAAAAAGGAATATAGACATATAGTCAGTCATGTGTGTTTGTTTGTTTGTTTTTAAGAAATATAGGAGACAGGTTTTGTTGTTGTTTTTTTTTTTTTTTTGGTTAGGCTAAAATAGATGGGTTTACTTGAATATTTACACTTGAAAATATAGCCCTGAAAACCTGAAAGTGGACTAGATAATATAATAAAAGTACAGTAGTACTGTAATCAAATCTTATTTCTGCTGTTTGCTTCCTGAGGCTCCTTAAGCCTCAGTTTCCTCATCTGTAAAGTTATAGTAATAAGTTAGATAGCTTCTCAAGTACTTTTCACATTTAGACATTTGAATCTATCATTCGCCAATCAATGCCAATTTCTATTAAAGAAAAAATTAGACATGATGAAATTGTTGTGAACGTATATATATATATATAATAAATTAAATTGTCAAAAATTATTCAATTTGCTGAAAACTCACTGAAAGTAATCCTTGCCAACTCTACATTACTTTATCTGTGACCTTATTCACTTGTCCATCCTAAGATTTCCCATCTTGAGTCATCCTCCTTCTTTATCTTTTGCTACTTTCTCTTTTGAATACAAAATTTTATGTGTTCCTTAAACAGAAAGATAACAGAATGTTCCAGTTATGTTGGAAACCCTTCAGTCTCTCATCTTATCTTTTCCTTCCATTTATTACTTAACCTTCTGGAAAGAGTTTCACACATGACCAACTCTTCTTTAAATTCTTCCAAAATAAATTCCTTCTTTAAGCCTATGAAAAAATTGTTCTCCTTAAACTTGACAGAGTGGGACACAATTAAAGGTTAATTCCCCAGATCCCATTCACTTTGGCTATATAGGTCCCCATAGTGTTACTACCTTTTCCCTTAGTATTCTAGGAGTAAAAAAAAGGAATGGGGAGAGGAAGGGAAGAAGGGAGGAAGGAGATATTAAAAGATTTATTGGCACCTGGCTTCTTTGACTGATTCAGTCCAGGGATTTATGGACTGTGATCCAATGATGGTAGGGTGGAATACCCACACTTATATTAATAAATTCCTTATCACCACATACAATGGATTTGTTTTTTTCATACTTTCTCATCTTTGACTTCTTTGCAGCATTTAATTTTTCTGATAACTTCCTTCTAGATATACTCTCTTACCTTGGGGTTTATGACAATATCCTTTCTTACGTATGACCACTCAGTCTTTCTCTTCACTGACTCCTCATTTTGCCTTTAACTTTGGCCTTTACTAATCTCTTTTCTTCTTGTTCCATATTATTTTCTGTGATTTCAGTTGGCACCCTTTATTCAGATGACTGGAAAAAAATTCAGTTTAACCTATTTATAGCATAGTCCCTATGTTCCAGTTACATATATATATATATATATATATATATATATATATATATATATATATATATATATATATATATATATACACACACACACACACACACACACACACACACACTCACATATATCCATGTATGGATATGTGTGCATGTTATATCAGAGTCCTTATATCACCTCAAGGTCAACATATCCATAACAACTCTTAATTTTCCTATAAAAATTCCCTTTCCTCTAATTACTGTATTCCTTTGATTATACCACTCTTTCTAGGTACCTAGACTAAAAAATTCAGATTGAGCTTTGACTCTTCTACTTCCTTTACTGTTCCTTCCCACATGAACCAAGTCCTGTCAAAAAATATAAGTTGACCCATGCCAACTTTTTCTCTCAGTAATAAAAAAACTTTGTTCACTTGGAATCATTGTACACACATATTAAAATAGGTGGATGGAAGAAAGATAGATAGAAGATAAATATCTACAGTTAGTTGCACAGTGGATAAAGTGATAAACTTAATGTCAAGAAAATGCCTCCTCTGAATTAAAACCTGGCCTCGGACATTTATTAACTATGTGATCCTGGGCAAGTCTCTTAACCTTTTTTGCCTAAATTCCCACATATGTAAAATGAGCTGAGTAAGGAAATAGCAAATTAGTCCTATATCTTTACCAAGAAAACCCAAAAGGTCTCATGAGTTAGACACAACTGAAAAACAACTAAGCAAGGACATATAGGTATCTAAATAGATACATTGGAATGATATAAATACAGATGTAAATATAATTAAATTGTACTGGTGATTTCACTGGTATAAATATCCTCAATGGTGAAACTCCCTTTATCAGTATAGATTAATACTTTTTCTGTAATTTATTATCAAAAAGTTTACTGGGGATCTTGAGAAATTAAATTACTTCAATAGGGTAATGTAGATAGCATATATCTGAGGATAGACTATCCATTATACCATGCTACCATGTTAAATAACATCCCCTAGAGTCCCCCACATAAGAATATAGCATGTTGTATATGGATATAAATAGATATGGATACAGTTGAGATAGGTAGGTAGATAGATCTAATGGCAGGTTATCTCCCACATTTGAATGTAAGCTCCTTAATGGAAGGGACTTTTCTCCCTTTTTAATGGTATCATCAATACTAGAATAGAGTAAATGCTTAATAATTTTAATAAATGTGTTTTCAGGAATCTTTACAGGAACACAGTGTTTACCAGAATACCTGGCAAGTAAGAGGTACTTAATAACATTAATAAATGGGTCATAGGCAAGATGGACATCATAGAGATACCAATCCAGCCCAATACTCCCAATGACTTTAAAATGTGGAAATCAACACTAACCAGCTGTGTGACCCTGGACAAATCACTTGACCCTCATTGCCCTGCAAAAACAAACAAATAAATAAATAATAAATGAATGAATAAATAATTTTAAAAAAACAGGAAAGAAACCACTCAGATACTGCACAGCTACACTTAGCATTAAAAAAAAAAGATTCAGTAGTTCCCAAGATAAAGGAACAGAAGCCTTGGAATAAAATAATCTGGAAGACAAACTAGGATTACAGTAGGTTGCAATAACCTACCAATCAAAACTGTGTATAACTTTCACAGGTAGCACAATGAATAGAGTGTTGGGCCTGGAGGCAGGAAGACCTCAGTTCAAATTGGTCCACATATATTTCTACATATGAGACACTGAGCAAGTCATTTGATTCTGTTTGTCTCAGATTCTTCATCTGTAAAATGAGCTGGAGAAAAAACAGCAAATCACTCCAATACCCTTGCCAAGAAATTCCTAATGGGGACATGAAGAGTTGGATGTGACTGACAATATCAATGACAAAAATGAAATAAAGGACTTTTAAGCATTCCTGATTGGAAAAAAAAAGAGTTGAGTAAGAAATTTCACTTTCAAATACAAAACTCAAGAGAAACATAAAAACATAAACCTAAAAGAGAAATCATAAGGGATTAAATAAGTTTAAATTGTTCATTCCTCTTTGGGAAGATATGCTTATAAATCCAAAGAACTATATGATTATTAGGGTAGTTAATAGTAAACATAGATAGAGGGCATATGTATAAGTTGAGTATGATGGGATGATTTCAGAAAAATAATAAAATTTAGGGCTGAGAAAGTGCTATGCACTGGGAGAAGGGAGAGGAGATAGGAAGAAGAGGGAAATTATCTCATATAAAAGATAGAGCTTTTAAGTGAAGGGGAAGATGGGAGAGGGGTATAGACAGTGCTGGAAACTTATTTTCATGAGAATTGCCTCAAAGAGAGAATAATATACATGCTCAGTTTTACTTGGTGTCTATCTGACACTACAGAGAAGTAGGAGGGAAAAGGAATAAGAAAAGGAAGTGCCTGATGGAAGGGAGGGCAGATTAACTGAAGCAATGGTCAGAAGCACAACAAGCTTTTGCAGAGGTTCAGGATAAAAAGAAAATAAATTGAAGGATAAATAGGGGGGAAAAAGGATGGAGGAAAGTATACCATTAGTAATCACAATTTCAGAGGTGAATGAGAAAATAACCCATAAAATGGAATAAATGAATTAAAAACAGAAGCCAACATTATGTTTTTTACAAGAAACATCTGTAAGAGAATACAAATAAGAATAGAATCTGTTGTGTTTAAGATGATGTTTTTAAAAAAAGCAGAAGCAGCAGTCATCATCTTGGGCAAAGAAAAAGCAAAAAGAAACATAATTAAAACAGATAAACAGGGAAACTACATTTCACCAAAAGGTACCTTAGATAATGAAATAATATCAATATAAATTATATGTGGACCAAAAGACATTAGTATCAAAATTCTTAAGGAAAATGTTAAATGAGTTACAAGAAGAAATAGACCATAAAATTATACTAGTGGGGAAACAGAACTTTACCCTCCCAGGACTAAATTAATCTAAACATAAAATAAACAAGAAAGAAGTTAAGAAGATGAATAATTTTTTTGAAAACTTAGATATGAAAGACCTGGGGGGGCGGGGGAAGGCAGAGCCAAGATGGTGGAGGAAAGACATTAAACACACAGAGCTCCTGACACAATTACCACAAAAACAGCAATAAAGCAAGCCCTGGAGTGGCAACACCCACAAAAAGACAGCGGAGATTATTTTCCAGAATAAGGGGGGGGCCGTACTGGGCTTCAAGATGAATCCAACCCCACAATCCCGCCAACACAAACCCCAAACTTACTCCCAGCCTACTAATCAGTTGCAGCACCAGCATCTTCTGGAAATAAGCTAACCTTCAGGTGAGAGGGCAAAATGGCTGGCCCAGGAGGAGGTAGGGGTGGAAAATACAGGAGTGTCTTCAGGGGATCATTCTTCTAGCAACCCGCGCCTTGGCCAAGCCGGCATCCTTACCTCCTCAGCCACTGGCGTTGGTGGCTGTAGCACAACCA
The DNA here is from genome assembly GCF_019393635.1 of Dromiciops gliroides. NCBI lineage: Eukaryota > Metazoa > Chordata > Mammalia > Microbiotheria > Microbiotheriidae > Dromiciops > Dromiciops gliroides. The sequence continues at coordinate 82,635,585 of NC_057864.1, forward strand.
TGAGCACGAGGTGGCCTGGGGTCCTCAGTCAGCTCTGCTGGGCACAGCAGACCCAGACCCTTGAGGCTGCTGTCAGGGCATTGTGGATATTCCTGCCCTGGGAGAGCTTCCAGGTGTCCTGCCAGGCATGCTAAAAGAGGCCACTGCTTGACTTTTCACAGCAGATCAGAAAGATTTTTGTCTCTTACACAGTACCCAACTCATGGTGAAATAGGTGAAAGGCTTCTCCATTCAAGATGTCTCATTTGGAACAAAGTGGTAGAGTTCAACAAAGGAACTTAGACCAAACTGGACAGAAGGGCAATTAATTTATTTTCTGTTTCTTTAAAAATTAACAGATCAGGGGGCAGCTAGGTAGCACAGTGGATAAAGCACTGGTATTGGATTCAAGAGGACCTGAGTTCAAATCCAGCCTCAGACACTTGACACTTACTAGCTGTGTGACCTTGGGCAAGTCACTTAACCCTCATTGCTCCACAGAAATTAAAAATAAAACATAAAATATTAACAGTTTATTTTCCTCTTCTTACTGTTAAAAATGATTGTTTTATAAAGACGAAAGTATTAAAGGGTGTCTATTCAAAGGTGAAAAAAAATAAAAATAAAAGTTATGATGAACAGGATGCTATTAAAAAAGCCTGGAAAGACTTACATGAACTGAAGCAGAGTGAAATGTACGGAATACAAAATAACAGCAATAGTGTAAGAAGATCTGCTGGGAAGCATGTAGTTGTTTTCAGCAAGGCAATGATCCCATATAACCCTGGATGACTTATGATAATTGCAACCCATCTAAAGAGAAAGAACTGATGGTATCTGAAAACAGATGGAAAGACATTATTTTAAAATTTTTTTTCTTTGACAATTCCTTAATCTGGAGTTTTGTTTTTTAACTGTTTTTTCAAACAACCTAACTATTGTGGGAATGTTTTCCATGACTACTTATGTATAACTTATATTGAATTCCTTGAGTTCTTGGGGGGTACAGGGTAGAAAGGGAGGGAGGAAGAGAAGTTGGAACACAAAGTTTTAAAAAATTGATGTCAAAATTTGTTTTTACATCTATTTTAGAAAATAAAATTCTAAACAAGAAAAAAAAAGAAAGCCCTCTAGAGAAAAATGAATGTGAATAAAAAGGAATATACCTTTTTCTCAGCTGTACATGACAACTTCAAAAACAAAATGACCAAGCAATAGCCCCTAAACACCTCAAAACCAAATGCAAAAAAAGAAAATAAAATTTACATGAAATAAAGAGCCATGGAAAGGTAGGCTGAAACTTAATTGGAAACTAAATGATTTCATTCTAAAGGATGAGTGGGTCAAACAACAAATCATAGAAACAATCAATAACTTCATCCAAGAGAATGACAATAATGAAAACATAGCAAAATCTATAAGGAGATCAATGAATTAGGCATGCAACTTAAAAAGCTAGAAAAAGAACAAATTAGAAATCCCCAATTAATTACTAAATTATAAATCCTGAAAATTAAAGAACTTAATAAAATTGAAAGCAAAAATCTAGAGAATTAATCAATAAAACTAAGAGCTTGTTTTATGAAAAATCCAATAAAACAGGTAAACCATTGGTTAATCTGATAATAAAAAAAGAAAACCAAATTACCAGTATCAAAAATGAAAGGGGTGATTTCACCACCAATGAAGTGGAAATTAAAGCAATAAATAGGAACTATTTTGCCCAACTGTATGCCAATAAATTTGACAATCTAAATGAAATGGATAAATATTTACAAAAATACAAACTGCCCAAGTTAACTGAAGAGGAAATAAAATCCTTAAATAAGCCCATATCAGAAAAAGAAATTAAACATGCCATTAATGAACTCCCTAAGAAAAATTCTACAGGGCCAGATGGGTTTTCAAGTGAATTCTACTACACATTTAAAGAAAAATTAATTCCAATATTATTCAAATTATTTGGAAAAATAGGTGAAGAAGGAGTTCTACCAAATTTCTTTTATGACACAAATATGGTGTTAATACCAAAACTAGGCAAAGCCAAAAGAGAGAAAGAAAATTTTAGACCAATTTCCCCAACGAATAATGATGCAAAAATCTTAAATAAGATGTTAGCAAAGATCAACAGCAAGTGATCACCAGGAAAATGAAGTATGACCAGGTGGGATTTGTACCAGGAATTCAGGGCTAGTTCAACATTGGGAAAACTATTAACATAATCAACCACATCAATAAGAAAACTAACCAAAATCATATGCTTATATAAATAAATGCAGAGAAAGCTTTTGACAAAATACAGCACCCATTCCAAATAAAAACACTAGAGAGCTTAGGAATAGATGGAGCCTTCCTTAAAATAATAAGCACTATCTACCTGAAAACATCAGCAAGCATTATATGTAATGGAGATAAGTTAGAGGCTTTCCCAATAAGATCAGGGGTGAAAAAGGGATGTCCATTATCACCTCTCTTATTTAATATTGTACTAGAAATGTTAGCTTTAGGAATCAGAGAAGAAAAAGTAATTAAAGGAATTAGAATGGGCAAAGAGGAAACAAAACTATCACTCTTTGCAGATGACATAAATGGTATACTTAGAGAATCCTAGAGAATCAACTCAAAATTTACTTGAAACAATTAACAATGTTAGCAAAGTAGCAGGATATAAAATAAATCCAGCAAGAGATAGAAAGTGAAATTCTATTTAAAGTAATGGTAGACAATATAAAATACTTGGGAGTCCACTTGCCAAGAAAAAGCCAGTAACTCTATGAATACAATTACAAAACACTTTTCACACAAATCAAGCCAGATTTAAATAATTGGAAATATATCAATTGCTCATGGATAGGCTGAGCTAATATAAAAAATGACAATTCTAACTAAATTAATGTATTCAGTGCCATACTAATCAGACTACCTAAAAATTATTATATAGAGCTAGAAAAAATAATAACAAAATCAATCTGGAAAAATGGAAGGTCAAGAATATCAAGGGAACTAATGAAAAAAATCCATTGGAAGGTAGGCTAGCTGTACCAAATCTGAAGCTTTACTATAAAGCAGCAGTCATCAAAACTATCTGGTACTGGTTAAGAAATAGAGTGGAGGATCAATGGAATAGGTTAGGCACAGGAGATAACAATAGTAAATGACTTTAATAATGTACTGTTTGATAAACCAAAAGACTCCAGCTTCTGGCATAGTAATTCAGTATTTGACAAAAACTTCTGGGAAAACTGGAAGAGAGTATGAAAGAAACTAGGCATAGACCAACATCTAAATAAAATATGGTCAAAATGGGTACATGATTTAGACATAAAAGGTGATACTGTAGGTAAATTAGGAGATGAAGGAATAGTTTACCTCTCAGATCTTTGTAAAGGAGAAAAATTCATGACCAGACAAGAGATAAAGAATAATCTGAAATGCAAAATGGTTGATTTTGACTGCATTAAATTTAAAAGTTTTTGTACAAACAGAAGCAGTGCATCCAAAATTAGAAGGGAGACTGAAAACTGGGAAACAATTTTTACAGCCAGTACTTCTGATAAAGACATCATTTCTAAAATATATTGGGAACTAAATCAAATTAATAAGAATCCAAGTCATTCCCCAATTGAAAATGATGAAAGGATATGAACAGGCAGTTTTCTCATGGAGAAATCAAAGCTATCTATTGCCATATGAAAAATGCTCTAAATCACTATTGATTAGAGAGATGGCAATTAAAAGAATTCTGAGGTACCACCTGACACCTATCAGATTGGCTAATACATCAAAAAAAGAAAATAATCAATGTTGGAGAAGCTGTGGGAAAATCAGAACAACATTGTTGGTAGATCTGTGAAGTGATCCAACCATTCTGGAGAGCAATTTGGAACTATGCTCAAAGGGCTATAAAGCTGCGAATACCCTTTGACCCAGCAATACCACTATTAGGACTTTTTTCCAAAGCAATCATAAAAAAGGGAAAAGGACCCACATGTACAAAAATATTTATAGCTGCTCTTTTTGTGGTGGCAAGGTATTGGAAATTGAGGGGATGCCCATCAAATGGGGAATGGCTGAACAAGTTGTGGTATATGAATGTAATGCATTACTATTGTGCTGTAAGAAATGATGAGCAGGCATATTTCAGATAAACCTGGAAAGACTTGCATGAACTGATGCTGAGTGAGATGAGCAGAACCAGGAGAACACTGTACACAGTATCAACAACATTGTGTGTTGATCAACTGTAATAGACTTTATTCTTCTCAGGAATATAGTGGTCCAAGATAGTTCCAAAGGACTCATGATGGAAAATGCTCTCCAAATCCAGAAAAAAAAGATCTATTGAATCTGGATGCAGATCGAACTGTACTATTCCTATTGTTTTTGTTGTTTTTCTTTCTGAGATTTTTCCTTTTTGCTCTGATTCTTCTCTCATTACATGACTAATGCAGAAATATGCTTAATGTGATTGTACATATGTAACCTATATCAGACTACTTGCTGTCTTGGGGAGGTGGGAGGGAGGAGATGGAGGGAGAAAAATTTGAAATAAGAAATCTCATAAAAACAAATGTTGAAAACTCTCTCTACCTGTAACTGGAAAATAATAAAATATTTATATGGGAAAAAAGTGAATTAATGGGGCAGCTTGGTGGTGCAGTGGATAGAGCATCGGCCCAGGAGTCAGGAGTACCTGAGTACAAATCCGGCCTCAGACACTTGACACTTTATAGTTGTATGACCCTGAGCAAGTCACTTAACCCTCACTGCCTTGCCCCCAAACCAACTACAACAAAAAAAACACAAGGTGAATAAAATGATCAGAACTGAATATGAACAGGGCCTCTATACATCCTTGAATCAATAAAAGTCATTATGTAAGAGACTTCATCAAGCCCTAAGCACTTAGTATTAAAGGGAAGTTATCTGAGAATAAATATTTAAAAGCAAAATGAAATCAATCTGACCTGTGGAAGAGAAGGGAGATATCAAGGAGTCTTTATCTCTATGCTAATAGAAAGGAGGTAAATTCTGTGAAAAGTTTCACTCATTACCCAGTTTCTTCTCCTATCTACACTCACAGAAAGTATAATAAACTCTGTTCTTTCTTTAACTAAATATGTATTTTTCCCCTCAATCATCAATAGGCCAGGGGTTAAATAAAGGAAGATATAAAAGTAAATAAGGTTAGGAAGAAAACCCATCCCCTGGGAAGGTGTTGGAAATTTTCATAAATAAGGCTTCAGAGTCATTCAGACTAAAGTAATACCTTTTCATTAAAAGAATCTCCTGAAAGTCAAAGAAGGAAAACAAGTGAATCTTAAGGGCCAATTCATTGTCTCTAAGCTTAAAGAAGCTAATTAGGGTAAGTGCCTATTGCACCAAGATGGTGTTTCCTCAAAGAGAGTTCCTTATGCCAAGGAAATCATAGGTCCATTCTCATCCTGTGTCCTTCATACAAATGAAGTTATTGTTATCTCTGGTAATATTGTAATAAGTAAGCAGGTCATCTATGAATATCCACATTGGCCAATAAAAGAAACTGAACTACCGAGAGGTTTCTTTTTTTTTTTTTATTTCACCTCATCCACTAAGACCCAAGTCTCTTGATTCCTAGTTTTGGTTTCTTTCTAATTATCCATATTATGGGCTAACACTCAGTTTTTGCAAAACCCAGAAATAAGCCACAAACACACAAGTGTGAGTTTCTTTTTATAACTAGTTTGCATATTTACCAACAAGAGCACCCAATTTCATGGTCTATGACTGTGCCAAAAATTATTTAACATTGCTACATTCATCTTCAGGCTCCAAATACAAACACAAACATTATATGAGTCAGAGACTATTTTAGTTATGCTACTGAGTCAAAGGCCACAGAGGTGATTTGTTTGCTGCTATATTCTTATGTAGATACACTATAAATATGGAGAAATCCTGCCTCATTTTTCATAGAAAACTATTTCTGTAATCTACTCATTTCTCAAGCATTTATAAATGTTGCTTCCCTAAAAGAATGTAAGCCATTTGAAAGTAGGCTTTATTTTTGTTTTTGATTTTAATGTTTTATCCTTATCTTATCCTCAGTGCCTAACACAGTAGCTGGCACAAAGTCAATGCTTAAGAAATGTTTATTGGGGGCAACTAGGTGGTACAGTGGATAAAGCACCATCCCTGGATTCAGGAGGACCTTAGTTCAAATCTGGCCTCAGACACTTGACACTTATTAGCTGTGTGACCCTGGTCAAGTCACTTAACCCTCATTGCCCTGCAAAAAAAAATGTTTATTGTTTCATTTAATAATACAAAATGTCATGTTATCTTGAAGACATCATTCTGTGACATGATCTGCTATATACATAATGAAAGAATCTACTACCTATCTGTTACCTTATCTGGGTATTCAGAAAAACCAGGAGGAAAGTTTACCATGTCACATTGGGGAAACTGTGAAGATATTATAATGATCCCAAGTTATTTTCTTCAGTAAAAACAAAAAGAAATATTTGTGTTTTATAGATGAATGATCGATAATCATTATAATCATCTTGGTGTTTCAATGATAAATGAAAATGAGTAAAAGGATGAAATGAAGGTTTCTATGGAACAGAATGGTTTTGTGGGAAGAAATCTGGATTCAGAATTAGATAACCTGATTTTGGATCCTGGTTCTGCTACTTATTATCTGTGTGACACTGGGCAATTAATTTATACTATGTAGGCTTTCCTTTTCTTCCTCACCCCACCCTACCCCTTATAAAATGAGGAAGCTGGATTCTATTGCCTTTAAAATTCTCTGCTACTCAAAATTTCTGATCCTATGATCTTGAGTTTGTTAGACAGATCATCTATTGAGGATTTATGACAAGAAAGAGAAAAGAATATTATAGAAAGGGAAGACAGAAAAGTATAGAAATCTACTTAAACAGGAGGCATCCCCTCATTGATATGATCAGGCAAAGTTCCATTAAATGAATTCCTTTGTAAAAATTTGTCTCTGGAAGAGTTGCTCTATGGCAAATGAAATACAGCAGTAGGTTTAAGGAGACCTAAGCTCAAGCTCTAAAATGATATTGTGATTCATTTAAAAGTGTTTTCTAATTGAAATTGTATGTCATTATACCAACTCTGTGCATTTCCACTTGTGATAAAATAATGGAATTTGGCAGACACCTAGGGTCCCCAGCTGATTGATTTAGTATTGTTCGAATTGGGTGAGAATGAGAAACTGACAAAGTAAGTACCTACTTGGGGATGATTAGATGGAGGCCACACCTGGCCAGCCCTGAGTGACATGGTGTACTACTGACATCAGCAGGGGACCACTCTCAGCCAACTAGCTTGAAGGACCTCCCCTTTGGGGGAGGGAGAGAGAAAGGAGGAAGGGGAATGCTCGCTCTAAGGAGCTCTCTCTTTTCCTTTTGGTGAGCTTCGGGAGTGAACCAGAGAGAGATTGTACAGCTGACTCTCATTGAAACTACAGATCCCAGGTGGTAAGTTTGTGGAAGTGAGGCCAGCTCTTCGAGCTAGCTGAGCTGGAAGCAAGTTTAGGGTTTGAGTCAGCCTTTGTTAGAGCCAGGGGGCTTATTCGGTTTCTCTTCCCCTATTCCCGTGTCGCTGGCTTCATTAACTTCACTTTCGTTGTAAAATTTGTTATCATTAATAAAACCTAGTTTGTGGAAAAGGGGCTGTTAATCTCATTTCTTATTAGCCTGTGAGAAATAACTAAAAAAGGCAATTTGGAAGAAAGGAAAATTTGGACCTAGAGATCTCTCATTATTTTCTGATCCCCAATATTATAGCGGGCCACCCAGTTAACTCTCCCCATAATAAATTTGGCCCTTACACATTGGATGTCCCCTCTTGCTTGTACACTCCTCCTTTTTAGCTCCTGGTATCCTTGGATTTCTAAAAACCTCATGCTAAATTTTACCTGTTTAAAAAAAGCTTTTCCCAGTTCTTCATAATGCTAGTTCCTTTCTGCAGAGATTATGTTCATTTTTTCCTCTACATATCTTGTTTTTCCATAGTTGTTTGTATATTGACTCTCCCATTAGGCAATGAGCTCCCTGTCAGTATGCACTATTTTTGTATTTATTTGTATCCTCATTGCTCTTCACAATATATTTTACAAAACATGATTAATAAATGTGGTGGGCTTTCCTTTTAATTTTTACTCTCCATCTATGACTGTTATAGATTAAAATATCTATAAACACCAATAACTTTATCATATTTTTAAAATGTGATTTAGGCATTGCATGATGTCAAAGAACTCTTTCATAGCTAAATTTTCCCATGTTTTCTGTGAGGTTGTCATGATAAAGTATCTAATCAATACCAAGTCTTCCTAAATTCACAGACAGAAACTGATTTTATCTATGTTGCAGCTCTAAGGTGAAAAGACAAGAAGATTGAGTTTGCAGGTGCCCAGAAAAGAAATTCACTGGGGTTTTCAGCTGTCTTGCTTTTTTAAGTGTGTACTTTCTGAGGCTGAAATTTCACTTGATTTTTCCATTTTTATTTCATTTTATTTCTTTGGTATTGTTTTAGTACCAATGGGAAAATACATTTGTGTTCCTTAGGATATGTGAAAGAGGGCACTGGGTGCTTCTCCTGACCTCAGGTATTCTCTGCAATTCCCTCTTCAATTGCTATTTACTAAACAGGCAGCTGCTCCAGCTATTTTGTTGATTGATGTCTTGTTTCACTGAAAACATAAGTGAACAGGAAATGCTCCTTTAGGAATATAGCTCAATATATTACAGACTGTGCTTTTATGGCTCTAATTGTAGCACGGTCAGCTTTCTATCAAACCAGAGTGGGCAGTGAGTCTTTCACACTCACTGACCAGCTAGCAGAAGCCAAAATTAGTATGTTTCCTCAGGGAAGCTACCTTATGGAAGAATGCAAACCAAGCATTACATCTCAATGCAAAGATTTCTTGTTGTCGTTGTTGTTGTTGAGTCTTATTTTACTTACATTGTCATCTGGTCAGTGATAAAGGAATGTTTTCTACCATCCCCTAAACTTGACCATGAGCCTCTATGAGCTTTAGTACTTTGTGGTGAGTACTAAAATTGTACAACCCCATTAAAGAGAATTAATGCTTTAACATTCTTCCTAAGAACCTTGAAATTAATTCTATAATTACAATAATAATGATGATGGTGGTGGTGATAATGATGACAATAATGATAATAATCAAGATAATAGTTAGTATCAATTGGGAAATCATTGGTTTTCCTTGGTGTATGTGAAAAAGGGTACTGGATATTTCCCCTGACCTCAAAGTATTCTCTCTACAATTGCTTCTTACTAAGACAATTTGTAAAAAAATATTTAACTAGAGAATTTTTTTAAGCTACTATAAATAATTTGTGTCTTAATCCTGGGGGAAATATGAAGTGATGAACTGGGATGAGATCTGGATTCAAAAACCAGTGTTCACGTCTCACTTATGATACATACTGGCTTGCATGACCTGAGCTAGTAACTTCTTAGTTAACTGAATCTCTAGGCAGCTCTCTAAGTGCATAAATTGTAGATTAGGTGATGGCTTAAATTTGTAAATGATGCTTTGTGAGAATTCGCTATGCCAGTTAAATTATAATTCCAGTAAAAAACAAAAGATGGAAAATGACAATTGATAATAAAGATTAAGTTCTCACAGGCTTATTTAGATTTAAGGAACAGAGAATCTAGTAAGAAATCCTTCTTGTGGATCACTCAGAGCCCATTTTCAGCAGAAAGCACAAAGAATTCTGTTCAGAAAACCTTAAAAGCCTTCAGAAACTTTATTGTTAATTTAGTCCTCAGAGGGCTTCAATTCAACAGCCCTATAACTAGAGGAAGCCAAGGAACTCTATTAGCATTTCTGTTCTTTGAAGAAAAGACAGATAGTCCATCAGTCTGAAAGAACAGTGACATAAAATTACAAAAGAAAATACTTAGGTTCCACAGGGATTTATTGTTATTCAATTTAGAAATATCCCTAGGGCAGTTCTCTTCACTGTGAAGAATTGGTTCTTAGGTTAGTATGTGAAATTAGAAAGGCAGTAAAAGAGTTTGCATTAAATATTTCACACTCTGGAAAGTTCCTCTTTGGAGATTTTTGGTAACAGAATTTATCAGATCTTTTACATGAGATGGAGATTAAAAATATCCTCCCTTTTCCCCCTCCCAATTCCCCATTAAGAAACAGAGGCTTTAAATCAGGAAAACTATCACGGGCTGTGCTTAGGAATTTCTAAATGCTTGCTGTATGAGAGCATTAAAGATGTCTATAGTACCTCTCTTCATGGCAAATCACAATGTTAGGGGGCTTTTTCCTATGACTCTGGCAGTATGATGCTCATGAAAAATCACTCTCAATTACAACCTAGCCTAAGAAAAGAGATCTTTTTTTCTTCATTCTAGCACCTGACATGTAGAACCTTCTGGTAAGTAAAAAAAAAAACACATAGCATGATCTGGATAACATGTAAGCTCTGTCAATTTTTGGTTTTATGCCTGTCTACTACTAAAGAAAACAGATCAGAGAAATTATTTTCATAATATCTCCTACAGGAAAAACCAAATCAGAGACAGACAGGAAAAACATAATACCAATTTATCTATCCCAAGAACAAACAAGCATGAGTCATGCAGAGACCCCTTCCAAAGAAGGAGCTAAAGACTCCCTCTTTCTGAGGGATACAAATCATGAAAAAAAATCAGCCTAAAAGCAAATATTATGATAAGAATGGATGTAATACAAATCAATTTAACAATTTCAGTTTTAAAGGGAATGTAGGAAATACCAATCAGTTTGATAATTTGACTTAATGGAAAAGAAAAAAAGGATTTGACAAGGAAAAGGATGCCCAGATATTTTTACAAGATAGGGACTTACTATCCTGGGGAAAGAAGTCAGCATATAGGAACTTATCTAATACCTATCTGGGTTCAGTTTGAAATTCAGTTAAAGGTCATTTTTCTCCTATTAATTCAGGGTTTCAGCTCCATCAAATTCATCATAACATGCTCAAATTAAAGACTGGTCTTTTTCTTAGAAATCTCTCTCTCTCTCTCTCTCTCTCTTGGAATTACTATAGACTTGGAACCTCTTTGGTTTAGAGATTTTTTAAAATCCTTCTTCCTCTCTGTCACTATCCCATTGATGTTAAATTATAACATTAATGTTCTTGCTTTATCATTCTTAGCAATCTTCTATTTGTGTACTACATTTGATATCCCTTTGGGTTCTTCACTAGGAAGCTAGGTGTTATTGTCACGGGTTGGGGGAGGGAAGGAAGAAGTGGTTCTGGATATCTCTCTATTAAAGAATTACCTTCTTGCACACACATTCCAATCAGAATTAAAGTAGTTTTTGTTAGGTGCAAGGGAACGTGGCCTGTAGGAAAGTCAAAGACTTAGCCTCTCAGGGAGGAGGTTTAAAAAAAACAAAACATTTTTCCTTGTAGAGACAGAGGGAAAGCAATACCTTTATAGAGGATAGATAGAGGTGGGGGTGAGGTTGACTTGAAAAGGAAAAGTTACAGCCTTTGGGGGTGGGGACACCTGAAACAGTTGGTATCATTCTTCCTGAGCCTTTGGAGGTGGGGATGCTAGAAAGGTTCCTCAGTGCAGGGGTCAGAAATACTTCTGGTATGATAATCCAGACCTCTGTGATTGTCTGTCTCCTGGCTCCAGTCAGGTAGTAAGCACACCAGCACACCTGGTTACTATTTACCTACCTGCTATAAATTTTTATAGCTCCTTAATTCCTAGGTATCTGTCCTGTTATTTGATTGATTAACCTTTTTGTTCCTCACAGAGAGAGCCCCTTCTTATGGATTCTATGTGTTGGAGGGACTTGTGACCTAGACCATAAGGCTAGCTCTCCCAAAGAATTGGATGCTCATCACAAATCTCGTAAAATAAAAAGATATTTATTAGGCAAGAGGAATAATGACCAGGGAACAGATCACCATGGTGACAGTGCCACTGGAGAAAGAAATGACCTAGTCTTTTGAATCTTTACAAAACAAAGCAGAGGAAAGGGCAAGATAACTGTGAGGGGATCTTTGAATAATGGAGTATCAGTAGGATATGCAGCATCTATTAATATCCTGCATTTCATCTTGGAGACTTTGATATTGCTTATCAACATACCAAGGTCATACTCTGCCACACCTTGTTCCTGAGGTGTTTTTCCCTTTGGAAAGTTTTAAGGATTCCTTGGGGGTTGGAATCTTTAGGTGTCTTGGGGTCCCACTGCATTCCCATAACATATGCCCAGCTCATCATAGTGGGTGAGAAATGTGCACCTGGAGTCAAGAAGACCAGAGTTTAAATCCCACTTCAGACACTTTCTATTTTTATGTTGTTCAACCTCTCCCAGACTCGGTGTCCTCATTTGTAAAATGGGAATAATAACATTGACCTCACAAGTTTGTTTTGTGTATCAAAGGAGATACATGCGTATCAGTTTGTAAATTTTAAAGTGCTATAAAATACTTGCTATTATTAGCATTATTATTAACAAGTTATATGATCATGGAAAATTTACATACCCAGGATTTGGAATTAAAGGATGTCTGTTTAAGTTTCAGTTCTTCCACTTATTATATGTAATGATATTGTAGAAGTCACTGAACTTATGTGGGCCTTCTTTTTCTCATCAAGAAAATATAAGGGTTTGAACTTGTCAACCTGGAATTTAATAAAAACAGTCAATACAACAAAACCAAGGTCTTTAATCTGGGCAGAGCAGTTATAGCTCTTGGTAGCAAGTGATGAAATACCCCAAAAGGGCACTGGGAACAGGGTTTATATAGTGTGCTAAGACAGAAAGAGTGACAAGACTGCCTTTGGATGGAGTAAATATCTCAGAGTTACGCTACATAAGTTATTTTACATAACAAGATAAAATACATGAAGGAAGCTTGGGAACCTCAAGGATGGGGAGATTTAGGGGTGGGAGGTTACCAAGTAATAAGAGGGCAGTGATAATGTCTGGTTAGCCCCAGGCAATTCATTGCCTGGAAACCTTAATTGTGTTTGTCAAACTAAAACAATTGTATAGAATTTTTGAGGGCATCTAGACTAGCCATAAACTAAACAAGAATTTTCTCTTCTCATGCCCCCCCCAAAATTATCCATATTTTAAAAATTGAATTCTTTAATCTTTGCAATTCTACTTCACAGTTTTTCAGTTGTTTTTTCCTTCTTATACTGTAAATCTCAAAACAAAACAGTATGTTATTACAGTATCAACTAGTGATTAATATATATATAACATTATATATAGGATATAGCATATAGAGTATTTTACACAATTAATATATGACACATACATACTGATGTATTACAATGTTATCATTTTTTGTTGTTTTCAAAACAATGGCCAAGACACCATGCTAGGCACTGAATGAAATAGAAAGCAAAGTAAAATAGGACCCTTGCCCTTAAGGAGATTTCAGTACAGTCAGGATAAGACCATAGCACAAATAACAAGAGTAAAGATTCAAATATGCTGTGTACATTCTTGACTTGCAATACCTTGATCATAGCAATATATCAGAAATTTTAATATTTTTGTACTGGATTGTTTTGGTTGGAATCACTAAAATTGATAACATTCAACTAATGTAAGGATAGTGATTAAATCATAATTCAAATACCACCTTCCCTCATGAAGTGGTCTAAAAACCTTCTATCAATGGCGACCTAAAGCTCCTTAAGAAAATGTTAATTGCATATTGTTTACATGGTTCCAATGCTTCCAAATGCCATTTCTCCAATATACTTTTTAGAGCATACCAAATAAATTAGACAGAACAGCACCCAGGCTTCCTTATTTAATGGCAGAATGCTGGTTTTCATTTGACTTGCCACTTGAAAACAAAGCTAATGTGTGCTCATAAAGTCAACATTGTTTTACTTCCACAGGATTACAAATAGAATAAAAAAATAAAGTATCAAAAATATCAATGTGGTAAACCTTCCAAAATGTCACTGATTAGGTTGATACTTCCTTTACAAAATTTAGCTGATGGTGGAATGATTGTGTTTAACATCTTTTCCAATGAAATGCTTTACCTCCCTATACATTTGAGATAGGCCAAAAAAAATATGGAAAAGAGAAGCTCAATAAGATATTGCATGTCTCGGGGCTTTTGTCTTGCTCTTACTATATTATTGCTTTACCTCAGGGAATGTATGTTTAATGCCACTTGGTTTGAAGTTAAAATATTTCTATTTTAGGTTATAGACAATTAGGTATATGTCAGAAAATCAAGCAAGTTTTCCAGTGCTCCAAATGAACTGTTTTTCAACTGCTTTGAGTTGTTGCACAGAATCCTGACTTAATAAATGCAAGTAAATAGTGAACCTAAGATGAACTTCAGGATTCTTTGTATCTTTAGGGTTTTATTTGCAAAGATACCACCATTTCCTTCTCCAGCTCGTTTCACAGATGAGGAAATTGAAGCAAACAGGGTTAAATGTCTTCCCTAGAGTCATATAGCTAGTAAGTATCTGAGGCTAGATTTGAAATCAGGTCTTCCAGATTCCAGGTCTGGCACTCAATCCATGTTCTTTCCACCGTGCCATCTAGTAATTGAGTGTGTGCCTGTCCTCTGGAGATTATCTTTGGTAATTTTTATAAGATTCATCACTAGAAATTTGGAAATCAAAGTGATGATATTCAATTTATTTATTTATTTATTTACCTATTCATTCATTCACTAACTTATTTATTAACAGATTTTTTTGTCTATTGGAATTGAAAACAGTGCAAGATACTGGAAATAGCATTAAGTTTAAGTTCAGAAGACCTAAGATCTCCATTTATTCAGTGTTTCAACTACACAAGTTGCTGTGCAATACATGAATGAGTTAATTGGAAGCTAGATGATCAATGGTTGGGAATTCCATTCAGGAAATTCTTGATTAGGTATAGTTTGGTTTAAACAACACAGTATCAGAGGAATTTCTTAAACTTTGAGTTTCTATATAACATGACCCCTCAAATCATAGCCTTAACACCAACTGTACAATCATGGATAAATACCTAAAAAATAATTTTCTTTTCTGTTAAATTTAGGTAATCATATTGTACCACTTTTGTTATATTGTTGCTGTGAGGAAAGTATTTCTTAAGCCTTAGAGTGCTGTAGAGATTTCAGATATCCCTTTCTTATTTTCAGAAATCTATTCTACGGTATGTATCTGAATCAACGGTCAGTGAAGAGAATATCCTTGCAAAACAAACAAAATTCTTACCAAAATTCAATATATATTTAAAATCTTCCCATGATTATTCATCAAGGAGTGGTTAGATCAGAGGTATAAGAACTGAACTTTATTTTTAAAATATTAAAAAGTAGCAACATTTAAAATTTGAATAAAGAGTTCAAACCAATGCTATGCGGGCAATATGATTTATGTATGTAAGGCAAGGAGCTAGGATTACAACTCAGAATAGTCTATCTAGCAGAAATGATTATAATCTTTGAACAAAACTGAGGACTTGCAAGCAATTCTGATGAAAAGATCAGAGCTGAATAGAATTTTTTGCTTTTAAATACAAGACTCAAGATAAACAAAATTGTAAAACAGGAAAGAAAATCAAGAGCACAATGTCAGGGCAGCTAGATGGTACAGTGGATAGAGCACTGGCCCTGGAGTCAGGAGTACCTGAGTTCAAATCCGGCTTTAGACATTTAACACTTACTACCTATGTGACCCTGGGCAAGTCACTTAACCCCAATTGCCTCACTAAAAAATTTTTTTAAAAAGAGTAAACTGTTCATATTTCTGTATGGGAAGATTATACTTGTAATTCCTGAGAACTTTATCATTATTAAAGAAATTAGGAGTGTATATAGACAAAGGATGTAAGTGCGAGTAGACTATGATGGGATTATTTCCAAAAATAAAAATAAAGGGTAAGGAACAACTCTGTGGTGTTCACACATCTAAACGTTTGGCTAATATGAGAGAATGAGGAAAATGACAAATGTTGGAGGGGTATGTGGGGAAATTTAAACATTAATTCACTTTTTTTTTTTTTTTTTTTTTTTTTTTGCGGGGCAATGGGGGTTAAGTGACTTGCCCAGGGTCACACAGCTACTAAGTGTCAAGTGTCTGAGGCCGGATTTGAACTCAGGTACTCCTGAATCCAGGGCTGGTGCTTTATCCACTGTGCCACCTAGCCATCCCCCATTAATTCACTTTTGGTGGAGTTGTAAACTAATTAAACCCTTCTGAAGAGCAGTTTGGAATGATGTCCAAAAAGCTTTAAAATTTTGCATATCTTTTGATCTAGCAATATGGCTACTAGGTCTGTATGCCAAACAGATGAAAGAAAAGGGAAAACAACCCATTTATACAAAAATATTTGTAGCAGCTCTTTTTGTGGTGGTAAAGAATTGGAAATTGAGGGGATGACCATGAATTGAGGAATGGCTGAACAAGTTGTGGTTCATGATTGTGATATAATATTATTGTTCTATAAAAAAAAATGAGCAGAATGCTTTCAGAAAATTCTCTACAAATTCACATAGATTGATGCAATGTGAAGAGAGCAGAACTAGGAAAACATAGTACACAGAAACTGTATTATTTTACAATGATCAGTTATGAATGGTTTTGCTATTCTTGGCAATACAATGAGCTATGAAAAATGTTATGCACTTCCATAGAAATAACTGATGGAGTATGAATGCAGATTGAATCATACTTTTTAAAACTTAATTATTCTTGAACTTTTCTTTTTCTTTCTTTTTTTTGGTATATGTTCTTTTTTGCAATATGGCTAATTTACCAAAGTTTTGCATGATTGCATATGTATAATCTATGTCAAATTGCCTTCTCAAGAAAAGGGGAGGGGATAGAGGGAGGGAGAAGATATGGAAAACAATTTTTTTTAAATAACAAAAGTTATTTTTTTGTTAACATGTAATTGAGAAAAAATAATAAGTAAATATAACTCTTTCCAAACATGGAAGCAATTTGCATGGAAAGAATATGGAAATTCTTTCCAAATTGGAATGACTTCCAGACATTGCTCCTGATTGTTCCCTTTGGGATTAAACAAGAAAAAAAAGTGTAATATCTCCTCCACTTGATAGTCCTTCAAAAACTTGAAATAATCTATCATGACTCTGCCAAATTCCCCCATCCCATCTTTTCATTTCCATACTAAACCCATTTCTTTCAATGTATCCTCATAAAATATACCCTGGAGTATCTATATCACCCTAGCTGATATCCTCAACTCACATTCCATAATACTCTAGACACATTACTTGTTAGCTATCTCCTTAAATTGTGGTACCCAGAAATTGATATAACACTCCAAATGAGGACTGACAATGGAAGAGCCTTTTTCCTGAACACTCTATATCTTAATGCAATTTGAGATTCTGTTAATTTTTTTTAAAACCATGCAACAATGTTGATTGATAAAGAACTTATAGTTCACTAAAATCCCTGGGTCTTTTTTCAGAATAATTGCTGTGTAAACATACCTCAGGAATCTTTCATTTGTAAATTGATCATTTGTACCTGAATATAAGACCTCGACTTTTTCCCAATTGAATTTCATCTGATTTCATTCATCTCATTGCATTAACCTCTCAAGATAGTTTGGGAATGTGTCTCTGTAGATCAACATGTTAGTTATCCTTCCCAGCTTTGGTCATGAAAAATTGACAAATATGCCTTTATCCATATAATTGTTCAATATGTTAAGCAGCATAGGGCCAAGCACGTATCCTTAGGTAGTCATTTGGAAACTTCATAACACATCATCGCCTAGCCATCAACAAACAACTCTGCTTTGTGTTTGGTCATCTAGTTCAGAAGCAATCTATTTTAAACTATTACCTTTTTTCCTTTCCTTCACAATAACAATATGAGGTAATTTATCAAAATCTTTGTGAAGGTCCTAGTAAACTGTTTCCACAGTCTTCTTTTAATTTATTACACATAGTATTTCCTCTAAACTCTCCATGACTTCTCACAAGTTGTTCTCCACATATCACTACTATCCTCCAAAGATCAGCTCAAACATGCTTTTCTACATGTGACCTTTCCTGATCTCAACTACTAGAACCTCTCCTCCCTAAAAGTCATGTGTTTATGAACTTATTTTGTTTATATCTCATGCATACTTATGTAAAAGGATCATGTCTTCACCAATAGAATGTAAATTTCTTAAGGTTATTTATTGTTTTTGCTTTGTAACATGATCCACCCAATCCCCACCCATTTAACTATAAGAACCAAATGGAGTGTCTAAGTTCCAATAAACATGGCCATTACCTTGTAACAATCCCATGGAGACAGAGAGTATTACAATTTACCTGTTGTTCTCCCAGTGCCTATATTACTGAATCACAAGCTATCTAGGAACAAGCTAACTGAACTTCTAGTTTTTAACCTTTTTCTTCTCCATTCTCCTCAACTATACTCCACTCATGCTCATACCAACCCTCCTTATTTCTATTACAATACTCTCTGAAATTCTCATTCCATTAATGAATAAATTTCCCTTCATTCTGGAAATGTTCCTTTTATACTCCTATCTATTTGCTATCACCAAGACCTGGCTTCACCCAGATGATAGTCAATATTAGATGATACTATTGCCATCTGCTATTTAACTTTACTCACATTTCCTGACATACTGGTCATAAAAGGGAAGTTGGCATGTCCTTTATTCTGTATTAAATTTCCAGTTTTTCTCTGACCACTCAAGGAATTCTCTACCTCTGAATGTCTATCATGATTTTTGCGCATTGACTCTTATGTACCATGTCTCTCCACCAAGGTGATTCTTTAAGAGTGTTGTGACTATCTAATCTAGTCTAGTATCTTTCATCTCAACTCCTGCCTTATACTAAGGAATTTCAACATTCAAGATGATATTATGTCTAACTCTTTAACCTCTTAATTTCTCAATCCCTTCAAACCCCTAATCCAACATTCTATCTCAGTGATTCATAGGGGTGGTCAAATCCTGGATGTCCTGAGGGCCCACATTTCCTTTATAAAAATATTAATAATTCCTCTATCTGTTCATAAACTTACATTATTCTAATTCTCCATATGTCTTACTGTTCCTAAGCATCATTCTTCATTCTTATCCCTCAATATTTTGCTAGGTTTGACTCCTAAACTCCTAGTTTGACTTGGCTTTCCTCCCTTCTCAATCTAAACCCCAGTAGTCAAGTATTTTAATTCCACACTTTCTTTTACTTTCAAATTGCATACCCTTTTGTCCAATTTGGGTTCTTCTTTTAACAAAGCTCAGCAATCTTGAAATCCTATGATGCTAGGGCCTATTAGACATAGGTTGTCTAAAGTTTAGATTAGAAAAGAAGTCATGCTTCTTTTATTCTGGGGGAAGAGATAATGAGAAATTCAATTAAACAAAGATTTATTAAGGACCTACTATGACTCTAAGGTCAGGTAGCTGGTGCAGTGGATAGAGTGCTGGTACTGAAGTCAGTAAGACAGAGCTTTCTGAGTTCAAATCTGTCCTCAGAAATTTACTAGCTGTGTGACCCCAGGAAAATCACTTTAACACTTGTTGCCTCAATTTTTCATCTATAAAATGATCTAGAGAAAAAATAATGGCCAACCACTACAGTAGCTTAGACAAGAAAAAATGAAATGGGGTTACAAAGAGTCAGGCATGACTAAAACAACTTAACAGCAACATTATGCCTCTGCTTAAGTATGAGACAAGGTAGAATGTAATAAGACTGAAGTAAAGATATATAATGCTCTCAGAAAAAAAAAAGCAGGGGTGGGCAGAGTTTTCAAAGGCACAAATAAGGAAGTGTGGGAAGAGAAAAATATTGAGTACAGGATGGGGATACCCTCTGGTCTCCGGTCCTGAACATGCCTTTCCCAATATACAACAGAGTACATATTCGGTATAGTAAGATATAAAATATAAGTAGAACTTAAAACAAGAAAAGGCACTTAGCACAATGCTTGGCACATAATAGATGTTTAATAAATGTTTATTGACTGACTGATAGATAAAAAGGTACCTTAGTGGGAGCTGAAAGATGATAAACCAAGAAGTCTTTTCTACGATGGATTCTTCTAATGGATATGAAGAGCTCAGCCCTTTGAGCATTCATGCACTAATAATTGAATCATTAGGGAATTTGTGTTGTCATGAACTCCTACAGTTTTGTGGGAAGTACTCTAAACAGAATGCAGGCTGAGATAATTATGTTTCTTTTTATTAATCATAACTCATTTGTTTATGGAGGGCTTTCCATTTGTGACAGTAATAAAGTTAAGTGGTGTGTAGAACATTTCTGAAATTTAGAAAAGTATTATGCACTAATATGAGTTTTATCTCCAGTGCATCACTACAAAGAAAAAGTAAAGGCTATTAACGTAGATTCACCTGAAGAGCAGATAAAGATAAACAGAGACAATATCATCAAAAACTACCTCTGCTGCCTAAAAGCTGCAAACTATTTTAAAAAAGAAATAGTATAATTTCTCCTAAATGAAATCACTTACTTTCCAATGAAGAATTATCATAAGTGCTATGTAATCTCTCTATTTAAAGGCATATTTAAAATTATTTTTGACCTATATCATCTATCCAAAAATAAACAAAACTAAGATTTGACAGGTGATGGGAGGTAAAAAGAGAAAGTCAGAGATAAAAGAGACAGAGACAAAAGAGGCATTCAAGCTCTCATCTGCTATACTCACTGACAAAAATTAGCATATTTGTGGAGAGGTTGTGACAAGGATAGAGAAGTTACTTTAAGAAAATTAAATACATATAGGAAACATATAAAGACAAGGAGTAACTTGTGATTTCTGGTCTGAGAGCCTTTTTTTTTCCTTTTTTTATCAGCATCAATATCAACTTTGGTTTATTTTGTCTGTGATAGGACTCTCTTTTGCTCAGGTAGACTGACTGATGAATTAGTCTATTAGCAGGATATGTCAGGAAGATCAGTCATTGCTTGTCTGGGTTCCTCATTGTATTTGGCATCTTTTGATATATGCTCTAGTGGTCTGTGATACTAACTCTGGTTAATGAGGGAACTTGTTGTTGGCTCTTCCCAATATATGATGCTAATAAGGTCATATTCTCATCAATTCTATCTCTAGTTGCTCATTCACCAAATATCAGAAAACAATAAAGAAAAGAAAACATTTACAGATATATAGTGATTGGGTAGGAAGATATGGCAATCACCTCCCTTTACTTATTTAAAGGTTCTTGCCTTAGTTACTACAAGGAAAGAAAAAGGTAAAAAGACAAAGAGAGGGTCATATCAATACTTTTGTATTCTAATGCTATCTAGCTCTGTCTCCTGAGTCATTAGTTCTTCTGGTTCATCAGGCAAACAATAGTAATGCATAGATAGATAGATACATTGATAGGTATAGATAGATGTGTATGTATATATGTATGCATGCATGTGTATATATATATGCATGTTTGTATATGTACATGTATATACATATACATGTATTATCCAAATATACATACATAGAGACATGTTCCCTACGTTTAATTTTTTTAAAGTAGCATGTATATACACATATATACATACCTATACATACAGGTACATATAAGTATAGATACACATATATGCATATGTGTATGTGTGTGTGTGTGTGTGTGTGTGTGTACATCCTCCAGAATAAAATCAAGCAACTCACAAAACCATCCCTAGGTCAATCAGATTCAAAAGCATAATGTGCTAGTTAGAATTATATCAGAGCATTGTATTGCTCAGAAGAGTTAAGGTTGATCACACAATGTTGTTGATACTGTGTACAATGTTCTCCTGGTTCTGCTGGTTCTGCTCATCTCGCTCAGCATCAGTTCATATAAGTACTTCCAGGTTTCTCTGAAATCTGACTGCTCATAATATCTTACAGGACAATAGTATTCCATTACATTCATATACCACAACTTGCTTAGCCATTCTCCAATTGATGGGCATCTCCTCAATCTCCAATTCTTTACCAACAGAAAAAGAGCAGCTATAAATACTTTTGTACATGTGGTTCCCCTTCCCTTTTCCATGATCTCCTTGGGATAAAGACCCAATAGTGGTACTGCTGAGTCAAAGGGCATGCACAGCTTAATAGCTCTTTGGGCATAGTTCCAAATTGGTCTCCAGAATGGTTAGATTAGTTCACAACTCCACCTACAATGCATTTGTGTTCCAATTTTTCCACAGCTTCTCCAACATTGATTATTTTCCTTCTTTGTCATATTAGCCAATCTGATAAGTGCGCGGTGGTACCTCAGAGTTGTTTTAATTGGCATTTCTCTAATCAATAGTTATTTAGAGCATTTTTTCATATGGCAATAGATAGCTTGGATTTCTTCATCTGAAAACTGCCTGTTCATATCCTTTGACCATTTCTCAACTGGGGAATGTAGGACAACCCTTTTGCAGAAGGAAACTTCATTGACACAACAACTATTTCTTCCAGATGCTTCTTAAAGACTTCCAAGGAAAGGGAAACTACTACATCTCTAAGATAACCTATTTCACTTTTTAACAGCTGTCATTTAAAAATTTTCCTAATATTGAGCTTAAATTTGCCCCATTTTGAACCCCTCTTTTTACTGAAAGATATAACACTACCTCATCACATACCCAAAGAAGCAGGAATCTCTGCAGATACTAGGCTTAAGGTTACTTTGCTAAAATAAATGTAATATTGATCCAGGGGTAAAAAGAGTAATTCTTGATACCTGACCCTGATATCCTTAGTCTTTTGAGAGAATAGTTTGAACCATACATCATAATTTTTACATGGTCCCCAAATTATTTTTGATTGAAAGTTTCCCAGCTATAAATTACATAGGCCTAAAATATTCATATCCAAGTTATCTTCTGGTTAACTATTAATTACAACTATTTTTCATTATTCATTAATTTTGCCTATGATGGAACTGTCTCCATTAACATCTTCTCAGAAACATTTGTTTCTTCTCAATCTTATTTTAAAATACAATTTAATAAATATTTATCAAGCACTCACTTGCCAGTCACAGTCCTAAATACCAGGAAACAAATAAGAAAAAGAAACATAGTCCCTGCCCTCTAGGAGTTTGGAATGTATGAAAGGAAGCTGAAAATCAGAGAGGGGTAACTGGAAGGGGAAAATAAAAGACTGCATGAGGGACAGGATGGTTGTGGATTCTAATCCAAGGAAAGCAGCTGGTGGGAAATGAGTTGGCTGGCCTTCTGAGCCTTCATGAAATAAAGGCATTGGGAGGAGTTAGTTGCTCATCCCTGAATCTCTTCAAATAGATCTATAGAGGGAACTGAGTGTATTTAATTTCTATGTTTCTCTCATAAATATCTTTTGGCTTTTCCTTTCCATAAATAGCCTATCCACCTAACAAAGGATGGTACTATACAGAAATAGAAATATTAGAAACGATAAATAAACATCATGATTTCTGCAAAATATTTAGAAGTTTAATAGGTGTTTTTTCTTTTTTTTTTAATGCCATTATAACAGTTGCTGACTCATAAAAATAATTTAGTTGTTTTAGTGGTAACAGTGGTTTGGTTTGATTTGTTTATATGATGCATGTATTATTTCTCTATCATTAGGTTCAGCCTTTGCTACCACAGAGGAGAAGGACTCTGGAATTCTAATTTCCTTTGTATAAAAACAGTACTACTGATGAAGCAATAAATTCACCCCTTCCTTTTCTTGAGGCTATTTCCTTTTGCCATCACTTGGCCAAACTCAAGTCTCATATGAGCTTGATCTGGTAGCAGAGCTTTCTTCACTCTCTGATCCCAGTTACCAACACCAGTTTCACAGATGTTGACTACAAATTATTATGTCTTTTCTCCTTCTGGCCCTTCATAGATATTTACTGGAATATAAATAATGATCCCTAAATGCTTAGAAAGAGATAAAATAATTCCTTTTTTTTATCTCTTAAGTACTGACAAATTTTTGTTAAGCAACTGGGTAGATTTATTCAAGTAACTCAAAGCATTTGCAATACCTATGGATACTTATCCCCAGCTAAAGGAAAAGAGGTCAGAGGTAAGCTGTGCTTTTTTAAGTTCTTGGGTATATTCTATAAAAGGTATCATTCATTTTGACAGAGATACCAAAAGGTCACAATATAGCTGTATGGATTTTCATCCCCCAAAGAGTAAAATAGGTATAGACCACTAAGAAACTGCATCCACACAGTCAATAAAGCAATAAATATTTATTAAGTCTCTTCCTCTGACAGAGAACTTGAGATGTTCTAAGGGAGAGAAAAAAGTTTAGATCAAAAATGGCGCCTTCCCTAATGTAACTTATGGTCTAGTAGTTCCCTACTCTGCCAAGAAAGCTCAGATAATGTCAGAGTAAATTGTTTTTCCTCTTAATTCTCTGACAGTTTTGTCTCATCTCTTTTTGTTGATTTCTCAACTTCTTCCATAATTGATGTGCTATGTCTAGCTGTGCATGGATTTTTAACCCTTCACAATTCTTTATTACAGAGTCATCAACATAAATATGGAAGGTTTTCTTCATAAAAATGTGAGAAATGTAAAGACAAACTTTAAAAAATGTTTTTCAGCAGACTATAGTTTTAGAATCATATACTTAACAGAACAGGATTCAACTCATTTAATTTCTGTTTACTTCAGGGGAAAATGCCTCAGGTAAAAGAAAATACATTTATAAATGCTCTCTTCCAATAAAGAATACTTCCCTGAACGTATTGAGACCACACAAGATTTTTTTGATAATTGCAACAAAAGAATATAACTTTGTAATAACACTCTAATGCCAAGTGATATAGGAATAGTAAGTTTTTCTATGTAAGACTCAAAAGGAAGAAAAATTCTATTTAAACAAAGGAATCCTCCAAATAATCCTATTTTCGAATCCCATAATTCAGATTATTTCCATTAGCAGGACATTACAGAATCTCCTTCACTGGGATCAAAGATTACTCAGAAGAAATCAGCCTAAATATTAATTCAGGACATAAAATTTACTAAGAACAATACTATTTATATATAACATACAGTGGACTGGTTAGTCAGAAGAGCATACAATTTGAGGGTATATTGTCTATGGGATATATGGAGTATTCAGGGAAGACTAGCACCTCTAGTCTGAAGGCTTACCAAGGCCTTCTCAGTGTTGTTCACCCACTTTTGGTGCCCATGTGATTCAGCCAAATCTCATTTAAAGCTCCAATAAGCTTCAGTATGAACAGTAGATACACCATGATAAAACCATTTTAGCTGACAGATTAAACCAGATTGAAAGTAATCAACAGGCCTCAAAACAAATGGTGAATTAAGGGGATGCCTACCCCAATTATGTAAAGACTTCTTATGGTGAAATAGGTGGGTGAGAACAATTTGTCCTAACGGCCCTAAAGGTGATTGAAGCAAACTATGCTGTAGAATTCTTTTTTTTTCTTTTAAAAAAAATATTTTATTATTTTCCAATTACATGTAGAAATAGGTTGCAACATTGGTTTATATAAGATTTCTAATTTCAAAATTTTCTACCTCCCTCCCCTCCGTCTCCCCTCCCCTAGACAGCAAATAATCCGATATAGGTTATATATATATACATAATAAACATTAAACATATTTCTGCATTAGTCATGTTACAAGAGAAGAATCTGAGCAAAAAGGAAAAACCTCAGAACAGAAAAACAACAGCACCAAAAACAAAATAAATAGTACGGTCCAATCAGCATCCATATTCCACAGTTCCCTCTTTTTTATTCTGGATTTGGAGATCCTTTTCCATCATGAGTCCTTTGGAACTTTCTTGTACCATTGGATTGGTGAGAAGAATCTAGTCTATCACAGTTGATCAACACATAATGTTGATGATACTGTGTACAATGTTCTTCTGGTTCTACTCATCTCACTCATGATCAGTTCATGCAAGTCCTTCCAGATTTCTCTGAACTCTACCTGCTCATTGTTTCATACAGCACAATAGAATTGCATTACATTCATATACCACAACTTGTTCAGCCATTCCCCAAGTGATGGGCATCCCCTCAATTGCCAATTCCTTGCCACCACAAAAAGAGCAGCTACAAATATTTTCGTACATGTGGGTACTTTTCCCTTTTTTTATGATCTCTTTGGGAAAAAAAAAAAAACCCAAAAGTGGTATTGCTGGGCCAAAGGGTATGCATAGCTTTATAGCTCTTTGGGCATAATTCCAAATTGCTCTCCAGAATGGCTGAATCAGTTCACAGATACATCAACAATGCATTAGTGTTCCAATTTTTCCAGAGCTTCTCTAACATTGATTATTTTAGTTTTTTGTCATATTAACCAATGTGATAGGTTTCAGGTGGTACCTCAGAGTTGTTTTAATTGGCATCTCTCTAATCACTAGAGATTTAGAGCATTTTTTCATATAGTAATAGGTAGCTTTGATTTCTTCATTGGAAAACTGCCTGTTTATAACCTTTGACCATTTCTCAATTAGGGAATGACTTGGATTCTTATAAATTTTATTTAGTTCCTGATATATTTTAGAAATGAGGCCTTTATCAAAATTACTGGTCATAAAAATTGTTTCCCAGCTTTCTGCCTCCCTTCTAATTTTGGAAGCATTGCTTCTGTTTGTACAAACACTTTTTTTAATTTAATGTAATCAAAATCATCCATTTTGCATTTCATAATATTCTCTATCTCTTGTTTGGTCATAAAGCATTCTCCTTTCCAAAGATCTGAAAGGTAGACTATTCCTTCTCCTAATTTACCTATGGTATCACCTCTTATGTCTAAATCCTGAACCCATTTTGACCTTATTTTAGTATAAGGTGTCAAATGTTGGTCTATGCCTACTTTCTGCCATACTATCTTCCAGTTTTCTCAGCAGTTTTTGTCAAATACTGAATTCCTATCCCAGAAGCTTGGGTCTTTGGGTTTATCAAATAGTACATTACTAATGTCATTTACTACTGTGTTTCCTGTGCCAAGCCTATTCCATTGTTCCTCCACTCTATTTCTTAGCCAGTACCAGATAGTTATGATGACTGCTGCTTTATGGTAGAGCTCTATATTTGGTACAACTAATCCACCTTCCTGTGCATTTTTTTTTCATTATTTCCCTTGATATACTTGACTTTTTGTTTTTCCCAAATTAATTTTGTTATTATTTTTCTAGCTCTATAAAATAATTTTTAGGTAGTCCAAATGGTATGGCACTGGATAAGTATATTAATTTAGGTAGAATTGTCATTTTTATTATATTAGCTTGGCCTATCCATGAGCAATTGATATCTTTCCAATTATTTAAATCTGATTTGATTTGTGTAAAAAGTGTTTCGTAATTGTGTTCATAGAGTTCCTGGGTTTCTCTTGGCAAGTAGACTCCCAAGTATTTTATATTATCTACTGTTACTTTAAATGAAATTTCTCTTTCTATCTCTTGCTGCTGGACTTTGTTGGTCATGTATAGAAATGCTGATGATTTATGTGGGTTTATTTTATATCCTGCTACTTTGCTAAAGGTGTTAATTGTTTCAAGTAATTTTTGAGTTGATTCTCTAGGATTCTGTAAGTATAGCATCATATCATCTACAAAGAGTGATAGTTTTGTTTCCTCCTTGCCCATTCTAATTCCTTTGATTCCTTTTTCTTCTCTGATAACTAAATCTAACATTTCTAGTACAATATTAAATAATAGAGGTGATAATGGACATTCCTGTTTCACCCTGATCTTATTGGGAAAGCCTCTAACTTATCTCCATTACATATAATGCCTGCTGATGGTTTTAGGTAGATACTGCTTATTATTTTAAGGAAAGTTCCACCTATTCCTAAGCTCTCTCATGTTTTTATTAGGAATGGGTGCTGTATTTTGTCAAAAGCTTTCTCTGCATCTATTGAGATAATCATATGATTTTGGTTAGTTTTCTTATTTGTGTGGTTGATTATGTTAATAGTTTTCCTAATGTTGAACCAGCCCTGCATTCTTGGTATAAATCCCACCTGGTCATAGCGTATTATCCTGGTGATCATTTGCTGTAATCTCCTTGCTAATATCTTATTTAAGATTCATTAGGGAAATTGGTGTATAATTTTCTTTCTCTGTTTTTGCTCTGCCTAGTTTTGGTATCACTACCATATTTGTGTCATAAAACAAATTTGGTGGAACTCCTTCTTCACCTATTTTTCCAAATAATTTGTATAATATTAGAATTAATTGTTCTTTAAATGTGTGGCAGAATTCACCTGTAAACCCATCTAGTCATGGGAATTTTTTTTAGGGAGTTCATCAATGGCTTTTTCAATTTCTTTTTCTAATATGGACTTATTTAAGGATTTTATTTCCTCTTCAGTTAACCTCGGCAGTTTGTACTTTTGTAAATATCCATTTCATTTAGATTGTCAAATTTATTGGCATACAGTTGGGCAAAATAGTTCCTATTTATTTCTTTAATTTCCACTTCATTGGTGGTAAGATGACCCCTTTCATTTTTGATACTGATAATTTGGTTTTCTTCTTTCTTTTTTTTTTAAATCAAATTAACCAGTGGTTTATCTATTTTATTGTTTTTTTCATAAAAACCAGCTCTTACTATTATTGATTAATTCTATAGTTTTCTTGCTTTCAATTTTATTAATTTCTCCTTTAATTTTCAGGATCTCTAGTTTAGTATCTAACTGGGGATTTCTAATTTGTTACTTTTCTAGCTTTTTAAGTTGCATGCCCAATTCATTGATCTCCTTTTTCTCTTTTTTATTCACGTAAGCAGTTAGAGCTATAAAATTTCCCCTAAGCACTGCTTTGACTGCATCCCATAGATTTTGGTATGCTGTCTCATTATTGTCATTCTGTTGGATAAAGTTATTGATTGTTTCTATGTTTCGTTGTTTGACCCACTCATTTTTTGGAATGAAATTATTTAGTTTCCAATTGATTTTCAGTCTACCTTTCCATGGCTCTTTCTTACATGTCATTTTTATTGCATCATGACCTGAGAAGGATGCATTTACTGTTTCTGCCTTTCTACATTTGATTATGATGTTTTGTGCCCTAATACATGGTCAATTTTTAAAAACATGCCATGTACTGATGAGAAAAAGGTATATTCTTTTCTATCCCCATTTAGTTTTCTCCAGACATCTATCATGTCTAATTTTTCTAGTATTCTATTTACCTCTTTCACTTCTTTCTTATTTACTTTGTGGATAGATTTTTCTAATTCTGAGAGGCAAAGATTCAGATCCCCCACTAGTATAATATTTCTGTCTATTTCCTCTTGTAACTCATTTAACTTCTCCTCTAAGAATTTGGATGCTATACCACTTGGCACATATATGTTTAATATTGATATTACTTCATTACCTATAGTACCTTTTAGCAAGATGTAGTTTCCTTCCTTATCTCTTTTAATGAGATCTATTCTTGCCTTTTCTTTGTCTGAGATAAGGATTGCTACCCCTGCTTCTTTTACTTTAGCTGAAACACAATATATTCTGCTGCAGCCTTCTACCTTTACTCTGTGTGTATCTCTCTGCTTCAGATGTGTTTCTTGTAAACAGCATATTGTAAGATTCTGGTTTTTAATCCATTCTGCAATTCACTTCCATTTTATGGGAGAGCTCATTCCATTCACATTCAAAGTTAAAATTATTAACTGTTTATTTCCCTCCATCTTTTTTCCCCTTTGTACTCTTTTTTCCCTTCTTTCCCCCTATTCCACTTGACCAGTGTTTTGCTTCTAACCACTGTCTCCCTCAATCTGCCATCCCTTTTATCAGCAGCCCTTCTTTTTCTTGCCCCTTTTTATCCCACTTGTGCCCTCCCTTCTATCAATATCACCCTTTTTTCCTTCCCCTTTTGTTTTCTTAAAGAGTAACCTAAGTTTCTTTATACCAATAGACGTGTATTTTATTCTCTCCCTGAACCAAATCTGATGAGAGTAAGGTTGCAACAATGCCCACCCCTCCCTTCTTTCCCTCTGTTGTAATGGGTTCTTTTTGTGCCTCTTTATATGATGTAATTAACCCCATTCCACATCCCCCTTCCTCTCTTCCCCTTAGTCTTCTTTTATTCTGCCCCTTAAGTTTCTTTATATCATCACATCAAAGCTGATTTAATAAGAATACCTTTACAGAGATACAGACCTCAAGAGTTAAAAGTATTATCCTCCCTCATATGGACTCAAGTAGTTTAACATCATTGAACAACCCTTCCCCACCCCCCTTGTTTACCTCTTTATATTTCTCTAGAGTCTTGTATTTGGAGATCAAATTTTCTGTTCAGTTCTTGTCTTTTTCTCAGGAAGCCTTAGAAATTCCCTAGTTCATTGAATGTCCATCTTTTCCCCTGAAAGACAACGATCAGTTTTGCTGGGTAGTTGATCATGGGTTGTAATCCAAGCTCCTTTGCCTTCCTGTATATCATATTACAAGACCTGTGATCCTTTAATGTTGAAGCTGCCAGGTCCTGTGCAATCCTGACTGTGGCTCCATGGTGTTTAAATGGTTTCTTTCTGGCTGCTTGGAATATTTTCTCTTTCACCTGATAATTCTGGACTTTGGATACAATATTCCTTGAAGTGTTCGTTTTGGGGTCTCTTTCAGGAGGTGTTTGGTGGATTCTTTCAATGATGATTTTATCCTCTGATTCTACAATTTCAGGGCAGTTCTCCTTAATAATTTCCTGGAATCTGGTGTCTAGACTCTTTTCTTGATCATGGCTTTCAGGTAGTCCAATAATTCTCAGATTATCTCTCCTGGACCTATTTTCCAGGTCAGTTGTTTTTCCAATTAGGTATTTCACATTTTCTTCTATTTTTTCAGTCTTTTGATTCTGCTTGTCAGATTCCTGTTGTCTCATGGAGTTATCAGCTTCCATCTGCTCAATTTTAATTTTTTTTTTTAGTGAGGCAATTGGGGTTAAGTGACTTTCCCAGGGTCACACAGCTAGTAAGTGTTAAGTGTCTGAGGCCGGATTTGAACTCAGGTCCTCCCGAATCCAGGGCCGGTGCTCCATCCACTGCACCACTTAGCTGCCCCTCAATTTTAAATTTTAAGGCTTTATTTTCCACAGTAAGCTTTTGCACTTCTTTTTCTGTTTGGCCAACTTTTTCTCTCATTTGGCCAATTGTATTTTTTAAGGAATTGTTTTCCTCAGTTAATTTTTGTGCTTCTTTTTGCAGTGTAACTCTCATTTCTCTTATTTCTTTTTTCCATTTTTCCTTCTACCCCTCATATTTGGCTTTTAAAAAAACTTTTAAGCCTTTTTGAGCTCTTCAAAGAAGGGTTTTTGGTCTTGAGACAAGATCATCTTCCCTCTTGAGTCTTCACTTGTGGGTGTTTTGACCAATGCATCTGCGTTTGTCAATGTTAAGGGTCCTTTTTTGTTTCTTGCTTGTGTTGTAGGCTATTTTTAAACTTATCAAGTTGAAGTCTGCTCCTGGGGCACAGGGTTCATGGTTGCAAGCTTCTTACTGCTCTCAGCTGCTCCACTCTCAGCTCCTGTCAAGTTGCAACAGCGTTGAGCTGTCCACTAAGCTGAGCTTTGCTGAGGTGAGCTACCAGCTGAGATGAGTAGTGCTGAGCAGCCCTCCCCTTTCATCCAGGTGAGATAGACCTTTTTTGAAGTCTTCTAAATTATCTCATGTAGTAGAATTTTGCCTCTCTTTTTGTAGGTTCTGTAGTTCCAGAATCTGTTAAGAGGCTTGATTTAAAGTTGTTTTTGAGGGAAACACGGGAAAGCTCAGGAAAGTTCCTAGCTTCTCTCTGCCATTTGGCTCTGCCCCTGAAAGTCTGTGCTGTGGTCAGATATTGAAAATGCCAAGGTTATATACTGCATCCTGGGCCATCACCAGCCATCTTGACTTTTGGACTTCAATGAAACTAGAAGAGATAGTGAGGCTGATGTCTTTGTGCAATTCTGCTTCACTTAAATCCAATTCACATACAAATCAAGACATCATCCATGATGTCATTGGTCTTTTTCAAAAAGAAAGGAAGAAAAAGCACAATATTTCATATCAAAATTGTACATATTTATTTTATTTAGAAATATACACATAATATACACACATGCACAAACATGTGTGTATATACATTTACAGTATAAATACATATACATGTGACTTTATTTATGTGTGTACACACATGTCTGTGCACATATATGCCAATAGGTGGAAGTGAAACCAAGAGACCAGAAAGTAAAGTAACAGGAAAACAGTGGACCAAGTTCCCTCCCATAATTCCTCTCAAAAAAATCTAGAAATCATATGAGACTAATTTCAGGTGAATTTCAAGGAAAATTCACAGGAAATCTTTTTTTTTTTCCTATCCCAAAGTGGCATAGGGAGATAAACCAAAAGATTTTCAGATATTTGGAATTGTGTCTAGCCATACTGAACCACTGAAATGTTCTGATAAACATTCAATCAATTTTTATTGTAAAGGGATCAAAGTTTTAAAAAAGAGTAGAAGATGGGGCTGGAGTACATTTGTGAAACTGTGTTATAATTTCATTGATCTTAAGCCACTTCCAAAATAGAAAATGTATCTGTTCACTGCCAGTATGGCACTGGTGATATATCCAGAGGAGAATAATGAAACATCACTATATCCATTGAAGGAAAATTGGAACTGACATAAGCAAGCATCTATCAAAAGATGCATGTTGAGTCTAAGCAGTCTACAATATATTAAAATCTTATATGTGATAAAATATATAAATAAATGACAAAGGTATACATGACAAGAAAGTAAGCTGGTTTAATGGTATAACAGGGACAATAGACAATAGATGCACAGCAGGAATTTATCATGTTGTTGGTTTTTTGAGGTATTGTAAAAAGGAAAATTCTCCAATACCTTTGCTATATTCTCTGTAGTTCTTTTAAAATGTTTATTTTATTAAATATCTATTAATTAAATGTAAAAATTGTCATTTTTTAAAATGTGTGTGCTAAATTCAGTCCCTCTCTCTCATTCCTACCCCCTCATTGAGAAGGGATGCAATTTGATTAAGATCACATATATGAAAGATATCTCATATGAGGTGAAATGTCAAGAAGTGTGGTGCATCAATAGATATAAATATTTTGAATCTGTTTCAGAAATATTGGAAAGACCTTATTGTGAAAAGAATTACAAAATGGTTAAAAAAAAATTAAAGGGTAGAAAATAGCCCAGATTTGTTGGAATATAAAATATATGAAAGGGAGGGTTGTGAGATAAGTTAAGACTGAACTAGTAAATTAGAGCTTTATTGCTAAATATAATTGATTCTAGGACCAGAGGTTTTTACTTTGTTTACTAGGTAGTAGGAAGTCACTGATACGATTTGAATAGAAGAATAACATAATCATAGTGATATATTCAGATGATTTCTTGGACAGCCATGTGGATGATGAATTAGAAGATTAGTTTTTTTTAAATATTAAAGTGAAATCAAAGGGTAAATAGAAAGGGAGACAAGGCTTATTATCATGATAGCAGAAATTGATAGAAAAGTCTGTATTTAAGAGATATTGTTGAGTTAAAAAAAACAACAGATTTTGGCAACTAATTGTGGAAGGGTAGGGAGAGAAAAGATTCAAAAGTGACTCTAATTCTATTAGCCTTGACAAGTGGGAAGATAATGAAACTGTTAGCAAAAATGTAGTTGAGGGGGAAAGCAGATTTAGTAGCTGGAAATAATAATGAGGCATGTTGAGTTTGAGTTAGCAGTACATATTTCTAAGGTGATTGGACACTTTTAACTGCATTTCCAAATTTCAAATGGGAGTTAAAATTGAAATTTGGTATTTACCTTTATAGACCTGGTAGTTAAAGCTACAGGATATAATAAAAATAAAAATAAAAAAATAATAATATCAAACATTTATATAACAAACAATTTACAAATATCTAATTTTATTCCTTATACCTTTTATAACCTTTTGAGAAAGGTAATATTATTTAGGCCTTTTCACATATTAAGAAACTGGAGCAGACAGTTATTTTGTTATTTGCCCAAGGTCACACAACTAATAAATATTTTAGGCGAGATTTAAATTCAAGTGTATCACCTTATCAACTGTATCATCTAGCTGCCTCTTTTATATGATAACCAATACTATCTAGATTGGAGTTGTTGGGAAGGATCCTTGGTGATGACAAGTATTGAAGAAATATAATAAAGAGGTTAAGGATGCAGAGAGAAAAATGTGTGTGTGTGTGTGTGTGTGTGTGTGAGAGACAGAGACAGAGACAGAGACAGAGACAGAGAGAGACAGAGACAGAGACAGACAGAGAGAAAGAGACTGAGACAAAGACAGAGAGACAGACAGAGACAGAGAGAGAGCAACTGTCACAGAAGTAAGAGGGAACCTTAAAAGTACAAGTCATAGAAATAAAAAAAAAATTAAGTATCAAGAAAGTAAGGATGATGCATAGTATTAAAGGCAGCAGAGTAATAGGTCAAGAGCATTAAATATGGGGGGAAAAGCTGGATTTAGTGATGAAATCATTACTAGCCTTAGTGACAATTGTTTCAGTTGAGTAATGCAATACATATTTGAACATGTTGAGAAGTAAAAGCAGCAAGTGTTAAAAAAGATGGAAATAGGAAACTACTAGGAAGAACAAAATATGAAGATTTTTTAAGGGGTAGAATGGCTAACAATAGTTTTCAGTGATAGGGAGCCCAGAATATGAAGACACACAGGTGAATATTTAATGGAATAATGTAACACAATATTGCTAACTACTAGATTATAGCAGAGCTAAATGGATTTAAATGTTATTGAATATTTGGACTC
Organism: Dromiciops gliroides; assembly: GCF_019393635.1. Classification (NCBI taxonomy): domain Eukaryota; kingdom Metazoa; phylum Chordata; class Mammalia; order Microbiotheria; family Microbiotheriidae; genus Dromiciops; species Dromiciops gliroides. The sequence continues at coordinate 82,670,362 of NC_057864.1, forward strand.
ACAGTCTGCATTCATGGTGTATATTAGATTGGAAGATGTTTTATGAAAATAGTTGACCCAGGTGTTTGATATTTTTATTTTAATATTTTATTTTATCATTTTTATCACTGACTTGGATAAAGTGGCAGAGTGAATTGTCAAGAAGACCTAAGCTTTAATTCAGCTTCAGATAATTACTAGTTTTTTGGCTCTAAGTTTACTAAAGGTCCCCTAGCCCCAGTTTCCTCATCTACAGATTTTGAGGTAATATTTTTGTGATAATTGCCTAAAAGGATTATTGTGAGTATCAATTAAGATAATGAATTTTTTTTACAAATCTTAAATTTCTTTTTATAATAATCATTGGTCATGTCATCATCCTTCGATTTTTAGATGACAGTGCTGGGAAAGATAAGTTAGACTAGGATGTCAGTGTTAGTATCTGATAAGACCTTGACAGGCTAGAATGTTGAGCTGACTCTAATAAGATACAATTTTAGAGAGTTTATTTTAAAGTCTTACACAGAATTAGGTGGTAGTTAATATAAAAAGTGATCTGAAAGTTTTGGTTGACTTCATGTGTCAAGTGTAATTTTGCATTCCTCATCAGTCCACCCCAACAAAAAAAATCATAAAAATCACATTTAATATTGGGTCACTAAATGAAGAGAAATATACTATCAAGGATGAGAGATTTACTAGTTCTAGAGTACTTTGCCCTGTTCAGACACATTTGAAATATGACAGTCAGATCCACATTTTATGAAAGTTATAACTTTTTAAGAAAGACAGTGATAATTTTGAGACAGATCATCCAGTAGTAGCCAAGAAGGCTGATGAAGTACCTTGGGATCATGTCATATGAGGATAAATTGAAGAAACTGAGAATTTTTGGCCTGTACAAGTGAAAACAGGGCAGAATAGAGAGCTGCCTCTAGGTAGTTGAGGGCCTGATATATGAAAGATGGATTAGAATTGTTTTATGTGACATGACAGTTTTGAGCTACACATAATGTTTTGGAATTATGAGAAGACCAATATACTTGAGTGAAGAACAAAACAAAGCTTTACAAAAATTAGAATTATCCAAAAGTTAAATGGGCTACAGCAGGAAGTAGGGGGATCTCTCTTACTGGAGTTATCAGGGGGGAAAAAAGGCGTATTGACAATTTATTGGCTACTAAGGAAAACAACCACCATGATGAATTCATCCAACTCTGAATATCTTGCGATTTGTGATGTTAGAACAAATATTAAGGAACTTGGTAGACATTTTGGTAGAATCTCAGGGAAAAATTATCAGCTGGTAGCCAGTCCTCTGGTGGTAGGTGTCACTCTTCCTTTAACTAAACTAAACTTCAGACATAGACTTCTACATAACAAGATATTATATATATATATATATATATATATATATATATATATATATATATATATATATGTATATATGCCATAACAATCCTTTTGAGAAATTTTTTATGAGAACTATTGAGGTAAAATTAAGTTTTTCTTAAAGTCTAGCATCCATCATTTTAAGATTCTACAATTAAAAGTATGTAGTGATAAACCTCAAAACAAAATCTTCCTTTCTATTCTCCTTGTGACCTTGACAATCAAACCAAATTCTATGGAAGGTACTAATAAGATAAATAAAACTTTAAAAGGATTTTATAATAAATTATTAACATATAGAACATAAGCAGGACTCTGATAAAATATACAGCCTCATTTAAAATTAAACTTTCTATATGTAAAATAAATCTAATTTTAAAAGTATATTCAGAGCCACGATGAAATAGCTGCTTAATTAGAACTTTGTCAGTTAAGAAGTGAAGAGAATTCCATAGCTAAAGACCTTCGTCAAAATATCTTGACTCTTACCCTTTAAGTTCAAACAACAACAGAGTTTTATGTACAAGAAATAGAATGTTACAAAGTAAACAACCATATAATCTCTCAGAAAACTGGGGTCAAAATGAAATAGCATTTTTAGATGAAAGTTAGAAAATGCAGGATAAAGTATGCAGGTACCTAGATTGGGTAGCAATATCCCTTTAGACTCTCAGCAGAATGACACAGAATCTAGTAATGAAATGATGAATATGAATTAAATGGGAACAGAAATAATGTCTGGGAAAAAAGTAAAGGACAGAAATAGTATTCTACTGCCCTCCTCCCTCAATGTTCATCTGTTTCCTCTTCAGTCCCTTCTGTTTATCTTTAGTCTCCCATCCCCTTATCCAGAAGAACTGGAAATTTTATATAGGAGCAAGGAACAAGGGCTCAGAGTCTCAAGTGACTCAATTATACCAGGTAGAATTTTAGAATAAGGTAAAATAAAGGGCTGGGACATTACATTTTTTTTCTCCCTGGAATTCATTAAAATAATTCAGGGGAAGAGTTCATAGTGGAAAATAAGTTTGATAGTAAAATAAAGGAACCATCACATTTTTGAGACCTTTAAAAAAAAAGAAAGAAACATCCAACTTACAATAAGCACTCATTTACCCATAACTCCAGAAATCAATAATTCACATAAACCTTTGTCAGCACTACCCAATAATGATTAAAACAAAAAAAAAATATGATACAGAGCTATACTAAGATAATTAATGACTGATGAATCACCAAAGAAAATTAAACTGTAATTTATATAACTTCAATGTGAGCTATGCTAGAAAATATTGTTGGTGTGTTGGTTTGTGGTTGTTGGTTGTTTAATATTTGTTATAAAGAAAGTCTTACTAGGAAGAGAACAGAAAGAAGGGAATGTGGAAATGAATGTGATTTTAAGGTAAAATTTGTCAATACATTGTTAGTATATAGTTTATAATATAATTAATATTGTGGATTTAATGAATTGATTAAAATAATTAAGGTAATTATTTTATAATTTTGTGAGGTTTTTATAAATATGGCAATGTGAGGCATTAACATAAAACCTAATTTCTAGGAGAAAAAGAAACACTCCAGCTAAATTTTAAAAGACTGTCAGATGGAGCAATCACTGATGAAAGCTGACAGTTTACCAGTACTGTTACACATACTAGGGCTACTCAAGAAGATGGTTGAAGGTCTGTGGACACTATGGTTGGGAGTGCACTAGGGATCTTAAGTGTGATTGTCCTGCAGTAGTAGATCTCATGCCAGTGAAGATCCTTCATGATAGGTAATTGTGCAAAGGAAATTAAGAGGCACCTGAGCAGTTTGCTTCATAGGTTGCTTTTCATGTTCTGCTGAGCATATTTGTCCCCTTAGGGTAGGCCAGGGTAGGCATCTTTCATCTACCACAAAGCAATGACTTCTGTGTATGCCAACGCAAGGCAACCTCTACCTCCTACTGCCAGCCTAATCTCACAATTGGGATGTGGAGAACCTTCCTTTTGACTTGAATCCTTCCATCTCCTATTGCATCTCTCCTTTGAGGGAAGTGGAAAAGGAAAGTTAAAATGGGATTTCTTTCTGCTAGTGTAGAGTCACATCCCACATTTGGAAAGAAGAGGACTTGTGAAACTGGGCCTCCCATCTGATTGTGTTTGTCTCCAGCATGATCTCCAGTCTTCATTGGGAAAAGGAATGGCACACTCCCCTCAAGGATGAACATTATCAAACTTGGTTATACCTTTCATATCCCAAAGACTCTACCCTACTATAGATCATAATCAAAACCCCATTCCCCATGCCTTACCACCTGACTATTCATTCTCACCTACCCCCAAGCTTCCTATCACAAAATTATAATGAAACACTACTCTTCCCATTCATGATGACAACTGGAATATTTGTTCCATAGGCAACAAGCTTCCCTTTAACATAAATATCTCTCAGACTCTTCCTTCTCCCCTCTTTTTCATCTCTTAAAATTCAGATGCTTTCTGCCACTATCTTCTCCTTCACCCTTGTCTTACATGATAAAGTAGCCTTACTCCTTACCAAGGCTTACCACTTCCTTGTTCAAATGATCCTATTCTATCCCACCACTCCAATAGATTGATCCCTCTCTATTACCTCCTCTTTCACTCATTTTTAATATCTTTCTGTCTGTGAGTTTGTTCTCTTCTCCCTACAAACATGTCCATATCTCACCAATCCTGAAAAAAAACTTACTTTATTGTTGCATACAGACTCTCTCTCTCTCTCTCCTCTCTTACATACATGTATGTATGTATATATGCATATTGCATGTTTTCTTTCCTCTTTGATCACCACTTGATATATTATCAAACATATTATTTTATAAGAATATAATTAAATATATTTTACCATAAGAAATGATAAATATAAGAAAATCAGATAAGACTGAGAAGACTTGCATTTGCTGATTCAGAATGAAGTGAACAAACTAAACCAGAACAATGTGGACAAAGAATACAATACAATAAAATAAAGGAAAATAACTCTGAAAAACTTAAGAACTCTATTAATGTAAAGTACATTGAAGACTATAGAATATTTAGATTGAAGTATGCATCCCACCACTAGATTGAGTAGTGATTTTCTTGAGGTCCAAAATAAGATATGTATTTTCAGAAATGGCCAATGTGCTGATTTTCGTGGGGTTGTTGTTGTTGTTGTTGTTGTTGTTGTTGTTTTACTTTAATACATTAATTGGTTACAAGGAAAGCCTTCCATGAGGATGATTGACTGGAATTTAATGAGCATTTCTAATCACTCAAAAAATAGGAGAAAAAGAGCAGGAGTAAAATACAGAGACTGTAATTTACTTATCATGATGCAAATCATATGTTTTCATGGACTACTTAAACTCATATTTTCCTGACTCTGAGGCCTGTACTCCATCTGCTGTGTACACTGTATTTCATTATAAGTTAGTTATAATAAATGCTAATACTATATGTGTCTATCTATCCACAAACACACATATGGGTTGGAAAACAAATACTTCAAGAAGTTTGAAAGGGAAAAGTCTCCTACCTACAAAGTAGAAAAATATTATATTAAGTTAAAGATTGATTGATCTATTACATCAGTCACCAGGAAATTTCCAAAATTACAGAATATTTAATGGCTTTTTCCATAAAAAAGCATTCACTTTTTTGTTGAATGAAATTAGCTTTTCTCAATATTCTTTATAAACAATTTAAACATTAATATAACAGGTTTTCAATCTTTATTTGCTAGTTTTGCCTCACTCTTTACAAATGAAACTTCCACAGTGTCATCTAGACAATTCCTTACCCTAAGAGTAATAAAATAAAATACTTAAAGGGTATTCTAAAAAAAGAAACTAATAGTTCTGGATCTGACACACAGTCAAATAAAATCCAAAGCAAATTACAGAGAGCAATGAATAATTAAAGCTTTATTGTTTAAATGTTCATGAAGTGAGTGAATAAAAAGTACCTTGTGGACACCAGTGTCAATATTTCCAGCATGTTTGGTATCTTCTTTTTGACTTTTTAATAAGTAACCTTTATTAAAAAGTTAGCAAATTAACAACTTCATCAATTGTGTTTAGAACAAATGGAAACTTTCCAGTTTAGTGCATGATCTCAGCATCTGACCCACATGAGCTAGAATCAGCAAATATTAACAGTTGTGAATCATTACTCTTACTTGCTGCCCTCCTGTTGATAAAATTGTTTTACTCTACTCTTTATTATATTATCAAATTTATGATTTATAGGTGAAATACCTCAATAGGCTGATTATCCATATTAATATTATAATTGAGGATTTATGCCAGTGTCAACCCCTTTGATTTCCCATTATGAAGGTAATGAATCTAGGCGGTGATTGTCTTTTGAGTAACCATGGGGTTTTTTCAGAGGGGAGACTATAGTGTTTCAGATCTCAATTTTATGAAATTCAATTCAATCAGCTTTTAGTATTAAACACCTACCACATATATGTCACAATTAGTTATTAGAGGTACTAAGATAAAATTGAAATACCAATCCCTTACTTCAAGGATCTTACAGTGTACAGTTTTGCAATTAGTAAACTTTCAGCAGAGATCCTGTGATCAGTTGAATATGAGAGTAATTATTGTTAAGAAAACTCTTAATAACTTCCAGCCAAATAGCTGTGATAGGCCAGGGAGCGAGCCATGCATGGTCAATACAAAGAACCTACTGAATTTTCTTTCTTTCTTTCTTTCTTTCTTTCTTTCTTTCTTTCTTTCTTTCTTTCTTTCTTTCTTTCTTTCTTTCTTTCTTTCTTTCTTTCTTTCTTTCTTTCTTTCTTTCTTTCTTTCTTTCTTTCTTTCTTTCTTTCTTTCTTTTTTAATTTTTGTGGGGCAACAGGAGTTGAGTGACTTGCCCACGGTCACACAGCTAGTAAGTATCAAGTGTCTGAGGCCTGATTTGGACTCAAGTATTCCCTAATCCAGGGCTGGTGCTTAATCCACTGTGCCACCTAGCTACCCCCCTACTGAATTTTTTAATTTAGGTCTAGCTGTGGTATACTTTTCCTGTTCACCTCATAGCAATGACTCAATGTGATGTTCTTTTCCCCTTCTGTACATAGACATCCCATACAAAATAAAACAATTATTTTTCTGTCACTTAAATGAAAAATAACTATGAAGGTAAAATATAGAGCTAAAATCAAAAGGCCTTTCCCATCCAAGGAAAGGGAACTTAGAATTAGAGTCAGGATGTGCAGTTGTGTCAAATTCTTTGTGTCCCTGTTTGGGGTTTTCTTGGTCAAGATATTGCAGTGGTTTGTCATTTCCTTCTCCAGCTCACTTTATAGTTGAGGAAACTGAGGCAAACAGGATTAAGTGACTTGCCTAGGGTCACACTGCTGGTAAGTGTCTGATATCAGATTTGAACTCAGGTCTTCCTTACTCTAGAACGAGAGTCCTATCCAAGAGCCAATTAGCTGGTTTTAAATGTTAACTCATACACTTTCTACTTACTTGATCCTAATTACATCACATCTCTCTCAAGTGCAGTTTTCTCATCTGTAAAATGAAAGGGTTGGAGTTGATGGCTTTAAGTTCTGCCCCAGTTATTAAATCTAGGATTCTTTCTTGGTGAATTTGAGAGAGTATAGAAACCCAGAAACAGCTACATGGCTCAGTGGATAGAGAACCAGGTCTAGAGTCAGGAAGCTATTTTTGTTCAGTCTGATTCTTTGTGACCCTATTTGGGGTTTTATTGATAAAGATATGGATTGGATTGTAATTTTCTTCTCCTGTTCCTTTAACAGATGAGAAAACTGAGGTAAGCAGACTTAAGTGAATTGTATAGATTCACATATCTAGGAAATTTCTGAGACCTGATTTGAACTCAGGAAGATGAGTGATACTAACTCCAGGCCCACCCCTCTAGCCACTTCACTACCAAGCTAGAGTCAGAAAGACCTAAGTTCAAATCCAGATTCAGATAATTACCACCTGTGTGACTCTGGAGAAAGAATTTAACCTCTAATGGCCTTAATCCACTGAAGAAGTAAAATGGCAAATAGCTACAGTATCTTTGCCAATAAAATTCCACAGACAGAATTTCCAAAACTCCACTGACAGTATTGATATGGTCCACAGGGTCATGAAGAGTGTGACATGACTGAACACCTGAACAACAGTAACCCAGATAATGCCCAGTGCTTTACATTTCAAGAAGGCTGAAACTTTCCATAACCAAACGAGTCTATATAAAAGAAACCAAATGTATCACAGCAGCAGGAGGAATATTTGCCAAATAGTAAAGAGCCATTTGATAAAAAAAGCTCATGGGGGGCGGAGCCCAGATGGCAGCAGCCGCAAACTGCCTGAGCTCTCCTTCTGTTCCCTCAAAAAGAACATTAAATCAAGCCTCTGGACAGATTCTGAAACTACAGAACCTGCAAAGGGACAGAGAGACACAGTCCTCCAACCAGAGATAATTTAGAAGACTTCAGGAAAAGGTCTGTCTGACTCGGGCAAAAGGGAGGCCCAGCGCAGGGCAACAACCCAGCACTGAGGGGGTCGGGGCAAGTCAGCAGGAGCTATGGGCCACAGCTGAACAACTGAGGCCCCTGGAACGTGGTTCAAAAATCTGGTGGCCAAGAAGGACAGTGGAAAAACCTACGTGCACTGGCCGGGAGGGCGACAAACAGGTCAAGCGGGAACGGATGCCAGGAGCGGGCACCTGGCTGGCCGAGCACGATCAGACAGGAAGTGCAGGGCGGGGGATTTCCACACACCATAAAAGCCTCAGAGTAAAAAGCCGGTCACACAGCACTTATACCCCTGCACAGGAAGCCCAAAACAGGGACTCTGATGCCCCGAGAGCAGACCTCAACTTAAAAAATAAATAAATAAGCTGCAATAATGAGTAAGAAGCAAAAAAGAGCCCTCTCCATTGAGATCTTCTGTATCAATAGGGAAGAAGCCAATGCAAACTCAGATGAGGACAATACCCTCAAATTGCCTACATGTGAAGCCTCAAGAGGGAAGGTGAATTGGTCTCAGGAACAAAAAGCCTTCCTGGAAGAGCTCAAAAAGGATTTTAAAAATCAATTGAGAGAGGTAGAAGAAAAGATGGGGAGAGAAATGAAAGCAAAACAAGAAAACTATGAAAAAAGAATCAGCAGCTTGGAAAAGGAAGCACAAAGATTGACTGGCCAAATGGAAAAAAAAGTACATGATTTCACTGAAGAAAACAATGCCTTAAAAAATTCAGTTGGCCAAATGGAAAAAAAGGTGCATAATCTCATTGAAGAAAACAGTGCCTTAAAAAATTCACTAGGCCAAATGGAAAAAAAGGTGCATAATCTCACTGAAGAAAACAATGCCTTAAAAATTAAAGTGGGACAGTTGGAAGATAAGGAATCCATGAGACACCAGGAATCAGTCAAGCAGAATCAAAAGAATGAAAAAATAGAAGAAAATGTGAAATACCTCATTGGAAAGACAACTGATCTGGAAAACAGATCGAGGAGAGACAATTTGAGAATCATTGGACTGCCTGAAAGCCATGACCAGAAAAAGAATCTAGATACCAGATTCCAGGAAATTATTAAGGAGAACTGCCCTGATATCATAGAATCAGAGGATAAAATCATCATTGAAAGAATCCACTGATCACAACCTGAAAGAGACTCCAAAAGGAAAACTCCAAGGAATATTGTAGCCAAATTCCAGAATTATCAGGTGAAGGAGAAAATACTCCAAATAGCCAGAAAAAAGCAATTTAAATATCATGGAGGCACAGTCAGGATTGCTCAGGACCTGGCAGCTTCAACATTAAAGGACCGCAAGGCTTGGAATATGATATTCCGGAAGGCAAAGGAGCTTGGATGGCAGCCAAGAATCTATTATCCAGCCAAACTTAGCATTCTCTTTCACAGTAAAAGATGGACATTTAATGACATTGGGGACTTTCAATCTTTCCTGGCGAAAAGACCAGAACTGAATAGAAAATTTGATCTTAACGTACAAGCCTCAAGAGAAGTTTAAAAAGGTAAACAGAGGGGGAGAAAAAAAAAGGGTTACCCTATTAGGTTAAACTGTTTATATCCCTACATGGGAAGATAATACTCATAACTCTTAAGAACTGTAAATGTATTTGGGCAGAGAGAAGGACTTTACACAGAGGGTATAAATATAAATTGTCTTTGATATGATGATACAAAAAAGAAATTTTACGGGGTTAAAAAGGGAGTCTGTGGGGAGCAGAGGAAAGGGGAGGTGGAAGGGGATGAATTATATCATATGAAGAGGTGAAAAAAAAACCTATTATGGTAGAGGGAAAGAAAGGAGGGGTGAACATTGTTTCAACCCTACTCTAATTAGATTTGATTCAAAAAGGGAATAACATATACGTTCATTGGGATAAAGAAACTTAACTCATTCTTAGAGAAGCAAAAGGGGAAGGGAAATGGAGGGACTGATAGAAGGGAGGACAAAAGCAAGGGAGAAAAGGGTAAAGAAAAGAGAGGGGGGTGATAAAAAGGGAGGGCAGATTGGGGGAGGCAGGGGTAAGAAGTAAAACGTTGGTGAGGAGGAATAGGGTGAAAGAAGTGGGGGAAAGTACAAAGGGGGTAAATAGAATGGAGGGGAATAGACAGTCAGTAATAATAACTGTGAATGTGAATAGCATGAACTCTGCTATAAAACAGAAGAGAATTGCAGAGTGGATTAAAAACCAGAATCCTACAATATGCTGTTTAGAAGAAACACATTTGAAGCAGAGAGATACACACAGAGTAAAGGTAAAAGGCTGGAGTAGAATATATTATGCTTCAGCTAAAGTAAAAAAAGCAGGGGTAGCAATCCTTATCTCAGACAAAGTGCAGGCAAAAATAGATCTCATTAAAAGAGATAAGGAAGGAAATTACATCTTGCTTAAAGGTACTATAGATAATGAAGTAATATCAATATTAAATATGTATGCGCCAAGTGGTATAGCATCCAAGTTTTTAAAGGAGAAGTTAAATGAGTTACAAGAGGAATTAGACAGTAATACTATACTAGTGGGGGATCTGAATGTCCCCCTCTCAGAATTAGATAAATCTAGCCAAAAAATAAATAAGAAAGAAGTGAAAGAGGTGAATAGATTACTAGAAAAGTTAGACATGACAGATGTCTGGAGAAAATTGAATGGGGATAGAAAGGAATATACCTTTTGCTCAGCAGTACATGGCACATTTTCAAAAATTGACCATGTATTAGGGCACAAAAACATCATCGTTAAATGTAGAAAGGCAGAAATAGTAAATGCATCCTTTTCAGATCATAATGCAATAAAAATTACATGTGAGAAAGAGCCAGGGAAAAGTAGAATGAAAATCAATTGGAAACTAAATAATTTCATTCTAAAGAATGAATGGGCCAAACAAGAAATCATAGAAACAATCAATAACTATATCCAAGAAAATGACAATAATGAGACAACATACCAAAATCTATGGGATTCAGCCAAAGCAGTGCTTAGGGGAAAATTTATAGCTCTAAATGCTTACATGAATAAAAAAGAGAAAGAGGAGATTAATGAATTGGGCATGCAACTTAAAAAGCTAGAAAAAGAACAAATTAGAAATCCCCAATTAGATACTAAATTAGAGATCCTGAAAATCAAAGGAGAAATTAATAAGATTGAAAGCAAAAAAACTATAGAATTCATCAATAAAACTAAGAGCTGGTTTTATGAAAAAAACAATAAAATAGATAAAATATTGGTTAATTTGATCAAAAAAAGAAAGAAGAAAACCAAATTACCAGTATCAAAAATGAAAAAGGGGATGTTACCACCAATGAAGTGGAAATTAAATCAATAATTAGGAATTATTTTGCCCAACTGTATGCTAATAAATTTGACAATCTAAATGAAATGGATGAATATATACAAAAATACAAACTGCCCAGGTTAACTGAAGAAGAAATAAAATCCTTAAATAAACCCATATTAGAAAAAGAAATTGAACAAGGCATTAATGAACTCCCTACGAAAAAATTCCCAGGGCCAGATGGGTTTACGGGTGAATTTTACCAAACATTTAAAGAACAATTAATTCCAATATTATACAAATTATTTGGAAAATAGGTGAAGAAGAAGTTCTACCAAATTCGTTTTATGACACAAATATGGTGGTGATACCAAAACCAGGCAAAGCAAAAACAGAGAAAGAAAAGTATAGACCAATTTCCCTAATGAATATTGATGCTAAAATCTTAAATAAGATATTAGCAAGGAGATTACAGCAAGTGATCACCAGGATAATACACTATGACCAGGTGGGATTTATACCAGGAATGCAGGGCTGGTTCAACATTAGGAAAATTATTAATATAATCAACCACATCAATAAGAAAACCAACCAAAATCATATGATTACCTCAATAGATGCAGAGAAAGCTTTTGACAAAATACAACACCCATTCCTAATAAAAACACTGGAGAGTTTAGGAATAGGGGGAGCTTTCCTTAAAATAATAAACAGTATCTACCTAAAGCCATCAGCAAGTATTATATGCAATAGAGATAAATTAGAGGCCTTCCCAATAAGATCAGGGGTGAAACAGGGATGTCCATTATCACCCCTATTATTTAATATTGTCCTAGACATGTTAGCTTTAGCAATCAGAGAAGAGAAAGGAATTAAAGGAATTAGAATAGGCAAGGAGGAAACAAAACTATCACTCTTTGCAGATGATATGATGGTATACTTAGGGAATCCTTGAGAATCAACTCAAAAATTACTTGAAACAATTAACAACTTTAGCAAAGTAGCAGGATATAAAATAAATCCACATAAATCATCAGCATTTCTATACATGACCAACAAAGTCCAACAGCAAGAGATAGAAAGAGAAATTCCACTTAAAGTAATGGTAGATAATATAAAATACTTGGGAGCCTACTTGCCAAGACAAACCCAGGAACTCTATGAACACAACTACCAAACACTCTTCACACAAATCAAATCAGATTTAAATAATTGGAAAGATATCAATTGCTCATGGATAGGCAGAGCTAATATAGTAAAAATGACAATACTGCCTAAATTAATTTACTTATTCAGTGCCATACCAATCAGACTACCTAAAAATTCTTTTATAGAGCTAGAAAGAATAATAACAAAATTCATCTGGAAAAACAAAAAATCAAGAATATCCAGGGAAATAATGAAAAAAAATTCACAGGAAGGTGGGTTAGCGGTACCAAACCTGGAACTCTACTATAAAGCAGCAGTCATCAAAACTATCTGGTACTGGCTAAAAAATAGAGTGGTAAATCAATGGAATAGGCTAGGCTCAGGAAATGCAGTAGTAAATGACACTAGTAATGTAGTGTTTGATAAACCCAAAGACTCCAGCTTCTGGGATAGGAACTCAGTATTTGACAAAATCTGCTGGGAAAACTGGAAGATAGTACGGCAGAAATTAGGCATAGACCAACATCTTACTCCTTACACTAAAATAAGGTCAAAATGGATACACAATTTAGACATAAGAGGTGATACCATAGGTAAATTAGGAGAGAAAGTAATAGTCTACCTATCAGATCTTTGGAAAGGAAAACAGTTTTTGACCAAACAAGAGATAGAATGTATTATAAAATGCAAAGTGGATGATTTTTTTTTTTTTAGTGAGACAATGGGGGTTAAGTGACTTGCCCAGGGCCACACAGCTAGTAAGTGTGAAATGTCTGAGGCCAGGTTTGAACTCAGGTACTCCTGACTCCAGGGCCGGTTCTCTATCCACTGCACCACCTAGCTGCCCCCCAAAGTGGATGATTTTGATTACATTAAATTAAAAAATTTTTGTACAAACAGAAGCAATGCATCCAAAATTAGAAAGGAGGCAGAAAGCTGTGAAACAATTTTTGAGGCCAGTACTTCTGATAAAATCCTCATCTCTAAAATATATAGGGAACTAAATCAAATTTATAAGAACCCAAGCCATTCCCCAATTGAGAAATGGTCAAAGGATATGAACAGGCAGTTTTCTGATGAAGAAACCAAAGCTATCTATTCCCATATGAAAAAATGCTCTAAATCTCTAATGATTAGAGAGATGCAAATTAAAACAACTCTGAGGTACCACCTGACACCTATCAGATTGGCTAAAATGACAAAAAGGGAAAATAATAAATGTTGGAGAAGCTGTGGGAAAATTGGAACACTAATCCATTGTTGGTGGAGCTGTGAACTGATCCAACCATTCTGGAGAGCAATTTGGAATTATGCCCAAAGGGTGATAAAGCTGTGTATACCCTTTGACCCAGCAATACCACTTTTGGGTCTTTTTCCCAAAGAGATCATGGAAGGGGGAAGGGACCCTAATGTACAAAAATATTTATAGCTGCTCTTTACGTGGTGGCAAAGAATTGGAAGTTGAGGGGGTGCCCATCAATTGGGGAGTGGCTGGACAAGTTGTGGTATATGAATACAATGGAATACTATTGTGCTATAAGAAACGATGAGCAGGAGGAGTTCAGAGAAACCTGGAGGGTCTTGCGTGGGCTGATGATGAGTGAGATGAGCAGAACTAGAAGAACATTGTACACAGTAACATCAACATTGAGTGTTGATCTACTGTGATGGACTATATTCTTCTCACCAATGCAATGGCACAGAAGAGTTCCAGGGAACTTGTGATGGAAGAGGATCTCCAAATCAAGGAAAAAAAAAAAAAAGAACTGCGGAGTATAGATGCTAAATGAACCATACTATTTCTTTTGTTTTTGATGCTGTTGTGTTTTTTTTCTATTTTGAGGTTTTCCATCATTGCTCTGATTTTTTTCTCTTATAACATGACTAATGCAGAAATAGGATTAATGTTATTATGTGTGTGTATATATATATATATATAAAACCTATATTAGATTACCTTCTGTCTAGGGGAGGGGGGAGGGAGGAGGGAGGGGAGGGAGGGAGAAAAATCTGAAATTGTAAAGCTTGTATAAACAAAGGGTGAGAACTATCTTTACATGTAACGGAAAAAAATAAAATACTTTATTAATTAAAATTTAAAAAATAAAAAAATAAAAAAGCTCATGAAGAAGAAAAATAAAACAACTAAATGATAAAATGTCCAAGAGAGAAATGATACATTTAAGTTTAGTTCCCATAAATAATTAAGAATTATTTTTCCAAGGTCAAATCATAATAAATACATTACATTAAAAGGAAACCAAAGGTAAAATATAGGGGAAAAAACAGGCAATAAATTTTGTAGAGAAAATTTCAAATTAAGAATGGTTGTGCAAAATCCAAATGTATTAATAAGCTTATATAATGAAAACCAAAAACAAAATGTATGAGAAAACAGTATATCATAAATTTCACTATAAAATATACATATTACAAAAATAAAGAGATATAAAGGTTAAAAATGAGATTTGCACCAAATTTACCATGTATCAAGAAAATAAAATAAAGGAGTTGCAGTCATGCTAGATAATGTAAGCAGAAAAAATTCATAATATTAACAGATATAAACAGGAAAATCATATTATGATTAAAATCATCAGTCAATGAAGCTATCATTTTGAATGTGTACCAATAAAACCATATGATAGAGAGAAAAAAAAGACACAGAGACACAGAGATGGAAAGAAAAGCAGAGAGAGAGAGAGAGAGAGAGAGAGAGAGAGAGAGAGAGAGAGAGAGAGAGAGAGAGAAACAAAATCAAAAGTGGACTAGGTGAATGCACAACCAGAATTGAAAAGAAATGGATTAGGATTTCTGAGGCAGAGCCAAGATGGCAAAGGAAAAGCAGTAAGCTCTCAGAACTCAACATGATTGCTCCAAAAACCTCCAAATAATGGCATAGGACAATTCCTAGATCAGCAGAAGACACAAAAGAATAGGCTGGGATCATTTTCCAGCCAAAGATGGCTTAGAAGGTCAGCAGGAAAGGGCTGCTGTGCTGTGGAGGCAGTGGAGCCCAACCCCATGGTCACACTGGCAAAGATCCAGTCCCAGGAAGGCCTTGCAAAAGAAAGAGAACCCTGGATCCTCTGAATCAGCTTTAGTGCCAGCATCTTCTATAACTAAGTTCACAGTATAGTGAGAGGACTGAGCACTTGGCCAAGTGGAGATTACAGGGGTCTCTGCTTGCACTGAGGCAGAATTTGGGTGTTTCACCCCTGCTGGGAACCAGGAAGTAGGTTCGAGTGGCAAATGGACCAGACCCAGTAAGGGCACAGGCTCCTCAGAGCACACGTAGTTTTGCTACGTGGTTAATTAGCAAGTTGGCCTGGGGTTATCTAGGGACCAGAGAATAGGCAAGGAGAGTGAAGAACCTGTCCCTCCTTAAATCATACCACCTGAGACCCCCTGAACCTTGGGACAGTGCAGCCTGGAGACAGTGCCCCCACTTTAAGAAGGAGCTGTGGTAAAATATGAAAGTTTTTAACAGTCGGTTAGGATAACTGAAAGACGCCAGTTTTTCAAGGACCACCCTTTTGGGGAGGAGATGAACAGTCCGCCTGCTGCGCATGTCAGACTGCCTGCCGGGTACAGTCCGCCTGCTGCGCATGTCAGACTGCCTGCCGGGTACAGTCCGCCTGCTGCGCATGTCAGACTGCCTGCCGGGTTTTTTGACTTCCGGGGTGGAGAGAAGCAGAGTAGGCCTTTTTGCCTGCTTGGCGGGACTCCTGGCGGCGCAGCACAGACGGTCTCCCTCACTCCAAAGGTGGCCTTTTTTGGTTTGGTGAGTTTTTATAAGAAATATAGACTAAGCCTAGATTTAAGACGATTTCTACTGTATTTCTACTTTCCTATCCTTCTAATCAACAACACCTTATATACAATAAAGGCTCTATCTAGAAAACCAGAAGCTTCTTCCATTTACTAGTCTGGGAGATAAATTAAGGGAAAAGTTAAGTAGGGGAGATTTATGATCTAATATCCAATTTTAAATTTCACAGAGCTATAAGGCAAGTAAAAGACAGGCAAGATGAGCAGACAAAGAAAGATGCAGATCATAGAAAGTTTCTTTAGTGACAAGGAAAATCAAGGTGCACCTTCAGAAGAGGATAGTAACATCAGGGCTCCTACATCCAAAGCTTAGAAGAAAAATATGAATTGGTCTCAGGCCACAGAGGTGCAAAAAAGGCTATTGAAGTAAAAGTAAGAGAGGTAGAGGAAAAAATGGAAAGAGAAATGAGAGTGATGCAGGATGGTCATGAAAAAAAGTCAACAGCTTGAAAAGCCAAATTGGCCAAATGGAAAAGGAGATACAGAAGCTCTCAGAAGAAAATCATTGCTTAAAAATTAGGAAAGAGCAAATAGAAGCTAATGACTTTATGAGAAATCAAGACACAATAAAACAAATCCAAATGAATAAAAAAAAAATGAGGGCAATGTGAAATACCTCCTTGGAAAAACAGCTAACCTGGAAAATAAATCCAGGAGAGATAATTTGAAAATTATTGGAATACCTGAAAACCATGATCAAGGAAAGAGCTTAGACATCATCTTCCAGACAATTGTCAGGGAAAATTGCCCTGATATTCTAGAAGCAGAAGGTAAAAGAGCAAGGGAAAGAATCCACCAACCACCTCCTGAAAGAGATCCCAAAAGGAAAACTTCCAGGAATATTATAGCCAAATTCCAGAGCTCCCAGGTCAGGGAGAAAATATTGCAAACTGCCCAAAAGAAACAATTCAATTACTGTGGAGCCACAATCAGGATAGTACAAGATCTAGCAGCTTCTACATTAAACGACTGGATGGCATAGAATATGATATTCTAGAGGGCAAAAGAATTGGGATTACAAATGAGAATCACCTACCTAGCAAAACTGAGTGTAATCTTTCAGAGGAAAAGAATGGAACTTCAATGAAAAAGAGGACTTTTTGGTATTTGTGATGAAAAGACCTGAACTGTGTAGAAAATTTGGCTTACAAATACAAGCCCCTAGGGAAGCATAAAAATGTAAACAGGAAAAAGAAATTAACAGGGATGTTAAAAGGTTAATTTTTTACATTCCTTCATGTGAAGATGATACATCTAACTCATTAGAATTTTCTCAGTATTATAGCAGATGATGAAATTAAATTTAGAGGGCATAGGTGGAAACTGATTATGAAGGGATGATATCTGCAAAGCATTTATTTTTTGTTTATCTTTTTTTGTGGGGTGGATGGAGTGTAGTGACATGCTTGGAGTCACACAGTGGATGAGTGGTTTTTACCTGAGGATAGATTTGGGCTTGGATCCTCCTGGGTGCAGGGTGTGTGCTTTGTCCATTCTGTAACTAGCTGCCCATGATGACATCTTTTGGGTAAAATTGAGGGGTGAGAAGAATGCACTGGGGGAGGGGAAAGGGGAGAGGTAGAATAGGGTGAAATCCCACATGAAAGAAACGGGAAAGTGTTTATGGAGTTGGGGGAGAGATGGGGAGTAGCAGGGCAGTGAATGAGCCTTACACTCATCAGAATTGGCTCAAAGACCTTAATCTCCTCAGTGTTAGCTCACTGAGGGATTAACATACACCCTCAATTGGGTGGAGTAGTCTATATAACCCTTCAGGAAAGTAGGAGGGGAAGGGAATAAGGAGGGAGAGGTGAAAGAAAGGAGGGCAGATTGGGGGAAGGGGTATTCAGAAGCAAATCACTTTTGAGGAGGGATAAGGTGAAAGAAGATAGAAAATAGAGTAAATATCATGGGAAAGGGAATAGGATGGAGGGAAACAGTTAATAATAGTAACTGTGAAAAAATTTTGAAGCAGAGGCAAGAGTAATGTAAGATTATGGTGATGATTAGTGAGTGAGTGAGTGATGATGATTGAGTGAAGATGGGGATTGATTGATGACAAGGAGAATGGATTGATGATAATGATGAGACTTGATTGTTAATGATCAAACATGGTACTTTGCTAGGCTATTGTGAAGAAAATCCTTTGTCAGGTTTTGTGCCAACTTAATTTTGAAATGTATAGGGGTGGCTAGGTGGCACAGTGGATAGAGCACTGGCCCTGGATTCTGGAGGACCTGAGTTCAAATCTGGCCTCAGACACTTAACACTTACTAGCTGTGTGACCCTGGGAAGTCACTTAATCCTAATTGCCTCACGCCCCCCCCCCCAAAAAAAAAACCCAATTGTGACATGTACTCTTTGATTCTGTGACACTGACTTCCTTCCTGTTCCATGAACAAAATGCTACATCTCTCAGCCCCAGGTAATTTTTTCTGACTGTGTGCCATGCTGGGAATGATCTCCCTCCTCATCTCTAGCTCCTGGCTTCTGGGATTTCTGTAAGTCCTAGCTAAAAATCTGCCTTCTAAAGGAAGAATTTCCCAACCCTTCCTAATTCTAGTGCTTCTGTTCTTTTAATAATTTCCTTTTTATCCTGCTTATAGCTTATTTATACATTATTTGTTTTCTCATTCTCTCCCTTATCCATTAGAATGGAAGTTCCTTAATGGCATTGCCTGTCTTTTGTCTTTCTTTGTAGACCTAGTGCTTAGCACAGTGCTTGGTATATAATAGGTATGTAATGAATAGGTATAGACTGATCATTTCTAAATGACAAAAATTATGTGTATAAGCACAAAACTTAGAATTATTGAAAATGTATAATGAATTAGAAGATTTTCTAATAAAGGTGTACCTTTTCCCTAATACTTCTTCACATTATTCTAGAAAAAATAAGAATAGAAAAATTAAAGAGAAATAAATTAAATATATCAATAATGGCATAGAGAAGATAATATATAGATAGATTTTATTTAAATATATATATATATATATATTCCAAAGTATTGGTAAATGAACTAATTTAGATAATCAATGAATTCATTGTAATGTACCATTATATTGAATAAATCCACACTATCATAACTATTATGACAGTAAAGAAGATGATTATAAAATAAATCACATTAAAATACTTAGAAAATAATAAGCTGCCTGGAAAATGAGCTACCAAGACACAGTAAAGACTACAATGATTACAAAATATTTTTTCAGAAGTTGAAATAATTAAAAGGATTGTTATATTATATATTTGTAACACAAGCTTTATGTTTACATACTAACATGTTGCTATCTTACTTTTAAATATTTTGTGTTAATTTATTCCATATCTTTGATGATTATTTTGTGACATTTAGTTTCATTTTCCAAAAAGAGCTTCTTCAATAGATTATAGATGGATAGATTGATAGATATATGATAGATAGATTGATAGATTGATGGATAGATATATTAAAGACATTGTTCATTATTATGTCACACCAATTTAATAAAAATGATAATATTACCTAGGTTTACTAAGAGATTTAGTGCTATATTATATTAAGTATAAACTATTTTCCATACAGGTTAAAAATAGAAAAGTAAATATGTGGGACAAACTAAATAATTTACAATAATTTTCACCCTAATTTTTTTCTTATAAATACCTTATTTTTCTTTTAAACCATTCAGGTGTTTCTGATTTTATCCTTTGATCACTAGAGAATCCACAGAAGCCTCTCTTTTTTATTGAGTATTTTTCATTTATTTTCTTTCATAGTAGAATAATTGTCTTATATGTTATGTTCTTTTTTAAATTTTTACTCATGTCTTTGGCTGTCGTTTTGACTCTCACTTTTCATTTATCTATGTTAAAGCTAAGCATTTCTCTAATGTACTTTTTGTCCTTCAGTCTTTTTCTTATGTCCTCAGTAGCTTGCCTCTGGCTTTTCTCCACACTCTTTGATCACTCTCTCTTCTACTGATGCACAGACCCTTGTAGAAAATAACTGCAGCCTCTGTGATTTGTAGAGGGTATGAGATCTTGTTAATATTCTGCCCAGAGAAAACTCTATGGAGATAGAACTGACTACATCTGGATATCTAGTTTCATTTCCCTAGCGTATTGAAGACCAGTCTGCTATAGTACTGTAAATGGATCTATAATACCATACCTTTGGCCAAATCCTCTCCCACAGTTTGGTTTTCATTTCTGTTTGTGGCAGAACATAATCAAGTTTTCTACTTGTAGTGCAGTATGCATTTGGGGTGAGGTAAGGGTGGGTGTATGTGTGTGTCTGTGTCTGTGTGTGTCTGTGTGTATGTGTGTGTCTGTGTGTGTATGCTGGTGGTGGTGTTTATACTGAGTCACTATTCTGGGTAATACCTAACCCAATAGTAGGCCCTGGAAC
Source organism: Dromiciops gliroides (assembly GCF_019393635.1). Taxonomy (NCBI): domain Eukaryota; kingdom Metazoa; phylum Chordata; class Mammalia; order Microbiotheria; family Microbiotheriidae; genus Dromiciops; species Dromiciops gliroides. Next base: position 82,690,890 of record NC_057864.1, read on the forward strand.
ACAAATTTATGAAGTCATGTGTGCTAGCTTCTCCTAATTTATGTGGTACACGGAAGGTGGATGAATACATAATTAATGTGTTTCCCCCACCAATCGTCAATGTTTTACCCTGTGTAAAGAGTATTTGCTATTTTGCCCATCTAAATGTTATGTGTACACATGGGTCTGTCTAGATGTGATATGTAAGAAGGTATGAATACATATGTATATGTGTGTACATACATTTTCCAATACATATAGATAAATACATTTAGATATACACATAAATACCTATATTTTATGTCTATAATTCAATCTATTGCTATCTCCATTTCTAAATAATATTTAGGTTCAAGATGAGCTACTGATCACTATCCCTAGGAGTAAACCTAGCAATATACACAATCCTTGACTCCCACCACAATGAATATATGTAGCAAATAGCAACTAACAAATATTTATCCAAGTCAAGCACATAACAGAAATCAGAGAATGTATAGTTATGAGAGTATATATTAGACAATACAGAGAGTAAATGAGGTCTCTCATTGAGAGTAAGAAATCTCAGCTCAAAGAAGAAACGGGGTCGCAGACAAATTTTTTGGAAATTCCTCAAAATCTCTAGTGTAGCCAACTCAAAATAGGGACATGATCAAGGTGTCATGTCCTCTACTCAGAGTCTTTCTTCCCTTTCACAGATCTGATGTGCACCAGTAAACCTATGTCTTCTTTCTTCTTTTGTTTTGTTTTTTGTTTTTGCAGGGTAATAAGGGTTAAGTAACTGGCCCAGGGTCACACAGCTAGTAAGTATCAAGTGTCTGAGGCCAGATTTGAAATCAGGTCCTCCTGAATCCAGGGCCAGTGTTTTATCCACTGAATCACCTAGCAGCCCCTATGTCTTTTTTCTTGAAACTGAAAGTCAGATAACTAGGATCTCTCTTCTCTTAAACCTTAGGAAATCCTCCTCTCACAGAGATAAAGAATGTGGAATAATGAAGTTCTACCAACAGGAAGGGTCCCATAGAAATAGACTTTGAGGCATAGATTTCAAATGTTATTCTTGCATGGCCACAAATCTATGTTATCAGCATTTATATAAAACTTTAAAATGTAATTTTCAGAATCAATCAGAAATATTAATTATATGAATAATATTTGAAATTATATTAAGCATTAACAAAGTTTAAAAGTTTGATGTTGAGTTATTCAGTTCAAATAAGCTGTCAAAAAACTTTCTTCTCAGAAAGAAAAAGCAGTGGGCATGAAGCCTTTCATAACATACACCCACACTCCACTCCAAAAAACAGACGGCATTAAAATAAAATGTCTAACAAGTTTTCTAAATGTAAGTAAAGTAACAGCTCAAAAAGTTCCTTTAAAATTGCATTTATAGTCTCAAAACTCTTAGGTTAAGCTCTGTTTATTGAAAACTTCATATATCAAATGGGAAGTATATTCAAGTAATTTTTGGAAGCAATGGGAAATACTTTGATTTTATCTCTTATAGTCTCTCATTCCCACAATATAACTAATATTACTCTATGTTCATGCATTCTTTAAGTTTTGCAAAATACTTAAATGCCTTAACTGATCCTTATAACAACTTAAGATAGACACTATTATTTCTCTTCTTTTAAAGATGAGAATATTGAGGGACAATGAGACTAATTCATTTTCCCAAGGACACAGTAAATGTGTCTCTGGAGTTTTGGAGAATGGGTGATTTGGATAATCATAATTTCAAATAAACTGCATCTGTCCTTCCTTACACACTCCAATCACATTATAAGTAGTATCTTATTGAAATGAATTTAATTTTTTAAAAAGTAATTTTGTTAGGCCTGTCAACCATAAATATTATTGTAACAATAGACTGCAAAATAAGCAAACAGAAAATAATGATAAAAAACTAAGAAAGTGGCACGGAAGACCTAAACATAAACTAAGAGAAAGCCAACAATGTGAAAACAGCTACCAAAAAAAAATCCTCAATGATGGACACAAAGTCTCCAAGAAATCCTAGAAGAGTAAAATAAAGAGATGAGAGTGCTAGAGAAAAAATTGGGAAAAAAAAGAGAGTGATGCAAGAAAATTATGAAAAGTGAATTAATAGCTTGGTTATAGAGGAACAAAAAAGAAAACCTTAAAGAAAAAAGAAAATACCTTAAAATAAGAATTAGTCAAATGGTTTTTTAAAGGCTACTTTAAAACTACTGAAAAATCAGAATTGCCCAATTTGAAAATGTATGTATGTATGTGCATATAGGTGTGTGTATGTATGTATGTATGTACGTATGTATTTATGTATGTCCAGTCTCACTCTTTTCTCCAGAGTCATCTTGGTCCAGTGAAAAAACTACAGATCAGGACAACTGGAGATGGCCCCAGATGCAGTGAGAAACCTTCTTGATGTCATGGTCCTCCTCTTTGAGAATGAAGGATAAACAACAACCCAAAAGTAGTAGTAGCTGCCCCACTGGAGAACCAATTAATTACCTCCTTCCTTCCTTCCTCCCTTCCTCCCTTCCTCCCTTTCTTCCTCCCTTCCTCCCTTCTCTTCTCTTATTCATTCTCTCTCTCCCTCTCTCCCTCTCTCCCTCCCTCCCTCCTTCCCTTCCTTTCTCCCTCCTCTCCCTTCCACATAAGGAACCATACTAGGGGTGCTCTACCCAAAAGAATATAAACTTTGATCACTGAAACCTCACAAGACATCTTGGGGTTTATGGACTAGATTTCTTTTTTAAGGACCATGCCTTAAACCCAAATCACTCTGGCCCTCATTGATTGGCCAACAATAGGTCCTAGTCCAAGCCTCACTGGGTCATTATTTAGGTCCTGATGGTTCAGAGTGAGTGTAAATAACAATTGTTTCTGTTCTGGCCAGAAACCCTGAGGGTTATATAATAACTTTATTATATATTTAAAAGGAATAGAAAGTTGTACATAATAGATTTGTAGCTTGGTAGGCAATAAGATTTTTCATTATATTATATTTGTCTTATTCCAAAAATTAAAAATGTATTTAATTTAAAAAGAAAGATAATCAAAAAAACTACATCATTCCCAAAAATAACAAAGATAATGAAGCAATATCAAAAGTTTCTGCAGCAAGTTCTCAATATTGCTCTTACTGTTTACAATGTTCTCCTGGGTCTGCTCATTTCACTTTGCATCAGTTCACTTAAGTTTTCCCAAGTTGTTGTTGTTGTTGTTGTTGTTGTTGTTTGTGAGAAGATCCTACTCATCATTTATTGGACAAACATACTTTTTCATCACAAACATATACAACTACTTTTTCAGTCATTTGCCAATTGTTGGACATGCTCTCAATTTCTAAATCTTTGCTATCAGTAAAATAGCTTCTACAAATATTTTTGTACATATAGGACCTTTCCATTTTTTAAAATATCTTTGCAATAAAGACCAAGGAGTACTATTATTTGATCAAAGTGTATTCCTAGTTTTATATCCCTTTGAGTATAGCTCTAAATTTTTCTACAGAATGGTTAAATCAATATCCAACTTTAGCCATAAAATAGTAGTTTCTCAACCACCCCCCACATTTGTCATTTCCTTTTCTGTCATATTAACCAATATGATTTTGTTTGATTGTTTCTTGATGTCTCATGAAGTCATTAGCTTCCACTTGTCCAATTCTATTTTTTTCAGGAATTATTGTCATCAATTACCTTTTGTATTTACTTTTCAATTTGGCCAATTCTATTTTTTGAGGAGTCGAATCTTTTTTCCATCTCTTTGTGCTTCCTTTATCAAATGATTGACTATTTTTTCATGATTCTCTTACATAACTCTCATTTCTTTTCCTAATTTTTCTTTCATCTCTATTATTTGTTTTTGTTTTTTAAATGAGCTCATCCAGGAGGTTTTTGTTTGTTTGTTTTTGTTTTGTTTTGTTGTAGTTGTTATTTTTGAGACTGAGCTCAGTTCACTTTTTAAAAAAAAAAATTCTACAAATAGGCATTTTGCCATTTCTCTTCTTCTGAGTTTGTGTTTTGATCTTCCCTGTCACCATACTAACTTTCTGTGGTCAGGTTATTTTCTCATTTTTTGCTCATTTTGTCAGCCTCTTCCATGACATTTAAAGTTGAGCTCTACTGCTGGGACACAAGGGGTACTCTTCCAAGTTTCTTATGCTGAGGGGCAAGCGCCTGGCTACTGACCTATTGCATCAGGGCTGCCAGGCCTGGCCTCTCACTTTCTGTGTCCCTCAGCAGCTCACATACTGTTCTGGGGCTTCCAGGCCTAACCACTCTCCTGCTGCTCCAGTGCTCCTGGGCCAAGCCACTTGCTTGCCTTTCAGGGGCTTCTGCTGTTCGTTCACCTCCTGTTCTGAAGTCACAAGGGCTGGATGCTTGCCTATTTCCCCAGGGCTCATGGCCTCACAGCTGGCTCACTGGGCCACAGATCTTCTATTCTGAGGCCACAAAATCTGGGTTTCTGACCTATGCTAGGAGTAGGCCTCCAGCTGGCTTACCCAGACATTTTATCTGAGTCTTGCATTCTTCTTTTACCTGAATGAGACAGAAATTTCCTGTAGTCTTTATAAGTTGGCTTGGACTGCAAAATTGTTTTACCCCATACCTGCATGGGTTCTACTATTCCAGAATCCATTTTGAAATATTACTTAAAGTTGTTTGGAGGGTAATTTGGAGACTTCAGGTAATTTCCTGCCTTTTCTCCACTATCATGATGCCACCCTTTCCCAATCTTAAACCAATCTGTTTTTTCATGTTTGGTTCCAAACTGATGCTTCTTGACCTGCATACAAGTTCCTCAGAAGACAAGTAAGGTCATCTGGTACTCCCATGTCTTTGAAAACTTGACATATTTTGTTGTGATCCACCCAATTAAGGCATTAGTATAATCAATGAAGCAGAAGTGGATTTTTTCCTGGAATTCTCTTGTTTTCTACATAATCCAGCAAATATTGGCAGTTTGGTCTCTAGTTCCCCAGACTCTTTGAAAATTATCCTGTAATTCTAGGTCCACATATTTTTTCAGTCTTAATAGTATTTTTCCCACTTACATGTAAAGATAATTTTGAACATTTGTTTTTCATAATATTTTTAGTTCCAAATTTTTCTCCCTCCCTCTCTTTCCTCTACCCTCCGAAAGACAGAAAGCATTTTGATATAGGTTATATATGTACAATAACATTAAACATATTTCTGTATTAGTCATTTTGTGAAAGAAAAATCAGAACAAAAGGGGAAAACCTGAAAAAAGAAAAAAGAGTAGAAATAATATAATTCAATCTGCATTCAGAATCCACAGTTCTTTCTGGATGTGGAGAACATTTTCCATTATGAGTTCTTTGGAATTGTCTTGGATCATTGTATTGCTGAGAGGAACTAAGTCTATCATAGTTGATCATCTCATAATGCTGCTCCTACTGTGTACAAAGTTCTCCTGCATCTGTTCACATTACTCAGCATCAGTCAACTTAAGTGTTTCCAGGTCTTTCTGAAATCTCCCTACTCATCATTTCTTATAGCACAATAGTATTCCATTATATCCACATACCACAACTTGTTCAGTCATTACGCAATTGATTAGCATTCCCTCAATTTCCAATTGTTTGCCACTACAAAGAGAGCTGCTACAAATATTTTTGTATATGTGGGTCCTTTTCCCTTTTTTATGATCTCTTTGAGATACAGTTTGGGCCCATATATTGCTGAACACTAACTTGCAGAATTTTAAGCATAACCTTGATGGTGCCTTAAATGAGTGCAATTTTTGCTAATTTGTATTCTTTGGCATTCCCTTTCATTGGGATTGGGACATATTCTAATCTTTTCCAATCTGGTATTGACCATTAAGTTTTCCAAATTTGCTGACATACTAAATGCAGCATCCTCTTTTAGGATTTTAAATAGCTCAGCTGGAACTCCATTGTATCCACTAGTTTTATTGTAAGCAATGCTTCCTAAGGCCCACTTGACTTCATTCTCCATGATGTATGGATATATCTTTATCAGTGATGCCAAAATCTTTCTTGGATAGTTATTCCGTATATTCTTGCCAACTTTTTTTAATCTTTTCTGCTTCTGCTTTTATCATACCCATTTTTGCATGAATCATTTTCAAGAGGACTCATATTTTCATTCTATTTTTTTTATATTTCCTTGCATTGCACATTAAAGAAAACCTTATTTCTCCTTACTCTTCTGTAGAATTCTTCATTCAAGTGGCTATACTCTTACCTTTTTCTTTTCTCTTTTCTTTCTTTCTTCAACTATTTATAAAGTCTCATCCGACAGCCATTTTGCTTTCTTGCTTTTCTTATTCTGGGGCATGTTTTGTTTGTTTGTTTATCTCTCATGTACAATATTGTGAAACTCTGTACATAGTTCTTCAGAAACTCTATCAACCAGATTTAATCTCTTAAATCTTTTTATCATCTCCAGTCACTGGTCATTGCAAATATTCTTTTTTAACAACACAAAAGGTGATTCTACATATGGTCATCACCAAACGGCCAGTATAGAGATCAAATTGATTATATACTTTGCAGCCAAAGGTGGTATCCCAGAGTTGTTTTAATTTGCACTTATCTATTCAGTACTGATTTAAGCCAATTTTTTTCTGTGTAACTATGGGTAACTGATTTCTTCTTCTGAAAACTGCCTGTTCATATCTTTTGACTTTTATCAGCTGGTGAATGGCTCACATTTTTATAAATTTTGTTCAGTTGACTATGTATTTTAAAAATGAGGCCTTTATCAAAGAAATTTACTGTAATTTATTTTCCAAATTTCTTTTTTTCTAATTTTGGTTGCATTAGTTTTACTTGTTCCAAGCATGTTTTGCTTCTGCCCACTGTCTTCCCAAATTTGTGTTTCTTTCTATCTCCCCTCCCTCCCACTTCTCTTTGCTCCTACACCTCAGATTTTACTTTAGGATAAGATAGATTTCTATACTCACCTGAGCCTCTTTGAGTAAATTTTGATGAGAATAAGTTTCAAAAGTTGCCTGCCACCCTCTGTCTATTTCCCCCTCTATGGTAAAAGTTCTTTTTACTTCTTTTATGTGAGATAATTTACAGCCATTATCCCCCTCACTTCCCCCTTCTCCTTTTCTCATTCCTTAATTTTATTTTTATACATTGTTCCATCATAGGCAACTTATACCTCTACCCTCTGTCTACATGCACTCCTTCTAACTTCCTTAATAGTAATAAAATTCTTAGACATTGCAAGTATTTTCCCATTCAGGAATTTAAACACTTTGCCCTTATTAACTCCCTTATGATTTCTCTTTCCTGTTTTAGTTTTTATCTTTCTCTTGACTCTTATCTTTGAAAGTCAAATTTTCTATTCAGCTCCAGACTTTTCATCAGATATGCTTGAAAGTCCTCAATTTCATTAAATATCTATTTTTCCTCTACTTCTATTATTCATCTCTTACATCTCTGTCTGTCTTTGTGTCTCTGTTTCTGTCTCTATCTCTTTCTGTCTCTCTGTATCTCTCTGTCTCTGTCTTTCTGTCTCTCTCTCTCTCTCTTGCTGTCTCTATCTCCTCTCTTTCTTGTATCTATCTCTCTTTGTCTCTTTCTGTACCTTTCTCTTTCTCTGTTTTTTCTTTATGTGCCTCTGTCTCTTTTTGTCTCTCTCTGTCTTTTTGTCTCTTTTTGTATTTGCTTATAAGTCTGTATGCCACTGTTGCCCTGTTCTCATTTTTCTCTCTGTGTGTCCCTGCATCTGTCTTTATGTCTCTCACCCACCCCCTTTAATTGTCTGTTAAAGATTTTTAAACTCCAAGAAACAATAAGAGAATTATTCAGGGGACATAAAAAGTTCAAGGATTCACCTATTTTTTTGCTATGATAAGATTGCAGAGAAACTCTATAACTTCTGCCAGTCATCTTTCTTAAGTCTTAGTTTAGATAATGATCTTTACAGAATTTTTTGAACATTGAAAGATTCAGTTCAATGTCTCATTTTGGGCTAAAATGAATAATTGAACCTTTATTGAATGCAATGAATCCAGTGATTGAACTCCCTGCAAGCTTCAAAGTGCTTTTATTTATTTATTTATCATTAATGTCCTGACTCCTTCCGCTCTGATTATGGTTTCCCTGGAAGCTGAATCTCAGCCTTCTCCCATAATGGGCAATTCACACTTCTCTGCCTAGGTCTTTGCCCCAGCTGACATTTGGGTGGTCAAAGATAGCTACAGCTGGATGCTCTCCTTTTTCACTTGGGCCTGATATATTATTGTACAACCTCACCCTCCCACATACAGACACACACAAATATGCAAGTGTTTTGTCATGGTCCTATCCCACTGCCTCTGTTTCTCATTTCTCTAGACCTGCACTGTCAATTCAAAGTCTGTTTTCCTTTGCACCGGAAGTTTAGTAATTTTCAACACTTGTGCTTACAGTTTGCAACCCCCTGCAAGCTTTTCTCCTGAAAGGCAGGGCTAAGCTAGCTGTCAAGACTTGAGCAAACTTCCTCACCCTGGAGATGGGTGTCCCCACAGTACTGGTAGGAGGGAGAGTGGTAACCATGTTACAGTAGTGGGTTTTGATTTAGGCCCATGTTGTTTTTTTCCCTTGAATCTGCTAGTGTAGCCTTATGTTAGTAAGGTATGTATGCTTAGTGAGTTCAAGACCAGTGGGGTCAGCTTCTGGGTTCCTAAGGGTTATTAGGTTTTGTTTGGTTTTTTTTTTGGGGGGGGGTGCTTTGTGGTTCTTTTTACCTACTTTTATATTCTGGATAACCTGAATATTGAGGCAGAAAAAGTTGCTTTATCCTTGGTGTCTAATTTCTATTTTGGAAAGGTTTGATGGTTCATGAAAATTGGAGAAAAAGTCTACTCCACCATCTTGTTACTAAAATTTTTTGCAGTTTATGTCCTCTCCCTACTTTTAAAGGATAAAGGCAAGACTTTCCCACAGGGACTATCCTGATAAAATCATAGGAAAAATCTATTTTGTTATCTATTTCAAACATTGTTTGAACCCAAGAGAAATAGAAATGCCCAAATTTGGAATGTTTTACTTATGACTCAGAATTGTCAACTGATGAATTTGTTTATTGAAGTGTTTCAGTGAGTACTTATTCTGAATTTTGTAACTATATCTCTTATTACAAAAGGACTAAGGAAGATTTCCAAAATTATAATTTGATACTTAAATGAGTACCTAATTTCATTTGGGTGGGTGCAAATTATAATTCCTTCACACCATTCATTCATGTTTGATACTGGTTTGTGTCTTGTCTATGTTTTAAAATTTTGATTTTTTAAAGTTTTTATTTCTTCTTTATAGAGATGCAATTAAGATATCAAAAAGAAAGATGACCCCTCTTCAATACAGATCAATCAGATCTAGGTATAGTATGGATATTGTATTGATGAAAAATGACTGCTCTCTTTCTATCTCTCCTTGTCTTTGTCTCTTTTTGTATCTGTATGGCTGTGTATGTATTTGCTTTTTTTAAATGTTTTGTGTAGAGATGTCTTAAAGAACAGACTAATCTTAATTTAATGGTATGTTTTCAATCCATTCAATGTGCACTGTCAACTGATTTATGCATTATCTTACCCTTGAATAAAACTTTACTTAGGGATTGTTTTTAATCTTCCTATGCCTCCCAATAAATGTCAACTTCAGAAAGTGGGCCAAGCACCCTAGGAAAAACTTCAAAGTAAAGGAGCAAAGAGTCATACAATAATGCAGCCAAATCTACATTGTTCTTTCTCTCATATTGCCTGCTCCAGTGGTCTGCACAAAGAGGTGCCCTACTGACATCTAGTAATCATCCCTGGCATTATTATTCAAACTATGTGGAAGCCTGGAGAGTATACATTGTTTTTCAACTATGTTATACTTCCATGTAGAAAATGTAAGAGTGATTACTTTAAAGAAATGAGACAGATGGTTTAGGGCTATAATACCCTCATCCTATACATGATTTTCTCCAGACAAGCCTGGATGTTATCTCTGAGGTTACTTTATATTCAAAGAATGCATGAATATACATGTAGAGGAAATCTTAAAGTACACTTTCCTTGTTCTCTTTTTCATAATATCATGGACAGTCTTCACATCTGTTTTCCATTATTCATAGAAAAAAAGGCATTTGATTGAATCAATTACATTTGGGTAACATTTTCCTCCCTCTTGAGCAACTCAGTATTGGTAAGAACAGGTGTTTAAGGATTATGCATTGGTGAAATTACTCCTATGATTTCAGGTACCTGCCATCAGTGCTGTATCCTGCATAATACATATATATATAATCAATTTCTCTCTCTCTCTCTCTCTCTCTCTCTCTCTCTCTCTCTCTCTCTTTCTCTTTATCTCTTTGCCTCCATAAATATAGAGATACAAATAAGTATCTGTGTCCACTGAATTAATAATTAACTTACAAAAGTATGGAATGATGGCAGATATATCCAGTTCTTTAGATAATCACTCGGAAAGACCATGATTGGCAGTGGGAAATGGGGTTGTAATTACATTTTTATTAAATACAGAGGGAATGGGGACCAAAAGCCCATAAAGGCAGAGACAAGTGGCAAAAGAAGTACAGAGACAGATGGCATGTCTCATGTAGAAGGGAATGTGATGGCAAGAGTAGGTAGTAGGAAGAAGAGGGTGGGGAGGGGGAGAGATAAGGAATATCACTCACTAGGAAGCAGGAATTTGAAGATTTTGGGGGGAAACAGACTAAGAGGACTCTGTGCCACCTTGGGGTTAGTTCATCAACATATCCAAATCATCTCAAAATTATTGGTAAAACATCAAAGTTATATCTCAAAGTTATCAGTACCTTTTTGATGTTCTCCTGGTCTAGAAATTTGGAGGCTGGAATTTGTCTGGAATTTGCATATCATAGGATCAAAAGACCCTGACATCAGTACCTAAGATGGCTATTGCAAATTCATCTCATGTTACCAGAATGTGACTTTTGGTTCATATGTGATAGAATTTATAAATTTTATTCCTTTGAGCTTTGGGAAGGTTTGCACAAGACTTCTAGTTCCCCCTGTGCAATCTCATTTCCTTCTTTTGCTCCTTTATACTAATTTCTTATAAACTTAGATACTATACTGACTGGAAGAAGGAAGGGTGATTGGAAAAACTAGAAAAAGATACAATTTTAACACAAACGCATAATATACATGTGTATATAGATATGTATGTATGTGTGTTTCTTATGCTACACTATTTTCCATGTTTGAAATTAAATTTTTTCATATTAATTTAGCCATTTATAGAATCCAGTTGTTGATTGAAACCATTGCCATAATATTCTACATATTTTTTTGAAGAGAATCATTAGGGTTGATGACCATAAAATCATCAGGTTTTCTAATGTCCTAATAAAATATTTTAGCCTAAGGATATTGATATGTGTCCAAGAATAGAGTTAGATTAAATAAAATCTATGGGCAATGAGAGGAGTGAATCAGAGACACAAAATATTATTTCTAAAAAAACACCAATGATCATAGAATAAAAGCTTTAGGGTTGGAAAGGTCCTAGTTCAACAATCTCATTTCACAGATGAGGAAAGTGAGTCCAAGGGAGATTAATTAAATGACTTGCCCCAAATCATACAAGTAGTATAAGTTATATATATATGATAGACTTTGTATCAGTGCCTTTCTATGGTACCCAGAAAATTTCCATAGCTGAAGCCATAAATATTCAAACAATATTTGTGTATATCAGGTGCTACTTCAAGCTTCAAGGCACATCAACCTCATAATTCAGAGGTGAACTTCACAAACTTTCTTTGATTGAAGATAACAAAGACATTTCTCCTAACCTTTGTCTTCTGACCATGGGGTTGTACAAATGTGGTGTGTAATTTAAAATTCTAAATGTGGGTCCTAATCAGTTCCCCCAGTTTTGGGGAAAACTGACTAAAATCACTGATAAAATGAGTTTAGGTTTTTAAGGGTTTATTGAAAGATAGAAAGAGAAAGATTGAGAACAGAATTCCTACAGCCTGGCAATCCTATCTTTCCTCAATTTTCCTGTGAAGTCCTCTGGAGTCTCTCTCTCTTTCCCCTCCACCACAGTGAAGTCAGGAATGAAAAGAGACAGTGGCTCTGCACAGGCTCTCCTTCCTCCTTCCTGTCCCCTCCCAGAAATGGGAGGTTCTTCAAGCTGGTTGGTTGACTGGGCCGGAAGTTCAAAGTTTTTTTAGATCAGAGAACCATGCTTTCTTAGGTACTCTCGAGTACCAGCCAGATGTGATTAGAATCTAGTCAACTACTAATCCAGTTAAATCAGCCAGTAATCCATTCAGGTGGGCTCTTGAGTATCTGCCAAATCTCATCTATCAAATTCCATTATCTTGACAGTGGATGATTGCCAAAAAGAATATAAATTTAGGAAATACACAATTAATTATAAGGAATCCCAAATTATTACTTAATAAATAATAAATTTGAATTCATTTTGAATTGCCATTTGCAGCTCTAGTACTTCTATTCTATTGAATACCCCCCCCCCTTTTGTTGTTTGTCCTTCATTCTCTAAGAGGACCATGACATCAGATTGGTGTCATGGTTTACAGTGAATTGGATTTAAGTGAGGTAGAGATGTGTAAAGTCACTAGTATCATTCTTTCATTCAAAGCCATCTGGGTCTAGTGGTAAGATATATGTCAGGATGACTAGAGATGATCCCAGATGTTTAAGGCAATTGGGGTTAAGTGACTTACCCAGGTTCACACATCTAGTAAGTGTCTGAAGTAAGATTTTTAACTCAGGTCTCTTCAACTTCTGGAACAGTGCTCTATCCACTGAACCACCTTGATGCCTCCATTTTTTTTTTTATCTCTTCCCCTAAGGATAAGCTAATCACTCAAATTCTGATCACTACTCTTATTGACTCAGGTTTTGATACTAAACATTTTCTCATCTCATCCTGAATTGCCTCTCCCCTCTGTAGGGCTAGAGAGCAAAGAATTAAATTCCTCCCAAAGGCTTCCTTAAGAAGTGGCTCACAGCCCTTATTTATATACATATGTATATATATATCGCTTGTTCAGCCATTCCTCAACTGATGAACATCCATCCCCCTCAATTCACAGTTCTTTGTTACCACAAAAAAAGAAAAGTTTTAAATGATTTTCACAAAAAGGTCATTTTCCCTTTTTAAAAAAAACTCTTTGGGATGCTAGGTAGCAGTGGTGTTGTTGAACCAAAAGGTATGCACAGTTTTATAGCCCTTTGGGCACAGTTCTAAATTGCTCTATAGAATGGTTAAATCAGTTCCCAACTCCACAAACAATGTATTAGTATACCAGTTTTCCTACTTCTGATTGGTGCGAGATAGTACCTCAGCGTTAACACAAACTGTTGGAGGTTGAGGGAGTATGTGAATCAGTACAGGTTTCCAGCAGAGGATGATATTGGAGGTATGTCTCAAAGAGAGAGAATGATGATATGAGGCATACATAAGGAGAGAGTATATTCCTGGCATATAGTATAACTAGTACAAAAGCTTGGGGATGCTAAACCTAATGTCATATGTGACAAGAAGGGAAGAAGTTATGTTTTATTAAGACATTTAAGGAAGGCTCTCTCTTACTTCAAGAAAGATGAAATCAGTGGAAATGTCTGCAGTATATGTGGAGTTTTTTCTTATTTTGTCCTTGTGTCCCTAGTAACTATCCCGGTATTTTAATGTTAATAAAAACTCACTGAATTGAAATTCAGATACAAAGTTTTACTCAGGCAGCTAAGTGGATCTAATGGATAGAGATGACCTGGATTAAAGAAGATGACTATAAAGAAGTCATTTAACCTCTCTGACCCCTAGGATCCTCACCGTTAAAATAAGGTGGTTGGACTCAAAGACCTTCCAAATTGATACCCATGAACCTATAATCTCTGAAATGGCACTAACAAGAGCACCTACTTCAGAGGGTTTCTGTGAAAATCAAGAAAATGATGTAAGGATGACAATATAAGTAAAAGATATAAGTATTAGAAATAAAAAAGATATAAGTATGAGGATATAATAAAAATACTTTTTAATTCTTAAGTTACTCTATATAAGTATTATTATATAAAAGCTTAGCATTCAAAACTTTATAAAGCCTAAACTCTTAATAATCGAGACATATAATAATCTAGAATTTCTGCTCAGAAACTCTATATCTTTTAAAATATTCAACACAACTTTATCAGAAATTAATATGCAGCTTAATACTGGCCCTACTAGAAAAGGCATTATAGTCTCAGAAGAATGCTTGTGTATTGAACTTTCAATTTTCATTTTCACATGCAAAAAATATAAATTGATTGATAACTCTTGGCAAAGGATGCACCATTTCAGAGTTCTCTTACTTGCAAAGTTAACATTTTGGTGAACTTCATGATTTAACTCAGAATTTTTCTTTATAAAGGTAGTGTTGAACTCTGTTCATTTTATTCTGGAGAAGAAAAAAAGGTAACCTAAAGTACTCTTGCTCAACAGAAAAGGTGACATTTCCATTTTGTAAAGTTTGCTAAAAATGCCACATGAACTACAGCTGTAATCCATGGCAGGGAGCTATGCACAGATAGATTTTAAATGTAGCATTTTTATTGCTATTGAAAGGGGAAAAAAGGCTTTTTCTTTCAAAAGAAGATTAAATATGAGATGTAATGGGTTTTTAGTTACAGTAGTGAATTTTTGTCCATATTTGTAGGTTGTGAAGTTTGAAGCTACAGATTTGCATTTATTGTCTGCCTAAAATATCAATTCAAAACATCCCTGAAGGACAGGTGCTAAAATGGCAGACATCGACTTGATTCCATCTGTGGAAAAGGTTAGCCCCATATTGCAAACAGTTAGAGTAACCTTAAACAAAATCCATAAATTCAACTCTGTTTCCAAACCTATTACATATGTTGGGGATGATTTTGTAAAATACGGTCTATATAGGTAGATCTATGGTACTCTGGAGAGTCATGACATTGCAAAACCAAAGCAGTTCAATTTCTAGTCAATTGACAAAAATTGCCTGCATGTTAGTAACTCTGAGTATAAGATAGTTTTAGGTACCAAAATATTTTAAATTTACATTCTACAATCTTAGACCTATAGGAGACCCTAGAGATCAAATAGCCCCTCCCCCTCATTCTACAGAAGAAACTGGGATCCAGGGAGGGACAGTCACTTACTGAGGTAGTTACATAGCTGATTGTGGATAGAGCAAAGTGTGGAAATGATGTCTCCCTACTCCTGTTCCCAGGCTTTTATTACTTTCCCATACTACCATATTTAATTCAAAGAATGAAAACTCTTATTATTCCTATTATAGGTACTGACTGCATGACCCTGGGCAAGTCATTTAATCTGTCATTACTCAATCCATCTCTCTAAGATTAAAACATGCAGAGAAGGGATAGAGAGGGAATTCCTTTTTGGTAACTGCTTATACCAATTAAATCATAGGTCCACTTCTTTTCCCTTTACAGGTTGTTTTGGGGAGAAATACCAGAAGTTTTATGTTTTGAAATGGCCTTTCATTGAAGTATTATATGAGCTGAACTTTTATGAATAAAAGAGATTCTAAGTTGCAGCGACAAGGAGGAAATGCAGTTCCCTTTCTCTTTGGAAAAAAATTTCTTCTTGAACAAGAATCTTTCCATAATATATCCAACATGTATTCACTGATCTATTGCATAAAGTCCTCTAGTGAGGGGAAAACAAACATTTCTCAGTTTTTCTTTGTATTAGGCCAAAATTTGGTTCATTGTGATTTCTTCTAATTGTTTTTTACTTTCTTCTTAGGTACTAACTAATTTAAGCTCACTTCACCTTAATGTCCCTTCAGATACATTCAGATGATTTTCATGTCATCAGTTTAACTCTTCTTCACAGAAAAGATCTTTTTCAATAATTACTCTTACAATGTGATCTTAAATCACTTCATATCTTTGTTAGTCTTTTCTGAATGCTTGAGAATATCATCATCCTTTCTAAAGTATGGTGCCTCAAACAAGACAAATAACAGTCGAGATGTGTTGTAACCAGAACATAAGGCAGTGATCTTATAATCTCACTCATTTTGAGAAAATATATACCTTTTAAACTGATTATTATTAGGTATTATTACCTTTTTATGGTTGTAGACTCATTTTAAGTTTGCAGTTATTTAAGAAAATGTTTTTCCCCATATGAAGGGTCATTTATTCATGACTCCTGGTTGTGAAATACAGTTGCATTGCATCATTTATCCTAGATCTCTCTATCTCATATGCAAGAATAGCATGAAAGACTTTTTCAAATGTTTTGGTAAGAGTTAGATAAATCATATATAGCATTCAGCTGATCTACCTGTTTATTATCCTTTTCAGTGAAATATACAGAAGAGAGGATTCCATTACCACTTCCATAGTTGATGTAGTCACAGAAGTGTCAATAATAGAAATAATGAGATCTTAATGTTTTAACCACATGATATTCTTGTTAATCTGTTTAGGAAAGCCCTTACCCTTATAAAATTAATCAATCTCATTTCTATTGTAGTTATTTTTCCATGTCTGTCTGATTCTTTTTGACCCCATTTTGGATTTTCTTGGCAAATATTGGAGTGGTTTGCCATTTCCTCCTCTGACTTATTTTACAGATTAAAACGTCAGGCAAATAGGGTTAAATAACTTACCCAGGATTACACAACTAGCAAGTGTCTAAGGCCAGATTTGATCTCAGGAATCCACTGCACCACTTAGCTGCACAATCTACCTCATTGTACAAGCAAAAACTGGACATGCATTGGCAGAGATTTAACTAGGTGAGCTGTGAAGGGAAGTTTTGGAGAGTTTTGGAAAGGACCTGTCTATGGTCAAAGACTACAATGAGAAGGGGCAGGAGGGTGGCAGGATTTTCCTCTCCTAGTCACCCCTGATCAAGGAATACCTAGCCAAACATAGGAAGAGGGAGCAGGAGGAGGATAAACCCTATTTTGTACTAAGCATCCTTTAGTAATATCAGTTTATTCTGATCTTTAGTGTTTTTGACATTGTTCTTGGAGGATTGTGTCACATTTTTACATTTATCTTCTATCTGTCTTATTTATATCATCTTTATATGTCCTTTGAAAACTGAAGTTGGCTGAATTTCTTCAGCATTCACAATGGTCTCTTTTGAAATATGTCATCCCTGTCCTCCTCACTAGAATTACTTTTCTTCATGTCTTCAGAATTTCATTGTTAGTTGTTTCTCACTCCTTTTGAGCTGATTTCCCCTATTGAACTTTAGATTATGGAAATATGATAATTCTTCCTCAGATCTCTTTGAAATCAGCTCTTCAAAAACCTATATTGACATTGTAGTGGGCACAATGCAAGAAAAAAAATCATGAATTCCTGGAGTGTAAACCTAGAAAAAGAAAATTACTAGCCTTATCACTCTGAGTAAATCAAATCACTTCTTTGAGATTCATTTTCCTGATCTATAAAAAAGGCTTAATGACTACCAATGTCCTATCCAACTCTAAATCTAGAAACAAATCCTTAGTTTTCCTTTCTTTTTACATTACAATTTCAAGTCGCCCATAAAATACCATATAATTTCAGTGCATTTACTAATTCCTAGCTTTTTCAATATGATTTCAAGCAATAATTCAACAAGCTTGTATTCAGAACTGAGTGTGTTGAGCAGAGTGCTAGATACTGTACTAGGATCTATTGTTGAGAGGAACAGAGGGAGAAATTATGTAGTTCCTGTATTCAAGGAACTTACATTCTGTTAGGTGAAATTACATCAATAAATCAATCAATATTTATTAAGTGCCTACTAGGTGCCAGGCATTGTGCTTAGTGCTGGAGACACATAAAGAGGTAAAAGATAGTCCATGCTCTAAAGGAGCTTGGAATCTAATGGGGAGAGGGAAACAACTTTTAAACAAGTGTATACAAAGCAAACTAAATATGAAATAAAAGAGGGAAAGGTATATAATATATATAAAAGGTAATTTGGTAGGGGGTATAACAACAATAACAATGACAACAACAATAATAACAAAGGAAAAACCTAGCATGTATATAGCCCTTTAAGGTTTCCAAAGCACTTTACAAATATTATTTCTTTTTATCTTCATAATATTCCTGGGAGGTATGTTCTATTATTATTTTCATTTTAAAGAAAACTATAGCAGAGAGGTTAGGTGATCTCTCCAGGGTCGTATAGCTGGTAAATATCTGATATAATTTTTGAACTCAAGTCTTGGCTGACTACAGATCCAGCACTCTATCTACTGTGCTTCCTAAGTTGAATTGAGAAAAAAGAAAGTAGCCATGAGAGGTGTAGCTATTTTTCCTGTGAAAATTTTACATTTGAGTGTAAAAAGGAGAAGCATAGGAAAGAAGTCTAAATTGTTTATGGGCTTTTTCATTTGTTTATTTTAAGACAGAAGAGACATGCACTGGCCTGTAAGCTGCAGGAAAGGAGATAGTAAAGAAATATTCAAGTTCAGAGAAAGTGATAGAATGAATGTGGGGTAATCTCCTAGAATAAATGAAAGATTTTCTGCAAATTCCATTGCTTTTATCTATTTCTATCTTTTCCACTATTTATGCCATTTCATTTTTATTTATTGACTTCTTGCTTCACATTTCTATTTCCCTTTCTGCAATATAATTTCTAAATGAGTTAATCAGTCCTGTTTTGACCACCTTAAACTATAAAGAAAGATATATTTCATATGATATTCTATTGTGTGTGGAGACATAAGAATTATTGTTAATGACCCCAAAAGATGATTAAATAAATATATTCATGTGTTTAAAAATCCAAGTGTAAGCATCCTTTGGAAAACAAGTGCATTTTCAGTAAAGCAAAACCAAACTCTGACTTCTTCAAAAAGAGTGATTAGTATATTAAAATAATTTACATTATTAATTAATCTAATAGTTTAAAATAGCATAAGGGGTTTTACTCAAATTTTGCAGTAATGGAGAGGCAAATGAATAAGGGGTTATATAGTTTTTCCAAGACACTTAGCAAATATTGTGTTTTATTTTTATTTTATAATACTTAATTACAATAACTGTATCATGCAAGAAAAAACCTTTTCCCTCTTACTATATCCTTGATCCATCCCATTATTAATTTTGGTTTAGGGTTCACTTGATCTCCCTTAAAATTAATATGAAATGAAAATATCTTAAAATCATAATGGACAGGGAGGATTCACTTCAGCAATCATCATGCAGATCATAATTGTCAACAGTCAGTCAAGTATTATTTGTTAGGAGCTTATTATGTGACATACACTGTGCTAAACGATGGGAATACAAATAGAAACAGGACAATAACTTCTGCCCCAAAGGAGTATATATTCTAATGGAAGACAATAGTCCATAAAAAGTATAAAAGGGAGCTAAAAGGGGAAAAAGGGGAAGAAAGGGAAGAAGGAGAGATTTACCTAATAAGAAGGAATAATAAGAAAGTCCTGTGGACATGAGTTGGTAGTCCAACTTAGAGAAGAATGAAGAATTTTTTAGCTTGGGAGATTTCCTTAAACTGGAAGTTCTAGAAGGAACCATTCAGTGGTAGACAGTTCCTCACATGTTAGGAGTAATTCAGAAATGGAGTAAACCTATGGTAATGTTGTTTCTTTGGCATGGTTGAGAATAACCCATAGAGATCTACACCATCATCCTGTGCTAATCTTCTTGATATACTCATATATTTCCTGCACAAATGGTACTTTCAATGGGTTGGGAACCTCTCTATAGTTCTTCTGATATAGCATGAATAATAGTACAGCATGTAGGGTGTATATGTCTTTCTCACCACATTCACCTGTTAACTTCATCCATCTAGTCTATTTATTGCCCTTCCTCTCTATATATCTTTAATTCAACATTGCATGCATAATTGTTTCATAATTTTTGATAGTCACTCCACTTTTACTTCTATCTACTACATTGTGCTTTGAATAAATTTCCATTTGAATTCTTGAGATATTGCGGTAATTGCAATAAATATATGGTGCCACCAGAAGAATATTGTTAATAATTGAGGCCTTTGATTAAAAGAAAAGTTTGGGGTCATTAAAAGCTCTACACAATTTCCCTAAGGCAGACAAATATTCTATTTTCCTTTGGTTCACATTCAATCAGCAGTGATAATCTGAGACAGAGATTTTGACGACCCAACTCCATGCATTGCCTCTGTAACTCCATACCATTGTCTGGAAAATGCATTTATTTTTTTCATCCACTTATTTTTATTGTTTTGTTTTGTTCTCCCAGTTTGGACAGTAATTTTTTTTCCTCTGAGGATTAAGAAGCTCTTTTTAGGAGAACCTATAATATTCCGGGGCTTAAGCATGTTAACATGATAAAGGCTGCATAATTTGAAGAATATCTATCTGTGGCGAGCTAGTTCTTTTATGCCTCTTATTTTAATAGATTATAATAAAACAACATATCTGTTACATTGGTCAAAGAATCATGTATGATTTTGACACACATATGAAAAATACCATTTTGGAAGAGTGCCTTGAAGGAGGAATTCTGTTATAACAAATTACATAGGTTTTGATAGTCAACAAACAAAAAACAATGGGATATTTGTATTCTCTGTAATTTTCAGCTGATTGTGTGATTATAAAGACGTAAAATATAATTTGTAAAAATGTCTATTCTTTCCTTGTATTTGAATTAAGATGACTAGATGAATGTATGGATCATTCTCCCAATAATTTGTACATATGGTAAATATGGGTCAATATTTATTAATTATTTTTCTGGTAACAATGAAGACTGAGGTTTTTCCTAAGTCTTTGGTTATGTTTCCTCATTCAGATTAATTTAATAATTGACACCAGCCCTATTTGCAGATGACAATTTGATTCTCTCGTAATTCAGATACTTTTTTTAAAAAGACAAATGGGTTTTCAAATGATTATAACAAATACTCTTTATGTAAGAATCTGTCAGCTTGACCAAACCCTTGCTTTACAGGTGAGAAAATATAAATAAGGAGAAGTTATAATCTTCATATGGTACTAAGCAGTAGTTATTTTACTTTCCCAAGCATTAGACAAAGATTGACAGAGACAGGAATCAAAATCTGGCCCTGTGACTGAAAATCAGTCACTTTTCCCACTGTACTAAGCCCTTTGCACTGACCCTAAGTCAGACCGAGGACCGAGATCACCACAAAATGTGAGCTGTAGATATTTTAAGTCTGTGATTTGAAATCAGTGGTTCAGGGATTCTGAAGGAGTTTAATTTTAAATCACTTAACTACAAGGAATGTCCTTAGTCTTTGTTTAAGCCTAGTTACTCTTTCTCTGTTTCCTGGTTTACTTTGTAGACAAGTGCTATGGCCTGTGAAAAATCTATTTGGTGCCAAATAATGCAATTCAGATGGAAAACCCAGGCTCAATGGGTTATGATGATAATAATCTTTATATTTGTTTATTTTCCCTCCTTGCAGTTGCCGCAACACTTTTCTTAAAAAAAATAGTGAATTCAAATATTGTCTCTGCTTTCCTTGAAAACATCGTAATAGTAAACACAAAAAAGACAAAGATTTATTTTTACTTCCCAGAAATGTGTTCCCTATCAAAATTTACATCCATATACATGTTATATTTACATATGTAATCATATGTAGCTAAGTTTATAATTATCATATAATATGATATTTTAAAACATCATTATAATATTATTCAATGTCAATATGACACTGTAACATCTGTCTCCAAAATATTTCTCAGAGGAATCATAGAGGTGAATTTTAAAAGGACATATTTAGAGTTGGAGGCATTACTAAAATATATTGCCTGTGAATATTTTTTTTAAAGTATCTCAAATATGTTCTCCTGCTCCTACCACTGAGCTTGTTGGCAATTTCACTGAACTGGAAGTGGCAAGTCAGAGCATGCCAAAAAACATTTTAAATCCCAAATTTATGTTTTCACAGACTAAAGGTTTTGATATTTATTCCTACTTCTTGGCTGAGTAATGATCAACTAGAAACACATTTATTTTTAGTATTTGCATTAACATTAACAGTCATGTTTGTATTACAACCCCAGCAACAATACATAGGGAATCTATCAACTTCCCATCAGCTTAATAAGTATATAAGAGGGGCATCTAGGTGGTGCAGTGAATAAAGCACCGGCCTTGGATTCAGGAGTACCTGAGTTCAAATCCCGCCTCAGACACTTGACATTTACTAGCTGTGTGACCCTGGGCAAGTCACTTAATGCTCATTGCCCTGCAAAAATAAATAAATAAATAAATAAATAAATAAATAAATAAACAAACAAACAAACAAACAAACAAACAAACAAACAAACAAACAAATAAACAAATAAATAAATAAATAAATAAATAAATAAATAAATAAATAAATAAATAAATAAGAGGTGAGTCCTTCTATCTGATTTTGCCCATGTTGTACTATGGAAAGTAATGGCTTGCCGTTGGACTACTTGAGAAAGAGTTTCACTGATGGAGAATAAGCTCAAGATGGGTTTCATAGCTATGAGAGAGACTATTTGGGGATGAGCCATCTCTTCATACTCCTCTATCAAAAGTAGCTTTTAGGGGCAGCTAGGTGGCACAGTGGATAGAGCACTGGCCCTGGATTCAGGAGGATCTGAGTTTAAATCCAGCCTCAGACACATAACAATTATAAGCTGTGTGACCCTAGGCAAGTCACTTAACCCCAATTGCCTCACCAAAAAAAAAAAAAGTTACTTATAAACCAAAGGTTTTCAACCTGGAACCTGTGACTTTATTAAATAATTGTATTTCTATAAAATTGGTATTTAATACTTATAAACTAATGAAGAATGAAATAAGAACCAGGAAAACAATTTATACAATAACAATAGCATTGTAAAAATTAATAGCCTGGAAAACTATAAGAAATATGATCAATATAATGACCATTCATGATCCCTGAGAATGATGAAACATGACTAAGATGGAAAGGATTTAAGGGGTAGAATATTACATACATACATGCATGCATGTATGTATATATGCATATATACATAACTATTTGTTACAAGGAAATTCTATCTCCTTTCCTTTCCTTGCAAGTGGTGGTGCAGTAGGAAGTGTATTGTGCAATGAATCTGGAAGACATGAGTTCAAATTTAACCTGATATTTACTAGCTCTGTGATCCTGGGCAAGTCACTTAACCTCTACCTTAGTTTCCTCAACTATGAAATACAGATAATTATAGCACCTAACTCAGAATGGTGTTGTAACAATCAAATGAGATAACATTTGTAAAAGCTCTTAGAACAGCGTCTGGCACTAGTAGGCACTATAGAAATGTTTATTCCTTTTCCTTTTCCAATTAGGATGGAATGGAAATTAAAGAAAATGGATTTCTGTTAAATAGAAATAGATTTGGGTGATACTAGAAATATGTAATGTTGCATGTACTTTTGGATAAAATTATTCTATTATAACTTTTACTTGCTTTGCTTTGTTATATGAAAGCTCTCAGAGTGGAAATAATCCATCATTTTTGTATCATAAAAATAAAACATAACAAAAATTTTAAGTGCTTTTATGAAAATTTAAATGTTTTATGTATGTTAAATATACTATTTAAACCAAGAGCATGCATTCTTATAGTTAATATAATATGATTTGGGGTAGAAGAAGCTTTGAGTCAGAAGAAAAGGGTTGAAATCCCAACTCTGCCTTTTCTACCTGTGTAACATTAAATAAGCCACTTACTTATCCTCCCTGGATCTTAGTTTCCTCATATAAAATTAAGGGGATGGAATATGTGGCATTTTCAGTCCTTTTCAACTTTAGAGCAAGAGCCTATGATCATCTAAGAGAGTATGATTGGAACAAGATTGAAATCTTTCCAATTTGAAAGCTTTTTTGAATCAATTTAGGTTATAAATGCCTAGGCAAAACAGGACAATGGCATGTAAATTTTAGCAATCATCCCCAATGCCCTAGTTTCTTGGCTCTCAACTTATTCACTCATCCTTGGCCCCTCACTGTCAAAGAAATAATGTTGTCATGAAACCATTAAACTCTTCTCATACAAGCTCTCTATTTTGCGAATGTAAGAATTTATAAGAATGAAAAGCAACATAAAGCCCTACAAAGTTATTCTGCTCACTTTTTATCTTGAAATGCAGTTGATTCAGACATAAAAAGAAACTTAGATATAACTGTAGACACTTGTAAAAGATGTGGAAGTTTTCTAATTACAAAAGTCAAGTTTCAGCAAATTATAGATGCCAACTCTATAGGTCTTTCAAGAGAGAATCTAATCGAAGAACTTCTAAATTTATGCTGCAATGTGATTAGAAAGTGTAATATGCTAGTGAAATTGGACAAAGAAAGGTCCAAAGAATGTCAACTCTTCAAAATAACTCTCTGAAACTGATAAATAACTCATTATGTTTTCCTTTGGTGGATCTGACATGCAGAGTGGAAAAATACATTTTTTTAAAAATGACTTTCAGTTTAGAGTTCTTTTTCACATTTCTAGACAAACTACAGTTATAGGTTTATGTTTTCATACATATAGATCTAGAGAAAAATAACTCACAGACTATTTTTGTTGTAATTCTACAAAACAGAGTCAGGAAAACTTAGATTCTAACTTTTTGTCTAATACATTCCAGATATATGAACTTGGACAAGTCACATAATAAGGACTGCCCTTGAGCCTAGGGAATGGGGGGGGGGGGGAGAGTGTGCTCCTGGGCAAATGCATATACACACATATATAAACATATATGCATGTGTGCACATATATATGGGTATGCATGTATATGCATGCATACACACTTTTATACACAATCTATCTCCTTATCTCAGGGGATCAGGGTATGAACACATGCAAATATATATACATATATGGGTATATATAGATATAGATATAAATATAGACATAGATATAGACATAGATATAGATATAGATATAGATATAGATATAGATATAGATATAGATATAGATATAGATATAGATATAGATATAGATATAGATATAGATATAGATATAGATATAGATATAGATATAGATATAGATATAGATATAGATATAGATATAGATATAGATATAGATATAGATAGATATAATCTCTCTATATATCACACAATGCATGTACTCATTCAATTCATGTAAGTATTATGCATTTGCCTAAGGCTCCCACAACTTCTAGGGGCAATCCTGATTAAGTGACTCACCTAAGGTGATATGTTCAAAATGTGTCTTTAATGTGTATGTGTGTGTATATATATATATATATATATATATATAATATGTGTTTGTGTGTATTCCTCATAACTTCCTTGGAAGTGCTATCTTATCCCCTTTTTACAGAAGAGGAAACAAATACAAATAGAGCTTAAGTGACTTCTGCTGAGTCACACAGCTAAGTGTCTGAGCCTGGAATTGAACTCAGTTCTTCCTAACTCCATGTACAGTGTTCTAAGCACTGTACCATATAGCATATAGCACTATATATCTATCTGCATCCACAAATGCACTCAAACATACACAGACACACATATATGTAAATGTGTAGATAACTAGAGGTAGAGCTAAAAGATATAAATATATACAGCTTCAGACACACACACATTCCCTAGTTCGTTCTCTCTCTCTCTCTCTCTCTCTCTCTCCCTCTCCCTCTCTTTCTCTCTGTCTCTCCACATGTTTTTCCAAGTCTCAGTCTTCTGTTCATCTTCAACTATGAAAGTGATTTTCTTTTAGCCCCTAGGTTCTTGACATATGTCATTTTTACATAGGAAATAGAATTTTGGAATTGTGAATTGGCCTTGGAATTATGAAGACCAAAGTTCAAATTCTTTCTTATATATTTAACAGTGGTATGACCTAGGACAAAATGCTATACCTTTCTAAACCTTAGTTTTCTCACCTGTAAAATAGGAATAAAAAGGGAACCTAGTTAATTGAGTAGCTGTGAGGATTAGGTTAAATAATTTATGTAAAGCACTTTTCAAAATTTAAAGCACTACATAAATATTAGCTATTAGTAGTATTAGCAACAGTAGTAGTAATATAAATAAAAGTAATATTTTATAGCATTTAATGTTAAGTGACTTCATAGTGGTTACACCACTAGAACCTTTGTGGGACTTCAAATTTTTCTGATTCTGGATCCAACCTCTATATACTGTGCCACCTAACTCCTTACTTATAATCACCTTATATCTTTTTTTTTTCTTTTTTGCAGGGCAACAGGGGATAAGTGACTTGCCCAGGATCACACAGCTAGTAAGTATCAAGTGTCTGAGGCCTGATTTGAACTCAAGTCTTCCTGAATCCAGGGCCCAGTGCTTTATCAACCTTATATCTGTAATGGGGGGAATATGGGGTATGGGTTGGGGTAGGGGTTCTTAGGAATTCCTCTTTAAAGAATTACACCCTCTTGCACACAAAAAGTAGTTAGAATAAGGTGGTAGTTTATTTAGGAGCAAGGGAAGGGAAGGGTGGGGGGAGGGAAACTATGAAAGAAATCCTTGGACTTCTCATGGGGAGATTAGCACAAAGCACATGGCTCAGAGGTACCAAATCTCCTCGAACAGGAGACTGGAAGGTACTTTTATAGAGGACTGATGGGGGTGGACCATCTGCCCGTGAAAAGTTCCTTTAGTGAGAGGGGACCATCCCCCACTGGTAGTGACTAGAGGAATTCGGTGAGGGGTGGCTCTCTCTTCAGGACACAAAGGCCACAGCCACACCCAAGGGAGACCAGAATGAAGGGTAGGAATCTGAAACTAGCTCAGTCCGATTTGGCTCAGCTTATCTCTCTAGGTGTTATCTGTCCTCTGGTTTAGTTTCTCAAGGAGAAGTTTCCTTGATGTGCCCCAGAGAACTTCTGGGGTGCTCTGCACCCCATGACATATCTTTCCAATGGCCTTTGGACCAGTCACAATTTAGGGTCTTTGGAAACAGTAGTGTTCTCTGGATCCCTGCTTGCGAGCACTATATGAAAGGATAATGATTTTTTTAAATGTTGTCTAATATTAGAGAACACTTTTGGAATCATTTAAAACACTGTATAATTTCCTAAATGCTATCCAACCACTTTTCTTTCTCCTATTGAATGCTAGGTCTAGCCGATTATCTTTTGGAAGTGTCTGTTCAGTTACATATGTATTGATAGACTAGCTGCTTGCATGACTGAATGTAGTAGGCAGCACAATAGGAATTTTTTATCCTTTTAATTTTGTCCTCTATGAATTGTTAGGTTGATTTCTTTTGAATATTCACACAGCTCAATAAAGGGTTCTGTAGTATCTAGGGACTTGATGCAATCAGCATTCGTTCATTCATTCATCCATCCATCCTTTCATGCAACACATTTAATAAAACATCTATTCTGTTCCTGGGACTGTTCTAGATGCTGGGCTCCCAAAGATAAAATATAAAATTTTTCCCCATCCACAAGGAGCTTGTGTTGTATTTGATAGGACAGGGAGGACAACATGTATATAGAAAAATCAAATATAAATTACAAGCAAAATAATTGCCAGGAAGAGAACACCAGCCACCGTGATATCAGAACAGTCTTCTGGTAGGGCATAAAGGGAATTTTGCATTGAGGAATGCAAGGGAAAGAGTAGGAGGTGTTTCATTACAGAAATTGGAGATATATTTTTAAAATGCATGGAGAAGGAAGATACAGAGTATAAACCTGAAAATTAAGGAAACAATCAATATAGGAGAAATAAGGTCTTTAATGGGGCAGAGGAACTATAGCTCATGGTATCACAAAGCTCAGAAGTTAGGAATACCCAAAGAAGGGAACAGAGGACAGGGTTTTTAATGGAGTAACAGAACAAAACAGAACAAAAGAGAACCAAAAGATTGCTCCAGAGTGACATATAGCTAATTAATGTAAATGAACCTTTGACAAAAGAAATAATAGACCAGCTCCTAATTTAAGTATAGGCATTACTGACTCTGAATAGAAGCTACTTAATGTAGGTGGACCCTTTTTACATAATAACATAAAGTCCGGGGAGTAAGATAGGGAACATTGGGAGGGGATAAGTTGCTTGGGGGAAGGTCCATAAGTCCATCAAGAGTCTGGAAATGACGAAGACAGTCAGCCCCAGGCAATTAATTCACCTGCCTGGGAAAGAGGGGACTGGGTGGGGAATCAGTTCTCAGTAAATTTTGTAGTTCTTATTCCCTCCTCTTGGTCAAGATAAATTCCAGAAATTGTTGATGACCAAAAATAGTGTTGGGGCATAAAACAGGATCCTCAGGCCATGTCCTGATGTCTTGGGACAGGCAGTCTACACTGATGTAGTCTGCTTCTCTTTCCTGGTCAGGCGAATCTTGGTATTGTTGGTAGTGTGTCTGGCCATCCATTCAGGGGTCGGAGTCTTCTTCAGATGTGATAAGTGGATCCAGCTGTCAATTCCTTTCAGCCAAGGGGTTGGTCAGCAGCACTTGGTAGGGAATCCTTTTCCAATAGGCCCAGTATCCGGGTTCCAACTGTTGGTTAGACTGAATTAAGGTTAAGCCACTAGAAAATGACTGAGACACAAGATAATTAAGGTGATGAAGAGTCTGGGTGACTCCTTTACAATAGGACAGAAGGGAGGCCTTAATGGAGAGGGAGTCACTTGAGGGAGAAAAGAGAGGCATAGGACACCCAGAGATGATTTCAAAATATGAAAGAGAATGTCTACCAAAAGGGGTTGCCCTCAGGTTGAGAAGAACTAGGAGAAAGGACCTTTGGCTATGGCAAACCATCCATAAACTTTCCAAACTGAAACTTAATGATTCCAATGATATGTTCTACCAGACCTGAGGATTGGGGGGTGGTAAGCATAGTGTAAATATTGAAGTACTGGCCAGGAAGTTAACAATTGTGAGACAATTGAACCAGTAAAAGAAGTAGAACTCCATTAGGAATTCCCCAGGTGGGAAAAATCTTTTCTGATAAGTATTTGGCTACAGCTGTTACAATAACTTTCTTATAAGGGAAAGCTTCTACCCAATGGGAGTATATGCAAACCATAATACAAACTTATAACTAGAAAAAGGCATAAGTTGAATAAAATCAACCTGCCAGATTTGAAGGAAATTACCTAGGGGGAGATTTTAAGGACTTGCTAGGACATTGTAGATAAATGTCATATGTAGGTAATGTCAATTTTACCACCAAAATTTGCAGATTAAATTAAGCAGTTTGTCAGGACTCCAGTAACTTAAAGTGTGAAGGTATTCCATCATAAGTCAATGGAAAGAATTAGGGAGAATTGGGCATCCATTTGACCCATACCAGAGCCCAGAGTTTTTATCCTTTTTACACTCTGTAGTCCTTTGGACTACAGCAAACTCTGCTGGGGTCAGTGTTAATCTGGGGCCAGGTCCAGGGGATATAATGGAAGATAGAATAGGGAGTGGGGTTTTCTGAGCAGCCTGCTTGGCATGCAAGTCAGCAAGGGCATTAACCCAGTCATGGGGAGAATCTTCATGCTAGTGCCCTGGCATTTTAACAATCACTGCTGCTGTCAACAAAAGGGAGTCAAGCAATTTCTAGGTATATAGGACTGCCAGAGGACATCAGGAACCCTTTAAATTTCCATAACATCCCAAAATCCCCAACACATACCTGCTATCCGGTAAAAATATTCACTAGTTTTCCTTTGCCAATTCACAAGCCTGAGTCAGGGCTTCAAATTCAGCCTGTTGTGCTGAAGATCCAAAGGAAGGGGTCAGTGATCCCTTCTGCATAGGTGATAGCATACCCAGCATCATTTGAGACAGGAACCATCACTATATCAGGAATAATCCGGGATTTCTATCTCAGTTTCGGATAGTAGAGAGATCTCTAATCCTTCAAGATAGAGACTATTGGCTAATATCAGATGTCCTAAAAACTTAAAAACCTGAGAACAAGATACTTTATGGCATGGGGCGAGAAAAATGGAGTAAGCTTTTGAAAATTGGAGATCCAGGGAGCAAAGGAGTAACTCATCCACATACTGGAGAGGGTGGAGCCTATAGAAAACTTAAAGTCAGCAAGGTCTGCTTTTAAATTTGTGAAAAGTAGGAGGGATTCTCAGAAGCAGAACAGTCCAAGTGTGCTGCAGGTCTTCCCAGGTAAAAGTAAAGTAAAAGTAAAAACTGGCAATTCACACCAAAGGACCCACTGAAAAAGGCACTAGAGAAATCAAAGGTGAAAATAGTGGAATCATGGGGAAATTATATTCAGGAGAGTATAAGCATTTGGGACCACAGATGCTCTAGGAATCACAGAAACATTTGCTGCTCAGGCCTTGGACAAGCAGTCACATGAGCTTAAGAAAGAGGAATTGCAGGGAGCTAAAAGACTAAAGGATAGGTAGTCCTTAATAAGAAGCCTAATGCTAATTGCCTCTGGAAAAGGGGATAGAATGAGATTCAAGGAAGAGGTTTAGAGGGATCCAACTGAATCTGGATTGGAGAGACACTAAGAACCTTTCCAACTTCAGAAGAGTTAAACACCCAGGAGGAAGATAGGAGGATGGGACTTCTTCCAGGAGTGGGGAAAAGCAGATTAAGACTGGAGCTGTCAGGGTATGGGGAAAGGTAGAGAGCTTTTCAGAAAGAAGGAGAGCTGGATATCATTGTGGGGAGAGAATTAAATAGAGTTCTATATATCTGGTGCAAGTTACAGCCTAGAAGGTGGGGAGACGCATTGTAACAGTAATCATATCTTTCAGGTTGGCTCTGATAATTCACACTTTTTGCCTAAAAATACCATTAATAGTTAGGACAACTTTTAAAAGGTAGATGAATGCTATGGAAGTTTGTGATCCTATCAATGAAATAGATTAAGGGAAAGAAAAAGGTTAAAACAGCATAAATGTTTTTAACAAAAACACCAGATAGTAAAACAAATTACAGTTGCACATCCTATTTTGAAATAAAACTTACTCCAACATTAAAAGTTATTAAACACAGAAAACCACCATAATATTTGAATTGCTAGGGGTATGAAAACTTGAAATACCTGTGAAGCTTGAAGAAAGAAAACAGTAAAAGTTTAACAAAGTTAAAACAAAGTTGTTTTTAACTGCCATACCATTATTAATGTGTATAATTATTACTGCTTATTAGTTATTGAGGAAAGCTATGAAACAGCACCACTGCTAAGTGGAAGAAGTTTTTCTGGCATATTAGGGAAACCTCCAGTTTTCATATTTTTAAAATGTGTTCTTATTTTTCCCAGTCAAACATTCATTATACCTAGACAGGGAGTATCCCAGAGGGAGAACTTGAACCCAGACTTTGAGATCACTTCTTTGTGAATTTACAGTAAAACTCCATTTCTAAATAATTTTAAGTATTTGACATTCTTTTAACAGTTGCACTTATAACCCAAAAGAATACTTTATAATTATCAAATATCCATATTACAGATTGATAAACTGAAATAACTTGCTTTAAGATCATGCAATTAACAAATATCCAGATCCAAATTTTTAAACACTTTGTCAATGCAAATCTCAAAATAAACCGCAAATTTAAAACCCCACACATCTTATTAGAAGACATATTTCACTTAAAATAGGATGAATAAATTCAGTTACAACTGGAACTATTCCCAACTAGTAAATTCTCAATTTATTTTAAGCCCATCTATTAGCATTTCAATCCATTATTATCAATAAACTCATTTTTACCTGGTGTTAAACACTGGTGACTTAAGAAGCCAGATAGTTCTCCAAATTTAAAAAGAACCTGATTAACCTTGATTTTGGGATTCATAAAACCTGGATTTAAACTAAAATTGAAGATCAATTCTCAACTAAAGTTTGAACAAATTTCTTAAAAACAGGTATAAATTAATTCGAGCTATAGTCTAACTGCCTCTGACAATTCTACTTTGAGTGGCAAAGAGGATAGCTAACAGTGCAAGATAAAGGATTCAGCTTGAAAAGCAAGGGACACACATACACATACAGATCATTTCAACACAAATAGCATTCTACAAGGACAGACACAAAAACAATAATGGTAAATATTCTTAAGATAATTTAGCATGCACAAATAATAGAGCCAGATCAAAAAAATTTTTTTTTTATAAAATGAGACCTTTTTCTGAGGGACAAAATGTCCTATCAAAAATCCTATTTTCCTCCCTCTTTCTTTTTTTTTAAAGGGAGGAGGGTTCAGATTCAGATTCTCGCTTAATTGATTCAAAATGCCATTTAAAAAGGAAAAAGAAAAAAAGCGAAGTCCCACTCAGGGCCTTTAGCTGGCAGAATCAAGACCAAACTCAAAAAGGAGTGGCCATCAGTATTGTGGGCCAGACTTGAATTCTGCTAGCACTTGCAATCAGGTGGTACATGATTTGAAAACAAAACCCGGCAGCCGTCCTTTCCAGGACCTGTCGGAGTGGCCACATATGGTCCATTAAAAACCTGCAGCCATACCCTTTTGGGGGCCCTGTCAGAACGAACCGATAACAAAAATCATCCATGGACATAACCAGACCCCCGACCAAAGAGCTTTTTAGGAACTCAAGCAAAAAAGGACGCAAGTTCTGAATTTGAGAGACACTTACCCAAGCCAGGCCTCTGAATTTGAGTCCAGACTGGAACACTTCTCCCCTCTCCTTTCATATCAGCACTTTAGTAAAAGCCTTTAATCACCCTTTGTTAATTACAGCTCCCAATTTAAGAATGTCAAATTAAAGAAAATTTTAGCTACCGGGCTTCTGGGCAAAATAGAGGCTAGGTGGCACAGTGGATAGAGTATTGGGCCTCAAGCCAGGGAAACTCATCTTCCTGAGTTCAAATCCAGTGTCAGGCACTTACTGTGTGACCCTGGACAAGTCACTTAACCCTATTAGCCTCACTTTATTCAACTATATAATGAGCAAGAGAAGGAAATTGCAAACCACTCCAGTATCTTTGCCATGCAAGTACCAAATAGGGTCACAAAGAATTGGATACTACCCAAAAGAACTGAAAATTTTGGCTCCTTGACCCAGGATCCCAATGATCTTTAAAGTTATGACCTCCAGTACCTGACCTTCATGTAGAATTCTGCCAATGTACTCGACACAATTTTATTTTATTCAGTGGGAATAGAAGACTTAAGGTCATGAACATGTGACCACAAGCCAACCAACCTTATAGTTTAATTCTAATAACAAGTCTCTTCCCTTTTTCTTTATAATAAAAACTCTACCATGTTGTACTCCATTTCCAGTAATTCTTCATGTTTTTTCACTTGAGTCATTACCTTTGTTTCCCTATTTCCCTCAGACCTGAGAACTTGCCTTGTTTTCTATCCTAAAACTTCTAAGTGATTCTACACTTGACCTTTGACTCCAAAGTTTCCACCTGGCGTATTCCTCCTCCAACATGATGCTTCTGGCTTCATTTCAGTTTGTAGTTCTATCTAGAAGCCTGATGCCAGACACTCTTTATTAACCTCACCACCTCACCACCTCACCACCTCACCTCCTACAAATGCTGTATTCTGCCTTCTAGGGAGGGCATATTCCCATTTGTAACTGCTAGGATTTCTTTATTTCCTACTGACTGAATTTAGGATCACAGATTTAGAGTTGGTGAGAACTTCAGAGATCATATAAACTAATCCCTCACTTTACATGTAAGGAAAGTAGAGATGATATGTGACTTGCCCAAGTTCATATAAGGAATAAATAACAGAGGTAAATTTTAGTCCTATGGACTTATTCGTTCTTTAATTTATTACTAGGACTTCATTTGATTTGCCTGTCCTGCCTTCTCAGAGTTATCTTGTCTCTCATATGACCAATCTCACTGGCAACTAAGCCTCTATAACGCCAATTTAAAAAATTAAAATCAGGGGCAACTAGGTGCTACAGTGGATAAAGCACAGGCCCTGGATTCAGGAAAACCTGAGTTCAAATCTGGCCTCAGACACTTGACACTTAATAGCTGTGTGACCCTGGGCAAGTCACTTAACCCTCATTGCCCAGGAAAAAAATTATTATTATTTCTATTAATAATAAATTAAAATCAAATAATAATTTATCAAATTAAATTTTAATTTAAAGTTTTACTGCCACAATGGACAATAGTCCGCTATTTTGTCTACCATCTCTGTAAAATTGGATCATCAATGTTTTGCCCTTTTAATCTGCAAATTATAAATTACTTTTTATTTTTAAGTGGAGTAGACAAAGATGGCTGTGTTCCAGACGATACCCTTGAAAACTCAGTTATAAAAGACACACATGAAAACTGTCAGCTAGAGAGCAAAGGCAAACTTAAAAAGATGTTAACTGTAGTTGAAAGAGCTGAACCAGAGCCAACTTTTAAGCAAAATAGTGAATTTTATTAAGAAGAATATCTGGCTCCTACAGGACAGAAATGTATTTTGAAATGATTGGCGAGGTATTCCTTATACATAAAACTCTAAGTAGTTTTGTCTTCCTTTATGAGATTCTTCACAGAGAATGAAAATTCCCCACCCCCATTTATCTCTATTCCAATTGATCAATAATGATAGTAATGATGGCGATCGTCCTCTTCATCACAATTGTCATTACTACCATCATCACCATCTGTGGCCAAATATATTGCGACTTTCTGGCACCCTGAAATTTAAAAAGAGAGAGAATGAGAACACATTTATAAACATATACTCAAGCAATAGCAGTCTTATTGTACCTTTTTGAAATTGTAAAATGTAACTTTGGAAGCTACCCTTAAAAAACCCCCTAATAATCTTAACAAAATACAGAGTTTATCGAGCTAAAGCAGTCATGGAATAATGAACACTTATACACCCTCCCCAAAAAAGGAGGAATAAAATTAATAAACATGTATTAAATGCTTACCCTATGCCAGACAATTGTGCTAATCAGTGGTAAATATTATTCAGCACATGATAAACAGGTGAGCAACCTACATTAATAAACAATGGCAAAGACTAATAACCAGCATAAATATGGAATAAACTAGCCAACAACTTTCTGAGTAAAAAAGTCAGAAGATCCACAAAAGGTACACGAGCAGGAATCCATAACAGAGTTTGCTGACAGCCAAGCAAGATCAAGTGGGTAGTTTTATGTGATTTGTGGAATCCAGTCTAGGTGTAGATCAACCCAGTACCAACACTGCAGTGTTCTGAAGCAAGGAAGGAACTTTTCCATTGCTTAAATTGAACTTAGAAGTTATCTCAGTTGTAGTTATCACTTTAAATTTGAGTCAGTTCCCCAGAGAATAAGGTACAAAGGGTAGAATGATGAGCCAAGTTCAGGAGAACATTTGGTTTTGGTTTGGTTTTTACACTGGGTATTGCTGCATCATTCCAATAAATTTTGTGCTGCAAAAGTTCATTGATGTTAAATACTTAATTGTTATTTAGTAGAAAGCAAATAATAAAAATGTTATGGGAAGGACACTAATGGTGGTGACAAATGATATTGGGACAGAAATCACTGAGAAATGATGGACACAAAAAATGGGGCTTGAACCAATACCAAAGGAGACAAACACGTAAATGCTTAGGTATAACCATAAAACCCTAAAGGATATGTACCAACCAGTCTGGGAACAGGACACGTGTGAAAGCAAATCCAGTCTAACTAAATACTTCAGAAATTCTCTATCTACTATGAACTGACGGATGTCAAATTCCACATTAAATAGTATTATAATGATGTCTCTATTTTACAGACTTGAAAACAGACTGAGACAACACATGTAAGAAAATGGTATAAAAGAAGGTTTAAATGTTTATAAAGTTGCTAATTTAGGGAGGAGAATCATAGGGGAATAGACTGACATACCTCTTCAAGGAGCAATGAAAATATTGATTTGATGAGTTAATTATGGTTCCCAAATAAGAGTACATGTATGGGGATGGGAGGACAGATAGGTGGCACAGTGGATAGAGTTCTGGGATAGATAGGTGGCACAGTGGATAGATTTGGAAGACATCTTTCTGAGTTCAAATTTAGCTTCAGATACTTGCGGTGTGATCCCAGCAAGTCACTTAGCCTTATTTGCCTCAATTTCCTCATCTGTAAAATGAACAGGAAAAGGAAATGGTGAAGCACTCCAGTATCTCTGCCCAAAAAACCCCAAATTATGTGATAAAGAATTGGAGACAACTGAACAAGTTGAGTTGGAGACAGAGTTGTAGTGCAGGCAACAAGGCAGATGTTGAAGATGTATAGGAAGAAGAAAGGAAGAGTATATAAGAGCTGAATTTGTTCTTTTTTATAAGGAAGTTGTTAGAACTTCCTCACAATTGGAACTATCCAAAACAAAAAAGGGCTGCCTTGACAGGTATTGACTTCCCATTAATTGGAGATCTCAAGCAAAGTCTAGATGACTGCTTTTCAGGGATATTGTAGGTTCGATTATTGTTCAGGTATGGTTTCAATTCAATGCCTGAGGATCCCATTAGCTCTGAGTTTGTTTTATGCTAAGTGTTGTCCACTTGCATGTTAGGAGATTTTTATGAATCCATGGTATTGCAAAAAGAAGATGGAGGAGGAGGAGGAGAGGGAGAAGGAAGATGGGGAGAGGGAGGGTGTAGGAAAGCAGAGGAAGAGGAAGGAGAATGGAGAGAGAGAAGTTGGGGTTGAGGAAAGGCATTCATTTTCTGTTTGCTTGGTACAAACTGACACTGTGATATCCCTTCTGCTGGTGCCTCTTCTCCAGTACTGAAGATGTTAAGAACATGTCAGTTAAAGAAAGAATACATTTCTTTTTATCTGTTTTAATTTTATTTTTTTAATTGTTTCATCAACTGCTGCTGCTACCATTTGGTGGTAGTCATTTTTAGCATTTTTTTTTTCCTTTTTTCCCCAACTTTGACCTTTATTAGACTGCTGGAATTAAAGAAAATCAGAAAGCTCATATATATGGGGGCACTGACTTTTTAGATAAACCTAAATTTTAGAATAACCAATTTGAGTTTTTATGATTTATATAATCTGTAACAGCAAAATGCTACAGATCAGGTTACCATACATTAAAACTACATTTTCAGGGGCAGTTAGATGGCACAGTGGATAGAGCACCGGCCCTGGAATCAGGAGGTCCTGAGTTCAAATCCGACCTCAGACACTTAACACTTACTAGCTGTGGGACCCTAGGCAAGTCACTTAACCCTAATTGCCTAAAAAAAAAACCCAACAACAACAACAAAAATATAAACAGTAGCTATCAACATCAACACTGAGATTGGGGTCATGAAAAGTTGGACACAACTGAAATGAGTGAATAATAACAACAATGACTACTTAATTAATGTTTGCTTGATTGAATTGGATTGAATTAGATGATGGTCATGAATAGCCCACAGAATATTATCAAAGAATGATT
Organism: Dromiciops gliroides; assembly: GCF_019393635.1. Taxonomy (NCBI): domain Eukaryota; kingdom Metazoa; phylum Chordata; class Mammalia; order Microbiotheria; family Microbiotheriidae; genus Dromiciops; species Dromiciops gliroides. Next base: position 82,728,181 of record NC_057864.1, read on the forward strand.
GCCAGAAGAAGCAGAACAAAATTATTTTCGAATAAAAATAGAACCAAAAACAATGTGGGCTGGGCAGAAAATGGGCCTGAGGGATATCTGAAAGATAGCCCATGTTCTGTCCATAAAATCTCAAGGGAGTTAGAGCATAACTCCCTCCACCACCAGGACTTTGGATAGGCCTCATCTGGAGGATATCTGGGAGGGGAGGACAGGGACAAGAGCTGAATGAAATTTACAACATAGATAGGATATAGTTTGTACCAGTGGAAGCAGTTCCTAATTTCATTAGATTGCCAATACAATGAAGTTGACAGGCATATTTTTCTGGGCCTCTTTTTCAACCCCTTCTAAAACATTCAGCTCCACAAAAGTTGTCAGTGGATATTATTTATTCCATTCCACTCAACAAATATTTATTTATTGTATACTATATTCAAAATAAACTTTGAGTTTCTGTAGAAACTTTATTTATATATCTTACTATTCCCTAAAATCTAGTGCAGTGAAAGTAAGCACATTTATGTTTCACATGTGATACACTGCAATAGGTGTGATGAAGGTTAAAAAAATAATATCTGAAAAAAAAAGTCAGATCTGCCTTAAAGAAACTTACATTCTATTTGTGAAGGTGAGGCAGAAATAACTCCCATGCAAGACTAGAGAAGTTGAAATAATATAAGGATACAATGGGGGCAGGGAATGGGTTTATGGATGATATTAAAAGCAGAGCACACAATATGAGGTATGCCACAGAGAGGCACTAAACTGATTGATAGACATTTAAGCATCGGGCAAGATAAATGGAATAACTAGAATAATCTAAATAAAACAAACATCTTGTTTATAGGGGATTAGTAGAGATAAGACAGAAATAATGTATTGGCACTAGATTGTGGATAGATTTGAATTCCAAGCTAATGATATTAGACTTTAGGTGAGTTGCTTGAGAGCCTATGTATTTCCCATATAAACTATTATAGAATCATGCTAGATATGCATTCTATCAACACTTTTCTGTGGCAAGACCAAAATGAAGAGATGGGCTGTGGGTATCTGGCATTGTGGATCCTGTATGAAAACAGTAACTGGTGGTGTATGTACCTACAATACCACTTCTGCAGTTACAGTCAAATCCGCCATCAGAAGACGGAAGGAATTGACCAGAAAAATCTTCTCCCCATCAAATATCTGTAGCCCATAGTCCAACAATAAATAATAAATGGGTTAATTTATGGAATGAAAAAATTATAGGGAATATAAAGAAAAACTATAAAGTTATAAAATTATCACCTTCAAACATGTGAATGACTTTTGGAAACAAGTTCTTGATAAGCAGGTTTGTTTCTACCAATAGGGCCACTGATTGTGTTTATACCAATTTAACAAGAAATAGATGAGATTAGATAAATTATCAGTGAAGGTGTACTATGTGCCAGGAGCTTGTGCTAAATGCTGGAGAGACAGGATAAGGAGGATGTAGAAAACTATTATAAAGAATTAGAAGTAAAATTAAGTTAGAGGTCATGATAATGTAGATATTTCATCAAATAAATATTTTAGGGAGGAGCTCATCAATTAGAGGAGGAAGCTACAGGAATGGAGGTATCACCAGCATGAGTAATGCTAGATAAAACATTTAATAAAGGATAACTATGTGTCAGGCTGTATTCCAAGTCCTGGGAATGAAAATACAGCAATGAAGAGGTACATAGCAGGCATAGGGAAACTTCAACAGATGACAGGCAAGATATTCCATGTGTGATGTAAAGTATATTAAAGAATCAAATAAATTAATGAGGAAAATATGACTTGACAAAGTAATGAGATTGAGGATAACTGGTGGAGAATGGCTCTGTTGGTATATATTTCATGTCAAGAGGAAGATTTCCCCATGTGTGGGTCCCCTGGGGTGGACTTATGGGAGGACAAGGGTACTGACAAGATTCATATTTAGGCATAGATGGATTGCAAACTATATCATTAGAATGAATACCCACTAGGTGGTGCAGTGGATAAAGCATTGGCCCTGAATTCAGAAGGACCTGTGTTCAAATTTGACCTCAGACATTTGACACGTACTAGCTGTGTGACCCTGAGCAAGTCACTTAACTCTAATTCCCCTGCCAAAACAAAACAAAGACAAAGAAAACAAAAAAAGAATGAATACCCACAGATCCAACAAAGTATCAGTGTACTTATAGGATTTAGGTTAGAATTTCCTAACAATAATTAGAATGAGTGAGTAGCAAAGAGATAGGAAATTCTTTTGGACATTTCTAAGATTAGAAAAGACTTTCAAGTAGCATTTGATTAGATATATTTGGAGAAATACCTGAATAGAAAGGAATAAACTTTACTCTCTCTCTTTATATTTCTAAAATTTTATGATTTTCTAGATATTTGTTATAAATTGATATTTGGAAGGTGGAAGTGTTTGCTTTCTAGGGGCATGCATACTTGAACTTACAAAAATATAAGTAAATGTTGACAAATAATGAAATCAATGAGATAAGCAGAAAAATAGTCAAGTTCTTCAATCATGGCAACAAAGAAATTTACTTTGACAAAGAAATTATGAAATCTGATCCCACTATAGTATATGTTTATTGAAAAAAGATTTAGAGTTAAACAAAACATTTTTATCCATCTGAAAGAAGAAAAGAGGTATGACCATTAAAAAGGTATAAGAAGAAAAAAGGGGAAAACATCCTTTACATATGTTAGAAAGGTGGAGGAAAGAGAACATGGATGGAGAGACAATTAAGAGAGTAATATAAGTATTGTTATAACAAAAGTAAGGGAGCACCTTGGCTCTGATTCATAGGTTAATGGGAAGATATGTTTGACTGTAGCTAAGAATGATCTTGCTGCAATACTGGACACAGGGAGCCCCATGAGGAGTAAGTTAATAGTGTAGTGATGGTTCTTTCAATTTATCAGAATTATTCTTTAATGAATTGAGGAGTAAGAGAAATTAGGTTTATTGAGGCTATAATGTGAGCATTTACTTAAAAATTATGACAGCTTACATTGGTTCTAATGTGATATCGTTGTTCCCACCTAATCACTTAGCAGAAGCACATTTTAATGGTAAAGGTTATAAATATAATAGATAAACCAGGGTTCCACTGGGAACAGGTATTCTGTAAGAACATTAAGTGACCATAATTTTGATCATTATTTCTGCCAAGAACCACGTACATGAAGAACATATGCATATTTTAAAGGCAATAATTCCTTTGCTTGAGGAAAACTCTTCAATACAGCTAGCTTTCTCTTATCTTTATTTCATTTCAGATTTAAATTTTTACATTGTCTAAGAATGTGCATTGCATTTTAACTTTCATTGTTTTCAAGGTGGGGAGGAACAAGAAAAGAAGCAGAAGAAAATGTTGAACGTACACTCCTTGAATATAGGGATTATTTAATTTTGTCTTCATATTCCCTGTGTTTGTTACAGTGGTTACTTTCTAACATAGTCAAAAGACCTTTTAAAATTACAGCATATCATTTTCTGTTGGGATCATTGAATTTGGAAACTATAAATATACAGGAGAGAGGAGGCAATTAATAATTCTTGTTCAATTGAATTGAACTACTCTTGCTGCAAATAGCTCTACACTTAGCATCACCCCCAAGACCTACCGCACATTCCAATTCAGCTAGCATATCATGAATGAGATTTGCTTCTCTGGAATGATTCTCTCCTAATTTAGCTGCCATAGCCATATTGCTGCATATAACTTTGCCTGCCTGAGGAAATGTCCTGTAGATGAATTCCAGGCTTGAAATGATCAATCCACATTTATCCTATCTACCTGAACTTACCAGTTATCATGGCAAAGGTATTCATCATGAAGTAGCTGAATGTAAGAGAACAAAAATGTCTCATATTTCCAATGTTATTAAATTGTAATACTTTTCGCAGAACTATCATCAAAATTCCCTACAGCACCATGGCCAGTGGTGAGCATATTACTTTTTCTCTCATGAGATGCATCAAAGTTTATCTTTTATTTGTAAATCTTGAAAAATATTTTCAAAATTGTTGGAAGCTATTTCCTAGTGGTGCATATGGGACTTTGTATGAATTTTTATCCCATTTAACTCAATTTATACATAAGAAATTTACCACATGATGTGTGATTTGATGGGCTTTTTCAACTGCTGATGTTTAGATTGATTAGACCATGGTAGTTGGCATAGATTTTCAAGCTGACTGAACTGACTTAATCAGCCGTGTTTGTCAGGCTTTTTCCTCTGACTACATGTAGCCATGACCTTAATATGAATGAATCAGACAATCACAGCTTCACAGAACTTCTCAGCTAGCAATGAAGTTAAAAACTATTGGATCCAATAGCTACTTGAACAAGAAGCCTCTCTATCATAGACTATGAGTGACTGTTCAGCACTTGCCTGAAAAAATCCAATGAGAAGGATTGTATTTCCTTCTCCTTAGCCAACCCAATCCACTTTGCAATGGCCCTTGTTTCTCACTTTCCTATTTTAAGGAAACAAACCAAAAAAAAAAAAAAAAGAAGGAATCATTTTGATCGAAATAAAACCTTCAAGAAATTGATTAGACTTTTAGGAAAAATATGAAAAGAAAAACATGTTTATATTCTCCAAATTCAGTAATCTCAATAGAAAATAAGATCTAGTGTCAATGATATGAAGCCATGTCAATGAATCCTGGTGTTTTAGATAGTGATTTAGATAGTGATTTCTGAAGCCATTAAAAAATACACTACTTGTCTACTTGATAACAAAAATCTAGACACATTTTTGAAATATATATTTTTTCAGATAAAATATATATTTAGCATAAGGAATTATTTAAAAAATCATTCCAAGTCCTCAGATATGGACCCCAAATTTTAATTGAGAAATCTAATTGTCCCTCAAGTAATTCTTCACCTTTTCCTCTAACAAAAGACTTTCTCAGCAAGCGAAATAACTGCAAATGGATAAAAATGGATTTTAAATGACAGGGAAGACCCTAAAACAATAGAAGTATCAAGGCAGGATAAATATAAACCTTGTATAAAATAATTACATTAAAGCATGCAATTAGACCTGAGAGGTTTTTTAAATAGTCTAAGGTCTTTAGGGAAAAAAATCTTGCCTGTACTATATAGCATTTTTAATTACTGGAGCCATTAATCAGGTTTGAAGAATGGCTTAATGATTCAGATGTTTCCTATCTTTATGGGTAGTAGTATTCTTATAATAAAAGACACAAACCATGATTATTATGGTTAGTAAAATGGTATATAATTTTAAAAGATCTTTTAACTGTGTGTTTGAGAATTCTTTATTCTATAATTATATTGCAATTTGGGATTATGAATATCAAAATGTAAAAATCATAAATTTCTCTATGTCTAGCAGAGTTCTAAATTATGTTGTATTAGCCATGAAATTAAAAAAAAATGCTACCTTGGAAGGAAAGTTATGGCAAATCTGGACAACATACTAAAAGCAGAGATATCTTACTGACAAAGGTCTGTCTAGTCAAAGCTATGGTTTTTCCAATAGCAATGTGAAGCTGGGAAAGTTAGACTTTAAGGAAAGTTGAATGCCACAAACTCAACACTTTTGAATTATGGTGCTGGAGAAGACTTCTGAGAGTCCCTTGGACAGCAAGGAGATAGTCAATACTTGAAATTAATTCATTCTTTGCACTGGAAGGTCAAATACTAAAGCTGAAGCTGAAATACTTTGACCACATAATGAAAACAGAGGACTCATTGGAAAAGACCCTGATTTTAGGAAATATTGAAGGCAAAAAGAAAAGGGGATTCCAGAGGCTAAGATGGATGGTGTCATGGAAACAATGAAAGTGAACTTTGCTAGATTTTGAAAGACAGTGGAGGATAGAAGTGCCTGGTTGTGGTGCCGTGGGCCATGGAGTCATGAAGAGTCAGACATGACTGAACAACAGAACAAAAAGAAAGTGTTGTATTAGCACTGAAAAGGTTTCCATCTTTCTTTTTCAATATATAATCAAATTTTAATTATGTAAATATATATTTTAGTCTTGAGTTAATTTGGAAAGTAGAATATTTAATCTACTTTTTTCTTCATCACCAAATTTTTGAAATAAATTAAAATTTATCAAGGTGTTTGACTGTAAGTGAAAGCAGTTCTATTGTTTTTTTCTCATAATTATTTAAGATGTTTTCTCATCATTCTATATAAATATTAAAAGACTAATGCAGGACTCTGTATACAATAACTAAAATGAGAAATTTAAGTTCAAACATTCATCCAATCAATAACCATTTAATAAGTTATTAATATAGGTATACTATGATAGGTATTGGCAATTCAAGGACAAAAATTTAAAAATCATTGCCCTCAAGGTACTTCTATTTAACTGAATTTTGCTGGAGTATGGGGTGGGGGGGGGACAAATGATATACAGTAAGGGGGATAAAAATATTCTTATAGAAGATTTGAACTTCATTTTTAAATGAAACAAATTCTAAAAGGCAAATGTGGGAAAGAAATGCATGGGAGAGGAATTGATCATAGACTCAGATGAGAACTGGAGTGTTATATACAAGGAACAACTAAAAACCCAGTTTAACATAGAGTCAGTGAAGGGGAATAGTATGGAATAAGCCAGAAAGTTAGACTGGATACAGTTGTGAAGTAATTTTAAAGCCAGATTGAAGAGTTTGTATTTGAAACCCGCCCCTCTTCCTAACTTCCATATTACTCTCTAGAACACCACCACCCTCCCAATCATTTCTGTTTTTAACCTAGGTGTCATAGTCAACTTTTCATAATTTCTCAGTCTTCATATCCAATCACTGGTGTCTAGTTATGTTGTTTTCGTTTTTGTCACATGTCTCATATATGCCCCATTTTCTTCTCTCTCCTGCATGGTCATTTGGCCACCAGTTTCTCCCTACTCCAGTTCCTCTTCCAACTTAGTTATTAAGAAAATCTTTCAAGTGCAGGTCAAACCCCCGCCTCCCACACATAAACACACACACATACACACGCACACTCAATAAAGTCCTTTAAGCTCCTATTACCACCAGATGAAAATGCAAAATTTTCTCCTTGGCTTTAAAAACTTTTCAGAACTTGCCTTCTTTTTACATTTCCAGTAATTTTTCTACTGTAATTCCCTTCACATTCTCTATGATGCAGTGACCCTGGCCTCCTTCATGTTCCTTGTACAATATGGTCCATCTCTGAACTCCATGACATTTCACTGTTTGTCCCCCAGCTCTTGAGTCCTCTTCCTCCACATCTCTGCTTCTTGGCTTCCCTAAATTCCTTCAAGTCTCAGCTAAAATATTACCTCTTAAGAAACCTATTTCTGATTCTCCTTAATTCTAGTGCCTTCCCTCTGAGATTTGCATATTGTCTTTCCCATTAAACTCAGAGCCTCTTGAGACCAGGGATTGTTTTTGCCTTTCTTTGCAGCCATAACATTTAACACAGTGCCTGGCATATTGTAAGCACTTAATAAATGCTTATTGATTTGATCCTGGAGGTAATAGGAAGTTATTGGAGTTAATTGAGTTGATGAGTGTTTGTGAGTGTAATCTACTCTATAGAAGACAGGTAGATTGCCTCGTGGAGGAAAAAAAGAAAACATTTCTTGTACATACTGTAGCAAAGCATATGAAAGCTCTAGTTGATATCAAGAAGTTTTCAGATGGGAATGGAGTGAAAGGAATAAAGAATACAACACTCAATATCTGGCAAAAATAGTAGCAAGAATGAATCCATAGAATATGATAACAAAATAATATAGTAACAAATCTGAGATATTTCATCCAGAAATGCACAGAGCTTGACCCTAATAGAAAATCTCTGAAAGTAAGGCCAGAAGAATAAGGGGTAAAAAGACTCTCACCATAAGAACTATGATGATTCCAGTTACCCTCAAGATGCAAACCCAGAAGAAAATTACTCTAATACATCTACAAACAAAGACTCAGAGAATAGCACAGCTTGGATTCAAATTCAATTGGAGTTCCTGGAAGAAATAAAGGAAGAGATTTTTAAGAGCATAATAAATGCATATATATATATATATGCATGTATATGTTTAGATTAAATGGGTATGCTACAAATAATTACAAAGGATATAGGAGTTTTTGAGGAAAGATTTAGGAAAATTAGTAGATTAGGACAGGAGATCTAAAATATATTCAAACAATAGACTTTGAAAATTGGAATGAAACAAAAATGAAGCTTATGACTAGGTAGGAAAAATGACTAACAAAATACTGAAAAAAATAGATGAAAATGTAATATAGCTTAAATAAAAACAATTGGCCTGGCTGCCATATTGTAATAAATCATTAAAGAATACTATTGGAAATTATTTTGTAACAAGTGGTTAAGGTGAAAATAATTACCTAAAGAACAAAACCTCAGGCTACATAGGTTATCTACCAACTGTCTATGGGCAATACACTTCATCTTTCAAGGGTGTATGGGGTGTTCAGGAAAACTAGCAGCTCTGATGTGAGGGCTTGCTGAGCCCTTTTCAAAGCTGCTCATCCACCTTTGATGCCCACCTGATTCACCCAACTTTCACCTGTGGCTCTAAGAAACTGTAGCATGTGCAGTAGCTACTTCCCTGGTAAACGGGGCAGATGGGTTAATGAGGTTGAGGATAACCAAGGGGTCTTAAACCTGTCTGAGTTAAGGGGATGTCTACTCCAAGCATGTGAAGATCTTTCTAAGCATAATGGGCAGATGAAAACAATTTGTTCCAACAGTCATAAAGGCAGCTGAAGCAAACTTTGGGGAGCACTTAGAGCTTGGTCAAGAATCAAAGATACAAAGGTCATCCCCTGCATCCTGGGCCAATACCAGTTGTCTTGAAATTTGTCTTTTCACTGGACTTTACAGACCCAGATAGAAAGAGTGAGGCAATTCTGCCTTACTTAAATCCAACTCACACACAAGTCAAAACATGACCTGTGATGTCATTGGTTCTCTTTGAAAACAAGGGCAAAGAAAAACATTATATTTCCTGTGTGAAAAGTCAAGTCAGTCTGTTTTTACTGGTTATGAGTCTCTTCCAAAACGCTCTGCAATTTTATATTAGTTTATTAAATGAGAACAATTTTATCTGTTGTAAGGGGCTAAAATTCTAGCTAGTCTGTCCAAAATATATAATGAGTTGTCACCTATAAATTATAAGCTTTAGTAAGAGCTAGACTTTTAAGCATTCATTAAGGAGAATAAGAATTTGGTGACAAGAGAAAGGCCTAGATTTAGCTGTCTATCTCAGGGATCCAATGTCTCCAGCTCATCTCCCCACTGAGGTCCTCCAGAAAGAGCCCAAGAGAGCAAGCCTCACCTCTTTTATAGACAGTACCCATGAGCAAATGTCACTTCCTGACGCCAAGGAAAACTGCATGGCTGGCCCTCAGATGCCTTCTCATGGCAGAGCTTTCCTACAGTAGCTCTCCAGCAGGTGGTATCATTCCAATCATTACACTGTAAACAGGACTATTCAGAGAACCCCACCAATGACAACTATGTTTAAATTGACCTCTGATCCATTCCATCACAATGGTAGAAACCTTTGAGAATTATTCATCTTCTCTCTTTTTTGTGAAATGTTATTCCTTGCCTAATATTTATGAGTAATTGAACATGCTATTTTTTTGTTGTTGCATCTATCAAAGAATCTTTAATTTTTATATATATACATATATACACACACACATATATATACATATATATACATATATATATATATATACACATACATGCATACATCCTAACTTTTTTTGAAAAGAGCCTATAAGACAGGATTTCACTCTAAAGAATCAACTGCTTTTGCATAATCAACAAACAATAACTGGTCATATCCTTTATTTTCATAACTCTTTCTGGCAATTTTAAATTGGTCAAGATGCAATCCTTTGTACAATATTGCTCATAATCCCTATTAGTGTTTTCCTCAATAATACCTCCTATGAATGTACAGATGAATCTCATGAAGATTTTGTACAAATAATAAAGTAGGCAAATTTAGAAATTATTATTGTTATTGGTATTGTTGTTATTCTATCACCTTTATTTTTGTATTAATATACCATTTGCATTTTCCTCTCCTTTAAATATCTTATGAATCAATCACCCAAGTGTTTATTAATAGCTGGTCTCAGTACAGATCTCCTTTATGTCACCTTTGCCTAATTTTGAAGCTTTTCCTATGTTTGCTCTCTTTACTGCCATTTCTCTCTCCTATAAACTTAACAAATAACTTTGGCATTCTCATTTTAAGTGATAAAAGCCTTTTTTTTTCAAATAAAAATACTTCTAGACTTTTTTCCCATTTTGCTTATGTTCTTGTCCTACCATTTTCATTTTCAACTATACTCTGAATGCTTTTGTCTAGCTAGAACTCTTACCAGTGTTTCCTTAAAACACTTTTACTCTACATCGCTTCTCTCTGATTATGAGATGATATTATCATGATTCTCTTTCATACTTTATTGTAAGATTTTCAAATGACCTTGTATTCCAAACAGGCATTGCCTTTGGATATGGTTATCTCTACATTTGACAAGTAATTCAAAGCTTATTAAAGCACTCTTTAGAATCTCTTGGTCTCATTATGGCAATTGATTTACATTGGTTAAATGTTTACAAATAATCATTATAATAGTTTCAAATGTCATTCTGCTATTTATTAACTATTTTAATTATTATGTGTTTGGTTAGTCAGGGATTGAGTTATTTTAATTGTATGCCTTATGTTTTCTTCATTATTTTTCATTTACCATTTTTATTAATTTTCATCTGTGCTCCAACAAGTTCTCACAATATACAGAAAATGAATTTATGGATAAGTTGTCCATGAATAATGATAATCTTTCTTCTAAAATACAATCAGTTTGTGTGTGCTTCTGCATGATTTCATTTGGTGCTCACCATTTATGCTAATTCTTTACTCTAGTGGTATAAAGGGACGAGTCTTCTATATAATTTATGTCTTTAGTCTCTCTCATTTTTTCTTCTTGACCCATGATTTATTTTTTTAAATTCAATGTATTTCATTCTTAACTTAAAAAATAAAACAAATATTTCTATAGCATAGTGGAATGGGGGGGAAAGATGATTGTACTTGAAACTGGAAGTCTATAATGTACAACTTGATATTCCTTTTGAACATATAATAGTTGTCATATAATTCTCCCCTGCCCTAGAGATGGTTACCATTAAGCACAAATATGAATGCACATATGCATGTATGTATGTATGTATGTATGTATGCATGTGTGTGAATGTAAAATCATTCTATACATACTACTATTTATCAGTCCTTTCTCTGGAGACAAATGTTGTCTTCTTTCATATGTCATTTGTAGCTGATTTGGATTTTTTATAAGAGTCATAAACACTTGAAAGTATAGGCATAAATGTATTCTTCCTTAAATTTTTTAAAAGTATTTACCTAAAACCATAAGCAAAGATTACCCGTAATGGGAATAAGCTAAAAGTCTTCCCAGTAAGATCAGGTTTCCCACTATCACCAATATTATTCAATATTGTATTGGAAATCCTAAGAGAAGAAAAGGAAATAGAATGAATCAGGATAGGGAGTGTGGAACTAAAACTATTTCTTTTTGCAGATGAGATGATGACATATTTAGAAAATCCCAAAGACAACTAAAATGTTAGTTGAAACAATAGTTTTAGCAAAGGAGCAGGATATAAAGCAAATGCATATAAATCATCAGCATTCTCTTATATCACAAACAAAACCTTTCAAGAAAAGATACCTCATTTAAGAATAATTCAGGACAGTATAAAACACCTTTGAGTACAGCTACCCAAACAAACCCAGGACTTATATGAACAAAATTATAAAACAACTTTTTATGCAAATAAAATTAGATTTAAATAATTGGAGAAATATTAATTCACCCATAATTTCTAACATATTTATTTTATTTCTTACCTTTTCCAATTTTTGCATTGAAGTCACTGAGTATCCAAGGATATGTTGATTTATTTTGGAGAGTATGTAAAGCACTTCATAGAAATGATCTACATGCTTATTTTATTCAGCTGCTGTTTGTCCATAAACTGTGATAATATTTACTTTGTGTCTTTTTTACAAATAATGTGCACTGCAAGACAAACCAACAAGATATCACAAGATTATTTTTTTCATTTTCTTGTTTCCTTTATATATATATAGTAAAACAAATTTTACCAATTTCTTTCTTGGTTTCTCCAAAGACTGTTTGTGAATCATATTTTAATTTTGCTTCCCTTTACTATCATCTGACAGCAAGACAAGGCAAAACATGTTTGTTAAGTACTTACTAGTACCAGGCCCTGTGGTAAGCACTGAGGAGATAAATACAAGCAAAAAGAAAGATAGACTCTTTCTACAAGGAGCTTACATTCTCATAAGGGAAGATGACAAAAAAGAAAAAGAAAAAAAAATAGAACAAATGGAGGATGGAGGAGAAAGGAACAGAAAAATAGGGAAACTCTAGGATATACAGGGTATGGTCAAAAATGAAATAAAGCATAGATAGCCTAGTCCTTGGAGGATCTCAAAAATGAGAGAAAGGACTAGAAAGTATTGGGAGGTTTGATGATAAGAAGGTCCCAAACACTGAGGAAAGTTCTAGGGTAGGGTGAAAGGGCAGCTGAGGCATGGACAAAGTCTCAGATCAGGGATAGTAATGAAGCTTAATGAGCTTAGCTTCATTCCTAAATTGAAGGCCCTGAGAGTAACTCACTAATAAGAGAAGGAGATAAAAAAGGCTGAGGGATGTTACAAGATGAAAGGGCAACTAAGACATGGGGATGAAATCCTGAGAGTCAAATGGAGAGCTGGGAGAGGAATCTGGTTTTGTTTATAGCAAGAATGTCAAAACTGATATGATTCAGATTCAGTAATACATCTAGTGGCTGGTCATTGGACATGGTAATCATATTTAGGTTATCAACAGCCATATTAATACTTCTATAAACACATACATTGATGTGTTCCTTAGTCACTTTTCCTTTTTTAATTTTCAACTATGACCACCCTTAATCCATAAACAGAAGGAAATGGTGAAGGGCTAAGGACCATTTTGTATTTTTCTTTGTTTCATGGGTTATCATGACTAAATCATTCTTCATAGCAAGCTAGACTTTATTGGTAATTAATCCTCATTTTGTAATATTTTTTTAAGTGAGGCAATTGGGGTTAAGTGACTTGCCCAGGGTCACACAGCTAGTAAGTGTTAAGTGTCTGAGGCCGGATTTGAACTCAGGTACTCCTGACTCCAGGGCCGGTGCTCTATCCACTGTGCCACCTAGCTGCCCCCATTTTGTAATATTTTAAAAATTCTCTCTTCATTCCCTTCCTCTCTCATCTCTTTATATTCTTTTTGCATTATGCATATGCACACATGCAAGTATATGTATAAACCATACCTCTATCATATAAAAAGGATAAAAGTCAAAACTTCAATCACTACTGCAATTGAGCATTTTTAAAAATACTTTTTCTTCTTGTAGTAGTGAAAAATCTATAAAGTTCCTTTGTTTATTTCAGATGGAATCAATGCTAAACAGAGAGAATTACATGTGATCAGGTTTGTTACATTTTCTCCTAAATGAAATATATACCAGTTAACAACCCCTCTATAGCTCACTGAACATCATTTTCCATGGCCTCATGAAAATAAGCAAATTCATCATGCATTTTGTGAATCTTTAATAAGTAGTCAGTGCTGAAGTCAATGAATTTTAGCAAACCCTGCTTTCACAAAGTTGAGCACGAAAGTGAGGAAATACAAAATTGCATACAATTTTACTTTCTCAAAATGTGTTTGTCATGTAAGCAAACCAAAATAGATAATAGAATAGAATGAGAAAATAGCATATATTTATTTATTAAGCACTTATTACAAGTGAAACACTGAGAATACAAATAGAAGATGGAGTCAAGATCTGCTCTCAAAGAACTAACATTCTAAAAAGGGAAGAAATAGCTCTATTAATATATCTATACCTTATTTCATACACATTTTATATATGATATGCACACAGAGAACTATGCATGCTTATATAAATAAATACAAATGTAAGTGCATAAATATGTATACACAAATATAATTGTAAGAATTTGTAGAATAATTTTTAAAGAGCACTGTATAAATACCTTACTAAATATATATAAATACCTCATACCATGCCTTTAGAGGTGGGTGCTATTATCTCCATTTTATAGATGAAGAAACTGAGGCAAGGTGGGGTTAAATGGCTTGTCCAAGGTACCACATTCTAGAAAGCACCTGAGACTGAATTTGAACTCTCTTCTTGACTCTGTCTCAGTCTGTCTTTCTGTGTGTCTGTTTCTCTGTCTCTCTGTCTCTTTCTCTGCATTGTATGTGGTTTTTGTATACACGCGTATATATGTATATATTTATATCTATGTATTTATCTCCATCTATATTTCAATAGTCAGTGCAGTTTAAGCTTTAATTGCTACACTTTTCTTTATCTCTTATTTTCACTTGATAATAAATGTTGGTTCATAAGCAAACCAAATTTTTTAAATTCAGCATTTTTCTTCTTTAACTTAATCGATGACCAGTGTAGCACTATCCATTGATTGTATAGACTCTAATAATCTACAATTCTATTAGATTACACTTACCTTCTTTCACAAGGTAATATTTTGAAATGGAAATGGGCATAAAATTAAGCATCAGAGGACCTGAGCTTGAACTCCAGACTTCCAAGAGCTTTACATTCCAGCCAAACTAGCAAGTCATTCTCCCCAAATATATCTTGTGCTCTCAAACCTCTATGCTGGAATATCCTCTTTCTTTCCTTTACTCTCTTCAGAGAGACTTTTGGAATTCCTGCTTGATCCTTCAAAACTCATATCAAATGGCATATTCTCTAGGAAACTTTCTGTACCGCCACTTTTTGATAATGAGTTCTACCCTAAGAGCTCATAGCACATATTGTTTTAGAACTCTCTAAAATGTATACTTATCATGTAATATTTCATATCCTTTTCCCTACATTCATATCCTAAAATCTTAATAGACGATAAACACCTTGAGGTAATGGATCATATGATTCACCTAAACTTTATATGACTCCCAGACTACAGCACTTGTCACCTACTAGGCATTTAAGAAATAACTGTCATATTATATTCTATTATACTGTGAGAAAATACTTCTCACAGTATAATAGTCATGTGGTGCTGGGACAGTATATGGTCTGGAGGCAAGGCCCATATAAGAAAGGCCAATGAGAAGAGTTCTATCTTTTTTTTTTTTTTTTAGTGAGGCAATTGGGATTAAGTGACTTGCCCAGGGTCACACAGCTAGTAAGTGTTAAGTGTCTGAGGCCAGATTTGAACTCAGGTACTCCTGAGTCCAGGGCTAGTTCTCTATCCACTGCGCCACCTAGCTGCCCCTAGAGTTCTATCTTTTAAATAATACAGCTACATCCATTAATAATACCCCCCCCACTTTGTTCAGAAAGAGACATGTCCTTTTGGAAAATGATTGTTGGAACAATATTTTCCCCTTTGCACTTAGAATAGAAAATCAAATGCATTAGAAACAATGGAATTAAAATTTTCAATGCACTTTTCTTTAAGGAATCTTTCTGCTTGTGGCTAATTATTTTTCATTAGAAATTTTAAAAAAGTGTACAGGACACCATATACCAAAATAAGGTCAAAATGGGTACAAGATTTAGACATAAAGTGTGATACCATAGATAAATTAGGAGAGGAAGGATCTATGGAGAGGAAAACAATATATGTAATTTATGTCCAAACAAGAGATTACATTAAGTTAAAAAGGTTTTGTACAAACAGAAGCAATGCAGCCAAAATTAGAAGGGAGGCAGAATTTTTTTTTTTATAGCCAGAATTTCTGGTAAAGGCCTCACTTCTAAAATATATAGGGAACTAAATCAAATTTATAAGAATGTAAGTGTGAGGGGAAAATCCATCCTCTTCTCAGTAATTCTCAGGAACTCAGCAGCGAGGTGACAAAGGCTTTATTTTCTTCTCATGAGAAGGAGGCACCCTAGTGTGCAGCTAGTGGGTGCCCCGAAAGGGAGTTCGAAGGCCCTGTTTTATACCCTAGTCCCTAACGCAAATGGACCTTCCCCTTTTTCATCACTGGTTGGGGTTACAATCTACGCAAAAACTAGCTAATCGGAATGCAGTATTCCCACCGCTCTTCCTTGTATGGGCATAACTCAGGAGTGGACCTTATACTTCCTTATATGGACAGAACTCTGGAGAGCACCTAATTGAGACCAGGGCTCCTTGAACCATGTGACCTTACTAACCTGAGGGGGAAGGAGGGGATCTGAGACCTTTGTCCTACAAACAGGTCAGGGGAGTATGACTGACTGTTATATCCACATTGAGAGGGGACAACTACCCATTTCTCACAGTAAGTCATTCCCCAATTGATGATATGAACAGACGGTTTTTTGATAAAGAAATCAAAGCTATGGGGGCAGTTAGGTGGCACAGTGGATAAAGCACCAGCCCTGGATTCAGGACAACCCCAGTTCAAAGCCGGCCTCACAGACTTGACAATTACTAGCTGTATGACACTGGGCAAGTCACTTTAACCCTCAATGGCCCGCAAAACCCCCCAAAAAACAAAACAAAAAAAGAAATCAGAGCTATCTATTACCATATGAAAAAATGTTCTAAATCACTATTGATCATAGGAATGCAAATTAAAACAGCTTTGAGGTACCACCTCACACCTATCAGATTGAATAATATGACAAACAAGTAAAATAATAAATGTTGGAGAAGCTGTGGAAAAATAAGAATACTAGTGAATTGTTGGTGGAGCTGTGAACTGATCCAACCATTCTGGAGAGCAATTTGGCGCTATGCCCAAAGGGCTATGGGACTGTATATATATCATTTGACCCCATGGTACCACTGCTAGGTCTGTATCTCAAAGAGATCATGGCAGAAGCAAAAAGGATCCACATATACAAAAATATTTATAGCAGCTCTCTTTGTGGTGGCAAAGAAATGGAAATAGAGGGAATGCCTATCAATTGGGAAATGGCTAAACAAGTTGTGGCATATAAATATAATGGAATAATATTGTGCTGTAAGAAATAATGAGCAGGAGGATTTCAGAGAAACCTGGAAGGACTTACATGAACTGATGCTGACTGAGAGGAACAGAAGCAGGAGAACATTGTACACAGTAATAGCAACATTGTATGATGAACAACTGTGATAGAGTCGGCTCTTCTCAGTAGTGCAATGGTCCAAAACAATTTCAAAGAACTCATGATGGAAAATGTTCTCAACATACAGAAAAAAGAACTGTGGATTATGAATGCAGATTGAACCATACTGTTTCTACTTTTGGACTGTTTTTTTCTTTCTTTTTTGAGGTTTTTCCCTTGTGCTCTGGTTCTTCATTCACAATATGACTAATACAGAAATATTTTTAATGTGCTTGTACATATATGGCGTATATCAGATTGCTTTCCATCATGGGGAGGAGGGAGGAAAGGGAGGGTGAGAGAAAAATTTGGAACTAAAAATCCTATGAAAACAAATGCTTAAAACTATCCTTACATATAACTGGAAAATAATAAAATACTTCTATTTTTTAAAAGTACAGGGATGTCAATTAATGCGCATATTTCCACTAATTCTTATCAAGTGCTCAAGACCACTTTTGTTTTAATTCAACAATTCGGCATTGACTATTTATCATGTATAACATAGGAACTAAGTAATGAAGCACTTACACAAATAAATTAGATGGTGTATTTGGCCCAAAGAAATTTACTATTGAAAAGGTGAGATAGGAGCATAATTAACTATGATGTCAAATACACAATAATATATTTGAGAATGTTTAGTTCTAAGGAAAGAAATTGTTTCCAAATGGGGAAATCAGGAATGGTTTTCATGAAAGAAGTGGCATTTGAGTTGTCTCAAAGAAGAGGTAAATGTTAAGTAAAAGGAGACCAAAAGTTTGGAGAAATAATTCCGTGAGAAGAAAATGGTCTAAGTTGACATAGAAGTTTGGTGTATGTTCAATACCTCATGAGTGGTTCATCTTTTCTTCTTCATAGTACATGTGAAGAGGGGAAGTGTGATATGGGAGAAAATATAGATAATGGAGACAATGTGGTGAGGCCAAGAATCTAGGGCAAAAGGAGACCAAAAATGTCAGTGAAAAAAAAAAAGCAAAAACAAACAAACAACAACAACAACAACAAAAGAATTAGAGAGTTAGAAAAAGGGTGGGGGAGAAAATGTAGTGTCTCCAAAGTACAGTGAAAGATAGTAACAAGAAGAGGGTATTAAAACAGGGCAAAATGTCTGCAGATATATCAAGGAAAATAAAAACTGATTAAAAACAGTTAAATATAACAATATTGAACAAAAGTTTTGCCAAATGCCAATGCCAGCTTACTGACTAATTGAATACATGAACAAATGAGTAGATAATGCTCTTGCCGACACCTAATGTTTTAATGATTAAACTCACAGGCACTATGGCCATGAGGGAATGTTCGTATAATAAAATAGTAGACCTTGAGATTTGCAAAAGTGAAAAATTATGTTTGCATTTTCTGTTATTTTTCCCTCAAGACTAATTTTTGGGTTTTATCATTATTTCTAGATGTTCTAAGAAACTCTTAAAAAACTAGTTACATATATGAACATTTATGTTGAGAATAAAACTGTCAACAAACAAAAGCATAGATATTATGTTGGCATTGATAGCCATTATGGAAATTAGTGGCCCATGGCTAGGTTTTAACTATGACATTTATAGCCAGCACTTTTATTCAAAATGTTGATGCATATACCAAGGATGATTACTTGACTCATACTTTCCTGTAAAGGGGTCTGTAGCACTGAAGAAAGATATCAGCCTTGTTAGAATATGTGTGCATACATATTTATGTATATATATATATATATATATGTATATATATATAATATTTGTATATACACATATATGCATGTACACAGTATATATTACTATATCTTTACATATACAGATATACCCATATAAATACATACATATATACAGTACACAATACATAAGACAAAAATGTGCCTATAAATAAAAACTCATACATATTTCAGACATGTGTGCATATATACATGCATAAATATGTGCGCATATACATATATATGCATATCTACATCTGCAAATACACGCATACATTTACTTTTGTGTGTGTGTGTGTGTGTGTATGTGTGTGTGTGTGTGTGTGTGTGTTTAGTACAGCACATATTAGTGGTGCAGTGGATATAGTATCAGGCTTGGAGCCAGAAAGACTCATCTCCATCATTCACACAACTATAAAATGACTCAACAATATATATGATACTCTCCTTTTGTGAAGGACAGGAGGATAATTAAAAACAAAGCAAAATTATGTAAATATTATATAAAATGTTCTCAGAAAAATCTGTTGAATAATATCTCTAAAAGTATATACTTCATGAATAGATTTTGTTTTATGTTTGAAAATTCTTGTATTTTATTTCAGATTGGTTTTATACCAAACTCAACCAATTTAATTTATTTTTGTTCAAAATTATTCCCCTAACCAAGTTGAACTTCTTGCCTTCTGTCTAATTTTCAAGCTTTAAGGTGATTTTTTTTTAAAAAGGAAGTGGAGAATGGTGGTGTTGTGGGACAGATGTGTCTATCAATGTGTCATTTTTTTTTGCATCTGGGGGATATTACAATGACAACAGCTCTGTTAAAGCAAATGCTTCCCTGACAACCTACTTAATTAGAATTACAATGATCTTCCCAGAAATAATCCTTAAAATAAAATGCCTACCGTAAGTGGCTGAAAATAAATAGTTTGTCTCTCCAAAAATCTCCTGAAATGATGGGCCAAGGATGAAGAGCCTTGTAAAAACTATAATTTTCAAAGTGGAATGCCTGTGGATGCAGGCACTAGCATGAGAGAACCACATGCTCTTCTGTGCATGTGATTCCAGCTCCCTGTCACCTGCTTTTGATAATGGCAATTTATGTGGATTATAAAATAGTCAGTGACAAAATTCTATTAGATATTCACTGTATTTCTTATTATTTGTGTTCCATTGATGAGAAAACATCCCTATATCTTTATAATATTCAAAACAATTTAGCCAACTTTGTAAAGTCCTTTTTTCTCTCTTTATAAAAAGGTAATTATTTTAATTTTCCTGATTACATGTAAAAACAATTTAATGCTCATTTTTTTAAAATTCTGAGTTCCAAATTTTCTTCTTCCTTCCCTCCTTTCCACACATATTGAGAAAGCAAGCAATTTGATGTAAATTATATATGTTCAATCATGTGAAACATATTTCCACGTTAATCATGTTGTGAAAGAAAACAGAAACCAAAAGAAAAATTGTAAAAATAAAAACAAATTAAGTATGCTTCAATTTGCATTCAGATTCCATCAGTTCTTTCTCTGGAGATGGATAGCATTTTTCATCATAAGTTCTTCAAAATTTTCTTAGATCATTGTATTGCTGAAAATAGATAAGTCATTCATAGCTGATCATCATATGATATTGCTATGACTGGGTACAATGTTCTCTTGGTTCTGCTTATTTCACTTTACATCAGTTCATGTAAGTCTTTCCAGGTTTTTATGAAGTCCTTTTGGTGTGGAGTTCCAACAGCCATGTTAAAGAGATAGTTCACATTCTTTTATGCTTTACAAATTGGAAAAAGACATCCTTACAATAAAACTGAGAGGTGAGTAAGAATTGTATTATGTTCATTTTGGAAATTTGAAAATTGTCAATGTGGGATTTAGACCTTAGAACAGTTCCTGGTACAGAGTAGCCAACAAATATTTGTTAATTGATTCACAAAAATGACTTTATTGGACTACAAGCTTTAGAGTTAGAAAAGACATGGTTATCTATCCAGTCATTTTATTTTAGAGATATCAAAACATCATCCTAGAAATGTTATGTGACTTGCTCAAATTCACACACAAATTTAAACCCTAGATGGTAACTCCAAATATACTTCTTTTTCCAGAAACTTTTACACAAAGATCCTAATTCTCCCTTCTAATTATAATTTTTACATGATATAGCTACTTAATTTCTTTTGTATGGTAGTCAATTCTTGGTAGACAGTGTGGTACAAGTAAAAGAACATTTACCATGGAGGAAGAAGACTTGGTTTATAAGTCTTGACTCTAGAGGATGCTGACTACCTATGAGATGGTGTATAAGTCATTTAGCCTTTATGAGCCTGTATGTCCTCATTTGTAAAATGAGGGGCTTGGACTAGATGGCCTCTAAGTTCCCACTATGAGTCTCTGGGAAATAAGCATGATAAGGAACTTGCAAATGAAATATTCCCTGATATTTTATCTGGAAGCTGTCACTCCACCCAGAGACTATGAGTTGTTTTTGTTTTGCTTTGTTTTGTTTGTTCCTTCTTCATTAGAATGTGAGCAAGGAAAGGTCTATTTGGCCTGATGGTACCTTTAGCATTTTTTTTAAAGGCTCAAGATGAAGAGACTAAATACAAATAAGCACTTAGGTTGGCAAATAGAAAAAAGAATTATTGGTTTTGCTTTCAGAATTTTTTGTGGGGCAGCTAAGTGGCTCAGTGGATAGAGCACCAGCCCTGGATTCAGGAGGACCTGAGTTCAAATTCAGCCTCA
Source organism: Dromiciops gliroides (assembly GCF_019393635.1). Lineage (NCBI taxonomy): Eukaryota > Metazoa > Chordata > Mammalia > Microbiotheria > Microbiotheriidae > Dromiciops > Dromiciops gliroides. The sequence continues at coordinate 82,749,868 of NC_057864.1, forward strand.
GATCCTTAACACTTACTAGCTGTGTGACCCTGGGCAAGTCACTTAAACCCAATTTCCTCACCAAAAAACAAAACAAAAAACAAATAAACAAACAAAAATAATAATTTTTTGCTCCTTCTTTAAGCATTTTCCATTACTTTCCTGGTCAGAAGTAATAGTTTTGACTCCCTAATTTAGACAGCATGGAGTGTGGCAAAAAAACAAACAAACTGTATTTGAGTTAGTAAATAGTGGGTCAAATACTGGCTAGAACCCAGAATAGTCAGATGAGAACAATTTGTTCCAATGGCCATGAAGGCAGCTGAAGCAGGCACTGTGAAGTGCTTAGAGCTTGTTCAGATATCAAAGATACCAAAGTCATCCACTACATCCTAGCCATATTTTATGGGGGATGTTGAAAATCTATGGTATACTCAAAGAAGGAAAATGAGAACAATCAAACCCTTGAAACTGTTGTAGGAGTTTCAATTCAAAGATTTCAGAATGTTTATCCTTAAGAATAGAATTCTCATGGGGAGAAAACAAGCATCTTTCTAACTAAAATGTTATTATTTAAATACTAATGTAATATAGAAGACTAACCAATGAATTCCCAGTCTTTATAAGCAAGAATATGTATATGATGTAAAGCCCCCCATGGATTCCTGAGTAGATACAGGTATTCTCTATTTCCTATTTACTTAATAATGACAAAGAAGGGGCTTTTGATTGATTGCTGAACTATAATTGAGTGAGAATCCTAAAAGTTGGTTTTTGTCCATTGTTTTTTGAAAAGGATCTATGATATCATGGGGTGGATGTCTTGACTTCTGGGTGGATTGGATTTATAAGACAGACATATCTTTTCCTCTCATTATGGTAGATTGGAAAATAGTATCATTTGGGAGGAAATGCAGATTGTTAATCTTCAAGTCCAGTAAATTTTCCATGATTTGAAAGAACAATCTTTTAAAAGTTTCAAGTTTCTCTTTTATATTATTTTATGTCTTGTTAAGATAAATTAAAGAAAGCAAACTTTAAAGCCTATTATATTTTGTTTTAAATTGCATATACATCAAATTGGCATTTTAAGCCATTAATAGTGTATGTTAGGTTTTTAAAAAATAATTTACTATTGTTTATGAAATAAGTCACTTAAATGAATTTAAAAACACATTTGCAACAAGGAAAAATGATGAAAAGAGATTGGACTTTAAGCAGGTTTCCTTTTCTACATTATGGATTTAATATAATTTTGATATATGAGATAGACGGGCAGATTAGTTACAGTAATTTGCAAATATAAAATAAACAGCCTCTGAATGCAGTGATACAATTAATAAAATGAAAACAACTTACTTGGGCAAAATCCATTTGGCTAATAGCTACTAATGAAATGAGCCTTAAAAGATATAAAATAGAAAAATGAAAACTCTGTGGTTGCTTTTTTATTTTGCCCTTGGTTCCATCCTACATTATTCATGTCAAGCCTTTTGGTTTTTGCAATGTTCCAAAAATAATACACAGCCTAAACAGTTTAGCATTTGATTATTTTTTCTACATTATCTTTCCATGGACCACAGTTCTTAATTGTATGTTATCCACTAATATTTGGTAGTTCAATTACACAGGCAGACTCTATTATAATTCTTTAGTTTCATCTCAATTATCACATTGTAATGGCTAATAGAAATACAGACATCATAACTACAGCTGAGTGATATAGTCCTATAATCTTTACAAAGTAGTTTATATGAATCATCTCATTTGATCAACATAAAAACTCTATGAGGAGGGGCAGCTAGATGGCGCAGTGGATAGAGTACCGGCCGTGGAGTCGGGGGTACCTGAGTTCAAATCCGGCCTCAGACACTTAATACTTAACTAGCTGTGTGACCCTGGGCAAGTCACTTAACCCCAATTGCCTCACTAAAAAAAAACCAAAAAAACCTCTATGAGGCAGATGTTTTTTACACCATCTTACAGATCAAAGAATGGAGGCTTAAGACATTCAAGATGCCTAAACCAACATCTCATTGCTGATAAATAAAGTAAAACACATGGTGTTTTTGTTTTGTTTTGTTTTTCTTCTAATATGTTGCTTCTACATGCCAGACTGTAGGAATGTAATGGACCTTAAAGTCTTTTAGGAAAAGCACTTGGCCAGCAGTCATTGGAGGTATATTCTAGTTTAGGTTCTGGCCTTTGCTCCCTATGTGATTGCAGGCAAACCACTCAAATTGGGGGAGGTCTCATTTTTCTCATGCAATAAAGTAGGAACTTGAATAGAAGTAATTTCTTTTTTTTTTTAGTGAGGCAATTGGGGTTAAGTGACTTGCCCAGGGTCACACAGCTAGTAAGTGTCTGAGGCCAGATTTGAACTCAGGTACTCCTGACTCCAGGGCCGGTGCTCTATCCACTGCGTCACCTAGCTGCCCCCGAATAGTAGTAATTTCTAAAGTGCATTCACACACTAAAGTAATTTTTATATAACCATTCTCTATATTCAGGTGGGATTATATTTCAATCATTGCAGAAAAATATGCATTTCTCCTGTTTACAAAACTAAAGTACATCAAACTTGAGAAAAGATGATTCAAGAACCTCTCTTAGTAAATCATCCCTATGTCTTAACAATTCTCATCTTTAAATCTACATAATATATAGTGGTATTTAATATTTGAAGCAGTGTGATACATCTTAGCAATTGCTCTTGAATCTAAAGATAAAAATGATGAACAAAATGCTTTTTAAAAAAAGGACAGGTTGAATTTTTATTCATTTTTAAATCTTTCACTTCCCATTATTGACAATTTCTTCTTGATATTTTATTCAATTGAAGCCTAATTCCCATAAAATATTGTTGATCTGACTTTCATAACAAAAATCTGATCATCAAAAACATGACTCTCAGATGCATGTAGCATAAGATTCCTACATGTGCATCAAGGATATCTAGTCTTTATTTTTAAAGCATTTTATTTCTCACTGTGAAATTTACTGATTCAACTTCTTTTCTTTTCTTTTTTTTTCAGGGCAACAAAGGTTAAGTGATTTGCCTGGGGTCACACAGCTAGTAAGTATCAATTGTCTGGAAATCAGATTTGAACTCAGGTCCTCATGAATCCAGGGTCAATGCTTTATCCACTCTGCCACTTAGCTGCCCCACTTCCAACTTATATTCACAATGAAATAAATGCAGGAACAAGGAAATATCATACCACTTTATAGACTAAAATTTAAATTGTTTTGTTCTGAGGATCAAATCAAATAATATTCTAAAATGCTTCAAAAATCTTATGGTACCAAAAAATGCCCAATTATTACAGGAAGAAGAAATAGAACAGAAAACTTTTGCCTTTTAAAAATTCAATTAGTTAAGTCATGCTTGCTTCTATTTTTGGGCAAATTAAGTGTCAAAGAACAACCTAACCCCAAACCTCTCCCCAACTATGCCATCTTGTTATGGAATTTGAAATTGCCATTATTTGATGTATTTTAAGTAAAAACATTGCTTCTAGGGGCAGCTAGGTGGCACAGTGGATAGAGCACCGGTCCTGGAGTCAGGAGTACCTGAGTTCAAATCCAGCCTCAGACACTTAACACTTACTAGCTGTATGACCCTGGGCAAGTCACTTAACCCCAATTGCCTCACTAAAAAAAAAAAAAAAATTAAAAATTAAAAAAAAAAACATTGTTTCTAAAAGTCCTCTCTAAGATGAACATCTTTTACCTGAGGGAGACAAAACATTGTCAATAATTTTGAACTCTGTATTTTAAGAATGCTATTAACAATCTGAGAGAATCTGGAAGAAATCAATTAGGGTAGTAGAGTGTTTAAAGCCAATGAATCATAAGAATGCATTAAAAGAATGTTTGGCCTAGAAAAAAGAAATTTGGGTGGAGGAGAACATGATAACTGTTTTAATATATTCAAAGAGTTGTCACATTGGTTTGTCTGGTCCAAGAGGGCAGAACCAGGAATAATCAATACAAGTTGCAAAGATGAAAAGAAAACAAAACTTTCTAGCAATTAGAACTGCACAAAAATGAATTAGAATGACTTGAGAGGAGGTAAATTCTTCTTCATTGAAAGTCTTCAAGGACTTGTCAGTAAGGAGTTTATTTGCATATGGGTTTGACTAGATAACCACTGTGGTCTGTTCCCAATGTCATAATCTTTGATTCTACTATTATTCAATTACCTTTCATTATTATGTTAACAGGGATATATTTATCTAATTACCAGGAAATAGGAGGTTATATATGTTTTGATTAGTAGTTGATTGGCCAGAATGGAGTCAAAAGAAAGGTCAAGAATAAACAAAAGGCAGTTATATATTGTTTTCTAGGATGGGATAATAAAAAAGGGTGAGAAATACTTCTAATTTGATCTGAGGATATTTGTGCAAATTAACAAATATGAATATTAAGTACAGTAATAACCTCATTGATGTTTTGTATAGTTCTGAGAGGGAATGGAATGTTATCCTTCCACCTTCTAATTATCCTGATTCAATTCTTCTTCAAGCTAGTCCTCCTTTTCTATTTAACTATTTTCTTTTTCTTTTTTAGTGAGGCAATTGGGGTTAAGTGACTTGCCCAGGGTCACACAGCTAGTAAGTGTTAAGTGTCTGAGGCCAGATTTGAACTCAGGTACTCCTGACTCCAGGGCCAGTGCTCTATCCACTGTGCCACCTAACTGCCCCTCTACTTAACTATTTTTTTTTTCTTTTTTAGTGAGGCAATTTGGGGTTAAGTGACTTGCCCAGGGTCACACAACTAGTAAATGTCAAGTGTCTGAGGCCGGATTTAAACTCAGGTCCTCCTGAATCCAGGGCCGGTGCTTTATCCACTGTGCCACCTAGCCGCCCCTACTTAACTATTTTTGAAGAGATTTCTCTCTGGTTCATGTTTACTCTGATCACTAAGCCCTATCCTGAAAAACAGAGGAGTTCATGAAGAATGGCGAAAGAAAGAAACCTTTGCCTTCCCTGATCTACTTTCAGGTTGTTAGACTTTTTTCCTCCTGTCTCAGGTTCCTCGGCCATATTCTGTTATTCTTGTCACCCTTAAACTGTTAGAACAGATTTCAAGGAGAAAATAGAATGTTAGCCTCATTAGAACTAACCTAGACCCAGAGAAAAATGAAGACTGAAGGATTTGGGGGGAAAGTTTCTCTCTCTGTCCAACTATTGAGAAAGAATTTCAAAGGTAGTTAAAATTCTGTCACAAAAAAGTGTCTTGATCCTATTAGAATTACTAGGATAGAATAAGCAGTTTGGGAAGAATCATAACTCATTGATGTCTTGGTTTCTTTAGTGTTTCATAAAGTTTTATTTGGTACCCATTCAGGGGAGACCAAGTAACATAAAGTCCACCAGGAAATTCTGTTAAAGTTTATGTTTGAATAACAGTGAAGCAAAGGAATAGACCAGGAACTGTCAGAAGACATGGGGAAATGGAGCTGTGAAACTATTCAAATATAAATCTTATTTCTCAAGAAAAAAAAAAAAAAGGTTCATTAACTACTTCTTCGTGATATCACTTTTTGGGTGATCAATTTGTGTGCCAAGTAAAATGAAACAACCCATTCCATGAGATTTTGAATCATCTGAAAATATGTGAGAATCAATCAAGATTAAAATATGTATTGTAACCCTGATCACTTACTGAAAGAGGTTGTCATCTTTCTTGGAACTGCAGTTTAAGATGCAGATTTTCTTGGCTACTGTTGCTATGTAGAATATTCTAAGACAAAATGTACTCTCCTGATTTAACTCTTCCAGACCTTGTTGAGGTTCTTTGGTTATGCCTTCTAATAATTTAGTATTTCACATTTCATAATTCAGTGTGAAATTATCACTATCATGGAATAATTGAAATTATTTAATAGTTTTCAACATTAATATTCATATAGTTTTTATGTCTAAGAAAAAAGCCAATTTATGTTCATATAATGGCAAATGAAATAATGGGGGTGGAAAATCTGTTCTTGTTGTTGTTGTTGTTGTTTCTGATGCAACCAGGCAGCTAACTGTTCTCAACTCAGTTTTATAATGATGATTATAGCATGAAGAGGTTAAGTGACTTTCCCACTCTTATGGGGGAAATGGGGTACGGGGTAGGATTAGGGGTAAGGGTTCTTAGGAATTCCTCTTTAAAGAATTACACCCTCTTACACACAAAAGCAGTTAGAATAAGATGGTAGTTTATTTAGGGGAAAGGGAAGGGAAGGGGGGAGGGAAGGGAAACCATGAAAGAAATCCTTGGACTTCTCATGGGGAGATAGGTATGGAACAAAGTACGTGGCTCTGAGGTACCAATCTCCTTGAGCAAGAGACTGACAGGTACTTTTATAGAGGACTGCTGTGGGGAGGGGGTGACCATTTGACTGTGGAAAGTTCCTTTAGTGAGGGAGGACCATCCCCCACTGGTGGTGGCTAGAGGAATTGGGTGAGGGGTGGCTATGGATCTCTCAAGCCATCTCTTTCTTCAGGACACAAAGGCCACAGCCGCAGCCACACCCAAAGTTATCTCCCCAGGGGTAAGGGAGATCAGAATGAAAGGTGGAGAGTTCCAAGCTAGCTCAGTCTGATTTGGTTCCCCTTATCTCTCTAGGCATATCTCTCCTCTGGTTTAGTTTCTCAAGGAAAAGATTCCTCAATGTGCCCCAGAGAACTTCTGGGGGACTTTGGGCCCACAACACCACCATAAGAGTATACCAGCATCAATAACTGAACCAAATTCTCACTGACTCTCAGATCAATTTTCTATAGACTATGTATGATACTTCTACATTGATGTTATTGTTCTTCAGTTGTTTTTCAGTTTTGTTAAACTCTTTGCCACCTCATTTTGGGTTTTTGTTTCACAGATACTGGAGTGGTTTGCCATTTCCTTCCCTAGCTCATTTTATAGGTGAAGAATTTGAAGCAAACAGGATTAAATGACTTACCCATTATCACATAGTTACTAAATGTCTGAGGCAAGATTTGAACTCAGGAAGATGAGCCTTCCTGACTCCAGGCCCAGACCTCTATCCACTGTACCACCTAATTGCCTTAATAATGCTTCATACACAAGATTAATTCTATTTTGTAGAGAAATAAGAAAATTGATGTAGAATAGCTGGATAACCACCCGAAATGTATCTTGGTATGTATGTCACTTGTCCAATTCCCTAAGAATAATTTTCTTTATCTGATTTGTCTTCAGGCACTTGAGAGACTATAGAATATGAAATTCCCTAAGAAGCTAACCTCAGTTTCATAACTAAATGAATGATCTGAAAAATCAACAATCTTAATTTGAAATTCACTAAATGTCTTGGGGTAACTCTCCTTTTTTACTTTCCCGTTTTTCTTGTGTTTAAGAAAACAAAGGCATATAAATTTTTCTCTGAAAACCCAGTAAGAATTTATATAAACTCTATCTGAAGTTTGGCTTTTCATCTAAAAGATGGAGGTACTTTTTTGAGATCTTTACTGAATGGTTTATGAATTTTTTTTGGTGGTGGGGGGGAGACCTATGATTTAACTGCTGTCAAGAACTGTCAGCAAGGGAACTCCCTTTGGTAATGCAGATCAGTAAGGGCTCTACAACTTAAGAGAGTTGACTGGCACTGAGACCTTAAATGATGTTCCCAGGGTCACATAGTTAGTATGTTTCAAAAGTATACCTGGACCTTTGGTCTTCCTCGGAAACTAGCCCTCTATTCATTATACTACATTACCTCACTTTGATGCATTCCATATGTTTATTTCTATTCTTGGTAGTGCTTCTATTCAGATATAGAGATGTGAAATAACAGGGAAACTCAATTTGTAGAAGGATGGTGATTTCTAACAGATTTCTTTATTTTCATAGGGTCTGTTGCAGAGGTGTCAAACTCACTGGGCGAGCAGCCTGCAAAATTCTCAAGTTCAAGCAAAGCAGATTAAAATGTAATTGGGAAATGTTTAACAAAATAAATTTTAAAATGCAATACAATGTAGTTCATATTAATTTGTGGTTTTCTAAGTCTATATGATGTATGGATTCATTTCTTTTTAAGTTTAGCACCACTGGTCTATTGAATCAGCTGTAGTAAATGAAGTATGAAGAGGTTTTAAGGGGAACACATGCACATGCAATGAAATTAATCAGACTGTGAGGACTAAAAGTTCCCCTAAGAGCTCCTTAGTGAAGGTAGAACATGTTTGGAGTAGGAAGTGAGATTATAGTCCTGTAAGTTAATGAATGTGCAGAATTTCCTAAAGTCTAACTTCCCTCTGGTCAATCAGCCAATCACTAGTACAAATCAGTCACTAAGGCAGGGGCCATCTGCAATAAGTCAATCAATATACATTTATTAAAAACCTGTTATTGCCATGCACTTTGCTAAACTAATAACTTATTTGTTATGTCCGGGCCACTGACTAGGTAAATAAGTTATCCAATATCTAATAGAGGGTAGGTGTCAGAGTTCAGAATAGAATTCATGTCTTATTGACCCAAAACATTACTCATTTATCCATGATGACACAAATACTCTTAAAAATATGCTTAGTTATACTTATTTTCTAATTTTCTTGTTATTTTGTTGATATAAGCTATATAGTATAATGGAAAGGTGCTGAGCTTTGAACTGGAGTTAAAATACCTTTTTAGACATTAGGCAAATTCTTTTAAGTATGGAGTTACACTGAGTTGGTCAATAACACCATCCTAATAAGTACTAATACACTTATCAGGTAAGAATACATTTAATTTAATCTAATCAGAGGATGAACTAGGTCTGAACAAGACCCACATACCTTAATTATATCAACAAACAAACATTTCAACTGAATGTTAAAAGAAGAATGTTCACTTTGATGGTATGAATGTGTGTATTTATGTGTGTGTGAAAATGGGCTACCCTGGAAAGTTTTAAAAGTATTGGTGGAGTGGAAAGAATACTGTATTTAGAGTCAGATGACTGAGCTTCAGCCTATATTCTGACTCCACTACTTACTAGCTGTTTAACTTTGGGCAAGTTACTTTACTCCTCTTAAAATATCTCTTCATGAAAAAAAAATTACACTGTATGTTCCAAAATATTTCAGGATTTGGCAGCTGAAAAGTATGTGTGTTTGTGTGTGTTTTGAAGAGGGAGAGGTTGCTCATAACATATGACATGCTATGATGTTTAATTTTAAGGCCATGACTTTAGAGTGCCATATTGCATCCTTAATAAGAATGAAATCTGTAGACTTATTCAAACTTTCTGTTGATTAAAAAAAGAAATGGCATATTTCTCATTAAGATTCTCTTGAGAAAACAAAGGAAGCAAATTTGATTGTGGGTCTATAAATCTATTTGTATTTATCTTAGTACAATGCTTTCCACTCAATGAGTGCTCAATAAGTGTTGAGTTAACTTAGTAATAGACTGGAAAGCATAGTTGGAGAAAAAAAATAATAACACACATTTGAAAATTAACCAGATGCATTTGAAAGCACTTTATGTGTGTAAGAGAAAGAGAAAGAGAGAATATATATTACTGTTTATTTCCAAAGACAATGTTCTTACTATCAGGTAATGAGATTAAAAAGACCAGTGCATGACCAGCATTCCTTTCAATATTGAATGTATGAAGGTCATTTGGTTTTGTAGCTAATGTTGTGGAAATGTTTATCCCCCTTTTTGTGTCACCAATTCTTAATTTTGCAGGCATCCTGAAGGCTTAATTAAGACAAACCAAAACACCAGGTTTGCTTCTAGAATGTGAACTGTCCTTTTTCCTTATATCTTAGTATTTCACATCTAATAATAATATTTTGATAGAGGCTACTACATGCTGTGCACTGTACTAAATGCTTTACAAATATTATTTCATTTGATCCTCACAACAAGTCTGAGTTGTAGATGTCATTATCTTCATTTTATAAGTGTGGAAACTGAAGCAAATGGAAGTTAGGTGACTGGCCAAGGGTCATATAGTTAGTAAGTCTTTGGGGCTGGATTTGAACATAGGACTTTCTTACTCCAAATCTGGCATTCTATCCACTGTGCCACCTACCACCTATGGCATCTGTGACACAGCAGGTGAATTTGAAGGTCAAAGGTTCCCACAAGCATTTTTCCTGGTTTTGGTCCATCCAATCTGACCACATTGTAGAAGAATTGTGCTAGTCAAGTAATCTCCAGGTGACCAATTCTACTGATTCAAACATTACTTTCAAACAGTTGGGTTGACTGCATTGTATGACTCTGAATATTTTTAATGAATAAATGAATGAATGGGTACTAGTCCTCACTTGTCATATTCTGACATGGAATAATATGGATGTCTCAGTAGGCATTACCCCTCAAAGAAGGTCTTCAAACAAAGGCTGGTTGGCCACTTGATGGGTATGCTATAGTAGAGATTCCTTTTTGCAATGATTTGGAATAGATGGCATCTGAGGTCACATTTCTAAATCAGAAATTCTATGATTCCATTACTTTGTAATCTTTTGCTAACCTAGCTTACATGTGATACTATTGAAGATATTCAAGATAACATTTATTACAGATATAAAACTACATATTAATACTAGAGTTTAGAAGCTTTCAATCTCTTTAAAGGCAAAGAATTAATTTCATCCCCCTCCCCATCTGGATCCCTAGTCCCAGAACAGGGTCTTCTTTCATGCAGTAGTTATTAAGTAAGTGTCCCTTGAATTGAACTGAATTAAATAAATACCAACACAACCAATTGAAAATTAATTATTATGTTTGCCTCAAATAGGCATTAGCATAAGTTTGATTTACTTGACTAAAAGTAGATAGGATGTGTTTTTTTCCTTATTTTATTGTTGCACTGATTTGTTGGACTAAATTGTTAGAGGATTTTAATGTTTTGAAGAAAACAATCTTAAATCACAATGTAAAAAGGTTGGGCCATAACACTGGTTTGATTTGGAACATAATCATGTAACTTTAAAACCCATTTCATAATCTTCCTTAGAGAAAAATAAATCTCCTAAGATAGCTTTTTCATTCTATGACAGGGTAATGGGTAATGTATGATGTCAGCATTGTATAGTAGAACCAGCGGTGGGCTTGGACTCATGAGATTTGCATTTGAATCCTGGTTCTGATATTTAATACTTGTAGGATGTCAAACAATTCACGTAATTTCTCTGGGTCTCAGTTTTCTCATCTGTTAAATGAGGAACTAGGACCAGGTGGCCTTAAAGGTTCCTTTTAGTTCTAAGAGTTAAATCCTGCTAGCAATAGTTATTTTTCAAGCTCAAGGAACTTTAAAGCTATCTCTAAATTTATTGACCTCAGACTTTTTCAGGCTTAGGACATTGAATCTTCAAAGTAGCTTCTTAATGATTTTGTATGTGCATTTCAAATGTAGTCCCTATATAGAGCTACTGGCTTGAGAATTCAAAACCTGTGAATTACATGAATATTAACAGCAGTCTAGGTCCAGCTTCTAACTACCTTTTGGAGGGCCTACACTCTGTGTTCTCCATTTTTCCATCTAGACATTCAGTTCCCAAATCTTGAAGATGTTTTCTCTGTAACATTTCTCCCCTTCTCTTTATTCACCAGATGACCACTGCTCTGGTTCAAGTCCTCACCACCTCCTGCCTGGACTAATACAATATCGAGCTAATTGTTCCCCCTTCCCATAGTGTTTCCCTTTTTTTAATTTATCCTCTACATAGTTGCCAAATATATTTCTAAAATACACGTTTGATTATGTCACTCGTCCATTCAATCGATCCCAATGGCTCCCTATTACCTCAAGAATTACCTCTGGCATTTAAAACTCTTCACAAACTGACATATATATACATTTCAATTTTATTCTATATTACTCCTCTCTTGGTAGTCTATAGTCCACCCAAAGTGGCCTTTTAATTTCTCACATTTTGCTCTCCATTTTGGATCTCCCATTTCTGTGTCTTTGCATAAGCTGTCTCTCGGGCCTGAGGAATCAAATTCCTTACCACCTATACCTCTTAGAATGCCTAAAATCTCTTCAAAATTAAGTTGAAGTTACAATTTCTACATGAGCCCTTTCCTGATCCACTCCTCTCCAGTTATTAGTATGTGCCATTCACATATAAAGTGTCCCCAAAGCTTTAGTATATATGTATGTGTGCACATATATGTATATACATATATACAATACCCTTAGATACATACATGTGAAATATGTACACATACATAAACACATATGTACATGTGATCTCCTACAAAATGTAAGCTCCTTGAGGGCAGAGGCTTTCATTTTTTTTTTTTAATGTTTGTAAGTGCAGTGCCTAGCACAGTGCTTGGCACATAGTAGGCACTAAATAAGCATTTATGGAATGACTGATAATGATGTATAAAAAGTTAAACAAAAATAGCCTATTGGACAATTATTCCATCAGTGAGAGGGGAAGGATTGGACATCATTCAAGTTCAATTTGGCAGAGCATAGAATTTTGTAATAATTCTAGGCAGCACTAGTAGCCAGGGGTTAGGCTGACAAGTGTTATCAAACCCTATAAAAAGAAGCTGAGGGCCATGGTGTAGAGATTTTGTGGTTTGCATTTCACTGTGTACTTCCCTCTCTACCATATGCCAATGTGTCACCTGCTCTCTATCTTGGCCTAAGGCCAGGTTCCACTTAGAAAAGCATGTGCTTCACTGCAAAGATAATTCATTTTCCTATCAAACTGGAAATGAATAGAGATGAATGTTACTAACTTTTAAAGATGGATGATAATCCACACTTTTCCTTATCCATCCCTGGGAGTTAGTGTCATGAATGACTCCAGGTAGATGGTATTTAATCTAGGGAACAATGATATTGATCTTTCTCATTGGATATTCATTAACTTGCATTACTTTCCCCAAACCAATAGAATCAGGATGTTGAATGAGCAGTTCTGTTATCTGAATTTTTATCACAATATATGTGCCTTTTCTTTAAAATCCTTTCTTGATTCCTTTAAAAAATAATCTAGCCTATTAAAAAGATAGCAAGACTAACATTCCCAAGTAATAAATACAATTTAGGTGTCTATATGATTCTATACACTTTTCCCTGTTTAATATATTTGGAGAGGATGCATTTTGGACTAGAGGAATACTTTATCATCTTCATCTTTAGCAAATTCTTTTAGCAGTCAATTGTCTTAGAATACAAGAGGGCAGACCCTTTATGCCCAAAATGATAGAGAATGCTGGTATATGATGATGCGAAGGGATAGGAATTCATCAGGCACTGTTCAGGCTTTCGTCTTTCTTATTACATTTCGTGAGATTTAAAATTGGATGCTAAAGCATTAGCCTCCCCTTTTTAACCTTTCCCTTATTTATCTCCCAGACTAGTAAATGGAAGAAGCTTCTGATCTCTAGTCAGAGCTTTTATTGTTTGGAAATTACAAGGTGATGTTGATTAGAGGGATAGGAAAGTAGAAATACAAAACAAGTAGTCTTAAGTCTAAGCTTAGTCTATATTCCGTATAAAACTCACCAAAAGCCCAAGGCCACCTTTGGTGGGGAGAGCCAAGTCAAGCATGTGCTATTACGGTGAGCCAGGCCGAGTCCAACCTCCATCAGCCTCTGTGTGTGCAGCGCAGCCAGTGAACAAGGAGAGCCGAAAAGAGATATCACTTCCGTTCTCTCCTTGCCTTTTAAGCTCGCACCCCGGAAGTGGAGTGCTTAGCAGCCAGACTGGCATGCGTAGCCCATGCATGGCTGTTGGTCTCCTCCCTGAAAGGGTGGTCCTTCAACAACTGGCATCTTTCCATATTCACTAACTGACTGTTAAAACTTTTTACCACAATTTATAATATCCTTTGTTATCTGGGAGTATGTTGTCCACTGTGTTAGTTAACAAGTATTTTTAAGTGCTTCCTATTTACCAAGTATTGTGCTAACCAGTAGAATGTATGCACATGTATATGGGTATATACACCCATATACATAAAACATGTTAAATATATAAATATATATATATTATATATGTATATATATAATATATATACACTTACATAAATGTATCACATAACTATGTTATGTATGTGTATATAATATATACACATATGCATAATGGATTTCAAAGTGGACTATTCTTTAGAAAATAATGTTCATGCTTTGAGACATTTAGACCTCAATACAAGCCATGAGTCCCATCAGAATTGGATGTTTTCACAAGATAGTCTTTTGATTTTTCTCTCAGTTTCATACATAATAACATCATCAGTCAATTGGATTCTCTACAGATCCAAAGGACAAATGGAGATGAGAAAATTGTCTTTAACTATACTATGAGATATGAGACTAGGAGCAAAATCCCTCCAGTTTTGCAAATGTTTATTTACTCCTTGCAAGAACAACTGCTTATGCTTATCTTTGAAGGCCAAGATAAGAAATCTTCACAGGGAAATAAATAACTGATGACATTTTCCATGAGAAGAAAAATGTCCATCTCTGGTTCATTTGGAATGAGAACATTACATTTCATATGGATTTGCATTTATTGTACCCCAAACAATTTGTTTATCAGTAAGAATAGTTTAAACTAAAAGTAGTTTACTAGCCATCAGAGTTTTTCTCTTCTTGGACAAAGGGACAGAACCATTCTGAGCAAAATAACTGTTACTACCAGTAGCAGTTTAATTTGGAAGATTTAACAGGGTTTGGGTAAGAAGAGAAGAAAATTCCCAAATCAGAGATTATTAAAGATTGGATGAACCATAGAGAACATCTAGTCTGACTACCAACTTTACAGATGAGGATTTGTCGAAGGATACACAACCAGTGATTGGCAGAACCTGGAGTACAATCCAGGTTTTTTTCATTTCAAGTCCAAGGTTCTTTCTATCACACTATGATCCCTCTCATGGGTCCTCAAATAGTCTTTAACCACTAACAAACATTGTGGAGTTAGGAGAGTCATTTTAAAATTAAATTTATTAGCTCATTAGGTTTAATTGTGCCTCTATGATTGACCTGATTAAAGTAATTTAAAATAACCTGCTGATAAACATTAAGATGGATCATATTTATATATTCACAAGATGAAATACAGTTAATGATAAAATTTGTTTTGAAGCAAATAATAATAAATGCCAAGGGAGCAACTAATTAATACGTGGATAGCCTTCAATTTCAAAGGTAAGCACAACATTTATAACTTTTGAGTCTGGTTAAAATGTTTCCACTTTTTAGGTGTGGAATCCAAGACTCACATAAGTAACATCCTATGTTTACATTTACAGAACCAGTTAATTAATATATTAGGTTTGGATTTTAACAAATACAAGTATGACAGAAAGAGAAGATGGACTAGCCACATTTCAAGAGTGAAGAATACCAAGTAGATAGCCAAAGTGCACCACTGGTGCCCCCCAAAATATTGGGAGAAATCAAGAAAGACCCCTAGCAAATTACATTGAACCTCATTTCTCTCCTTTTGGGAGGACATAGACGATACTCACACAGAATGAGTGGGTAAGGATAGCGAGTGCTCTGCATCATTGGATGAATTCCAACATTTATTAGATCACAGATTCATTTGGGCATTCAAGAATATATTAATAAGCAAGTTTGTAAAGCATTGTTAATTGGATCAAGTGTTTCCCCTAGCTTCAGGGCTGATTTTGAATGAATTTTAAAGAATATTAAGTTTTTTCTTTATATATATATATATATATATATATATATATATATACATACATATATACATATATACATACATACATATATATATACATATATACATACATACATACATACATACATATATATATATATATATATATATATATATATATATATATATATATATATATATACACATACATATAAATTGGGCTAGAGACATCACAATGTAGTAGGTAGAGTGTTGGCCATGGAATAAGGAAGACTTGGTTTTAAGAGCCATTGTGGAGAATACACTATAGGATTTTTGTGCAATGCTTCTTTGGGTTCCCAAGAAAGTCTCTAAGACAGTTAATACATTTAAGGATAGGTTGTCATCTGTATCACTAACAGGAGTTGCTAACAAAAATGAAATCAGAAGTCTAAACAAAATAAAGCATACAATAACAATTTCAACATTCCCCCTTCTTCTATTCATCCTTAAGCAAACTGATTGGATGCTATTATATTCCGTGTCATATATGATGGCACTATTCCCCATGGGAACACAAAAAAAGCATTGTGTTCACTGAAGAAATTTGTGACTGCTCTGATTTGCTTTTCTAGGCTTGTGATTTTATGAGGTTTAAAGATATCTCCTAGAAAGTTCCTCCACTGAAGCATATTAGCAACCACATCAACCAGTACACAAAGTTGATTATGTTCAGCCTAGAGTCTTAAAGAACCATCTAGGGGCACTGAGTGGTTAATTGATTTTCAGATGGTCACATATCTGGTATGGTTGAGAAGCAGGATTTAAACTCTATTTTTCCTGAATTTATAGCTATTGTGGAAACCATTATATCATGATTCACTCTGGCAACTCTCCCAGGACTATGAAATCCTTTTTTTATTTCTATTATAGTATGGTCAACAGTTTCTTAAGAATTTGTTTTAGAAATACGATAGATATTTGAGAATTGACTGGTATTCTGAGATTAGTACTTCAGAGGGACAAGAATTTCCTCTTAGTCCTGAGAACAATTGGAACTATCACAATCTTTGAGTCAAAAGGCAGACTTGCATCATTACTGGGAGATTCGAAGAAAGGAATCAGTCTCCTTGAGATAGACTGAGAAGAAAGAGTGGAAAGATGGCATCCTCAACCTGGCCAAAGACTTAATGAACTGAACTTGAAAACACTGTTGACATAGAGAATGTCCCCTGTAAACTGATCATGTCCTTTCTCAAAACTCCCAGATCTGACTTAAGTTGACCTTCTAACTCATAAATTACAGCAATTCAAATTGCTTTTCTGTTCATCATAGACCCTGAAACTAGGGCTTCTTCGGGGCACTAATTCATTTCAATATTAGAAAACAAATTATTCTCCCTGCAGTCTCTGAATTTTCCACGGAAGGCTTCCTGTAGAAGGTTAGTAAAAGACTATGTCATATATGATAGCACTATACCAAAAATGTGAAATACAAAGTATTATATGTTTACTCAGTTGTTCAATTATAAATGTAAACTGAATAATTCAAAATAGTATGAGTGATTTTGATTTAGACATAAAAATGAAAACTAATTTATCTTTTAAAGTACTTCTTTTAGGATCACAATAAACTGAAATATTACATAATTTTACAATGATAGATTTTTGCATGATATTGTGTCTGAGAGCACTCTGACTTTGGACAATTTAGGCTAATATTATATTTTTGCTTTTAATGTCTTTGCAATATAAAGTCTGCCAAGGTGCTTCACTACAAGAAAGTAGAAATTGATTGCATTTAATTCAGATAAGGAGTCCAAAAGTCCTTTAAGATTTCAAAATTGGTGAACAATTTCATACAGTTTTGGAATATCACACTGACATTTACACTTCAAAGTATTTTTAAAGAAAATTTTAGTACTAAGGATTTAATAAGAACATAGAAGAACAAGCTATTATCAATATGCCACCTCTCAAAAGGAATTTCACTTATTATATACTCTTATTCACAGGAAGTAACCTGTGAAAATTCCTAGGTGTTTATATCGCAATTGTGACTCTCACAGATAAATCAGATTTTCAAAATATGCTGCCTACATGTTCCTTGAGGTACAAGGAGTGATTTTAGGGTGACCTAAAGGTGAGTGCTAATTCTATAATACCATAAGCTCAACCTTCAAGCCCTCTCAGCCCTATTCCTGGCTTCCAAATTTCAAAACCATGGCTTTGCATCCCTATATTTCCTTTGGTGCCTGGGGTCCTCTCACTTTAGAAAATCCAATCATACCAATGGCCTTTTCACTCTGGAATATCCATCCATCTGAAAGTCTAATTATTCCCTTCTCCGATTAGTGACCTGCTCTTCCAGCAACCATTTGGGGGCATGGGGGGCAGGTTGGCCTTCATTCTCCTCTTGCCCAGAAGCCTCTGATTTCTGCATTTCAAATTCATACCCCTATAGAAGGTATAATCATCCTCCCCAATTCTAAATTTCAGATCCCTTTTGTGTATTACCTTCTTTCTTTAGGATGAAAACTCCTCGAAGGCAGGGATAATTTCTTAATCAAGCTAATCAAGACCAAAAACAATTGTTCACAGAATCTACAATTTGTAAGAGACCTCAGCAACCATCTAGTACAATACAAGACAGAATGAACAAATGTCCTTACTCTAACATACTTGGTAGGTCATCATCTAACCTTCATTTCATGTCCTCAAATGCAATTGAACTTATTACCAGTAGATCATTCCATTTTTGAATGAATCAAGTTGTTAGGAAGTTTTTGTTGTTGTTGTTGTTGTTGTTGTTTTGTTTTCTGAAACAAACTTAAATCTGCCTATTTGCAACTTCTAGTCATTACTCCTAGCTATCCTCTCTCTATTAGGAGGGTAAATATAACCACTGTAACAAAGGTAGCCTTTAAAATAGTTGAAGAAGGCTACTATCATGGGACCCTGAATGTCCTTTCCTATTAACAAAAATATTTCCAATTTCTTAAATTAATGCTTGGCACAGATTCTAGGCCCTTTACCATTTCAGATACTTTCTTCTTGGTACTTTCCAGCCTACTTTTCTTCCTAAAAAAATTTAGTGCAGAACTGAACAAAATTGTCCAAATATTGGCTGAACCAGGAGAGAATGACACTATGACATCTTTATTCTTTGAAGCGATGTAATCCAAGATCCTATTAGCATTTTGCTTACCAGAACAAGTTATCAGGCAATACTGAGCTTATGGTATGGTAAAATTCTCAGATCATTTTTCCTACATCAAATTGCTGTCTAAGCATGCCTTCCTTAACTCATAGTTGTAAAGATGATTTCTTGAAAGCAAATATAAGACTTTGCAGTAAAGCCCATTAAATTTCATCTTATAAGAGTAATATTGGATCATGGCTTTGATATGAAGTGTGCTAGATATCTTTCTCATCTTGATGTTTTATGAAAATTGACCAAGATGCTATTTATATCATTATTCAAATTAATGATACAAATGTTAAATAACATAGGCCAAATGCAGATTCCTGGAACTCTCCACTAGACACTATCTACCTAATAGACCTAAATCCTTTAATGATTACTAAATGAGTCTGGCCATTCAACCTGTTCTAAACTTAAATTGTACTGTGTGCCACGTCTCCTGATGTTTTATACAAGAATAGCATGAGATATTTGATTAAGTGTTTTAGGAATACATACGTACATATAAATGGCTTGATGATAGAGATAGAGGGATAATAGAAGATGAATAGAAATATATGATAGGGGCAGCTAGGTGACACAGAGGATAGAGCACTGGCCCTGGATTCAGGAGGTCCTGAGTTCAAATCTGGCCTCAGGCACTTGACACTTACTAGCTGTATGACCCTAGGCAAGTCACTTAACCCCAATTGCCTCACAAAAAAAGAAAGAAAGAAGGAAATATATGATAGATGAGGGAAGACAGAGAAAGAGAGAGAGCACCACATTATTTCCTTGATCTACCAGTTTAGTTAAAATGCCAGTCTTGCGTGACACATTTTTATTGAAGCAATGTTGTCTATTTGCAATCACTGATACTTTTTGCAGATATTCACTATCATTTTAATAATACCTTTTATACACATATGCACTATATACAATATATATAATCTCTATATATGTATATATGCTAATTTTTATAAATATACATGTATATGTTATGTATGCATCTATATCTATAGATGTACATATATATAGCTATTTATATCTATCTATATCTCTATCTAATTAATTATATCTATATTGACCCTTGGTCCAAAGTGCTAGACACACTCCTGACTATATTAGGGTAAAGAGGAATGATCATTAACACCCTAAGAAATGCTATGGTCACATTCATGCAGAGTGAGGGAGGCTTTGTAAATAGGTTACTTTTATCAAAGGCAAGTAATCTCAGGCAAATTTTATTTCTGCCATTTTTCTCTCCTGGACAATATGGAGGAATCAATCCATTTATGACTTGAATGAGGGGGAGTGGAGGCAAAACCAAGGGAAGACCATGCTAAAGGATTGGGGAGGTACAGGGTGGAGGATGGGGATTTAGAAAAGAAGGTGGT
This sequence comes from Dromiciops gliroides, assembly GCF_019393635.1. Lineage (NCBI taxonomy): Eukaryota > Metazoa > Chordata > Mammalia > Microbiotheria > Microbiotheriidae > Dromiciops > Dromiciops gliroides. The sequence continues at coordinate 82,770,020 of NC_057864.1, forward strand.
TATGCTCAAAATCAAAATATGAAAGCCATGTAGGAGAGGGTAATCTTTAACCTTGTACAACCAACACTGCCAGATAGTACCACCATTTGGTGACTTCAACCAATTTTATGCAATCATCATTTTAATGCAAAAAAAAAACCAAAGAAAACAGACAAAATATTGTGATGATTTTAGCTAAATAAATTTTTCAGTTGAGAAACAGCATAGTTTCATCAATAGAACTGACCTCCAAAGTAGGAAGACCTGGATTCATATTCTACCGCTGGTATATTCTGACTGTGTGAACCTGGATGAGTCCCATTAATTCTCAGTGCTCTAGGAAATTCTCTAAGACATTGAAGAAAAGTTTCTAACCTGCAGTGGTAGAGAGATTCTTTACCTGAGAGTTCACTACTCCAATGAAATCAGAGCTTTAGTCCCTAACTGATGAATCTCTATGCAAAAAGAGATGTAGACAGACACAGACACAAACAGACATCATACACATACACACACATCCTCTATTATTTTTAAATGGTTATTCTCATCCCTTATAATTACTTTCTTTAAATGATAATTTAATTATCATAATTGTTTACACATAATCTAAGTGCATGAGGATAATCATCCCTTTATCAGTTAAATGTTTACCTGAGGATATGCAGATCTTTGGAATCTATGGGTTCTGATAACTTCTGATAATTTGCTGGACCAAAATAAGCTAATATCATACAATGGATGCATAAAACAATATTTGTGGCTTAGGGACAAATGCTGCTATGTACAGAATTGTGTTCACAAAAATATACATTGGGTAGCAATGATATAGGTAGGTGGTGGTGGTAATGATAATTTTCTGGTAGGTGTCACAAAGCATATATATCTATATTTATATCTCTATCTGTATCTCTCTCTATTTCTAGCTCTCTCTAGCTCTGTCTCTATTTCTATGTCTACATCTTTGTCTACAACTACATCTATATATACACATATGTGTATGTACATAGATACATACATGCATGTGCACACACACACACACACACACACACACACACACACACACCAAAAAACAGAAATCACCAGAAAATAATGATCTCCATTTGTGATGAACTATGGGAAAGCTGTTTCCTCTTGGTGGTGAGAAGAGGGCGGCACTTATATAAGTAGCAGTAATAGTAATAAAGATGTATAACTTTGCTTCATTATATCACAGATCTTACCCACTTTATCTTGACATCAACTTAGGAGGTCTCCAGTTTCCTGAAACTAAAAAATATAAATACTTTTATATGTCTGATTTGGGTAGCTATAATGTTAAAAGGATAGGACCATTTCACTTTACCATAGAATTTTAGATACAGATTTTACAAATGAGGAAACTAAAAGCCCAGAGAGGTTGAAATTTGCTCAAGGTCATACCAGTAATAAGAATCTGAGGTATCATGTAAATCCTGATCTTCTGATGCCAAAGCCAGAGTTCTTTCTTACTGTGAGTCACAAGAGGAGTTTTCAGAAACTATTTTAAAAATCACCTTTTTCTAGTTCTGCTTCCTTGGCTGAATTGGGAGGAAATAAAGATTTCTGTCTGAAGTTACTAGTCTAAGAAATTCCCTACATTTTTATTAAGTGTCCCTTTCTGGTGATTTCCCCCACATTTTATATAACCAATGTCTGCAGTAAAGCACTTTTAAAACTTCCTTTCTTATGCTTTTGATCAGCACAAATCCGGCTTAAAGTTCCCCCTCAGGTTCCAACTTCATTTTTTTCTTAGCATATTTATGAAAGTAAAATAGACATTAGAGTCCCGAGAAATAGCACCCCCCACATCGTTTTTTCTTGATCTTTCTGCAGCTTCAACAGGCAAAAAACATTTAAGACATTTGCCTTGTTCACCTTTTTTTCTCTAACGCTTTATGACACTCTATCTGCCCATGAGGATGCTTTTGCAAGTTAGACCTCACTCTTTTTTTCTTTTTATGCTTTTAGATGTTATGTAATTAAAAGCTCTCCTTACTCATTATTCTGCTTGACATTTAAATTTTTAAGCATTGTCCATAGGAGAATTGAATTCACTCATTCTCAGAAGATCATAAATCTGTTCCCTTTCCCCCAAAATTTACGCAGTCAAAGGAATCCATGTCTATACAAAGAGATCAATTGTTTTGTTTTGTTTTTTTCTGAAGGAAGTAGAAGGTAAATAATATAATAGATGTTGAAGTGGAGGTTGAGATCTTTTCATTTTATTTTTAAATATCTGGAGACAAAACATTGAACAGTATTAAAAAAAAAAACATGGCCTTGGATCTAATGAGTTTATGTCTCAACTGTACACATATGGGTTAGTGACAATGGATAAGCGACAACGTTTTATATAGTATTCTAAGAAATTCTCAAAGATTATAAATTACAAAGAAGGTAATTTCATTAGTAAAGGGAGTTTCCTAATTCAAAGTTACTTAGATCAATGAAATCATGGTCTTGTTGTCCTCCCTTTCCTAAAATCAAAATCTCTGTCACCATTTACACAGAATTATAGACCTACAGAATTTCAAGAGTTGGAAGAGACTTCAGTGGCTTTCTAAGCAAAACATCCTGGCAAAAGAAATCCCTCTACAACATACCCAATATGAAGCCTTTGCTTGAAGACCTGCAATGATAAGAAGCTGCTATCATACTCCAATGTCAGGTTTGGGTTTGCATATTTTTATGCTTATATATTAAACTGTTCCAATTAAAATTTAGAGTGGGGAATCCTTAGTAAATTGGAACAACTTAAGGTAAAGGAAGGACTCTGAGAATTAGATTTGGGGAAACAGATTAGTTTCTTTGATTAGCGACTTGTTGAACAATTTATAGTTCTTTGTAGAATATTAATGAAGCCTTAATATTATTAAATTTCCTGTTCAAGTCCAACCTCAGACATTTAATAGCTGTGTGACCTTGGGACAATTACTTATCCTCTGTTTGACTCAATTTCCTCATTTACAAGGGCAGCTAGGTGGTGCAGTGAATAGAGCACTGGCCTTGAAGTTGGGAGGACCTGAGTTCAAATTTGACTTTTGATAGACACTTACTAGCTTTGTGACCCTAAGCAAGTGACTTGACTCCAATTGCCTTTAAAAAAAATCAGGGGCCATCTCTAATCATCCTGATATATATCTTGCCACTGGATCCAGATGACTTTGGAGGAAAGAGTGAGGTTGATGACTTTGCACAACCCTATCTCACTTAAATCCAGTTCCCTGAAAATCATGACATAGCCCTGATGTCATGGCTTCTCTAAGGACAAACAGCTAGGACAACAACAGCAGCCTCATTTACAAAATGGAGATAAGAGCAAGTACTTCTTAGTGTTGTTGTGAGGATCAATTGTACTATTTCTAATCCACAGCAAGTTCTATATACATGTCACCAATTATTATTATTGTTATCAATACTAGTAGGTAATATCAACACAATGATTAACATATTATTATTATTCTCTGCAATAGTAATTAAAATTTAATGTTAATAGATCACCAGAAGAAATTTTGATTTTAGTTTTCTCTAACCAGCTTCTACATATACTGGCAAATTCCTCTCTGTTTTATTACAAGATTGATGCCTAATAATGGAAAATTTTAAGCAAAAGATTGACTTTTAATCTAGTCCTTTCTTGTACTTCTAGATGATTTTTAATGCTCTTGTTTTGTTATTATTCTTCCTACATGAGTATTCTAGATTTCAATTAATTTTAAATTCATTAAATAAATTACATTAACTTTAAATTCTGAGTACAGATTGCTATTATGAGATTTTGAAAAATTGTAAAGTCTGACTGAATTTATAAAATAAACAGAAACTAAAATGGTATTAGTATATTTTAATCTAATTTACCTATCTTTGAGATACATTGTGGCACAAATGATAAAGAACTGGCTTTGAAGACAAGAACTTGTGTTAAGGTCTACCTCTGACACACACTGTGTGATGGTGGGCATGCCTTTCAGTTCCTGATCCTTTACCTTTTATCTAACATCTATGAATATTAATTCCTAGAAAGGGCTGTAGTGGTAATACACACTCTCCTCTTTATTGTACAGATAAGGAAACTGAGGTTAAGTGACAATTAAAATCATGGTTAATCAGTGCCATAGCTAGAATTATAAATGTCATAGTTTTCAGAATAGGTAAATTATTGCCAAATTTGCACTTAATTTTAAGTTCTCAAGTCCCAAGTACTGCTTCCAAGTTAAATATCATCAGTTTTAAGACTATAAAGGTTTTTTTTTTAATTTTCTCCAGAAAATAAGTTATTGATGATAGAAAGACATAAAATAGCTTTCTGTATAGTTTTTTTAGCTATCGCAACATACATCCCTGGAGATTGAATAAGTCCTTCACAAGAAAAGGCAGCAATTTTCTTTATCTTCCATTATGTTTCAAGAGAGAGAAGTCACAGGAGCTTGAGCCATATGCTTGGTGCAAGGACCCTAGCACAGCCTAAGTATAAAGAAATTATGGAAGGGGACACAGGACCCCCTACTGATGTTTTGGGTGGATTTACATGCCCAGCATGAGTTGAAACAAATTGGGTTTTTATAGTGCATGGAGTTCAGATGAAAAGTGATAGCCTACACAGAGGAACTTTTCATCTAACTTGATTGCTATTCACAAGGGAAAGAGAATATTTCCCAGCAGTAATAGACACCTGAGGCAAGGCCTTCCTGCCCAGAGTGGGCAGGACACAGATGGGAGGATGGGGCTGCAGGCTGTAATCAATATTCCAACTGAAAGCCCAAAGCCTCTCAGGGTTCAAACTTATATAACTGTAGACAAAGAGCCATCATGATATCAATTGGAGACTTCCCTGTCATGTGTAAAGTGAGAATATTTTCTAAATTTCCTAATAAGGAATGAAATATACAAGCATAGGGAGTGTAAACCTAACAGTATCAGTGAGCCAGAGGCTAAAAAGGTAGATGACAAATATAATATCAAGTGTTTGGTATAAATGACTACTGGGGGCAGGTGTGGGGGGTGTTGGAGTTATATCAATCAAATTGGTTTTTGTCTACTAACAATCTAAACCCTACTCTCAGGTCTCCATTATCCAGATCAAAATCTCTCCAAGTCATCTGGAAACCATGATGTAGAGGAATTAGTGAGTCTCTGCAGCACACAGAGGTTATGATTAGGACTATGACTATGCCTATTCTGTATAAGAAAAGGGTTTTGAAGACATAGAAGTTTTAGGCTCTACAGGAACTGAATAAACTCCACTCACATGCCAGAGTCTGACTGAACCCTGGAAAGGTAGGCAACTCCCTTGCTTTTTCCTGTGACTTGTTCAACTTGCCCAGTCATACCAATATCCAAATAGTAAGAAGTGTTAGGTAAGAGCACAGACCCTTCCCTATATGATCAAGAGAGAGAGAGAGAGAGGTATATATTCATATATACACATATATGTATATGTGTGTATGCCCCTATGTATGAAGGGCTTTTTCAAAGTTTGCAAAAGGCTTCATAAATATTATCTCATTTTATGTTCACAGTAACTCTGATAGGTATCATTCCCATTTTACAGATAAGAAAACCATGGCCAGTAGGGGTTAAGTGATTGGTCCATGGTGGTACAGCTGCTAAGTGTCTAATGCTGGATTTATACTCAGCTCTTCCTGAGTCCAGTTCTATCTTTCTAGCCAATGAACCACCTTGATATGGTTACCTATCATCAAACAGAAGAAGGAATTCAGACTGTAAGCCTGTGTTTCAGATGCTTTGGCAGTCTACTTGGCTTCCGGAGCTGGGAATAAGAGAGGTTCCTATTTGTGATTTCAATTTCTGCCACTCCTAATCATGAGAGTAAGGTCCTTACAAATAGCTGAAACGGTCATCTCTCAGATTGTAGCCTCTCCTACTTACATCCCTCCCCTATTACATTCCTTAGAAGGCAGAGGTCCTTGGGGAGAAGGGGGGTGGGGTATATACTCTTTTTTGTCACTAACTAGACCGGGTAATTGATGTCATCACAGAGATAAAACATCTTGCTGGGTGCTTGACAGGTTACAGAGACTATAGTGAAGGTGATGTCATATACTGAGGGGGAAAGTCATATGCTATTAAGGGAATACCCTTCCTATTCGTATAGTCTGGGTTAATACAGTTGCTGATTTGGGAACACTTGGTGGTGTAGCCACAATGACAACACTTAAGTCTTCACCTTAGATATTCCCCTCATCCAAAAAGGAGGCATGATGGGAGAGAAAGATCCTTATTTGCCTGCAGCAGTATCTATTATTTTGATTATGACATTTGTACACTAGATTTTGAATACACACACACACACACACACACACACACACACATATATATATATATATATATATATATATATATATATATATATATATATATATATATTAAACAGCTAACTGTCATATAGAGGGCCCTCCACCCTGTCCTCACTCCACAACCAGTTATACTTTGTAAACTGTACTGACCTACAGGGATGGGATGGGATGGGATGGGATGGGATGGGATGGGATGGGATGGGATGGGATGGGATGGGATGGGATGTTTTTTTGGTTTTCAATTGACTTAAAGGGGAAGCCTCAGATCTGCCCTTCAGCTTCTCCTAGAGCCAGTGATAGATCCACATGTTGTTGATTTTAGTTATCCCTGAAATCACAAGCCAAATTCAGAAAGAAGTTCAGTTTTATAAGGCTTCACAAGGGGCAGCAGTTGGAGGGAAAGGCCAGAGAAGTTGGCACCTGAGGGTGCAGGTCAAGGTTCAAGACTAGTGCTGACAAACTGGGGGGAACTTTGGGAATTTGGCAGTCTGCAGAAAAGTAGCCTTGCTGGTCTGATTCTGAAAGGGTAACTCAAGGTTTTTTGATTGATTGAGTTTACCTGCAGTCTCTTCATTTTGCAAATTGGGGAGATGACTCTACTTAATGCACGAAACCATTAACTGAGATAGTCTCCCCTTCCTGTCTTCTCATCTCATATTCTTCTGACATCCTCTCTATAATATCGCTTCCTTTATACAAGTCCCCAGTGGAGTGGTAGCCCTTCTTTCCAAGGCTGATCCTTGAGATCGGATGAGATGAAATATGTAAAATACTTTAGCATAGTGCCTGGCACATCGTAGGTGCGATATAATCACTTATTCCTTTTTCCTTCCCTTTCCTTATCTCTTCCTATATGTTCAAGCAGAGTGCCCTTATTATCATCCCTCCTTTCTTTTGTTTGATCTTTGCATATCTACTCCTTCTTTACCTGTGGCCTATGAACTTGTCCATGTTTCCCTTTCCTAAAACAAATAGCTAAACTTCAATACAAACATCCTAACTTACTCTCATTTTCATCTAAGTCCCCATAAAATTTGGCATCCAATGCCATCACACAACTATAACTGCTTTCCCCAAGCTTACTAATGACAAATGTAATGGCTTTATCAATCTTCATCCTTCTTGACCACTATTCACCATTCAACATTGCTGACCTTGTTTTGTTGTTTGTTTGTTTGTTTGTTTTTAACAATGGATATTCTTTGCCCTATTTGTTTTTACAATGTCTTCCTTTATGACTGCTTATCACCCTGTTGTACTGATTTTTCATCCATGCCATGCTCACTAACTATGTATATATCCCAAAGCTCTGAACTGTCTTTTTATACTTTTGATATCAGCTATGAAGATGACTCCCAGAACTATATATCCAATCCCATTCTTTCTTCTGAACCTCTGTACCTCCTCACCTACTGACAATTCTATATTTCAAACTAAATTGTCGCTAGATATCTCAAACTCTTTATGTTGAAAACAGAATTCATTTTATCCCTTAAACTTGTCCATCTTAAAGGCTCTCTAGGACACTACCATCCTTCTACTTATCTAGATTCAAAATCTTGCAATTGACTTTAATTCTTCACTCTCAATCGCCCTATGTATCCATTCAATAGTTATATTTTGTCATTTTTATCATCATACCTTTACTTGTCTTCATCTGCCATCGGAGTTCAGGCTACCATAGCAGGTAATATTCTGTATTATAGTTATTTGTGGTGTTGCATTATTCCCTTGCTAGAATTTAAGTTAAATTTAAAGGAAAGGAGGAAAAGCGTGTATACCTACCATGTACCAGGTGCTTTATAGATTCTGATATGGTCAACAAAACAATCCTGTGAAGTAGGTGCTATTATCATTTCTATTTTATAGTGAAGGTAACTGAGGAAGGGTGAGGCCAAATAACTTGCTCAGGATCACACAAATAGTAAATATATTAATCCGGTTTTCAACTCAGGACTTCCTTGATTTCAGGTGCTAGGCCACCTAGATGCCATAGAATATTGTCTGATTAGAACTTTCACAATAAATAATTGGTGCCCAGTATACAATAAGTTTTTTAAATTCATTATTATTGAATGAGTAAATTAATGGATGAATAAGAATTAGAGCTTTCTGGAAGTGGAATGTGGGGCCTAAAGATGTAGTGAGTTCACTATCATTTCAGGTATACAAGAAACTACCGGACTTCTTTTTTCCCCCCACAAGGAAAATGGTTATTTATTTAAAAGATTTTCTTTACTTGATTAACATTTTTATTTAAAATTTTGACTTCCAAATTCTATCCCTCCTTCCCTCTCTCCCCTCCCCCTTCCATGACATGCTAAGCCATTATGTATAGGTTATACATGTACAATTATGTAAATAAACATATTAGTCATTTTGTATAAGAAAACTCAAATAAAAGAAAAAGAATGAAAGTGAAAAATAGTATGCTTCAGTATGTGTTCAATCAATACCAGTTCTTTCTTTGAGGTGTAAAATTTGCTTCATCATTAGTCCTTTGGGATTGTGTTGGATCATTGTATTGCTGAAAATACTAAAGTCATTCACAATTCTTCATCAAACACAATTGCTGTCACTGTGCTCAACGATCTCCTGGTTCTGCTCACTTCAATATACATCAATTCATATTAAGTCTTTCCAGGTCTTTCTGAAATTGTCCTGCTTGACATTTCTTATAGTACAATAATATTCCATTACAATCATATATTACAGCTTGTTTAGTCATTCCCTAATTGATGGACATTCCTTTGATTTCCAATTCTTTGGCACCACAAAAAATGCTGCTATAAATATTTTTTGTACAAATAGTTCTTTTTCTCTTTTGGGGGATGTCTTTGAGATATAAACCTAGCAATGGTATTGTTGGATCAAAGGATATGCACAGCTGTATAACCCTTCTGGCATAGTTTCAAATTGCTCTCCAGAATGGATGGATCAATTCACATTTTCCCACATTTCCCTCCAACACTCAAAATTTTTCTTTATTTATTATATTAGCCACTCTGATATGTGTGAGTTGGTAGCTCAAAGTTGCTTTAACTTGCATTTTTCTGATCAATAGTGATTCATAGCATTTTTTCATATGATTATAGATAGCTTTTATTTCTTTGTCTGAAAACTGCCTGGTCATATCCATTGATCATTTATCAATTGGGGAATGACTTCTATTTTTATAAATTTGACTCAGTTCTCTATATGTTTGAGAACTGAGGCCTTTATCAGAGAGATTGTGAAAATTCTCAGTTTTCTGCTTTCCTAATAATTTTGGTTGCACTGGATTTGTTTGTGCAAAAACTTTTTTTTAATTTTATAGAATTAAATTTATCTATTTTACATTTTGGAATGCTCTATATCTTCTTTGGTTATAAATTTTTCCCCTGTCTGTAAATCTGCCAAGCTATTCCTACAGGATTAATAAAATTTTGGTTAGGTTATTTAGAAAGGTCATCTAGTTCTTACTTTTGGTTAACCAAGATGAATCAGAAGCTCCTTTCTTCTCTGAGATTCTATATATCTGTATCTATTTGTGGCTTTTCATAAATATTAAATATCCATTGTACAACAAGAAATTAGTGGTAATAAATATCTTTTAAAAGAATGACATTTTTAAAAAATTCACTGTATTGGCTTATTGCATATAATGCATTGTTTTCATGGGCTATTTTTTTACATTTAATTAATCTAGAAATGATAGATTAAAACCTATATGTATGATTTAGTATTTACATGGTCATTTTGAAAAGTGATATATACACAAAAAGAAGAGGGAAATGGCTAGAAATTGAATTCCCCATCTAAAGTATCATTGTCTTTTTCTAATACACTTCATTATGGTTTTATAGAATTTAGAGCTGTGTGACCCTGGGCATGTCACTTAACCCTCATTGCCCAACAAAAAAAGAAAAAAAATTAAAGTTGTAAGTATTCTTTGAGATGATATGATCCAACTTTCTCATTTTCCAGTTAGAAAATTAATATCCAGATATGTAAAATGATTTCCCAAGGTCATACAGGCAGGAAGTACTTAGCCAAAATTTGGTTTGAACCCAGATACTTTGGACATTCATCCAATATCTTTTACCCAAGACTATGTTTCTAAATGCAATGCTTAAATATGATGTTTTCAATATTCAATTCATACTTGTACTTAGACTTTTGCCAAACTCATGGGAGTTTCCACAATTTTATGTTAAAGTGAGGGTAGTGATCTGTGGCTTTAAAAAGCTTTTTCAGATTAATTTTTAAAGAGAAAAGATAAAAAGAAAGGCAGATGGAGTAGATAGTAGTGCTATTGATGACTATTTAATTTTAAAATGCCTTAGTTTAATATTAACTAATGGGTTTCTTTTATTCTTTTCTTTATGATAAAAGAAACATGATTTCTCCCTTGCTTCTTTTCTTTAATAAGCTATCAACATTCCACTGCAATTGATAGTACTTTGGAGGTTCACTGTCCTTCTTAAGTAGTTCTGTAGGAACTCAGTGGTAACCTTAATTTTCAAGACTTCAAATAATTCTCTCAATTGACTGTGGGTAAGTAGAAAAAGACTTGAGTAGAACAAAGCAGAACAACTCAAAAGAGATACTTTCCAATTGTAAGATTCAGTTCAATTGTGGTTTAAAAGTTCATTAAAAATGGCAGCAGCTGTTCCTTTTCCCAACTCCTCATGTTTGCAGTGTTGATAACCAGCCAGGATTTGAATGGCTTGGCTGGTATTTTGTCACAGAAGCCAGTTGCTTTTTTTTTTTTTACTAATATGTTTTATAGTATAATGCTTGGCATGTAGCATCAGAAAGATTTGGCCTATTTCAAATTCTAGCTTTCCTACTTCTTAACATTTTATACCTTGGATGGGTAAGCCATGCAACCTCCTTAAGCCTCAGTTTCCTCATCTGCAAAATGGGGATAATAATACTCATAATACTTCCTTAGAGTTTTATTATGAAATTCAAATGAGAAAATATATTAAAAGTGCTATATAAGCAAATAAAAGTTAAATGAATGCTAGTTATTACTCTGTGTTGTTTTATTTTAAAATTTTGGCAACCCTAGATCTTGAATGTATTGTTCTATATAGTATTTATAGTTCTATACAATATTTTGCTTTTTTATCATTTTTCCATGTATAGATCAATTATTTGTGTAATATATTTTGTGGTGATTCTATTTAGCCCTCCTTCTCCCCCCAAAAAAAAACCCCTAAAAATACTTTTAAAAACTTTTTGTCAGGATATGATAAACAAATGGCATTTGAATTACCAATTTGTGACCAGTTATCCATGCAACTCAGAGCAAGTCACTTTACTTTTCTAAGTCAGTTTTTTTATCAGCAAAGTGTCAGTATAATCTTTGCATGTTTACATTTATGTAGTGCTTATTATGTAACAGTCAATGTGCTAAGTATTTTACAATTATTATCTCATTTGATCTTCATAATAGCCTTGGGAGATAAGTGATAGTGTTATGCCCAGTTTACAGATCAGGGAACTGGGGCAAAAGAAACTTCCCAGGGGCAGCTAGGTAGCACAGTAGAGAGGGCACTGGCCCTGGATTCAGAAGGACCTAAGTTCAAATGTGGCCTCAGACAATCGACACTTACTAGCTTTGTGACCCTGGGCAAGTGACTTAACCCTCATTGCCCTGCAAAAAAAAAAAAAAAAAAAAGTGACTTCCCAGCATCACAGTTAATCTCTATTGTTGGATTTAAACTCAGGTCTATCCAGACTCCAGTTCCAGTAATCTACCCACTGTACCACTTATCTGCCTTGAATACATATAAGTCAATCAAAATGCATTTCATAGAGTCTTAGCTGTAAATGAACTTACAGATTGTTTAGAAACTCTTACTCTCATTTTGCAGATAAGGAAACAGAGGCACAGAAAGATTAAATAATTGTTCAAGGTTTTATAGGCTTTTGACTACAGAGACAGTTCCCTTTCTCTTCTATTATGTAGAGAAAAATAATAGATAGACATTAAGAATGTGAAAGGGACAAGATTTGGCAATTGACCAAATATGGTGAATGAGAAAGATTTTTAATGGCAAAGTTTACTTGCCGGTTATCAACCTGTGTGATTAGAAGAATGGTGGCATCTGTAACAGAAGTATTAATGTTGGAAAGTGGATGGTCAGTCATTTTTTTTCAGGCCATGTCTGGCTTCATGGCCTCATGTGTCTATTACCAGGTTTCTATCTCTCTCTAATTGGATAGTATCTTTCCTATTTGAGGAAAGTAGATGGGATCTGTAAGGGCCAACTTTAGTATGGGAAGAGTTAATTGGGTGGTTCACCTTAATATTGGGGTGAGAAAAGAAACAGCCTCTTTCAAAAACACAAAACAGGTTTATTAATGGGAACAAATTTAAAACATAAGTGAGGTTAATAGAGCTAGGAACAATATCTGAATCTCTGGGGTAAAAAAGCTCCAGGCACCCCAAACCTGTCTCCAGCCCAGCCAGCTCCAAAGAGCTAGCTTTGCCTCAAAAACCACAAACTCACCACCACCCAAAATCTGTAGCTTTAAGGAGAATTAGCTTGCAGTCTCTTCTGTTTGTTGTCTGAAGGTCAAACACCAATAACTCCTCTGTCTACCTTCCTTCCCCATTTCTCTCAGAAAACTCTCCTCAGGAAAATTCTCCCTCTCCCTCTTCCTCTAACTGTATTTACCACAGGAAGTGGCAGTTCTTAATCATGCTGAGTCTCCAATTGGCTCAGCACACCCATATGGGCTGTCCCCATTATAATCTGGCCAGTCCCATGTGGGGATGGGGGAGCTATTAGTTACTTAGTTTCAATAAATGTTCCCTGTTGTCAGAGTTCCTCTTGTTTGTTCAATTATCTCTCAAAGTACACACCCATCTTCTCTTAGGCTTGTAAACTTACATTTTTTTTTCAGTCTGACCATAATGAAGCAAAAATAGGGTTATGAAAACCCCAAATCACAATTAATTCCTTACAGTTTAGTCAAAATACCATTAAATCTACTCTGGAAATGTTTCATTTGAAATAACAATGGGATATCCAAGAGATATCAAGTGGGCAGTTACAGACATGGGGTTAGAATCTCAAAAAAGAGATGAGGGCTAAATATATAGATCTGGGTGACATCTGTATAGAGATGATGCATGAATTCATGGGAGCTAATGAAGTATCTCCAAAAGAATAGACAAAGAAAAGGGGAGGGCCCAGAACAAAGCCCTGGGAAAAACCCAATACAAAAGGTATGCACTATGATGCTGAGAAGGATCACTCTGATAGTTAGGAAGATAATCCATTACCCAGTCTGGTGACTGCATTAAAAATGCAAGAGCTATGTCAGATTTTGAATCAATAAAACAGTGATCAACCTGTGGGAGGAAAGAAGAGGAGTCATAAATAACAACAAAATTTTGGAAAATAGTGGTGCCATCAGAAACATTTTCTGATGAAAAAATTTTGTCATTGAGTCAGGAAGAGAAGTACTTTAGGTAGAAAATTAAAGAGTATTATATATTTAGACATGGAGGGAACCTCACAGTAATCTGTTCTTATAAGGCCCAGAGAGGATCTGTTATTTACCCAATTTCAAAAACTAGAGCTGAAATTTCAACTTTGGGCTTCCAACTTCAGATCAAATGATCTATCTCCTACATCTATACAAATGTGCTAAGAGAAAGTACTATTACTATAGATGATTCCTACTTCTACTCTCTGGTAACTGAAAACTGAGATACTATTGTTACCATGAAATATAAAATTTTATCCATTTTCTTTGCTGTGTTAATATTAAGATGGCAAGAAAGTCTCCAGCTAAGCCCCAGGGATGTAGTGAATTCCGTAATTCATGAATGCATTCCTTAATTCACTTTTTCATTTATTCACATAGATGTTTATTTCCTATTGGATTAGGTCCCATGGATAACACAAGAATACATAAATAAAATATACATTTTCCCTCAAGGAGCTTACAATCGTCTAAAGTAAAAGAAATTTATATATTCAACTGGGATCATAGGTTTAGAAGTTCACCAGGCTTATAGATCATATTCAATTGGTTTCTCTTTTTGTGTAAGATTTTTGCTCTCTTAAAAAAGGCTAACTTTACATGGGCTTATTAAAATCATCTTACTTAGAGCTGGGAGGGGCACAGGAGATAATACAATCTATTTTCTTTATTCTAAAGAAAAAAAAAGAATATCAAAATTCAGAGAGGTCAGTGCCTAAAGTCATACAAGTAAAAAGCACTTCAAGCTGTCCTCAGTCTGTCTTTCATGAATTACTACCCTGCTTCAGTGCAGAATCATCCATTTTCTGAATAATAGTAGAGGCAGCATAATATAATGAATTAATATAATGTGCACAGTGCCTGGCACATTGTAGGCACTTAATAAATGCTTGTTAATTTGAACAAAAAATATTTCATTTTTTGAACTGTTTTCCTCATCTATATAATGAAGTATTTGGAGTAAATAATTTCTAAGTCTTCTCAGCTTAGTGCAAAAGATTTGGCAACTAAGAAAATAGTTAAAGATGTGATGATTGATGAGATTGGCAAGGGAGAAATTTAATTTAAAAAGCATTTATTTAGTGTCTGTTATGTGCCAGGCATTGTGCTCAGTTCTAGGGGTTCAAACAAAAAATGATACTGTTCTTGCCCTCAGAGAATTTACATTTTACTGGAGAGAAAAAGGAAGACAAAAATGGAAATGATGATAATATGAGAACACGTATACCACCATTATATTGCAATTAATAGGGCTCAATTAAGTCCCTAAAATTTACATAACTTTTGCTCTTATGAAGCATTATAATTTTAATATGACTAAATTATTGGCAAATATACCACTTAATGCATTAAAAAAGAAAGATTCCTCATTTTAAGGCGTTTTCTATTTATAACTAATTCTGTTTGTTTCACACTTCTGATCACTCAGCCAAGAGGTAACTGTTATATAATTTAGGTGTGGATGTTTTTTCACAGTTTTTCACATAGTTGTCAACAGATTCCTTTTTCATAACAGTTTAGGTAGCTACTAAATGTCTTCTAGTTGTACCATGTTCATTTTATGCTCTCAGGTATTGTTTATTATCTCACTGAATATCACAAATTAACTATTATAAAGTAATTGCTCACTTTGTTTCAAATTCTTTTCACACTCATAATTGTACTATCTTTTCATGAGATCTTGCCCTGCATTTCTAAATGTTAGAGGCCTTATTGCCATTGTATATTTATGGTCCTTCCTCCTTAAGCAATATTCTTCATCTACTTCCCCAAATTCATATATTTAGCAACCTCACAGGACCTCCAAATGTGAACATTACATGGACAAGCCTATACAAAAGAGATGTTTTCTCTACAAAATAGAAGTTTCATCTCAACTTTCTTTTCTGAAGACAGTTGAAGTCCTGTGTTTTAAAAAGTGACTAATTCACATCAAAACTATTTGGTACTGGCTAAGAAAGAGTGGAGGATTAATGGAATAGGCTAGGCACAGGAGACACAGTAGTAAATGACATTAGTAATGTTCTGTTTGATAAACACAAAGACTCCAGCTTCTGAGACAGGAATTCAGTATTTGACAAAAACTGCTGGGAAAACTGGAAGAGAGTATGAAAGAAATTGGGCATAGAGTAACATCTTATACCTTATACTAAAATAAGGTCAAAATGGGTACATGATTTAGACATAAGAGGTGATACCATAGGTAAATTAGGAGAGGAAGAAATAGTCTACCTTTCAGATCGTTGGAAGGGAGAATCATTTATGACCAAACAAGAGATAGAGAATATTATGAAATGCAAAATGGATGATTTTGATTACATTAAATTAAAAGGTTTTTGTACAAACAGAAACAATGCATCCAAAATTAGAAGGGATGCAGAAAGCTGGGAAACAATTTTTATGGCCAGTACTTCTGATAAAGTCCTCATTTCTAAAATATATAGTGAACTAAATCAAATTTGTAAGAATCCAAGTCATCCCCCAATTGAGAAATGGTCAAAGAAAAGGTCAAAAGTCATTTTTCTGATGAAGAAATCAAAGCTATCTATTCCCATATGAAAAAAATGCTCTAAAGCACTATTGATTAGAGAGATGCCAATTAAAACAACTCTGAGGTACCACCTGACACCTATCAGATTGGCTAAAATGACAAAAAAGTAAAATAACAAATGTTGGAGAAGCTGTGGGAAAAATTGGAACACTTATGCATTGTTGGTGGAGCTGTGAACTGATCCAACCATTCTGGAGAACAGTTTGGAATTATGCCAAAAGGGCTATAAAGCTGTGCACACCCTTTGACCCAGCAACACCACTTTTGGTTCTTTTTCCCAAAGAGATCATGGAAAAGGGAAAAGGACCCACATGTACAAAAATATTTATAGCTGCTCTTTTTGTGGTGGCAAGGAATTGGAAATTGAGGGGTTGCCCATCAAATGGGGAATGGCTGAACAAGTTCTGGTATATGAATGTAATTGAATTCTATTGTTTTGTAAGAAATGATGAGCAGGAGGAGTTCAGAGAAACCTGGAAAGACTTGCATGAACTGATCATGAGTGAGATGAGCAGAACCAGAAGAACAGTATACACAGTATCATCAACATTACGTGTTGATCAACTGTGATAGACTAGATTCTTGTCACCAATACAATGGTACAAGAAAGTTCCAAAGGGAAAAAAAAAGAACTGTGAATATGGATGCTGATTGAACCATACTATTTCTTTTGTTTTTGGTGCTGTTGTTTTTCTTTTTTGAGATTTTCCCTTTTTTGCTCTGATTCTTCTCTTATAACATGACTAATGCAGAAATATGTTTAATGTTATATATATATATATATATATATATATATATATATATATATTTATATATGTCAGATTACCTGGGGTCGGGGAGGGGGGAGGGGAGGGAAGGAGGGAGGGAGAAAAATTTGAAATTGGAAATCTTATATAAACAAATGTTGAAAACTATCTCTACGTGTAACTGGAAAATAATAAAATACTTTTACAAAAAAACAAAAACAAAAACAAAACAAAAAAAAATGATAGGCACAATGATTTCAGAAAAACTTAGAAAGGCATACATGAAGTAATGTATAGTGAAGTGAACAGAACCAGGAGAATGTTGTACAAAGTAACAAATCTTGTTTGATGAAGAATTGTGAATGACTTAGCTATTCTCAGCAATACAATGCTGCAAGACAATCCTAAAAAACTAATTAATAATGAAGCCTACTATATGCCTCCAGAGGAAGACTTCCTCACTTCTTGGATTCTCTGATCTCCTTTAGTATTAAACTGAATCACTATCCTTTATATAGGAGGCTTTTCCTAGCCCCTATTATCTATCCTTTCTTCCTTTATGTGCCTTCCTATCCAACATTAAGTGACTTCCCCAGGGTCACACAGCTAGGAAGGATCTGTGGTGATATTTGAATTCATGTCCTCCTGACTCCAGGGCTATCACTCTATCCACTGTGCTTCCTAACTGCTCCATAATTGCCTTAAACATCTGGGACCATCTCTAGTCGTCCTGATATTTATCTTGCCACTGGATCTGGATTGCTCTGGAGGAGAGAGTGAGGTTAGTGACCTTGCACAGCCCTCCCACACTCAAATCCAATTAAGTGCAAGTCATGACATAACCCAATGTCATGGTCCTCTTTGAATATGAAGGACAAACAACAACAATAATATCCAAGGTTACTTTATGTCTTACATATGTGCATGTATATGTAACATAAGCTTATATATTAAAATTAAAATATAATATAAAAGCTTTTTTATATAAAGAGTTTATATATGACTTTGTACAGATTACCCAGAAATAGCTAGACTTTCAAGGACTAATGACCAAGAAAAAAACTTCTTTCTGCTGAGAAGTCAGTTCTCATGCAGAGAGATGGAAGACAAAGAACACTATAAGGCATCTTTTTCCCTTACATTTTTCCTGTCAGTTCAGCAGAGAAATAGGAGACTAGGTGTTGCCTTTTGGATAGAAAGCAAGAAGAGGAAGTAGAACTGAGATTTTGTAGAAGGGCAGAGCATGGTTGAAGGTAGTTGAAGGGAATAAGCCTTTATATAGTGGCTACTATGTGGCATGTACTATGCTAAGTGTTTTATAAATATCATCTAATTTGATCCTCATAAAAAAACGTGTGAAATTGGTACTGTTATTTTACAGTTGAGATGACTGAGGCAAATACAGGTTAAGTAATTTACTAGTAAGTTTCTGAGGATGAGAAGCAAGATCATGTGGCCAAAGGAATAAAATTTGTGAGACTACTAGAGTTAAATCCATTCCACTGATACTCAAGAATCTCTTTTCTAGGAGCACTGACAGGGGAGTGGGAGTGGGGTGGGAGAGACAAACCCTTTTAATTTTTAAACCCCATTCTCCTTCCCCCTTCTATTTCAACTCTGACTAGTGTGAGAACCAGGGTGCTACCTCCTGTCAAGAAAGACATGAGGTGGCCTTATGAAGGTCAGATTGGCATCCAGGAAGATGCCTCTATTCATAGACCGCCTTTAAGTCAGGTCAATCAATGGACTTGCAACCAGCCAATTAGCTTGGAGCTGTGTGGGGACTGCCCCTCTTCTTGTTAGGGGGCTTCCAGGGGAACTGACTGGGACTCTCTCTCTCTCTTTGATAGCATGACAGGCTAGGTGAAGGCAGCTTTCTCTCTCTCTCTTTGCTAACCCCTAAAATATTTTAATAAATGCTTAAATGCCTAAACTGTTGCTGAAGTTTCTAATTTGTAAGTAAACCCTGGCTAGTTTCCCTCCACACTGGGGGTCAGGGGCGGGGGGCAGGTAAGGACATATACATTAGATTTTAATTATCACACTGGTTGGAAGAAAATGATGGCAGAAAGAGATTTAGCCTTTACTTATAACTACTGAGTGCTCAATTGGAAGGTATCAAACTATAGATTGACACTCATTAAAATTAATTTGAAATGTCTCAAAAGGTATACAGTAGTTTGGTATAGTGGGGGCAGCTAGGTGGTGTAGTGGATAAAGCACTGACCTGGGATTCAGGAGTACCTGGAGTACCCAAGTTCAAATCCAGCCTCAGACACTTGACACAACTAGCTGTGTGACCCTGGGCAAGTCACTTAACCCTCATTTCCCTGCAAAACTTAAAAAAAAAAAGGTATACAGTAGTTTGGTATAGTGGGTAAGAAAAGTGAATGGTTAATCATGAAATCAAGATCTTCCCTGTTCATGGGAATATAGACTTGCTAGGACCCTTTTGTTTTTTGAATCAGTCAGGATGATTTACAGGTTGGTTTACTTCCTTAAAAACCTGGCCTGCTTCCTTGGAACAAAACAGAACCTTTGCAGAAGTTCAGAAAGAGATAAATGTATTCTGGTCAAAGCAGGATGTTCTTCCTATCTCATGGGCTTAGCCGGCCCTTGAGGAAGGAAAATAACATATCTGATGGTCAAGCAAGCAGTTGACTTAAAGTCTTTTTTGTTTAAAACTGTATATAAGTCTACACTGGGAAAGTGGAGTTCAAATCAGGCCTTAGACACTTGACAGTTACTAGCTGTATGACCCTGGGCAAGTCACTTAACCCTTATTGCCCTGCCCACCCCCCAAAAAAAAGTTGTTAAAAAGGAGCAGGTAGGTGGTACAGTAGACAGAGCACCAGTCCTGGAATCAGGAGGACCTGAGTTCAAATCTGACCTCAGACACTTGACACTTACTAGCTGTGTGGCCCTGAGCAAGTCACTTAATCTTGGATAGGAAGGCACATAAAGGAAGAAAGGATAGATAATAGGGGTTAGGAAAAGCCTCCTATATAAAGGATAGTGATTCAGATAAATAGGAAATAATTAACAAAGGGAAGGAACAAGAATAAAGAGGGTTTTGGAAAGATGGAATTTTAGTTGGGACTTAAGGAAAGCCAGGTATGTAATAGGTGGTGATGAGGAAGGAGAATATTCAAGACCTGAGAAGTCCAATGGGAAAGTCCATGGCCAGAGCTATGCACTATTGTATCTTGTTTGCAGAATAGCAAGGAGGTCAAGGGGTGATGAGTAGCCCATTTTGGTTGAAGGTTAAGATATATAAAGGGAGTATATAGTGGAAGCTAAGTCAGGAAGGGTATGTTATAGAGAAATTGTTCTGTTGCAAGTAAGGATCTTAAACTTTATCAGACAATGGGAAAACTACTGCAGGTTTTTAAAAAGAATACTCAGAAGTTTACATGTATCTGCATGTAAGATGAAGGGGAGGGGGAAGAGAAAGAAATGAGGACAAAAAATGAGTCAGGAATCCATTATACTTGTATATGTGAAATATAATGAAGGGTTTAACAAGGGATATAGATGAATGAATAGAAAGAAAGCTCTCCTGCTTTAGATTTATATTTATGCACTGTTTGAAAGGTATTGCTAAGCAAGGAACAAAAACAAAAGAACAGATGTGGGTTGCAGTAAAAATAAAATGAAGATTTGTTTCATAATGATATTTTTTCACTCCTAAAACTAGCTAATTTTAAGTGTATTTGCAACTGAAAGAATGTTGGTTCAGGATACCACCCTCCAGTTTCCCATTGGAGCATTACTATTGGCATATGATAAAATACATGCAAAGCACTGCCTTTTAATTTTAACCAAAGTTGGTATATCCAAACAGCCCACATGCTATTGACAATAAACAGTTGTCCTCAACAGATAAATGTTCCATGGTTATTTATTTCAATTATCTAGAAATGTAGAAATTTGTGTTTGGCCAAACTGTGGGACCCTGAACTATAAACTCTATTTAGCTTCTCTGACCCTAATAAAAGTCAAGACTGATCAGGCAGGCTCAATTAGGATTGTGAAGATGGCTTCATTAAGTGTTCTTTCAGTCATAAAGTAAGTAAGCATTTTCAAAACCATTTAAAATTTTAAGACATTCCATGTTTTCCCCACTGCGTTGTTAGGGAACATTATTTTTATTAAAAGGCCTTAATTGGAGTGGTACTTTCATGCAAACAGAGTAAATGGTTGCCCAGGGGAATCAAGTGTTTACCAACTATTTATTGCATGAATGGCTGAGGGGCATGTGTTGTACATTTTCCAGTTTGCCTGGGGCACTGCATCCTTCTTTGCATCCTCATGGTTTATCACCATGTAGAGGGTAAATTTCAGGAGATCCCTCATCTGAAATCCAGCAGAATACCAATGGCATTTTATTCATAAATATAATCATGACTCAAAAAGAAATCAGATATGAATCTGAACATTCCAATTAAATGTCAACAGTAATATTATAATTTCTTTTGCTATAACAAAGAAAAACGATCAGAGTTTTAATTTTCCTGTTTGATTTTTGGAAGAATACAGGTGTTTTGGCAAAAAGAGTTTTATAGAAGGGATAAGGATTTTATTGGGACAGTAAGACTTCCAAGAATGCACACACTGCTTATGCTACTAATAATCACCAGTGAGTAGACATCTCTTTTGGTTACTATTAAAGCTTCAAGAATATTCAAATGCCAGGGTATCATGGGAGTTGGACAGACCATAAAGATAGGGCTGTACATTTGTTCCCAACCCTAGAAAGATGCAATGGGATGCCAAGATGGCCAAGTAAGGAAGCAACCCACTGAAGCTCTCCCAGATTTCCCCTCCAAACCGATACAAAACTGCCTCTGACTTGTTTCAGGATCAGGGGAGCAGCCTACAAGCCCAGCAGGAATGGTGTCTTACCTGGGTGGGAAGAAAGTATGGTCCAGGAGCAACAGTAGCAGCAGCAGAAGCTTCTGGGCTCACAGCAGGGGACCTGGGGCAAATCACCAGCAAGACTCTGCCAACCTGCAAACCAGCAGCTCCCTGGGCAGGTGAACACTCTGGGCAGCATAGCAGGGACCCTCACCAGGAACCCCACCAGGGAGGCTTTGACCCCACTTGGGTGGGGGTATATAATATATATATATATATATATATATATATATATATATATATATGTGTGTGTGTGTGTGTGTGTGTGTGTGTATAATTATATTTCAGGAGCAGGGACTCAACAGATTGCAATAAAATTACTTTTACAGGGCCTGATAGCATATTGACTGGTTACCATAGCAACCCAGCAATAGGACACCCTTACACACACACACACACACACACACACACACACACACACACACACAGAGGCAGATTGGAATCAAAATTACTCTTCCTGACCTGCTAACAAAGAAGCCCGGCTAATAGTAAGCCAGCAGCAAGGTACCATCCCTGGTACAACCAACAACAAGATCAATCCTCCAGGGCCAGCCGCCAGAAAATCTTTGTTAACTTTAGCAACACAACAAAAGCAAACGGCTAAGCCCTGGAGCCCAGTGAAAACCACCAAAAAAACCCAGAGCCTCAGCACAAACCTTGGGATATTTTAGGAATAGAGCCCAACTCAGGAAAAACACACACACACACACACATCAAGGCACAAAAAAGGCACAAAAATGAGGAAAAACAAACAAACAAACAAACAAAAAGGCTTGACTATTGGCAATTACTACAGCACTAGGGAAAATCAAGGCATAAACATAGAGGAGAACAACAGTGACAAAATGGCTACAGGTAACCTTCAAAGAAAAATGCAAATTGGAATCAGGCTCAAAAAGAATTTCTGGAAGAGATTAAAAAGGACTTTAAAAAGCAATTAAAGACGTAGAAGAAAAATTGGGAAAAGAAATAAAAATAATGCAAAAGAAACATGAAAAAGAAATAGAAAAATTTACTGAGGAAAATAACTCACTATAAAACAGATTTAGGCAAATGAAAAAGGATATAAAACAGGTTACTGAAGAAAATAATTCTTTAAAAATTAAAATTGAACAAATGGAAACTAATGACTCTAATGAGACACCAAGATATAATAAAACAAAATCAAAAAGGTAAAAAAAATAGAAGAAAATATGATTTTCTCATTGGAAAAACAATTGACTTAGAAAATAAATCCAAAATAGATAATATAAGAATTCTTGGACTACCTGAATGTCATGACCACAAACGAAAGCCTGGAAAATATCTTTCAAGAAAATATCAAAGAAAACTGTCCTGGAATATTAGAACCAAAGGGCAAAATAGAAATTGAAAGAAACCACTGATCACCACCTGAAAGAGATCTCAAAATGCAAACTTCCTGGAATATCATAGCCAAATTTCAAAGCTCACAGATCAAAGAAAAAGTATTGCAAGCAACCAAAAAGAAACAATTCAAATACTTTGGAGCTAAAGTTAGAATTAAACAGGATATGGAAGCTTCCACATTAAAGAATTGTAGTGCTTAGAACATAATGTACGAGAAGGCAAAGGAATTAGGTTTACAACCAAGAATCACTTACTCAGAAAAATTGAATATATTCTTTCAGGGGAAAAATGGACATTTAATTTAGAAGATTTTCAAGCATTTCTGATTAAAAGGCCAGAGCTGAATAAAAAATTTGACCTTCAAATACAAGACTCAAGAAAAACATAAAAAAGGTAAAAAAGAAACAAGAAAGAAAAACTGTAAGAAATTAAAAAAGGTTAAACTGTTTATATTTATGATAACATAATGTTTGCAACTTTATTATAAGAGCATTAATTAGAGCAGTTAGGAGTATATGTAGAAAGAGAATGTGGTCATAAGATAATATTGAAGGGATAATAATATTTGTAAATCTTAACTTTATTATAAGAGTAATTAGGAGTATATGTAGAGAGAGGGTGTGGTTATAATGTGACATTGATGGAACAACACCCCAAAAAACAAAATAAAGGGGTAAAAAGAAATTGCATGGAAGGAGGGGAGAAATTGAATGGGGTGAATTACGCACACACACACACACACACACACACACACACACACACACAAGAAGCATGAAGGTCGATCACAATGGAGGGGAACATGGGGGGCATGGGCAAAGATTAAACTTTACTTTCATCAAAGTTGATTCAATGACAGAATAAATCTCTCTTACCCTATAAGGAAGTTTGTAAAGGGATGGTGATAATAGAAGGGGGAGGGAGGACTGATGCAAGGGAGGGGATATTGGGGAAGGCAGTGATCATAAGTAAAACACTTGTGAGAAGGAAGAGGGTGGTAGGTCACAGTGGGGGGATAAACAAGTGAAAAATAGCATGGAGAGAAATAAACAGTTAATCATCATAACTATAAATGTGAATGGGATGAACTCACCCATTAAATGAAAGTGGATAGCAGAATAGATCAAAAACCAAATTCCTACAATATGTTGTTTACAAGAAACACATTTAAAGCAGAGCAATACACAGGGTACATGTAAGGGGCTAGAACAGAATCTATTATGCTTCAGCTGAAGCAAAGAAAGCAGGAGTAGCAATCATGATTTCAAACAAAGCAAAAGCAAAAATAGATTTAGTTAAAAGAGATAAAGAATGAATAAAGAATGATAAACAATGAAGTCATATCAATACTTAACGTATATGCACCAAATGATATAGCATCTAAATTTTTGAAAGAGAAGTTGAATGAGTTACAGAAGGAAATAAATAATAAAACAACCCTACTGGGAGACCTTAAACTTCTCCTCTCAGAACTAGATAAGTCTAACCAAAAAATAAACAAGAAAGAAGTTAAGGAAAAGAATAAAATTCTTGAAAAGTTAGATATGATACGTCTCTGAAGAAAATTGAATGGGAATAGAAAGAAATATATCATCTTCTCAGCAGTACATGAGCATGTATTAGCATGTATTAAAAACCTTACAACCAGGGGACAGCTAGGTGGCACAGTGGATAGAGCACCGGCCTTGGATTCAGGAGGACCTGAGTTCAAATCTGGCCTCAGACCCTTGACACTTACTACCTGTGTGACCCTGGGCAAGTCACTTAACCCCAATTGCCTCACCCCCCCCAAAAAAAAAAAAACCCTTACAACCAGATGAAGAAAAGTAGAAATAGTTAAACACATCATTTTCAGATCATAGTGCAATAAAAATTATATTAAATAATGCACAATTAAAAGAGAAATTAAAAAACAATTGGAATTAAATAATCTGATTTTAAAAACAAGTGGGTCAAAGAACAAATCATAGACACAATTGATGATTTTATTAAAGAAAATGATGATGAGACAGCATATCAAAATTTATGGGATACATCCAAAACATTTCTTTGGGGAAAATTTATATCCTTAACTGCTTACATCAATAAAACAGAGAAAAAGTAGATCAAAGAATTGGGCATACAACTAAAAAAACTAGAAAATGAACAAATTAAAAATCCCCAACTAAACAACAAATTGGAAATCCTGAAAATCAAAGGAGAGACTAATAAAATTGAAAGAAAGAAAACCATTGAATTAATAAATAAAAACAGAAGTTGGTTTTATGAAAAAAAACAATAAAATAGATAAACCACTGGCTAATTTGATCAAAAAAAGGAAAGAAGAAAACCAGATTACTAGTATCAAAAATGAAAGGGGTGAACTCACCACCATTGAAGAGGAAATTAAGACAATTAGGAACTCTTTTGCCCATTTATATGCCAACAAATTTTACAATCTAAATGAAATGGATGAATATCTACAGAATTATAAATTACTCAGATTAGCAGAAGAAGAAATAAAATATTTAAATAACTCAATTTTAGAAAAAAAAAATTGAACAAGCCATCAATGCACTTCCTAAGAAAAAATCCCTATGACAAGTGGATTAATCAGTTAATTCTACCAAACATTTAAAGAACAATTAATCCCAATACTATATAAATTATTTGAAAAAATAAGTGGGGGGCAGCTAGGTGGCACGGTGGATAGAGAACCGGCCCTGGAGTCAGGAGTACCTGAGTTCAAATCCGGCCTCAGACACTTAACAATTACTAGCTGTGTGATCCTGGGCAAGTCACTTAACCCCAATTGCCTCACTAAAAAAAAAAAAAAAAAGTGGAGTCCTACCAAATTCCTTTTATGAGACAAATATAGACCAATCTCGCTAATGAATATTGGTGCAAAAATTTTAAATAAAATACTAGCAAAAAGATTAATAACAATATATCACAAGGATCATACACCATGACCAAATGGGATTTATTCCAGGAATGTAGGACTGATTCAATATTTGGAAAACTATCAGCATAATTGACCATATCAATAACAAAAGCAACAGAAATCATATGATTATCTCAATAGATGCAGAAAAAGCCTTTGACAAAATACAGCATCCATTCCTAGGAGCTTACCTTAAAATGATAAATACTAT
The DNA here is from genome assembly GCF_019393635.1 of Dromiciops gliroides. Taxonomy (NCBI): domain Eukaryota; kingdom Metazoa; phylum Chordata; class Mammalia; order Microbiotheria; family Microbiotheriidae; genus Dromiciops; species Dromiciops gliroides. Next base: position 82,796,535 of record NC_057864.1, read on the forward strand.
TTATCAAAAATCATCAGCAAGCATTCTATGTCATGGAGATAACCTAAAAGCCTTCCCAGTAAAATCAGGGGTAAAGGAAGGATGGCCAATAGCACCTCTATTATTTAATATTGTATTAGAAATGTTAGCTATAGCAATAAGAGAAGAAAAAGAAATTAAAGGAATTAGAATAGATAATAAGGACATAAAACTATCACTCTTTGCAGATGATATGGTGTTATTATTAGAAAATCCTAGAGAATCAACTAAAAAGCTACTTGAAATTATTAACAACTTTATCAAAGTTACAGGATAGAAAATAAATCATTAGCATTTCTATATATAACCAATAAAGTTCAACAACAACAGATAGAAGGAGAAATTCCATTTAAAATAACTGAGGCCAGGGCAGTTAGGTGGCACAGTGGATAGAGCACTGACCCTGGATTCAGGATGACCTGACTTCAAATCCAATCTCAGACACTTGACACTTACTAACTGTGTGACCCTGGGAAAGTCACTTAATCCCAATTGTCTCACAAAAAATAAATAAGATAAAATAATATAAAATAAAATAACTAAGGCCAATATAAAATATTTGGGAGTCTACCTCCCAAGATAAACACAGCAGCTATAAGACCAGAACCACAAAACACTTTTCAGAGAAAGTCAGGTCTAAACAATTGGAAAAATATTAATTGCTCATGGGTAGGCAGAGACAATATAATAAAAATGGCAATCTTACTTAAATTCATTTATTTATTTAGTGCTATATGAATCAAACCATCAAAATATTTTATAGTGCTAGAAAAAAACAATAACAAAATTCATCTGGAAAAATAAAAGCTCGAGGATATCATGGGAATCAGTGAAAAAAAAATTGAAAGCAGGTGGTATAGCAGTACCAGATCTCAAACTGTATTATACATCAGTAATTATCAGATCAATCTGTTACTGGCTGAGTAATAGAGAGGTAGATTGGTGGAATAGAATAGATAGAAATTACACTATAGTAAATGATTATAGTAATCTAACATATGATAAACCCAAAGATCCAAGCTTTTGGAACAAAAACTCATTATTTGAAAAAAACTGCTGGGAAAAATGGAAAACAGTATGGCAGAAACTAGATATAGACAAACATTTCACACCATATACTAAAATAAGGTCAAAATGGGTATGTTATTTACACGTGAAGGGTGATACCATAAGCAAATTAAGAGAACATGGAATTGTTTATCTGTGAGATTTATGGGCAGAAGAAGAATTTAGGACCAAAGAATATACAGAGAGTAAAATAAAATATAATATAGATCATTTTATTGTATAAAATTAAAAAGCATTTACACACACAAAACTAATATAACCAAGATTACAAGGGAAGTAGAAAACTGGGAAAGAATTTTTGAAACAAATATCTCTGATAAAGGCCTCCTTTTTCAAATGTATAGAGAAAGGACTCAAATTTATAAAAATACAAGTCATTCCCCAATTGATAAATGGTGGAAGGATATGAACAAGCAGTTTACAGATAAAGAAATCAAATCTATCTATAATCATATGAAAAAATGCTCTAGATTACTATTGATCATAGAAATGCAAATTAAACCAACTCTAAGGTATCACCCCACACCTATCAGAGTAGCAAATATAACAAAAATGGAAAATGTTGGATGTAGATAGGATGTGGGAAAGCTGGGATGCTAATCCACTGTTGGTAGAGTTGTGAAAAAATCCAACCATTCTGGAGAGCAATTTGTTACAAAAGGCTATAGAACTGTGCATACCCTTTGATCCAGCAATACCACACTGCTAAATTTATAACCCAAAGACATCCCCCAAAAGACAAAAGACTATTTGTACAAAAATATTTATAGCAGCTCTTTTTGTAGTGGCTAAGAATTGGAAATCAAAGGAATGCCTATCAATTGGGGAATGGCTAAATAAGTTATGGTATATGATAGTGATGGAATATTACTGTGCTATAAGAAATGACAAGCAGGATGACTTCAGAAAGGCCTGGAAAGACATGTATGAAATGATGTATAGTGAAGTGAGCAGAACCAAGAGAATACAACATTCCAAGACACTCCCAAAGGACTACTAATGAAACATACTAACCACCTCCAAAGAAACAACTGATATTGATGGAACAGACTGAAGTATGCTATTTTTCACTTTCTATCATTTTTTCTTTTAATCAAGTTTTCTTTTACAAAATGACAAATATGGTAATGTTTTACATAATCATACATGTATAACCCCTACTCCTAATAAAGAAAAAGAAAGATGCAATGGGAGACTGACAGTGTGAAGAAGTTCATTTTTCTATTCCTCAGGCAGTAAAAAGGTAAAAGAAAAGTCTAAGTCAAACATGAATGAGACCTAGAATCCTAAGCATAAGTTGATAGGATCATAAATTGAGTGCTGGAAGGGACCTAGGAAGCCAAAAAGTCATGAATACCCTTGATTGACAGATAAAGAAACCAAAGGACCAAATAGTTAAGGGGTTTGTCCAGAATCTCATAGCTAGTAAATGCCCAGCAAAGGTCTGAAACTCAGGTCTCCCTGACTTCAAATTCAGCCCTCTATCCAAATGTTATCTAAGGACCAAGAAGATGTACTGATTGAAATGACGCCACCTGCTGGAGACTTACTGTAGAAAAGTTCCGCCATGAAAGGAAGGTCTTTGAGGGCAAGACCATGTGTCTTTTCTTTGGCGTCAGGAAGTGACGTTTGCTGGTGGGAGGAGGAAGGGTGGACCGGGCGCTCTGTCTCTCTCTTTCCTGAAGATGCTGGTGGAGAAGGGAGCGAGAAATGTGCTCTCCCTTTAATAGATAGATGAATGTAGGCCTTTCTCTCTTTACCAAATTCTTATTCTCCTTAATAAATGCTTAAAAGTCTAACTCTTGCTAAAGCTTATAATTTATTGGCGACCACTCAGATATTTTAGACAGACTAGCTAGAATTTTAGCCTTAACAAAGATGACATCATTATTCACTGTGGGGTCCAGAGAAAATTTCTTGGGGAAGGAGCAATTTGCCTAAGTGTTAAGGAAAAGAAATTCAATCATTAGAGAACAAGAGAAAAGAAGGAAAGTAAAGACATAAAAAAGACAATGAATAAAGGTTTGGTCACAGAAAAGTATGGGACATATAAAGAAAAGCAATGAAAAGTCTTATTTAGCTAGAACACAATGCTGGCCTAGGAAATAGTATGTGATTATATTGTAAAGAGAGTATAGTGGCAGAAAAGTTTGCATCCTACTTGCATCAGAGCTTACTCTAACATTCCCACAAACCTTCCCCAAAAAATTCTTACTGAATTGAAATGTCTTGTTTCACTTGAACTAGGATAAAAGGGGTAATAAGTATATACATATGGGTTCTTATTCCAGCTCTTCAGGACTCCAGTGACAGCTCTCTTCCTACTACTACTCCATTCTTCTTTTCATAGATATGGATATGAGTGTGATAACATTTTTTTTTAAATAACCATGAGTTGGGGCAGCTGGGTGGTACAGTGGATAAAGCATTGACCTTGGATTCAGGAGGACCGGAGTTCAAATCTGGCCTCAGACACTTAACACTTACTAGCTGTGTGACCCTGGGCAAGTCACTTAACCCTCATTGCCCCACAAATAAATTAAAAATAAAAATAACCATGAGTTGCTTGTATTGCAGTCTAGTGGGAAGGACACTGAATGTGGCTTGACTCCCAGCCCCACTATTTACTAGCTATGTGAGCTTGAGAAAACTATTGATTTTTCTGAGCCTCAGTTTCCCCATCTAAAAAATAGAGATTTTAGTCCCTGTTCTATCTTATGGAATTTTTAAAAGATAATGAATTTAGAGAAAATTAATTAGCACCTTTTTATGCATAGAGCATCATGTTGATATAAATTCAAGGTATATACCTCTGATTACCAATGTGCGTTCAGCCTCAAGTAAAATTATAGAGAAGGCAAAGTTCATATTTTGTGAAGATAACATCCCTTCAAGGTTTATTCTCCATTCCCCAGGAGCTCATTGATTTCATGCTGCTCCCTATTTGTAGGATTCTTTTCTGCTATTGGCTGTCTGACCTATGTACTCCTTACTTTATCATTCTTTACCTCCTGATACTATGAATACTACTTGACTTTTCCCCAATGACCCTGCTAACTTTCTTTGAAGAACATTTCTAGGTATATGATATTCTAATGACCAAAAATGATTTTAATGACCAATAATGTATTTGCACATTATTCTTTTAGCAGTATATGTATTTCAGTAGGTGATACCAAAAGAAACCATATACAAGGACTAAATCCCTAGTGGAAGGAACCTTATGCATTCTGTCAGGGTATGTTTGAGGAAATGTTTTGTGGTAAGGTTATTAGCAGAAGTTAGGTCACTTGAGTGTTTGCAAAAATATCTAGAACTGTTTAAAAAATTAAAATCGGTAAATCACCAAGGAATTCTGAGTATCATATTTGAACTTCTCCACGTTATTCTTTCTCATCACACAATGAGAAGCAGTTCGATGTCATATTTTAAGATGATGAATACATTGTTTAACTTATCCACCTCAACAGTGGGGACTAAATCTGACTAATCATGTACAACTTATGATCTTTTATTTAACAAATAATAGAATTATGTCTACAATATATAAATTAACCTTGTGACCTACACTAGAGCAGCTGACACTAGGGAATATTTAAATGCTATTTTTTTCCTATGATTCTCAGAAACTATTTCATAGTTGACAAGTGAATAAAAGGTATGAGAAGTTCAAATTCACTTTAAAATTTTTTCGCTGCATTGATGGAATGCTATTTCTTCAGCATATGTTTCTGTGTTTATGAGAGAAAGAACGATAGTCAGAGAGAGACAGAAACGGAGTGAGGGAGAAGATGGCTTGGGCGTTAGAATATATAGCACAACTTTGATTCCAAATGTAAGAATTCTATTCTAAAGAAATTGGAGTTCCATAAAAAATGTCTTCAAATCACCAATGTGCATAGAGCATAGGCCAGTCATGCCTATATGCCTACAGGGAACATTTCCATTGTTCCTTCCATTTCCCCTCAGGGCAAGAGCCAATGGGAAGATTCCTCCCCAAAGTGTGTCAACATACACATATTCATCTTTCAATATCTATATCTATATCATCTATATGTAGACACACATACATACAAACATTTGTATGTATGTATATGTGTATACACATGGCTGTCCACATCCCTTGAGTGTTCTCCCTCCTCCTCTGATTAGTGACCTTCCTTGCTTCCTATAAGTCCCAAGATGCCATCTTTTACTGAAAGTCTTCCCCAAACCCTCTTAAATTCTAGTGCATTCCAGCTATTATTCCCTATTTATTCTATATATAATTTGCTTCATATATATTTGTTTACATTGTCTCCCCCATTAGATTGTAACCTCCTTGAGTTCAGGGACTATATTTTGCATCTTTTTTTGCATTCCTAGCAATTAGCACAGTGCCTGGCACATAGTAGGCATTTAATAAATGTTTGTCCATTGATTGATATACACATTTATGATTCAAATCACATTTACTAGCCAGCTTTATTCACTTACTCATCCACTCTTTTATTTATTTATCTATATATTTATTTAATTTTTAAATTTTTTATTTATTTTAGTGAGGCAATGTGGGTTAAGTGACTTGTCCAGGGTCACACAGCTAGTAAGTGTCAAGTGTCTGACACAGGATTTGAATTCAGGTCCTTCTGAGTCCAGGGCTCATGCTTTATCCACTGCACCACCTAGCTATCCCACTCATCCACTCTTTAATTAATCCATCTATTAATTCAAAAAGATTTATTGGCAAAAAGATTTAAAATGGAAAAAGTCTAGAGGGGGCTCAAGAAAATAAACATACTAATATATTGTTTGTAGATGTAGAAATCATTATGATTAAGTATTATGAATCATGAAAATGATTATGATCAATCATTATGAAACACAATTTAAAATAATTAAAGTTTCCAAAATGTTGATATCCTTTGACCTGGTGATTTCACTACTAGTCATATAAAAGTAAGTTACATGATCTTGGACAAATTATTTCCTTATGACTCAGTCATCAAGTAGATGCTAAATAACTACACATGGGGAATGCAGAACACATGATGCCTCTTCAGGTTTGTCAGGTTAGCTAAATGTTTTGGTCCCCTCCATAGATAATATTCTGTGTTTCTCTGTGGGCTTCATGATCTTCAAGTATGAAACGAGACAGATAGAAAAGATAATCTCAAAAATCCTTCTCAACATTAATATTCTGTTGTTTTTATATTACAACATTGGCAGCAGTTATGTTTTTGAACAAATCAGTATCTATTAAATACCTACTATGTGGTAGCTACTGTGCTAGGCATTGAAGACACAAAGATAAAAATGAACTAATCCCTGAGATAATATGTGCATATATAATTATATAGGAAGTATATGCAAAATAAATTCAAGGTCATTTGAGGCCATGGGCTATTTACTGCAAGCTGAATGGGGATCAAGCAGGGGGGGTCAAGAAACCTTTAATAAAATAATAGGGGGCAGCTAGGTGGCACAGTGGATAAAGCACTGGCCCTGGATTCAGGAGGACCTGAGTTCAAATGAGGCCTCAGACACTTGACTTACTAGCTGTGTGACCCTGGGTAAGTCACTTAACCCCCATTGCCCCACAAAATAATAACAATAATAATAATAGCACATATGTGTATATATCACTTCAAGATTTCAAAATGCTTTACAAATATTATCTTATTTTATCCTTATAAAAATCCTGAGAGGTAGGTGCTGTAATTTTCCCCATTATATAGGTAGGAAACTGAGACAGAAAGAGTTTTATGACTTACTTAGTGTGACTGACTCAATAAGTATCTGAGTCAGTATTTGAATTCAGGTCTTCTTAACTATTCATTCAGTGCTTTATCTACTATGCACCTAATTATAAGCCTTGAATGAAATGAAGGATTCTAAGAGGAAAAGAGATAGAATACCAGAAAAATAACAGGGAGAGTCAGTATAAAGGGGCATGGAGGTGAGATATGTAATATATGATGAACACGGAGTAATAGACTGCTGAATATGAGGAGAATTATATATGATAAGGTTAGAAAGGTTTAAAAGTCATAGAAGCTTTTATTTAATCCTAAAAACACTAGGGAACTGCTAGAACTTGTTAATTTGGGGAGTCATATGGTCAGATCTGTGCTTTTGGGTAATTACTTTAGCAGCTTTGTCAAGGATGGATTAGAAAAAAAGGGACTTAAGGCAAGGAGACCAATTAGCTTGTTATTGCAGTAGTCCAGACAACAAGTGATGAAAGTCATAGCTGTCTGACAATGGGAATGGTCACAGCGGCTAGGCAAAGACAGATGCCTGAAACAGGAGGAGTTGTCTTCCTTTTCCTAAGGCAGAAAGCCACCCCATGATTCTTTCTCCCTGGGAATACAGACATCAAAGTAAGGGAATCAGGGTTATGTCTGTCCATTTGACATTCTGAGGATGTTTTATTGTCATTTTTATTATTCTACAATTGAAAATAGAGACAGTATGTAGGATAATATGAAATATTAGCCTGAGAAAATTGGTTGTAAACAAAGAATGTAACAAAATTATGTTTTTTAGGAAATAAAGGAATTAGTTTTCCCTTTCTTCATACTCCTCCCAATGTATTTATCCTTATTTTAAAGAGAAGGGAGTGTGTGTGTGTGTGTGTGTGTGTGTGTGTGTGTGTGTGTGTGTGTATACACACACTTGTGAAATTTTGGGGGAAAATATATATAGTATTCTATGTATATTGTATTGTATATAGATACTTGTTAATAGTTAATAATGTATGTGTATATATGTATAAGCACTTAAGAAAATTGGGAATAATACAATTAGATTTGGTAAGACTTTTTAATTCATTTGTTTATTCACTAAGTACTTATTGAATACCTAATATGTGCAAAACATATGTGGCACATAGTAGGCACCTAATAAATGTTTATTGAATGAATGAATATTGTTGATTATGGATGTAAATACAGCCAATCAACAAGCGTTTATTAAGCATCTGTTATGAACTCAGCCCTATACCAGGAAGTGGGGATACTAAGACAGAGAATGAGACAAGCCCTGCTTTTCAGCAGCCTAAATTATATTAAAGAAGAGAGCATGGATATGTGTGTATGTGTATATATGAATGTGTGTATGTATATAGACATATTTATTCTATATAAATACTATACACACAAATTAAATACAAAATAAAGACAAGGAAATGAAATATAAGATAAGGAAAGCAGCAGCAATCGGGGGATTTAGAAAAGCTTAAGAAGGTGGTACTTCAATCTTGGAAGGAAGAGAGGTATTCTCTGAAGTAGAGGTAAGGAAGGAGTGCTTTTCAAGCATGAAGAAAGATGATGATGCAAGGGGGATGAAGTGAGAAATAGAGATTAGGTCAGTGTGATTGGACTTTAGAATATTGCAAGGGGAATGATATTTAATGCAAGTGAAGAATAGGTGGGGCTACATTCTGAAGGGCCTTAAACCCAAATGGAGGAGTTTAATTTTTTATTCTAGAGGCAAGAGGGAGCCACTGGAGTTTACTGTGTAGGGGAGAGATGTAGTCAGATCTGCACTTAACGAATATAATTTTCATAACAATATGATAAGAGAATGTCTTTAAAAGGCATAAAACAGGGTGTGTCTGAGAGTCCCATCACCAACAGTAAGGGGAATCTCTGAAGATAAGGATTTCTCTTGAAGGCCCATATACCACCAAATGACCAAGGGTCAGCTTCAAAGCTTCTGTGTGCTTAATTGGCTTCAGAGTTGCTGATTTTCTACATGTCCACCTAGGTTTACTCTCAGTCACCACAAAGGATTGTTGGTATGTCCAGCCACTCTGTGTCTTACCTAATACAGCCACCCATGAAGCCCTTCTCAGTTATCTGGATAATTTGGGAGCTCAAGCACAAATTCACTTGTACAAACTGAAACATATCAAAGTATAATACCCACAGTACCATAGAACCTAATTACTATAAGTCAGTCAAGAAGCATTTATTTATTAAATGCTTAATATGTGCTAAAACACTAGGATATAAAGAAATGCAAAACCAAATCCCTGCCTTCAAGGAGAGTATATTCTAATGTATGATTAAATATCTGAATAACTATATATCATTCACACATATATATACACACACATACATACATGTGTATATGTGTGTGCACATATATACACATATATATACACACACACATACATCTTTCATGGTCAGAGAATATTCAAAGATTTCTAAGAAAAAAATATGGCCAGAATTATAATTTGAAAGATGAGAAACAATATCTCTACCCTGCCGTGAAATGTGTTACAGCTTTTTTCCTCCTACTACCCCATAAGGGTATGAAAAAAGAACTGAGGGCTTTTGTAGCAGCATGAGGCAAGAATTTGATTGTTGATGGAGACTTGTCAGTCAATAAGCATTTATTAAGCATCTACTATATGCCAAGCACTGTGTTAAGTACTGAGGATACCAAAAAAGGCAAAAAGGCAATCCCCTGACTTCAAGGAGCTTACAGTTTAATGAAGAAACAAACAAAAAAAATGTTCAAACAAGCTATATGCAGAATAAATGGGAAATAATTAAGAGAGAGAAGGCACTAGAATTAAGAAAGATTAAGAAAAGTTTCATGCAGAAGATGGTGTTATACTTGAGACTTGAAGGAAGACAGGGAAGATAGTAAATAGAGATGACGAGGGAGAGCATTTGAAGCATGGGAGGACAGTAAGAGAAAATTCCTGAAGACAAGAGACGGAGTGTTTGTTCAGAGAATCAGAAGTCTTGTTATAGTCTATGAACAGCCTGGAAAACCTAGGTCGGGACCATTATCTCAAGTATCTCAAGTTGTTGGGGGTTTTTTGTTTATTTGTTTGTTTTAATTTTTATTTCAGCTATTTCACTGGTCCATTTCCAGAATTCCCCTTATGCAAGTCAATTCCAAAAAACATCTATTAAGTGCCTCCAATTAGGAGGGCACCATAAAGGACTGGGTCCATACTTACCACCCCTTGAAGAAACAGGTTTCCCAAAAGAGACATTTTTTAAAAATCTATCTAGTTAATATGAAATAAATAAGGTATTGAAGAAGTCTTCTTCCCTTTACCACATTTCATCCTTTCTCCTCTCCTCTCCCCTCCCCTCCCTCCCCCCCCTCTCTCTCTCACACACACACACACACACACACACACACATACACACACACACACACACACACATACACACACACACACACTCTCACTCTCAGTGTGTCTTTCTGCCCTTGTCTCTCTCCTCTCCTCTTCTGCCCCCCTCTTTCCATTTTTTTTTTCATTTAGGTTTCATAGGGAAAGACAAAGGCCAGACAGGTAATAATATTCTGTCTCTAACGGAAAGACAAAGGATTAAAGGAAGATTCATTTACATATAAGAGGAAAGATTATACCAACAGGAGCTTTAGAATTATAAAGTACCAAAGTTGAAAGAGACTTTAAAAGACATCTCTCTAATTTTGCAGAAGAAACTGAGATACAGAAAAGTGAAGTGAGTTGCCCAAAGTGACCTCTAGATGATGATAGAGCTAGAAATGGATCCTAGTTTTTCTGGTGCCAATATGTTTCCACTACTCCCAAGACCTCCAGAAGGAGCAACAAGAAGGGATCTCTGTGGCCAGTATTGAGAAACTGGGATGTAAATGAAGCAATGTCAAAGAAATAGGGCACAAATTTAAAACTTCAACAGTGGAAGAAGTGGGAAAATGAAGGCAGTATTCAATCATTAATGCTATTTTCTCCACAACCTTTTCTTCTTATAAACATTTTGCACCTGCAGTCCTGATTAGAATAGTCCATGGAATGTGAAGTAATAACTAGGAATGGGGACTTATAATCACAGGAGGTACTGATAGGAAGGGAAGGAGGGAAGGCAATCCCCAATAACAACAATGAAGAGAGCAATCTGGAAAGAAAAAAATAATTGTGGTCACCTAATTGGGAAGTAACACTAACTGTTGCTGATGAGATGGTATAGTAAAGCATTGTGAAAAACCTTAAATGGTTATAGAAATCTGAACGAATATATCATCATCACTGTTATATGATCCTTTACATCTTTTTGATGGGGATGAGATAAAAATGGTCCAAAGATAAATTCCTATATACTATTGTTGTATATTTTATATTCTAAAATCTACTGTACAGGTCAGTAAATTAAATGTTTTTGTTCATTGATCCAATGAGACAATATTTGTAAAAAGCACCTAGCAGAGTGCCTGGCCCATAATAGGTACTATATAAATGTTTATTCTCTTCCCCTTCATATCCCTTAATTGAATAAGAGTTTTGGAATATAAGCCAATCTTATGTATACTTATTAAAAGCACCTTCAACTCAAGTAGCAAACAGGATGACAAATATGGCATACAGCCTCATCCTGTTCCCCTATGATTTTAAATTCTTGCACTAATCCTTAATATATTAAAAGCTTTTTTAAAAAAAATTCATGTAGTTTGGAGATTATACATAGTATTGCAAAACCTATTAAATGTTGTTCTTAAATTTTATATGGATCAGTGTTATGTTTGGGAGATGAAGGGCAATGGTTCTGCCTATAATAATGTTCCAGTTCCTCTATGGTTTATACATTGAAATTTTCAAGGATAGATGGGAATATGTTTTTGTAATCTGGGATTTTCTTGTAGGTTTTTTTACAGTGAATTTTAAGCTTCTGTTATATTATTCTTGACACCTGATCATTTCTTTCTAGTCAGTTGCCCTTCACTGCAAAATCTTCATTGGTCAATAAGATCATGCTCCTTAAGGATGTATTTTTGTGTCATTTCATTTGTGTCTGACTCTTCAAGATTCCATTTGGCATTTATTTGGAAGAGATGCTGGAGTGGTTTGTCATTTCTTTCCCCAGGTTATTTTACAAATGAGGAAACCAAGGCAAAGAGGGTTTGTTAAGTGACTTACCCAGGGTCATATAGCTAAGATTTGAACTCATGAAGATGGCTTTTCCTGACTCCAGGACCAGCACTTTAAATTTCTAATACCAATCACCTAATCCTGAATAGTAATCATAAACTCCTTCATTTTCATAAGCAAGTCAGAATTACTAAGTTGTTTGAGGCTTATTTGTTAACATATTTTTGGTAGAATTTAGTGGATTTCACGGAATGAGCACATTTTGATTTCATTCTTGAATTTTTGCTATTTCAAAGGCCTCATCCAGAGATTACCTAAATCTGTGCCAGACACAATCCTAAATCCTGAATACACACATAAACACCCCAACCCCCCAAAAAGAAAAATTCTCACCTCATGGAGTTTACATTCTAACCGAGTAGATTATATGTAAAATGTACATGATTTAATCAAAATGCATACAGGATAGTTTTTGGAGGGAGGACAATTCTAGCTGGGTGATTCAGGGAGGGCTCGATGCTGAAGATAGTGCTTGAGATGAGTCTTGAAGAAAATCTTGAATGAAGCAGATGTTGGGAAAGCAGGAATCTCACACCTGGGGGACATCCAGTGCAAAAAGTCAAAGTAGGGAGATAGAGATGTCATGGATGTGCAACATGTGGTATAACTGAGATGTAGAGTATGTGGAGAATAGAAGTTTGTAAGAGGATTAGAAAAGAACAAGGTAGATCATATGACAAACATTAGTTACATTTGATCTGAGAAGTTATAGGGAATCACAGGAATTTATTGAGAAAGGGGATAACATAATCCATAGCCTTGGGAAAATCACATTGATGGCTATGTAGAAGATACCTTAGGAGAAATTTAAAATAGGGAGACCAAATGGGAAATTACTGAAATTAAACACTTTGGATTACATATGATAACTCTATTATAATGTAACTTCCTTATAAGTATTGCTTTTTTTTTCATCCTTTATTATGCTCAGTGACTACTATGGTGTCTGGCCTAAAGTAGGCTTTGAAAAAATGCTTATTGCTTGACTGATTGGCATATGCCAGTTGTCAGCCTATACTATTGCTTTGTGGAGATAAGTCTATTTGTTCTAAAAGGTTTTTTATAAAATTTAAACATTTTATTATGTTCTGAGAAAATCTATTTTCTTCCTCCTTTTTGTTTAGGCAATGTCACCCTTTTTATAGTTGCTTTGAGATAATGAGCCTTGTATTTCATTAATAATATGGTCATCTGTGTTTGAATGACTTTCAGATCCATTGTGATCCATTTTACTAGTAAAAAACATAAGTCCGGAATGGTAGCACATAGGTGTTAATGTTGCTAAATGTGTTATTCCTATTTAATGTTGAATTTAGGAAGCCAGTCAGTTTCTTAAAGAGCCTTAGCTTTCTCTTTGATAGCCTCATGCCCAGTGGTTACCAGGAAAAATCAAGTTACTAGTGTCTCATTTATCCCTTTATTCAATTTAACATCAAGATTCAAGCTTAAACATTTAGTAATTATTGTTCCTTGACATACATTGATAATTATATACTTATTTTTTTTAATGTATAAGGTATTTTATTTTTTTCGTTACATGTAAAGATAGTTCTCAACTTTTGTTTATACAAGCTTTAAAATTTCAGATTTTTCTCCCTCCCTCCCCTCCCTCCCCCCCTCCCCTAGATAGCAGGTAATCTGATATAGGTTATATCTATATATCTCTATACATATAGATATAGATATATACACACACATATATATACGCATAATAACATTAATCCTATTTCTGCATTAATCCTGTTACAAGAGAAAAAAATCAGAGCAGTGATGCAAAACCTCAGAATAGAAAAAAATAACAACAGCACCCAAAACAAAAGAAATAATATGGTCCAATCAGCATCTATACTCCACAGTTCTTTCTTTCTATATTTTCTTGGATTTGGAGATCCTCTTCTATCATGAGTTCCCTGGAACTCTTCTGTACCATTGCATTGGTGAGAAGAATATAGTCCATCACAGTAGGTCAACACTCAATGTTGATGATACTGTGTACAATGTTCTTCTGGTTCTGCTCATCTCACTCATCATCAGCTCACGTAAGACCCTCCAGGTTTCTCTGAACTCTTCCTGCTCATCATTTCTTACAGCACAATAGTATTCCATTGTATTCATATACCACAACTTGTCCAGCCATTCCCCAATTGATGGGCACCCCCTCAACTTCCAATTCCTTGCTACCACATAAAGAGCAGCTATAAATATTTTTGTACATGTGGGTCCCTTTCCCCCTTCCATGATTTCTTTGGGCAAAAGACCTAAAAGTGGAATTGCTGGGTCAAAGGGTATGCACAGATTTATTGCCCTTTGGGCATAATTCCAAATTGCTCTCCAGAATGGTTGGATCAGCTCACAGCTCCACCAACAATGTATTAGTGTTCCAATTTTCCCACAGCATCTCCAACATTTATTATCTTCCTTTTTTGTCATTTTAGCCAATCTGATAGGTGTCAGGTGGTACCTCAGAGTTGTTTTAATTTGCATCTCTCTAATCATTAGAGATTTAGACCATTTTTTCATATGGGAATAGATAGCTTTGGTTTCTTCATCAGAAAACTGCCTGTTCATATCCTTTGACCATTTCTCAATTGGGGAATGACTTGGATTCTTATAAATTTGATTTAATTCCCTATATATTTTAGAGATGAGGCCTTTATCAGAAGCACTGGCCTCAAAAATTGTTTCCCAGTTTTCTGCCTCCCTTCCAATTTTGGATGCATTGCTTCTGTTTGTACAAAAATTTTTTAATTTAATATAATCAAAATCATCCATTTTGCATTTTATAATATACTCTATCTCTTGTTTGGTCAAAAACTGTTCTCCTTTCCAAAGATCTGATAGGTAGACTATTCCTTTCTCTCCTAATTTACCTATGGTATCACCTCGTATGTCTAAATCATGTATCCATTTTGACCTTATTTTAGTGTAAGGAGTAAGATGTTGGTCTATGCCTAATTTCTGCCATACTATCTTCCAGTTTTCCCAGCAGATTTTGTCAAATACTGAGTTCCTATCCCAGAAGCTGGAGTCTTTCGGTTTATCAAACACTACATTACTAGTGTCATTTACTACTGCATTTCCTGAGCCTAGCCTATTCCATTGATCTACCACTCTATTTTTTAGCCAGTACCAGATAGTTTTGATGACTGCCGCTTTATAGTAAAGCTCCAGGTTTGGTACCGCTAACCCACCTTCCTGTGAATTTTTTTTCATTATTTCCCTGGATATTCTTGATTTTTTGTTTTTCCAGATGAATTTTGTTATTATTTTTTCTAGCTGTATAAAATAACTTTTAGGTAGTCTGATTGGTATGGCAATGAATAAGTAAATTAATTTAGGCAGTATTGTCATTTTTACTATATTAGCTCTGCCTATTCATGAGCAATTGATATCTTTCCAATTATTTAGATCTGATTTGATTTGTGTGAAGAGTGTTTGGTAGTTGTGTTCATAGAGTTCCTGGGTTTGTTTTGGCAAGTAGACTCCCAAGTATTTTATATTATCTACCGTTACTTTAAATGGAATTTCTCTTTCTATCTCTTGCTGCTGGACTTTGTTGGTCATGTATAGAAATGCTGATGATTTATGTGGATTTATTTTATATCCTGCTACTTTGCTAAAGTTGTTAATTGTTTCAAGTAATTTTTGACTTGATTCTCAAGGATTCCTTAAGTATACCATCATATCATCTGCAAAGAGTGATAGTTTTGTTTCCTCCTTGCCTATTCTAATTCCTTTAATTCCTTTCTCTTCTCTGATTGCTAAAGCTAACATTTCTAGGACAATATTAAATAATAGGGGTGATAATGGACATGCCTGTTTCACCCCTGATCTTATTGGGAAGGCCTCTAATTTATCTCCATTGCATATAATACTTGCTGATGGCTTTAGGTAGATACTGTTTATTATTCTAAGGAAAGCTCCCCCTATTCCTAAACTCTCTAGTGTTTTTATTAGGAATGGGTGCTGTACTTTGTCAAAAGCTTTCTCTGCATCTATTGAGATAATCATATGATTTTGGTTGGTTTTCTTATTGATGTGGTTGATTATGTTAATAGTTTTCCTAATGTTGAACCAGCCCTGCATTCCTGGTATAAATCCTACCTGGTCATAGTGTATTATCCTGGTGATCACTTGCTGTAATCTCCTTGCTAATATCTTATTTAAGATTTTAGCATCAATATTCATTAGGGAAATTGGTCTATAATTTTCTTTCTCTGTTTTTGCTTTGCCTGGTTTTGGTATCACCACCATATTTGTGTCATAAAACGAATTTGGTAGAACTCCTTCACCTATTTTTCCAAATAATTTGTATAATATTGGAATTAATTTTTCTTTAAATGTTTGGTAAAATTCACCTGTAAACCCATCTGGCCCTGGGGATTTTTTCTTAGGGAGTTCATTAATAGCTTGTTCAATTTATTTTTCTAATATGGGTTTATTTAAGGATTTTATTTCCTCTTCAGTTAACCTGGGCAGTTTGTATTTTTGTAAATATTCATCCATTTCATTTAGATTGTCAAATTTATTGGCATACAGTTGGGCAAAATATTTCCTAATTATTGCTTTAATTTCCACTTCATTGGTGGTAACATCACCCTTTTCATTTTTGATACTGGTAATTTGGTTTTCTTCTTTCTTTTTTTTTAATCAAATTAACCAATACTTTATCTATTTTATTGGTTTTTTCATAAAACCAGCTCTTAGTTTTATTGATTAATTCTATAGCTTTTTTGCTTTCAATCTTATTAATTTCTCCTTTAATTTTCAGGATCTCTAATTTAGTGTCTAATTGGGGATTTCTAATTTGTTCTTTTTCTAGCTTTTTAAGTTGCATGCCCAATTCATTAATCTCCTCTTTCTCTTTTTTATTCATGTAAGCATTTAGAGCTATAAATTTTCCCCTAAGCACTGCTTTGGCTGAATCCCATAGATTTTGGTATGTTGTCTCATTATTGTCATTCTCTTGGATATAGTTATTGATTGTTTCTATGATTTCTTGTTTGGCCCATTCATTCTTTAGAATGAAATTATTTAGTTTCCAATTGATTTTCATTCTACTTTTCCCTGGCTCTTTCTTACATGTAATTTTTATTGCATCACGATCTAGAAGGATGCATTTACTATTTCTGCCTTTCTACATTTGACTATGATGTTTTTGTGCCCTAATACATGGTCAATTTTTGAAAATGTTCCATGTACTGCTGAGCAAAAGGTATATTCCTTTCTATCCCCATTCAATTTTCTCCAGACATCTGTCATGTCTAACTTTTCTAGTAATCTATTCACCTCTTTCACTTCTTTCTTATTTATTTTTTGGCTAGATTTATCTAATTCTGAGAGGGGGAGATTCAGACCCCCCACTAGTATATTATTACTGTCTAATTCCTCTTGTAACTCATTTAACTTCTCCTCTAAGAACTTGGATGCTATACCACTTGGCGCATACATATTTAATATTGATATTACTTCATTATCTATAGTACCTTTAAGTAAGATGTAATTTCCTTCCTTATCTCTTTTAATGAGATCTATTTTTGCCTGCACTTTGTCTGAGATAAGGATTGCTACCCCTGCCTTTTTTACTTTAGCTGAGGCATAATATATTCTGCTCCAGCCTTTTACCTTTATTCTGTGTGTATCTCTCTGCTTCAAATATGTTTCTTGTAAACAGCATATTGTAGGACTCTGGCTTTTAATCCACTCTGCAATTCGCTTCCGTTTTATAGCAGAGTTCATCCCAATCACATTCACAGTTATTATTACTGACTGTCTATTCCCCTCCATTCTATTTACCCCCTTTGTACTTTTCCCCGCTTCTTTCACCCTATTCCTCCTCACCGACGTTTTACTTCTTACCCCTGCCTCCCCCGATCTGCCCTCCCTTTTTATCACCCCCCTCTCTTTTCTTTACCCTTTTCTCCCTTGCTTTTGTCCTCCCTTCTATCAGTCCCCCCCTTTCCCTTCCCCTTTTGTTTCCCTAAAGAATGAGTTAAGTTTCTTTATCCAAATGAACGTATATGTTATTCCTTCTTTGAGTCAAATCTAATGAGAATAGGGTTGAAACAATGTTCCCCCCTCCTTTCTTTCCCTCTATTGTAATAGGTTTTTTCCACCTCTTCATATGATATAATTCATCCCATTCCACCTCCCCTTTCCTCTCCTCCCCATAGACTCCCTTTTTAACCCCTTAATGCTTTTGTATCATCACATTAAAGACAAGTTATATTTATACCCTCTATATAAAGTCCTTCTCTCTGCCCAAATACATTTACAGTTCTTAAGAGTTATGAGTATTATCTTCCTGTGTAGGGATATAAACAGTTTAACCTAATAGGGTAACTTTTTTTTCCCCCTCTGTTTACCTTTTTAAACTTCTCTTGAGTCTTGTATGTTGAGATCAAATTTTCTATTCAGTTCTGGTCTTTTCACCAGGAACGATTGAAAGTCCCCAATGTCATTAAATGTCCATCTTTTCCCCTGAAAGAAAATGCACATTTTTGCTGGGTAATAGATTCTTGACTGCAATCCAAGCTCCTTTGCCTTCCGGAATATCATATTCCAAGCCTTGTGGTCCTTTAATGTTGAAGCTGCCAGGTCCTGAGCAATCCTGACTGTGGCTCCATGATATTTAAATTGCTTCTTTCTGGCTGCTTGGAGTATTTTCTCCTTCACCTGATAATTCTGGAATTTGGCTACAATATTCCTTGGAGTTTTCCTTTTGGGGTCTCTTTCAGGGGGTGATCGGTGGATTCTTTCAATGATGATTTTATCCTCTGATTCTATGATATCAGGGCAGTTCTCCTTAATAATTTCCTGGAATATGGTGTCTAGATTCTTTTTCTGGTCATGGCTTTCAGGCAGTCCAATGATTCTCAAATTGTCTCTCCTTGATCTGTTTTCCAGATCAGTTGTCTTTCCAATGAGGTATTTCACATTTTCTTCTATTTTTTCATTTTTTTTATTCTGCTTGACTGATTCCTGGTGTCTCATGGATTCCTTATCTTCCAACTGTCCCACTTTAATTTTTAAGGCATTGTTTTCTTCAGTGAGATTATGCACCTTTTTTTCCATTTGGCTAAGTGAATTTTTTAAGGTATTGTTTTCTTCAGTGAGATTATGCAGCTTTTTTTCCATTTGGCCAAATGAATTTTTTAAGGCTTTGTTTTCTTTAGCTTCCTTTTCCAAGCTGCTGATTCTTTTTTCATAGTTTTCTTGTTTTGCTTTCATTTCTCTCCCCATTTTTTCTTCTACCTCTTGCAATTGATTTTTAAAATCCTTTTTGAGCTCTTCCAGGAAGGCTTTTTGTTCTTGCGACCAATTCACCTTCCCTTGTGAGGCTTCAGATGTAGACAATTTGAGGCTATTGTCCTCATCTGAGTTTGTGTTGGCTTCTTCCCTATTGATACAGAAGCTCTCAATGGAGAGGGCTCTTTTTTGCTTCTTACTCATTATTGCAGCTTATTTATTTATTCTTTAAGTTGAGGTCTGCTCTGGGGGCATCAGGGTCCCTGTTTTGGGCTTCTTGTGCAGGGGTATAGGTGCTGTGTGACCGGGTTTTTACTCTGAGGCCTTTATGGTGTGTGGAGATCCCCCGCCCTGCACTTCCTGTCTGATTGCGCTCGGCCAGCCAGGCACCAGACCCAGGCGTCTGATCCCGCCTGACCCGTTTGTCTCCCTCCCGGCCGGTGCAGGTAGGTTTTTCCACTGTCCTTCTTGGCCACCAGATTTTTGAACCAGGTTCCGGGAGCCTCAGTTGTTTGGCTGTGGCCCGCAGCTCCTGCTGACTTGCCCCGACCCCCTCAGCGCTGGGTTGCTGCCCTGCGCTGGGCCTCCCTTTTGCCCGAGTCAGACCGACCTTTTCCTGAAGTCTTCTAAATTATCTCTGGTTGGAGAACTGTGTCTCTCTGTCTCTTTGCAGGTTCTGTAGTTTCAGAATCCGTCCAGAGGCTTGATTTAATGTTCGTTTTGAGGGAACAGAAGGAGAGCTCAGGCAGCTTGCTGCTTCCTCTCCGCCATCTTGGCTCCACCCCCCGTAATTATATACTTATTGAATACAATTGATACTTAGGTATCAGTGAACAAACATTTGAACAGGATAAGGAAATTTTAAGGTATTTTTGGTGAAGGCATATAACTTTATATCTTCCATGTAGATCAAGTTATTAGTATGATGTTATTGCATGAATTCTTTAATTGAGAATCTAATCTCGGGGACAGCTAGGTGGCACAGTGGTTAAAGCACTGGCCCTGGATTCAAAAGAACCTGAGTTCAAATCAAATCTCAGACACTTGACACTTACTAGCTGTGTGACCCTGGGCAAGTCATTTAATTTTCATTGCCCTGCAAAAAAAGAAAAAAGAAAGAGAAAAAAAAGAGAATCTAATCTCAGTTATATTCAAGGTTTAAACCTTCTCAAAATATGCCACATTTTATATTCATCTTTAAAAATATAACACATGTATAACACAACATTCTTGTTCTAGGGAAATGTTTTAAATAAAGAACAATTGTCTATGGGGACTTCAAGTGCTTCAATGTTTTCACTGTAATGCATGCACTCTGGTTCTGAAACAAAGGCTTTGCAGTAATCAACAGAACCATTTAAATAGTTTAGAACTCAGGTCGGTTATGCAATTATTACTGAATTGATAATGAATTTTTTATATCTCCACTTTTGTGTTTACTGATTTTTGTTGTGAGATGATACAAGCTGTGATGACTAAAATCTAATGTGTGTGTCCTTACCTGCCCCCACCGCCCCCCCTCCCCCAGTGTGGGGGTGAACTAGCTAATGTTTACTTATAAGTTCAGCAATAGTTTAGGTTTTTAAGAATTTATTAAAATATATTAGAAGTTGATAGAGAGAGAGAGAGAGAGAAAGAGAGAGAGAGAGAGAGAGAGAGAGAAAACCTGCCTCCACCTAGCAGCTCACACTTCCGAAATCAGAGACAGAGTTCCAGCCAGTTTCCCCTGGAAGCCCTCTGTAGAACAGGAAGTGGGTCGGTCCCCACACATAGCTCCAAGCTAATTGGCTGGTCATATTCAAGTCCATTGACTGACATGACCTAAAGGTGGTCTATGAATAGAAGTAACTTCCAGATGCCAATCTGACCCTCGAAATCTCAGAAAGGTCACCTTATGCTTGCTTTCTCAGTTCTCACAAAGTTTGAAAGGTTTCTACAAAATACACAAACTTGTAACTGTATTTGGAAAGGCCATTTGTGTTCTCATCTTTTGATAACAAATTTGTTATGCCTTCTTTTCAGAAAAGTGTGGTTAAATTTCCATCTTAGAGGAGGGTGTTAATATGGAAAGATAATATGGCAATTAGGGACAACACAAATAAGACATAGATTATACCATTTAGGAGCTTTTAGTTTAATTGGCTCATCAGATATACCTATAATAAACATTTAATACATGATGATAGAAATGATGATGATTATCATAATACTACCACTATCATTATCACCACCACCACTGCTAATACTACTACTACTGCTGCTAATGTTGCTGCTGCTGCTACTACTACTAGTTACTACTAGTAGTAGTAATATTCCTATTCCTCCTCTTCTTCCTCTTCATAAAAGTCATTTACATGTGTATTGAGGACCATTCCTTAGAACATATACTAAACTGACTCTCTTGCTTCTGGACTTGCGTTGGCTCAGGTGCAAAGATTATAGGCATTTTGAAATGATCACCTCCTTGTTATTTTGTGCTTCATTTTCAAAGAGAATCAGTGAGGTCACAGGGTTAAGTGTTGACTTATAAGTGAATTGCATTTCAGTGAGGCAGAGTTGTACAAAGGCGTTAGCCTCACTCTTTCTTTCAAGAGTGTTCCATGTCCAGTGGCAAGACAAAGTCAAAATGACTGGTGATAGCCTAGGATGCAGTGGATGACTTTGATGTCTATTGTCAGTACCTGCTTTAGCCACTTTCATGACTATTAGAATAAATTCATCAGGGGGCATCTAGGTGGCGCAGTGGATAGAGCACCAGCCCTGGATTCAGGAGGACCTGAGTTCAAATCTGGCATCAGACACTTAACACTTACTAGCTGTGTGACCCTGGGCAAGTCACTTAACCCCAATTGCCTCACAAAAACAAAACAAAACAAAACAAAACAAAACAAAACAAAACAAAAAAAGAATAAATTGATCAGGGAGAAGTCTTCACATGCTTAGGGTATTCACCCCCTAACTCACCAAAAGGTTTGAGGCTTGTCAGTTACCCTCAATCTGATTTCATTTGTCTGCCAAGATGGTTTCCCAGGATATGGCTGCTGTGCATGTTCCAGTTTCTTGGAGCCACAGGTGAAAGTTAGCTGAAAGGTAGACACCAAAGCTGAATGAGCAGCCCTGAAAAGGGCTCAGCAAAGCCCTGGAGCCAAAGGTGCTAATTCTCTTTGAACACCCTGTACACCCTCTAAACTGTTAAGCTGGGAGAGTCCATTGTGATGTTTAAGATCTAATTGTTATGACTAAAATCTAATGTGTGGTCACTGTAAATTAGAAGCTTATAGCACCAGTCTTTGGGCATTAAGCATTTATTAAAGTATATTAGAAGTTAGCAAAAGAGAGAGGAAGAACACGTGGAGTTCAGAAAGAAAAAGCCTAGCTACCCTAGAAGAGAGATGAATTCAGCATGGCTTCCTTCTCCCTAGTTTCTCTGACACCGCCAGCAGTCCCAGCAACCAAAAAAAAAATAGATCCTTCATCTTGTCTTCCCAAGTGGAAGCTCCCTGCAGGACCACAAGAGGGGCGGTCCCCACACACACCTCCAAGATAATTGTCTGGTAGCATTGATTGACATGACTTACAGGCAGTTCTGTGAATAGATGTAACTTCCATACCAACCCACATGTTTGCTAGGGGGGGGGGCCCTGGTTCTCACAATGTCTTTCTCAGCAGGGGGTAGAACCCTGGTTCTCACACCATGACACTGGTAGTCATTTACCCAAGTCTTCAGTGCTGAGCTATCACATAGCCAGGAGCAATAAAGTCAGCTCCATGCATGTTCCATGGGAAGGAACTCAGTATATTCATAGAAAGTTTAAAAGAGCTTTCATGTGCACTGTTACCCATGATCCTTACAAGAATCCTGGGAATTAGGAAGAACACACTATGTTATAGAAAAACAAATGGACTGAAAAATATGAAGTGATTTGCTCAAGATCATGCACTTAGAAATAGCACAATGACTTAGATCTTGGCTTTCTGATCTGAATCCAGCCCCTTTGCCCAACAAAACAAATGTGAGAGTCTACATGAGTAAATTTAAAATGCAGTCTTACACTAAGATGATTATTTTATTATCACACATACATATGCCCTGTATTCTCTTTTTTTGGGGGGGGGGGCAATGAGGGTTAAGTGACTTGCTTAGGGTCACATAGCTAGTAAGAGCCAAATGTCTGAGATCAAATTTGAACTCAGGTCCTCCTGAATCCAGGGCTTGTGCTTTGTCCACTGTGCCACATAGCTGCCTATATGACCTATATTCTCAAAGAAAAAAATTAGTTTCTGCAGTGTCAGGGTGGGGCTTTATACTTCCTTTGTAAACCTAATAGTACCAAATGGTGCCATAAAACATAGTAAGTACTCAAAATGACTTTTGAATAAATGAGAGAAAGAATTACATAAATAATTTTGTGCCTAGGTCCTCTTTGGGAATTTCTTGGCACACAGTTTTCAGAAAAGACAGGATAACTTAGATGATAGAAGTGGTGTGTCTGCCTCAGTTGGCAGGATACATTATTCAAATCCTGGGGCCTTCTCCCCCTTCTCCAACATTCCTTTCTTTTTACTGCTTAGTTAACAATTAAGCTGTAAAGCATATTCCTCTCAGATAAGAACTACATAATTCAAGCCCTAAAAGCTTATTTCCACTCCCCAAAATTTCCCTTCCTTTTCCCTGCTGAGTTAACAGAGGTTTTCTAAAGTTAGATAACAAAGATTCAAAAATTTTCAGGGTCTGGTTGTCCCAGGGGTAGGGGCAGTCACTGTGGCACCACATCTGGGGATTGAGTGGGGGGGGGTAGGAAAGGAGGGTGGTCTACATGTTTAGAAGTGTCAGTAAAGAATGTGAACCCAGATGGGGGAAGGACCTTGCATTAGATTTAAGATAAAAGGAGAACTTCACTGTAAAAAAACCCGAAGTACCTAAGGGAGGTACTTGCCTGTTCTTGCAAGGTCTAGAATAAATGGCCTTCCTGCTTTGCATCAGACTTGGGGTCCTGTCTCAGTTTATCTGTTTCTTACATTAGCTATCTCCATCATCTACATAGAGTTGTTGTAAAGTGATCTCAATGACTGTAAATTGTGAAATAGGTTTTCAACTTGGCAAAACAATTTACCAGTTCTTTTGCTCACTTAATAATAATAATGTTTTGTTAGTCTGTTTTCAGGGATCTCCTGGGGATGTGTTGGGGGTGGGTTCAAGTACTCTTTAAACCAAATATGTCTACTAGACTTGGTCATTATTTTATTATTTAACAAATCTGTTGCTGTCTTGATTCAGTCTTTGTCTGTTCTAACTTTATTTGTATGAGAAAGGCTCCGCGGGGTACAAAAGGGAGGAAATGGGTGGAGTACTGAACAGAATTGTTCTCCAATTATCTCACAAGAGGCAAAGAAACTTCCAATATTCTCTTAGTAGGAAGAGAACTAATAATTGCCCACAAGGGATTTACATCACAGTCAGGAAGTAACTTCTCCAGGACCTAATTTGGGCTACTAGAAAAAATAAATCATATTATTCTGGCCCTCAATTCTTTTTTCTTCCTCTCAATTTAAAAATCTGAATGATTTACTGATTTGATAATAAAATAAAGATAATACCAGTGAAAAGGAAAAAAAAAAGTAAAATGAAATAGAAAATGGACTGGCAAAGGATGGATAAGAAAATATAATAATGAAATAGATTATATTAAATATGGAAGGGAAGTTGGAGACAGAGACTGACATAGAGGCACAGAGACAGAGAGACGAGTATCATATGGTAAAAAATGACCATCAATTACTTTACACATTAATGGATTACCTGGTATTACATATGCATGTGTGTATGTCATTAATCCTCAACATGAACAGAGGTAATGTTCCTAGAAAAGGCATAAAAGTTCCAAAACACAAGTGTTGGTATATTTAACCTATGGAAAATAAGGGGGTTAGGTTCCCAAGACCATCAAAAGCTGTAATCTTTTGCTAGACATGACTGAAAATACACTTTTCTGCATACAATTCTTTATAACAAAACATTAATTCAGATAATAAGTACTTTTCCTTACACAGTAACAATGAAATAACCCATAAAATGCAGTGGAGAGTCAATGATGGACTGGAAGGGGAGGGCCAGTGGCAGGAGATCAGAAGAACCCTTACAAGGGAAAGAAGCAATCTGCTATCCCTCATCTCCCTTTCATCTGGGCAGTTGGGGTTGAACTGTTCCTCGAGAAAAGCACACACTCCTCAGTGTAAGTCCCCAGCTCCAGGTCAAAATTCAGAACTCCTACCTATATCTGTTAGGCCGAACCTGGTTAGCAAGACTTCATCATTCTGGGTAGTATTAGCTAAAACACTCAGAACCTGGAGGCAAGGGCATGGTCACTTGCATAGCCAAACAAACATTTGCAAGAGGGTGGGGTTGACTAGTATCTCAATTACCCATAAATTTAGTCATTTGTTCCATTTTTTCAATTCCCTTATTGCACAGTTGAGAGGTTGCTTTACTACTCTCTGGAGCAGATTCATGAACACTTTTAAGAATTCTTTCCTCTTTTTGTGGATATAAATCATTGAATTTCTAACACTAAAGTTGTAGCCCACAGGAGCTGCATACATTCTGGTATGAAGTTTATTTAACATGTTTACTAACTTTGCAAACTTGGGCTTGGAGCCTAAAAGTCTTGCACTATGTTTTGGAGGAATAATTGCAACCCAAAACTTGAGTTTTAAAAACAAACAGGGAAAAGATGCAACAAATGCCTGAGAATTCTTTACAAGGTAGGATGAACAAGACAAATGAAGCATCTAGTAGCATACCAGCCACTCCATAAACTTGCATGCATCTTGCCTTTCTTTCTTTTTTCGTCTACTGAACCATGAATGTACATATGTGGTTGCCAACTAGAAACTCAAAATAAGATAACTAATCAAATCAGGAGAATGCTTGAAGCTTCAAAAGTGAAACACAGGAAATTGAGGATTGACTGACTACATACACATATGTATGTAAGTATATGTGTGTGCATGCATGCATGTATATACGTGTGTGTACATGTATGCATGTATATGTGTGTACATGTATATGTGTACAAGTATGTATGCATGTGTGTATCACTTCCAAACTTCAAGGAACCACAATCTCATCACAATAACTCTACTCAGGATGAAGACTTCAGATTTCCTGGGGTTCTCAAGATACTTTCGTAAAATATACTATACCATCTCTTCCATAGGTCTCAGTCTTCAATTTCTAATTTCACTTGGGAGAAAACAACAACAATAACATTCTGTCCTTGCATCTTATTCTAGTATTACCATATAAACCATGGAAGCATCCTAGACCATTCCTGTTACTAGCATTAGAACCCTCATATTTTATCAATTCTATTTCATAGTCACTGACTCAGTTTAGTAGGGTATAAAGCTACCCAGATCTGGTAGGACAATCAGAGATAGAAAGACCATTGAATTTGAAATCAGATGACCCTCATTTCAGGTTCTGACTCTACTATGTCACCAAATTATATTATAGCAGTAGTAGTCAGTGGGGATTACAGAGATTTTTAGGATTAAAGAATCACATATAGAGAGCAAGGGCATTGTTTCAAGTCTGAGTAATTTTGTCATGTTTCTATAAATGCATGCTACTGTTGTTGCTAGTAGAGAAGGCCAAGGTCTAAAAAGAAATTCCTGTCTATTCTCTAGTGATAACTACAAATTTTACTGAGAACTGACTGATTTCCCACCCAGTCCCCCTACCCAGGCAGATGAATTGCCTGGGGCTGACTGTCTTTGTCTTTTCTAGACTCCTGATGGATTTATGGATCTCCCCCACCTTCCCCCAAGCAACTTATCCCCTCCCAATGTTCCCCACCTTACTCCCTGGATTTCATGATTACTATTTAAGAGTCCATCTACATTAAATAGGTTATATTCAGAGTCAGTAAGGCCTATACTTAACTTAGGAGCAGTTCCATTATTTCTTTTGTTAAAGGTTCATTTACATTAAGTAGTTGTATGTCACTCTGGAGCAATCTTTTGGTTCCCTATTTTGTTTGTTTGTTTGTTTGTTTTTTTGCGGGGCAAGGGGGGTTAAGTGACTTGCCCAAGGTCACACAGCTAGTAAGTGTCAAGTGTCTGAAGCCGGATTTGAACTCAGGAACTCCTGAATCCAGGGCCGGTTCTTTATCCACTGCGCCACCTAGCAGCCCCCTTTGGTTCCCTTTTTGATCTGTTACCCCATAAAACCCTGTCCTCTGTTCCCATCTTTGGGTATTCCTAGCTTCGGAGCTTTGTGATACCAGGAGCTATAGTTCCTCTGCCCTGATTAAAGACCTTATTTTCTCCTATATTGATTGTTTCCTTAATTTCCAGGTTAACACTAGAATAAATGAGAGGATTCAGGGTTGCTAGTATGTTTTTTTTTCCCAATTATTGGAGGCTAGACTGGGTTTTCTAAAATATAGTTACTACTTCTATATTAGTGGTTATTGATATAATAATGGCTATTGCACCCAATTTGGCAGTATTTATTACTAATTAATATTGACTATTAGTAAAGAATTGACCATGTGGCTGTTAACATAAGCAGGAAGAAACCCTTAGTGCCATATTGTCTCTAAGAGAGAACATGGCCTACCAGCCTACCCTGTCCTAAGAGCAGAGCACTCACCAACTGACAACCTTCCTGAGCTAGTTGGAGATGACTTAGATGATGATGACCTAGAGCCTCTGGTGGTTGAGGCTTTTATCCTCTTTTGACAGAGGTTAGTCATGATACACTGATCAAAGCTAATTGGCTAGCATCATTCAATTTCATTGGTTGACATGGTGGACCAAATTAAAATGAGCTTTACCCGATGACATCATAGCCTAATGGGGGAGATCCCCTGAGGAGCAAAGGCAAAACTCAGATAGGTTTGGTATAATCCCATAAATTCACTGAACTAGACAAAAAGAGTCTATCTCCATTCCTTGGATCTGCCCTAAACAGGATAAAAACTTCCTCCTAAGAATTGACTTCTCTGAAGTATGTGGATGGGGGGCAGAAGGGGGGAGAAAAAAGGCTAAAACTAATCTGAGTCCCCCCCAAGATACTTATTATTAATAATTTTTTCTCACACTAGAGAGGGTCAAATAATTGATCTTATAGTGAAAGTCAAAGGAAAAGGATTGTAAAGAGATTGTGGAGAATCTTGATGTTTGTTCTTCATTTAGAAGAATGACATAATGGGTGATGTCTTGACTTGTGCATGAATTGGATTTAAGGGAGGTACAGTTCCACAAAGTTGTCAGCCACTCTCTCTCTCTCTTCTGGAGGCATCAAAATCCAGTGTCAGGACAAAAGTCAAGACAACAACTGGTGATGGCCCAAGATGCAGTGGATGACTTTGGTGTCTTTGGTATTGGACTAAGCTCTAAGTGGTCCAAAATGCTTTCTACAGCTACCTTCATGGCTATTGGAACCAAGTGTTCTTATCTGCCATTATGCTAGGAAAAGTCTTCACATGCTTGTGGTAGACATCTCCCTACCTTACCAAAGGGTTTGAGACCCTTCAGTTACCCTCAAGCTTGTTTAGCCCATCTGCTGAGAAAGTTTGCTGGGAAGTGGCCAGTGTGCATGCTACAACTTCTTGGAGCCACAGGGGAAAGTTGGGTGACAGGTAAATACCAAAGGAAGATAAGCATCCCTGAATTGAAGGGAAGAATTTTGTAATTACCGGAGTTGTATAATGGACATTTGACTCTTCCTTCAGAAAGAGCATGACATTTTGAGGAAGAAATAGGATACCAATATTCATGGAATAATAATTAGGATTTTTATGTCTGGGTTAGCTAGGTGGCACAGTGGATAAAGCACTGACCCTAGATTCAGGAGGACCTGAGTTCTAATCCTGCCTCAGACCCTTGACATTTACTCGATGTGTAACACCAGGCAAGTCATTTAACCCTCATTGCCTCCCCCCCCAAAAAAAAAAATGGGAGGAAAAGACACTGTCCTCAAGGAGCTTATAATTAAATGGGGTAAGATAGCACACAAAAGGAAGGTAAAAAGGTGTGTGGGGCAAATACCAGGCACAGGAGCATGATAGAGAAGTCCAATGCAGTTTGTTCAGGTAGAAAATGAAGAAATCACTGGCAGGGTGCCCATCTTAAGTAGAGATTCTAAGAGGAGTTTTACACTTCAACTTCCAATTCCAAAGGCTCTAGGGGCAGAAGTTACTAATGAGCTGTGAGTATAAGGGTTGATGTGACCAAAGTACTGGGGATAAAAAGAAAGGCAACAACAATAAATGTTCTCAATCTAAAGAAAGAATTAATGTGCAAACAATTGTGGCCACACAACATATATCCATGGTAAATTAGAGGTTAATTTCAGATGTAAGAGTAAAAGCATGTCCTTATGTCAACACAATATGGCTAATTGAAATTGCCCTGCCTTCCTTGTTGCATATAGGTTGTGATGGTAAGCTCCTCAATACCTATTAAGCCTGATAACCACTACCTTTGACTGCTGATTCATTAATGACACTGAAACAAAGACATTCTTAGAAAAATCCCAAAGTATTACAAAGGCCTAACTACTTACATGGCCTAGAGCAAGTCAGTTCTCCTTTCAATCTCATTTACATTATCTCTAAATGGAAGGATTTGGAACGGATTTGTAAGGTCTCTACCTACTCAAACAATGTGATTTGCTGTGACTCTAGTGGCCATTTGCTAGTTTTGAGTTTCTGCTTAGTTACTGAAGCTGGTCCTGAGACATTAGACAAATAATCCTTCCGAAGATTCAGATTTGTATGTTGCTACTATAGTCTTCAAGAATCCCTCACTGTGGCATTAGAAGAGTATATTAGTGTAAGAAAATATGTTATCATATTAGGTTTTTTTAAAAGCAGTAAAATAATTGGGTCACTAATAAGATATTACTTGGTAGAAGTTCTATTCAGTTGTAAGAAGAGTATAGTAAAATATTACCCAAAATCAGTATTTACTATTTGAACTATTTATACTTTGTAGTAGTTAAAATGCCTATTTTAAAAATTGGTATTTCAATGGGAACAGTGAAGTAATAATTTCTCAAAACCATCATAGGTCAAGTAGAGAGATACATTATGTAAAAAAAAAAAAGTTAATGCAATTTTGGGATGAATAAAAGAATATATGATTTCCAGTAATATGGAGGTAATGGTCCTAATGTACTCTGCCTAATTGAATGCCACTTGTGTTATTGTGGTCAATTCTATGCATCACACTTTTGGAAAGACATAATAGAAATTAAGAATATGGAATAAGTAACATTTACTAAGGTCCCTGCCATGTGGAATTTATGTGTGTGTGTGTGTATAGGGGGGTGTTAATTGATCAAATTGATTGTGAGGCATTCCAAAAGAATTAAAAGATTCAGTGACTCAGTTTCCTAAGTTTTATTGAAAGACTGTGATGACCACAGGGAGAATATCAGAAAAATGGAAAAGGTATCTTAAATAGAAAAGGAAAGATGGTTATATTTATAATTAGGAAATAATTGATCATCTCCTCATTTTCCTAATCTCTACCTTAGGGAGGTACAGGGGAGGGCCTATCCTAATTTGGAGTTCCTAGGGGCTTAAGCCAAGCCCTAAAACAGGTACCTTTTTTCCTTGGAAATGTATTTTGGGGGTTTACATGTCATAAGGTGAATTTAAGGATAAATTTGGCCTTTTCTGCACATATTCCCAAGGACATGCTTAAATTTGTCAATCTCAGTGGGTCTCTGTGTTTGTGGTATCTCTTTACTTAAGATCTGGTTTCTAGCTGTCCTGTCAACTAGGAATATTAATGGCTATTAATGGTTAATGGTCCCTAGTTACTGCCTAAGCTTCCGTTGATGGTGAGGGTTGATAAAGACAAACCCCCTTGGTTACTGTAAGAACACAAACCTTAGTTTCTCTGTTAACCCTTTTAGGTACTATTGATAAGGACTCAAGCCTCAATTTATCTGTTAACTCCTTTTTGCTTCCTCCATCAGAATTGGCCAGTTTTTACCTAAAAGACAGGGAAGCTGTCCCCAAAATTTGGTTGTTCAAAGAGCTAGATACTGAGTTTTTACAGAACTTCTCCAATACCTAAGGCAAAAAAAAAAAAAAAAGGTAGGGGGAGAGAGAGAGGAGAGGAGAGGAGAGGGGAGGAGAGGAGAGGGGAGGAGAGGAGAGGGGAGGGGAGGGGAGGGGAGGGGAGGGGAGGGGAGGGGAGGGGAGGGGAGGGGAGGGGAGGGGAGGGGAGGGGAGGGGAGGGGAGGAGAGGGGAAGGGAGGGGAGGGGAGGGGAGGGGAGAGGTGGCTTAGAGACTTGATTCTCTGAGTCACCTTTCTCCTCCAACAGAAGAAAGGCAAAAGTTTTTCTAGAAGGTAGATGGGGTGACCACCTGACAATGGAAAATTCCCTTTGGGGTTGGGAGAAACTTAAATGAAGGGTGGGATGGGAAAGGCTTGTATCAGGGGTCGTGGTATCTCTGTCCCCTGGGGCAGCTCAGGTAGCAGTCATGTCCAGTAGGTTTATCTCCTGGTGGAGTGGAAGAGGCTTGAATGAGGGGTGGTGGTCCTGATTTCTATAGCTATCTTTGTCCCAGGCACAGCTTATCTCCCCCTACTTCTTAGGTGTGTCTGTCCATCTTCCTTCCTTCCTTCCTTCCTTCCTTCCTTCCTTCCTTCCTTCCTTCCTTCCTTCCTTCCTTCCTTCCTTCCTCCCTTCCTCCCTTCCTCCCTTCCTCCCTTCCTCCCTTCCTCCTTCCTTCCTTCCTTCCTTCCTTCCTTCCTTCCTTCCTTCCTTCCTTCCTTCCTTCCTTCCTTCCTTCCTTCCTTCCTTCCTTCCTTCCTTCCTTCCAGTTCCTATTATGTTCTAGGTACTTGAGAGATCAGGGAACATGTAAGAAAATCTTCTAGTGATCATTTTTGCCTGATAAGTCGACCTGCCTGATGTGGGGGCTGGGTTTGATTGATCAAATTGATCATGAGGCATCCCAAAGAATTACAAGACTCAGTGACTCAATTTCCCAAGTTTTATTGGAATACTGTGACAGAGAGAACACCCAAAGGAAAAGGGTGTTCAAATAGGGGAAGAAAGATAGTTATATTTATAGTGAGAAAAAGTAGGTTATTATCTTATTCTCTTCCTTGTGGGAGGTTCATGGTAGGTCTTATTCTAATTTGGACTTCCAAGGGTCCTAAGACAACCTGTTGGTGGGAGGCAAGTTTTGTTCTCTTGGATAGCTAGATGAAGGCTGGTTTTTTTCTCTCTCTCTCTCTCTTTGCTAACTCCTAATATATTTTAATAAATGCTAAATGCCCAAAGACTGGTGCTAAAGCTTTTCTAATTTAAGGCAACCACACATTATATTTTTAAAATCACAGCTACAATTTTAGGCTTTACAGCATGTTCCTAAACTTAAACTTCTCAGACCCAGAGGGTCTCTGTGTTTTTTATAACTCTTAAGATCTGGTTTCTAGCTGTTCTGTCATCTAGGAATATTAATGGCTATTAATGGTTAATGGTCCCTGGTTACTGTTTCTGTTGATGGTAAGGGTTGATAGAGACTCAAACTTTCTTGGTTAGTTTAAGAATACAAACCTTAGTTTCTCTGTTAACTGTGTAATAAAATAATGAAATTTGGCAGATGCCCATGGGTCCCACCTGATTGATTTAGTATTGTTTGAATTGGGTGAGATTGAGAAACTGATTCCTACTTAGGAAACGATTAGATATAGGCCACACCTGGCCTGCCCTGAGTGATGGATACTGTGGCATCAGCTGGGGAACCACTCTCAGCCATGTAACTTGAAGGACCTCCCTTTTGGGGGAGGGAGAGAAAAAGTGGAAAAGGGAACGTTCACTCAGAGGAGTTCTCTTTTCTGTTGGTGAGCTTCTGAGAGCGGACTGGAGAGGGACTGCACAGCTGACTCCCAGGTGGTGAGTTAATAGAAACAAGGCCAGCTCTTCGAAGTAGCTGGGCTGGAAGCAAGTTTGGGGATTGAGTTAGTCTTTGCTAGAGCCAGGGAGCTTATCCATTTTTCTCTTCCCCTATTCCCTTGTCACTGGCTTTATTAACTTCACCTTCGTTGTATATTTTATTCCCATTAATAAAACCTGATTTGTTTGTGGAAAAGAGGCTGTTAATCTCCTTTCTTATTAGCCTGGGAGAAATAATTTAAAAAGGCAGTTTGGAAGAGAGGAAACTTTGGACCTAGAGGTCCTCATTATTTTCTGAACTCCAATATTACAGTGAGCCACTCAATTAACTCTCCCCATATTAAATTTGTCCCTTACAACTGTTTTAGATACTATTGATAGGTTATCTGTTGACCCTTTTAGCCTCCTCCATCAAGCCTATTGGAAATACCTATAAAAATAGTTCTAAGACAGACAATTATGAAAGTTTGTGAGGGAAACATTTATCTCAATTAGCTGTTCCATTTGGTTTTCCTTTGGAAAAACATGTTATTGAGTTATTAATAAGATTGTAATTTGCAATCAGGCATATTTTATGGAAGAATAGGTTTTATATGAAAATAAATGAAAATTAATCTCACAGACTTTCCCATCTTTCTCCAGGATAATGGAAATCCAGATATTCCCCCTGCCTTGCACCTTAAAATTGGCTTAATAAAGTCATACTCCCTAAATATTTGATTGTCAGAATTGATAAGCAAGCCAGTTTTAGTCTGATTTGTGTACTTGAGCCTTTGTTTAATATAGATAATACATCTGGGATTAATTCAACACCCTGGTTCTGTATGTCTGATTTTTAAGAAAGGGATTCCACTAGAGCTTGCAAAAAGTTAAGTTGATTGCAAAATTTCCATCATGACTAACGAGATGTTATCAAAAATCTTAAGGACAACTAAAAGACCTATACATTCTTGCTAGTATAAAATGTTGCCACCTGTTTCTTAAGGGATAAGAAGAGCTGATTTTCTAGGACTTTTGTAAAAAGCATTTGATGTAGCAAATTCTTTCTTGGGAAAATGAATTGGACAGGAAATAACTTGTCATTTATGTTTGTTTTTATTTAGAGTCCTGAAAAACCAAAATAGCATTTAGTACAAGCCACAGAATCTGTGGACCTGAAAGTAAAGGGAAAATGTTTTCTTATTTCCAAGAATTTTTTCCTTCCCCTCCTTCCCCTCCTCCCCCTCCTCCCCCTCCTCCTCTTCTTTCTTTCTTTTTCACTAATATGATTCCTCAATCCTTTTGGAACACCAAGATCTTTTCCAAAGTAAGTCATTAGTTATTACTACATAAAACACCTGTTGTTTTTCTAATTCATCACCAGCTGACTTCATACAATCCATTTTCTCATGAGAAGCTTACTGCTGAGTAAGCCAACTTTGATATAATGGGAACAGTTTGAATGCTATTCTCCAGCTCAATCCAATTTGCAGCACATATCTATCCTACTGATAGTGGCAGTCTCCTCACTCTTATTTTTAAAATATAAGCAAGGTAATAAAAATTAGGGTAACATCCAAGGGAATCTACACATTTGCACTCTAGTAATGTATGTTGTTGTTTTTGTTGTTGAGCCTTTTCAGTCAAGTCCAACTCTTTGTGACCCCTTTTGGGGTTCTCTTGGCAAAGATACTGGAGTGAATTTTCATTTCTTTGTCCAGCTCATTTTATAGATGAGGAAATTGAGGGAGAGTTAAGTGACTTGCCCAGAGTCATACCTAGTAAGTGTCTGAGGCTGGATTTGAACTCAGGTGTTCCTGACTCCAGGCCCAGTGCTCTGTCCACTATGTCCCCTAGTAAAGTATAAAAGCACCCAATCCACATTATCTATGATTTCTGTATTAATCATGCTACGCAGAAAACTTTCCAGTAATTTTCAAGAAACTTAGCTAGAGTTGGAAGTGGAAGGAATCAGAGAGAAAGGGAAAACTTAATGTGATATTGTAGAAACTTGTAAACAGCTGGCCATAACGAACATTTTCTAGCCTTGTTGTTCTTTATCACAGGTCATCTGTCCTAAGGGAAAAAAAAAATCCTACTTGAAAGTACTAATGCTTGCATTTACTTGCATAAATATTTGCATTTCTTATATAGCCTAGATCATTCTTATATAGCCTAGATTTTCACATCTATCTTAACGCATGTATAAATATGTAGCTTATATTTTCATATATACCTTATATAGGACATCTATCTGAACTTTTATCAGGCTAAGGAGGCAATGAATTCAAAGAGAATATGGTAATGATATCCTGCACTGTGTTTAGATGGCAAAACATGGAAAGGATCCATTTTAGCATTTTCTTCACGTTGTGAATAGGAAATCAGCACCAGACAAGCAATGGTAGATGTATACATAACTGCTCTCTGGAAAGTAAAGAGTATAAAAAACTGATGTGAAGAATGTAAATGCATTGCAAATCTTTCTATTCATTTATTCTAGAGAGGAAAAAAAAAAACTAAAACACGGTTTACATAATTGCTTATCATTGAAACTCTAGGGAACTTTTTTATTATTATTATAATTCTATAAGGTCAAGGAGTAGGTTTTTTTCCTCTTTTTTTTTTTAAATAGAAAGGGAAAAGATGATGGATGTTTCTCATTAGAATGAGTTTTCTTAACTTGTAATGCATTTGAATGCTTTCTGGCTTTCTTACCACACAGTTATGGTAATCTAATAGCTTTGCTTCACACCCTACCCCCTGGCTCCTTGGTATGAAATAGCATTAATAGCCTCCTTTTGAAGAAGGTTTAAAAATGATTCAAAAGTGTTCAACTTTGTTCATTTAAAGATTTTTTTTAATAGTCTGGAAGTAGGTTTCCTAATTTCACTTCATTTTAGAATAATTTACTTTCTGTTCAGATAGAAGACAGTGACTTATCCTAAGGGGAATAAACATGGGCTGTGGGGTGGGGATTTAATGGAGATAGTGACACTTTGCCAGAAAAAAAAAATCTCTTTGTTAAGGTAGAGAACAGGAAAGGAAAGATAGATAGATGATAGATAGAGAGAGAGCTTCTATTATCAAATATGTTGAAAGAACACATCCTAAAATCCTAAATAAGCAACAGGTAAAGCATCATACAGTGAATACCAGGATCATCCCCTCCTCCTCAATTAGGTACCAAGTCTTATTTATTTTATGTCAGAATACATGCCTGATTACTTTTTAAGGTTCTTTCAAAGCCTTTGATCTGAGGAAAGATATGCTTATTAAATATGCAATATTGTTTCAATTCAAAGAATGAAAATAAATATTTAAATTTGAAAAACCATAATTCTACAGTATTCTCATTATTAAATATAGGGGGGTTAATTTTGTAAAAACATTAACATATCTTCATTGTATAAAATGTCTACATGATCACAGCAATTTTGAATGAGTTGGAAAACAGTTTTAGAATCTGATTATGTTTTTATCTTAGAAGTATGTGAGTAGTAAAATTACCAAGGCCCCCACTAAATGGTATAACCATACAGACAAGTCACAAACCAAACTTAAAATTCTATCTCATTAGTTTGTGTGTCCATGGCCCCAAGACCTTACCTAGAAATTCAAAGCAATGTAGAGTAACAGATTAAGCAACACACCCCTACCAAACACAATTTGAAACTGAAATCTTAGAATAAATTTTATTAATTAATCATTGTCATTGGGTCATTGCCAAATCTTTACTTAATTTTATACTCCACATAGATCTTCATTCTGCCAATCTTTTCTCTGTCTCTGTGTCAGTCTGTCTATCTCTCTTTCTCCCCTCTCTTTCTCCTTTCTACTGGCTCCTCCCTATGGGCTTATAGACATGCTCAGATATTCTTTAGCCTAAAAATACATTTCCTTGACCATAGTACTCCTTAAAACTAATAATAATAATCTTTCCCACTTCTTCCTTTCTGCATTATTACCTTCTTCCCATTCAGTCTGATCTTGCAATCAGATGGCTGTCTCCATCATCCTATTGAAATTGGTTTCTTAAAGATTTATACTGCCTTCAAAATTACAAAATTCAGGGGACATTCCTCTGCCCTTCTGGTCACCATTATTGACAGGGAAAACTATTGAACATGTAGCAACTATGTTAGACAGCAACACAAGTGTGGAAGTATCTCTGACATTAATATGTTTATTTATTATGAGTTACCTTACCAGACAGATTCACTGGACATAGAGTAAGCCTGTTTGTTGAAAGGAGCCTGGAGTGAGTGAGCCAAAGTCTTGCTTAAGCCCTGATGCTTTTGTGGGTGTTTGCTGGCTGACCTTGCTGAGTTGTGTCCCCCACCCCATGCCCCAAACTGGCCCAAACCCGCCTTGTATTGAACTGTTCCTGTAAAACATTCAGAGAAAGACGGTCCATTCTATTTCCCAACCCCTTTCTGAACCTCCCTTTTATGATTTTCAAGCATAAATCTCCCCAACTCCTGCTGGGTTACGGGCTCCTTTGTACCTTGTACACTGCTCTAGTGTCTGATTTTCCTCCTAATAAAACTTTTCTGCTTTCAGCCCAGCTTGGACTCCTCTGCATTTTGAGGGGTGGGCTTCACTTGATTGACAAGGTCTATAATTCTATGAACCTGAACTCATTAATAGCAATTAGTACTCCTATACCATCTATAGTTGTTTTGGCTATCAATTCTCTATTGCTCCTTTTTATTAGCATAATTCCAATAATTATTTTCCTTGGAAGAGAAAATAGAAACAAAAGAGTTGTGCCACCTTCTCCTTTTTGATTGGTTGTCATTTAAAAAGCAAAATAAAGACCAGTCCTATCCCTCTGGTGGTCCTTGTATTTTCCTGTTATTCAGTTGTTTGAGATGTGTCCAACTCTTAATGACCCCATTTGTGGTTTTATTGGCAAAGATACTGGAGTGGTTTGCCAGTTCATTTTACAGATGATGGAACTAAGGCAAACAGGGTTAAGTGAAATGTCCAGGGTCACAAAGATGGTTTACTAGGGTGTGGCCTTTGTGCATGCTACAGCTTCTTGGAGCCACAGGTGAGAGTTGGGTGCCAAGTAAACACCAAAAGTGCATGAAAAGCCCTGAAAAGGGCTCAGCAAGCACTCACATCAGAAGTGCTAGTCCTCCCTGAACACCCCATACGCCCTTATTAACCATATACTAAGAAAGGAAGATTCACTGGAAGAGTTGCATCCTATACCACTGGGAAGAATACTTCCACTGGTTATATACGTATTTGTACTTGTTATACAAATGTATACACAAATGTATTTGTCTACTATACACATGTGCATATACAAGTGTATGTGTATATGCATACACACATATATGTGTAGAGATTTAGTTGTCAATAATCCAACAAGATTCATGTGTCTGCTTTCATCATTGACAGAAATTTAACACCTTTCATATTTGAGTAGATGGTCTTTGTGAGTTACTGTGATGAAAATGGTCATAAAGAATAGACTTTCGGGGCAGCTAGGTGGCGCAGTGGATAAAGCACTGGCCCTGGATTCAGGAGGACCTGAGTTCAAATCCAGCCTCAGACACTTAACACTAGCTGTGTGAACCTGGGCAAGTCACTTAACCCCTATTGCCCCGCAAAAAAAAAAAAAAAATTAAAATAAAATTAAAAATTAAGAATAGACCTCCAAATGTAAAAGGTAGAACAAATATGTCCAACAGAGAATTAGAGCCCAATTTAGGTAAGGAAGAAATAAAAATATAGTCATCTACTTTAAAATGATTCAAGTAACCATAATGTTAAAAAGATATCCCTGATATTGGCTCATTTCAGATATGAACTTTGAAGAGTTATGGAGAAAGAGAGAGGTACCATAAAATTGAAGAAGAGCAAATTTTTTTTTCTCATTTTTTTTAAAGACTTCTATAAATTATAAAACAGTGATTTTCACATCATTGCATGGGGAAATGCTCCAACAGATTTTTAAACAGATGATGTTCAGAAAGGGAAATACTAATTTTTGGAGTTGAAGTTATGCTTTCTCCTTTTCAACTCCTTTAAATGATGTCATCTGCCTCAATTAGCTCTTTTTCTATTTTATTTTTGGCTCACACTTAATTGTCCAAAACTCAACTAATTTTGGGCCTTACCTTTGATGGTAATGCTTATATGGATATTTGTTACTTATTCTCTATGCACAATAGATCATAAATACACACAGACATAAATAAGATATGTGTATTTTTAAATCCAGTTTTAGTTCTATAAAAAGTTTTTATGCCAAACTACTATATTGATTTTAATGAATGGAAACAACTCATGATTATAAACTACAACCTTAAAATGTGTTATCTTTGAAAGGATAAAATATATAGGTTTATAAACAGATATACTGCAAATTACTTTACATTTTAATTCAATAAAGATGTTATATTGAACATTTTAAGTCCCTAGCATCTTACCCATAATAAATATATATTTAACAAATATTTGTTTTATTTATTCATTCATTCATTCATTCACTCACTTATTTATCTATCCATTTATCTATTCATTCAACTATCTATTTAATTTGTTTATTCATCTATTTATTCATGTTTCTTTATCCTTTTATCTATTTATTTATCTATGTATCTATTCAGTTATTTGTTCATTTATTAATTCATTCATTTATCTATTTATTCATCTATTCATTCATTCATTCAGTTGTTTGTTTATTTAATTTTTGCAGGGGCAATGAAGGCTAAGTGACTTGCCCACCAGAATCCAGTGCCAGTGCTTGATCCACTGCACCACCTAGCTGTCCCCAAAAATATTTGTTGATGAATTAAAAGTTTATTATGACATCTTTGTCTTTATCACTTTCACTATTGTTTTATTCCTTCTAATCTGATAATATTTCATCTTAGATACTAAATGGATTTTATATAAGCAGAATTTGGGGGAAAGGAATTTTTGATATTTAAACAATTAAAATATATAAATATAGGACAAAGGTGATCACAAAGTATTCTGATCATAGCATAATTCTCTTCAACAAGTGCAGAACTAGAGATAATCAGACATGAGATGATTCTGAGAGAAATACTCCCTATATTTGGACATTCATTGTAATTTCTTTTCTTTTGTTTCTTAAGAAGTTTATTATACTGGCATTAGATTAAGTTTCTAGCTCACCATATTCTCCTCATCCTTGTACAATTTATTTGCTGACCTCCAGAGAAAATGTTTGAATTCTTAAGTTCTTTAGCATCCAATTTAGAGTTGTCTTCTGTATCACATTATGATCTGTGTAGGACTTCATTATTCATGTTGAAAACCCCACATATATTCTGATCATAGTTTCTCAACCTATCTGACTCCATTTATTTCCTACCAAATCTCTTTCCAGCTGTCCATTGATATGTCACACTTTATGCTTTGTCCCCTTTCAAAACTGTGTTACCTCCAAGATGTTGAACATTGAAATTCTATGCAACCTATTTTTCTCTGCCTCTCCCACTCTCTTATTCACACCAAACCTACTCTTTTTCTTCACCTTTTCCTATTCTTCCAATGTAAATATCTCTTATTTGGGTAATTTCTTTATAAAGAATAACTGTCATATGTTCAAGAAACCAGGAAAGATATTCATTGTATAGCAGAATAGTTTGTTCCTAGATCAATTGTGTAATATTAATGTGGACCATTCAGCAAATAATGGAAGTAACATTGTAATTCTTATAACAGAATTTCACTAAAAATTAGCATGTTCTATTATTGCTATTTTCCACTAGGGAGTCATGAGGACTCATGACTCTTTAGTCTTTTTTTTCTTTATTCCTCATCAGCTTTCTCATAGAATTTTACTTTTTATACCATGGCTTCTTCACCTTGGAAGTTCATTTCACCCTTGGCCTTCTAACCTTAGAAATCGATTATACTATATGGTCCCTTCTTCTAATTGGTTAGTTATTCTCAAGGCCTTCATTTTAAGGAAAGTGCCCAGTCCATTTAATGGGCAGTGTTCTCTAACTAGAATGTTAACTCCTTGAGGGCAGGAACTATCTTTCTACTTGAATTGTGTGAACAGTTCCTGACACATAGTAAGTGCTTAATAAATGACAGTTATTGATTTGACTTGACAAAGTTTGAATTATATATTATTATGTTTATGCATTATTAATTTGACTTATATATAGTATGCATTTGAAGCAAGAACTATAATTGTATATGTACACAAAAATAATATTTGTTTGTATATATGATGTATGAATATATATCTATATCTACTTATAGATAAAGCTATATCTATATGTATATCAAGAAATATAAAGAGATAGAGACAGAGAGAGCTTATTATTATGTGGATTCTGATAATTTATAGGCAATATTCCCTGAAAAAATTCAGTAACAAAATGCAATAAAACATGGTTAGCCTATAATACACATACTGATAATATTAACTAATATCAATATAATAAAAAAGGATACATAGATAAGAAATTACGCCTTTTCTTGAGAAACGATTCATTGTTCACTTTAGGAAGGTCCATTAACTCTTTAGGCCAGTTGGTTTAATTTAGCAAATTGTCTCTTATGGTGAACTAAGCTATCACTTTTCAGTGGTAGGATAAGGCCCATTAGTTTATTAATATATGATTTTATTCTCTGTTTTAGAATAGGTTGTGTGTGTGTGTGTGTGTGTGTGTGTGTGTGTGTGTGTGTGTGTGTGTGTGTGTGTGTGTTTTGAGAAAGTGGCTCTGGATATTATAAAGCTCATTTGTCTTTTAATGAATATGCAAAGTACATTTTGTGACATTTATTTTAGATTTTGGTTACTTAGTGAATTAATGTGATATGCTCCAAATTTTTCTCTTATATTGAAGACAGTAATTTATGAAAATATGAATAGTAGATCATGTTTCAAGATGATTTTAATGAGAGTATTTTTCACAATGTCATATTTATGTAGCAAGTTGCTCTAGTATTAGTGACCTTTCTTTGTTATTTCCAAAGCTTGGCTCATTCAAGGTAGACTTGTAACACCTTTCAGTTCATATTATTCAGATTTCTAAAGTACCTAAGCTTTCTATATTGCTTATATAGAGTATCATAGAAAGTTAAGTCCTTAGAAAATTGAGTATGTAATGGTATTGTTCGTATAGCAACTTAAATATCCAGTGATGTTTCCTATGCTTTTCAGAGCATATTCTATTCTAAGAATACTTTTTATGATTCTTATGTAACTGTTGGCCTTCAAGTGGTTAGAGCACAATGAGAATGAGGCCAAGGCTTGGGATTTGGTCTCTGTGGTGGCTATTTAATCTTCCTATGTTCTATGGTAATAGACTACCACCTTGACCCCAACTGACCCTCTCATAAAATTGTATCATTATTCATAAAGCAAAATGTGGTGAATAAACACAAATCTATCATCACTGATAGAAAAAAGGGAAAGTTTACACCTATTTGTTATTAGGTCAATAGCATCATGTTTATATTTTAACATAGCACATGTTTATTAATATTAATTATCAACCCCATGCTAATGATTCTCAAATTTACCTACCATGTCCTAACCTCTCTGCTGATTTCTAATTTCATATTTTCAACAGCCTTTCATATTATCTCAAACTGGATGTCTAGTAGATATTTTAAACTCAACATGTCCAAAACAGAATTCATCATCTTCCCCCTAATCTCTTTCCCCTACCCCAGTCTTTCCTATTATTGTAGAAAGCAACACTATACTACCAGTCCTTCAGGCTTAAAACCTAAGGTGTCATTCTTTACTCCTGACTTCCCACCCCAATCCATTCAATCTTTTGCTAAGACTTGTCGGTTTTACCTTTGCAACCTCTCTCATATATGTACCTTTTTCTCTTCTGACCCTGCAACCACTCTGATGCAGGCATT
Source organism: Dromiciops gliroides (assembly GCF_019393635.1). NCBI lineage: Eukaryota > Metazoa > Chordata > Mammalia > Microbiotheria > Microbiotheriidae > Dromiciops > Dromiciops gliroides. Next base: position 82,839,579 of record NC_057864.1, read on the forward strand.
TATCCCTTCATGACTCAGTAGGTCTGTCTCAAGTCTCTCCCCACTCCAATTCATCCTCCATCCAGCCTCCAAATTGATTATCCTAAAGCATAGGTCCAACCATATTACGACTCTCTACTCAATGAATTCTAGTGACTCCTTACTGCCTCCAGGACCCAATACATAATTCTCTGCTTGGCATTCAAAGCCTTTCATAGCAATGTTGTTTTCCACCTTCCCAGTCTTCTTATACCTTACTCCCTGCCACTTTTATACTACTCCCTGCCATACTCTTTGCTTGTGTTTGTTTGTTTATTTTTTTAGTGAGGAAATTGGGGTTAAGTGACTTACCCAGGGTCACACAGCTAGTATGTGTCAAGTGTCTGAGGCCAGATTTGAACTCGGGTACTCCTGACTCCAGGGCCGGTGCTCTATTCACTGTGCCACCTAGCTGCCCCCCTGCCATACTCTTAGATCCAATGATACTGACTTCCTTAATATTCCTCAAAAAGATACTCCATCTCTCAGCTCAGGGGATATTTTCTGGTTTTATCTCATTTCTGGCATGCTCTTTTTCCTCAACTTTGTTTACTGGCTATCCTGGCTTCCTTTAAGTCTATCTTCTGTAGGAAGCCTTTTTGAACCCATCTTATATTTAGTTCCTTTCCTCTCTTACTTCCTAATTTTCCTCTATATAGCTTGTTTGTACAATTTCATTTTCTTGTTTTCTTCCCTCTTAGACTATGAACTCCCTGAGGGGAATGATGTTGCCTCATTTATGTATCTCCAACACTTTGCACAGTGTCTGGCATTTATTAGGTGCTTAGTAAATATTTATTGTCTGACTGACTAAAAAGGACCCATATGTACTAAAATATTTATAGCAGCCCCCCCTTTTTTTTTGGTTGCATTAAAGAATGATAAACTAAATGAATAGCATTTGGGGAATGGCTGAACAAATCTTGGTATATGAATGTAATTAGATGCTATTGTGCTTTAAAAAATAAAATGATTAGATGGATGCCTTCAGAGAAACTTTGGATGACTCATGAATTGATGCAGTTTTTGTTTAACCATTCCCAAATCAGTGCATATCTGTTTCTTATTCTAATAACTACAAAACATGTTTACTTAAATAGCTTAGTATATATGAGACAATTCGTATTAAATTTTTTCTCCTTTTGACATATGCCCAGCAATGAGATCTCTGGGTGAGAGGGTATGAATCAATAGGAACATATTTGTCTTATATAGGCTGAGGTGGTTTCTCCCTAAGGAAGTAAGGAGGCCATACCCAGAACTCAGTTGATCCTACAGTCTAAGGATGTTGTTGGTCTCAAACAAACTCAGAACTGGGATTGTGGTGGGGTTGGGGGGCATTTTAAGAAAGAATTTGTTAACTTACCTGGCAGAGAAGAGAACTGAAAAGGGTTTGGCCCACTCACCCAACCTCTGTAAGTTTAATATCATATAGTGTTCAAATAAAGAAACAAAGAAATTATAGCTGATTATACATGGGCAGCTTCTGAATAAGATATAGAGGTTGCTTGTAATTATATAATGGAAGGAAACACCTTATATTCCTTGCAGTAATCTACTGCTTCTCTGGAGGGTCTCTGGGATCAGCAGGACCTACACATCCTGAGTTAAACATTAAACAATTCTGTTCTCTCATCCACAAGTGCTAGGCTTAAACAATTCAATAAAGTTTTCCTACAGTTCAAAAAGTCCAACTCGTATGGAGAATGGGCTCTGGACATTTTACGAAGATTCCCATTGCCCTCGTTTTCTGACCTAGTATTATCAATTTGCATGGTGAATGCAAAGGTGCAGGGAAGTGGTGTTTTATCTAACTTTAATAAAGAATTGAATCATTTTTAATCTTATCAATAAAATTGTTTTTATTAAATTTTATAGTCCATGAAAGCACCATTGCATTTTAATTCTTGGACTGCTCTAAGCCAAGCCTGGCCTAAAATATTTCTCATAGCCTATAGGGGGGTTGTTAGAAAGGCTAATTTTACTGCTGAAGTATGGGGAAGGATGATTTGGAAGAAAAATAGTTTCAAATATTTGGACAGCTAGAAAAAGGATCTTTGAGTGGTCTGGTGGCAACAATTTTAGACATATCTGAATCATCTCCATGGGATAAAGAAGAAACCCCCACTATCTCTGAAGGATTATTAGCACAATAGGTACTTAGTGAGATTGACAGGGAGTACAGAAAAATTACAAGATTGACAATCCCCTGGCTCTTATTAACTATTTTAGAAAAGCTGGATAATCAACATAAAATGAAAATAAGTTATCTTTGCATGCTTAGCAATTAAAATCAAAGGTAAATATGCTTTTGAATTTTAAAGACTATGCCTTGAAGACAGGGGAGTAGTTTATAGATTTAGGAACAGCATAAGTGAAAAGGGTAACTAACTCTAATGGAGTTTGGGAATGCTAGTTTACAGATGGAAAGAATATCTTCTGACCCAGAGATTTTGCTACTGAATGTGTTAAACTTTAATAATATTAGAAGTGTAAGAAAGATAAAGTGGAGCGAGTGTTAATATGAAAATGTATCTACTAAGTCATGGGTACATGTTGAAATCTGATTTTGGTGGAAGGATATCTCCATGCTGATGAAATCATGTATCTCATAAATACATATTTATATAAGTATAATGTACACATGTAGGTATGTAGATATGGATATGGACATTTGAATAGACATATACATTTGTGATACGAAATCAGGCACCCCAACAGAGACAAAAAGCATCCATTTCCTTGTTAAACAATGAGCAAATAACCCACTCAACCCAAAAGAGAAAGCTCTAATTTATAGAGACAAATGAAATGAAAGAAAAGCCCAAGAGATAGTTATTATCAATTTAGAGTTATAATCAATTTATTGATTTATTTAGAGTTATAATCAATTTATTAATTAGGTTAGCTGGCAATCAATAAATTGATTGTGGTTTCTTTTGGTAATCAAAGACCAAACTATGGAGATCACTGAATGTTTAAATACCTTTGCAAAAGGTGTGTGTGTGGGGGGGGGGGCTGGGAAGGTGGGTATCCCTGACAAGGTGAAATCAATGCTAATTTGTGAACAATTAATGAGGGGGTAGGCATATTAATGAGGAGGTGGATGAAAAGTCTTCAGGTCCTGTTGAGAACGTGGCTTTATTATGAGACTCAACCACTATCAGCTATCTGGATAAAGGAATCCATCTCTACCCAGTTCACTCTGGCTGTTTTTTTTCCTTCATGAGCTGGGTTACCCTAAGTTCTAATGGAGTGGTTCAAGGATATAACCTTAATTCTTTGGAGCTGAAATTCACGTAGACTCAAAACAGAAGTAAGGTCTCCTAGTTGGGTGGGGTCCTGCAGAAGAACAAGGAGCTGTTTCCCTGAGGATTTGGGCAATCTCATCTATCAGCCTTGTTCTGGAGACACTGGCTGACCTACAGGGGTTGGTCCATGAATAAGAAAATAAAAATCCTGGATACTAATTTAATAATTGGATATTAATATGATAAAAAAATAATTTCCCTCACTAAATTACTTAACAGATCTTCCTCACTCATTGTTCTTAATCTAGTCAAGAAACCTTGAAATTGGACTTGTAATTGTTTTTGGTCAGCAGGACCAATGAAACAGACTTTATAAAATGATACTTTAAGAACATTTTTTTTATATGAGATCTTCAAAACTGTAGGTGACTTCATTATCTGAAGTAGGTTTATGCCACCAATAAAATCAATAACAAAGTATATTTCGGAGGTCCTTCAGTTTTCACCATGATTCTACACTTAATCTGGTACTGTCAGGAATGATGTTTCCTTAGAAACTGAAGCTATTTTAGGAAAAGAAGGGGAAGCTAAGGATTGCAGCTCCATAGGAAACACTTTTCTATTTGTAGAAGCAGAGTGCTAACTCTCCTTTATGGATTTTTTTCTTGCTAATGAGGACCATAAGTATGACTTTGATAGGATTTTTCAATAGAGGAAAATTTGCAAATATAGAGAAATAATATTTTGCTAATTTGAAGGTTCATTCAAATGCAATTACTACCTCCTTTGTGATCCCTTAATTACAGAAAACTTGAATTTCTAACAAAAATAGAAGAAAAATAGGATAGGTATAGTTTAATAGAGTTCCACATTGCACAATTGGCTATTTGGTTATTGCTGTCACATGAAAATTACAACCTCTACCTGTAAAACACATTCACAAAAAAACTTAATATTTTTGTTATTAAATTAAACATTGGCCACAATGACTGCCGCTTCTCAAGTAATTGTTTGAAGTTGATTAGCTGTATAAATTTTGGAGATACATTTTCTGCACCAGTTCACTGTAATTAGGAACTGTCAGCCTAACAATGAGAATCCTTATTCTAACATGCCCAGCAATTGTCAAAAGAATAAAAGATTGATTTCTATAACTAAACATAACCAACAGAAGTAAGAATTTGAAGACAGCATTAACCCCTGTGCTTCCTAATAAATATGAACAGTTCTCTAGTTCAAGTTTTTTTATTAGAATCAATTATTCACAAAGCTCAGATGCATTTGTGATCTCATCCATTTGGTTGTTCCATCCACTGACAATCCATTTATGTTCACCTACCTTGTTAGTCTCATCTGTAACCTGCTGTAGAGGGTCCACTTAATATGATGAGGGCTACTATGACTTTTTCCTAGTAGCAAGATGATCAAAGGACTCAGGCAGCCAATTAGTCAGTTGGTCAATAAACATTTATTAAATGGCTACTGTGTACCAGACACTATGCTAAGTGCCAGAGATACAAAGAAAGGCAAATGACAGTGCCTATTCTCAAGACATATATGGTTCAACCCACCATCTACCATCTGCTTCTCTACTTTTTGTCCTCCCTATCCAATGCAATGTCAAAAGAATGATAGGACCTCTGTTACATTGAGTAGGTCCCCTATGGACGATGTTGTTGTTGTCATTGCTGTTCACTTGTTTCAGTTTTATCCAACTCTTCTGGGCCCTATTTGGGGTTTTCTTGGCAAAGATACTGAAATGGTTTGCTATTTCCTTCTCTAACTCATTTTACAGAGGCAGAGGGGGCAGCTAGGTGGCTCAGTGGATAGAGCACCTAGCCCTGAAGTTGGACAGACCTGAGTTCAAATCTTACCTCAGACAATTACTAGTTATGTGACCCTGGGCAAGTCACTTAACCCCAACTACCTTAAACATCTGGGGCCATCTCTAGTCGTCCACATAATATATCTTGCCACTGGACCCAGATGGCTCCAGAGTAGAAAATGAGGCTGGTGACTTTGCACAGCCCTTTCTCACTTAAATCCAATTCATTGCAAGTCATGATATCTGCTGTGGTCCTCTTCAAGAATGAAGGACAAACAACAGTTGAGGAGCCTAGGCAAACAAGGTTAAGTAATTTTCCCAGGTCATACAGCTAGTAAGTATCTGAGGCTAGATTTGAACTCAGGAAGATGAGTCTTCCTGATTTCCAGCCCATAACTCTATCCACTGCACCACCTAGCTTCTCTCATGGAGGATTTAGGGGATGACAAGGATTGATTGTGATCTGCACTGGTGATAAGAATGGGGAGGCACAGATGAGATCACAGATCCATTGGAATATTTAAAAGTATTGGACTGTACTCTTAGCTTCAAAGAAGACTATTTAAAGTCTTTCAGAACTGATTTTCTGAAAAGTAATCTCACTAGGGAACTTAATTCATCAAAATTTAGAGACATAATCACAATATAAATAACAAACTTACTTAACTTCTCAGTATCAGATTTGCCTTAGAAAACAGGAAAATGTGTAACCAAGTGATAAATTCTTAAGGTACTTGGTATAAAACATAATTTATCAGTCTCTGAAAGTTTTTTGAACCAACAGTACCTTATGTAATGATTGGAATGATGCCACCTACTGGAGGCTTGCTGTGGGAAAGCTCCACCATGAGGAAAATGCCTCAGAGACATTGTGCTTTTCCTTGGCGTCAGGAAATGACGTTTGCTCATGGGTGCTGTCTATCAAGGCTACCAGCCAATCAACTTGAGGAGCCTCCTATGGTCTGGGAGGAGACAGGAAGGAGGAAAGGGAGCCTGCGCAGAGAGCTCTGGGGCTTGCTGGGTTCCTGACTGGATGGTGGTGGCAGCAGAGGACTTCACAGGAAATTTGAGGAAAGATAGGAATGCCAGGCTGTTGGAATTCTGTTCTCAATCTTTTTCTTTCTATTTTCCAATAAACTCTTAAAAACCTAAACTCGTTTTATCAGTGATTTTAGTCAGTTTCCCCCAAAACTGGGGGAACAGATTAGAATCCACATTTAGAATCTTAAATTACACACTTAATAAAAGTTATATTTCTTATATTGAGTTGGTTTCCCTATTGCCATTCAATAAATTTGAAACATTATACCTCTCTAATTGATGAAGACCATTTTTGTTATTTTTAATTTCATTATTTAGCGCATGTCACATTTAAATATTGTAAATGATACTCCCCCAGACCCATTAAATCATTCAGTTTGACTTAATTAACAAAATTCACTGGTAATTATTTTGGTATAACATAGAATCATATTGAAGGCATTCATTTCTATAGAAGTGTTCAAAATCCATGGTAGTGTTATACAAGGTGGGGAAAAAATGCTCCATACAATATTTAACTAGTAAATTTCAGAATCTGAAAATGCACTTAAATCAAGGCTTTTCTGCCCTCCCCCCAAATGCTGGTGAATAAGTTGAATTTTACTGGGATATTTTATGTTATTTGCCCAATACATCTACAATGAAAGTATTGGACTTTTCAGGGTTTTGGCTAATATATTTTTTGAGAAGAAAAGAAAATTCACTTTAAAGTAAACAACAATTGTGTAATACCTTTCAGGCCCTTCTCTAATGAAAAGAACACAATTCTTCCCTTTAAAATAAAGGAGTAAAAGGAAAGAAAGTGAGGTAGAAAATGGAAAAACTCAATAATGCATTTTTTAGGCAGTTCATTTAAATGTCAAAAACATCATATTTGATAGAAGACTAGATATCCCAAACATTTTCTTAGAACTTTTGTCCTGATTATGAGCTCGTAGGGACACTGTTTATAGAACACTGCCTATGTGTTATCAATGAAAATTAGCTGTAAGGTAAGCAGGGAGAAAGTGAAAAGAGAATGAAGAGTAATTATTTATATGAGACATTGCAGAAAGTTGTGCTTAAGTATAACATGGCATTTTTTTCAAAATAAGAAACAAGCTAGTAAGTCACTAAAAATGTGACTCTTTTTATTATATGAAATCTAAAGAATGAAAACATTGAAGATTCAAGGGTATGGCTTAAAGTTGTATTTTGCTCCTGTGTACTTTGAGGGCAGGGATTTTTGTTTCTGTTTTTGTTTTTGTTTTTGTTTTTGTTTTTGTTTTTGTTTTTGTTTTTGTTTTTGTTTTTGTTTTTTGTACCCTCTACTATTTAGCACAGTGCCTGTCACATAGCAGGGGCTTGATAAATACTTGTTTGTATTATTTCACTACTTATTCCCCTTGTGACCTTTGGCAAGTCACGTCAGGACTGTAGAATTCAGTTTCCTCAATTATAAAATTATTGGGTTAGACTAGATGGCTTCTATGTTCTTATGATCCTACATAATGTGAGAATAATACTTAGGCTCAACCTGGAATTAAGAACAATCAGAGGGGGCAGCTAGGTGGTGCAGTGGATAAGGCACCAGCCCTGGATTCAGGAGGACAGACACTTTACAAGTTCTAGCTGTGTGACCCTGGGCAAGTCACTTAACCCTCATTGCCCTGGAAAGAAAGAAAGAAAGAAAGAAAGAAAGAAAGAAAGAAAGAAAGAAAGAAAGAAAGAAAGAAAGAAAGAAAGAAAGAAAGAAAGAAAGAAAGAAAGAAAGAAAGAAAGAAAGAAAGAAAGAAAGAAAGAAAGAAAGAAAGAAAGAAAGAAAGAAAGAAAGAAAGAGAAAATGAATGATAAGAAAAATATTAACAGTCTGAACATAGGGGAAGAAGAGAATAAGCATTTAGAAAAGTCCCTAATATGTGTCAGGCACTATTTTAAGTGCTTTACACATCCTCTTAACAGATGAGTTGTTCAGTTATGTCCAAATCTTGGTGAGCCCATTTGTTTTTTGTGTTTTTTGTTTTTGGCAAAGACACTGAAGTGGTTTACCATTTCTTTCTTCAGCTCATTTTACAGATGAGAAGTTGAGAGTTAAGTGACTTGCCCAGGCTCACACAGCTAGTAAGTGTCTGAGGACAGATTGAACTCAGAACTGTGGAAATTTATTTTGATTTGGGGACCCTACCTTTAGGCTGAGATTAGAAAGCCTTAGGCCCTCAGGGTGTCTTCTGTGTGGGAGGTGCTGGTGCCCCTCCCCCTCTGCTTCAGCTGAGCCAAAAAGCCCTGTGGGCTATATAAGACACCAGGTCAGACAGCTGGGGGAAAAAGCCCCCAGCTCCCTCTGCCCTGAGCAGAGGTCCCTGAGAGATCCTGGACTTGTCCAGGCTGGGCTCTGGTGTAGCCTGTGCTGAGGCATGTGAGGCTGGAGCGCACCGTGCCCCCCCCCCCCCCACCAGCCACAGCCCTGGCTGGCAGATTAGCTTGGTGTATGGGTGCAAGAAGCCCCAAGATTTGAGTGGAGAGAAGAAAAGGTATATATAGACCTGGGGGTTAGACTCAGGTGGGGGAAGAAGAGGTCAAGAGGCTGCTGATGAGATTAGAAAGGTTGAGGGCTCGGCAGACTGACAGACTGAGGGGGGGGGCGCTGAGAAGAGGGGACTGGAGGCTGGCTGACAAGATTGGAGGAGGGGCTGATGAGATGGCAAAGGTTGGAGAAGACAGACAGGGGCCTACAAGGACACAGGAGAAGATGAGAAGGACTAGGAGAAGAGAAAAGAGAGGCCAAAGGGCAGACTGACAGAGCAGACAGACAGAAGTTCGGTGAGAGAGAAACACAGGGGTTCAGCGGTGGCAGTAAGGAGAGGAAAGTTAGAAGCAGGGGGATTTACAAAGTGAAAGGGGCTCAGAGTTAGAATAAAGGACCTGAGTGCCCTGAGGCAAGAGGTGGCTAAGGCCCTTATTGTATTGAAAAAGTTCCAGGGGCAGCAGGTGAAAGCACCCGGAAGCAGTCAGGTCGTACATTTTATTTCCCTGTATTCTTAATTTTAAATAGTATCTTATAAATAAACTCTGCTTTGATTATTTAGTTAAGAGGCTTCTTAATATTATGCTTATCAATTTGGGAGTGGAGCAGTGTGGTGGAACTTTATAAATGGCCCATGCTAGGTTAATAGCAGTCAGATAGCCAAATAGTCTACAATCCCAGAATTAGTACCCCAGTCAGATTAGCCCCCCAAATCAGGGCCAATCATCAAAAATATTCTTACATTTGAATGGCGACCCAGATGGGACTTATGGCCGAATTATAATTTTCCTAAACCTGTAATTTTTCATATAATCATAATTTTTCATAAGTACAGTTATTATAATTTTTCCAGGTTAGTTATACTAATAATTAAATTTTTTTACAGAATGATGAGTCTTCCTTACTGAAGGCTGGGCACTCAGTTTACTACACCAGTTTACTGCCCTGAGGTCTCAATGAAAAATCAATGAACACAAAATATTTTTGTAGACTTTGGGAAAAGACAAGTTATAAAATATTCTGCTAATCTAGGAGATTCATTCTTTAATAATGAATTTTCTGGAGCTAAAAGAAATTCAGTTCCATTTCTTACAATTTATACATGCCCATTATTTATAATCATATGATAAATAATGACTCTGGGACACTGAAAGTTCCTGATATAGCAATTAAAAAAATATATGTTGAGTATACATATTCTGTACTAGGTTAAGTTACTCTTACTTCCTGGGAAAAGGAAATCATATAGGCTCCAGTTTTCATCCTGTTCTTTCTCTCCCTCTCTCTCTCCCCCTCCCCCTCTCCCTCTCCCTCTCCCTCTCCCTCTCCCTCTCCCTCTCCCTCTCCCTCTCCCTCTCCCTCTCCCTCTCCCTCTCCCTCTCCCTCTCCCTCTCCCTCTCCCTCTCCCTCTCCCTCTCCCTCTGCCTCTGCCTCTGCCTCTGCCTCTGCCTCTGCCTCTCCCTCTCCCTCTTCCTCTCCCTCTCCCTCTGCCTCTCCCTCTCCCACTCCCTCTCCCTCTCCCTCCCCCTCCTCTCCCCCTCCCCCTCCCCCTCCCTCCCTCTCTCCATTTTCCCCCTTCTATGACCTATCATTATACATCTCTTTTCATGTTAAGTACCTTCTCAAGGTAAATATTATATGAAATATAATTGAGTTTATCACACTAGTCTTAACATAAAAAGCAAATGTTTTAATAGAGATAATTCCTATCTTAAGAGGATAGTGGTTTGCATATTTGTATAAGCTAAAAATAATGAATCCCTCATCTAATGTGACACTCATATATTATATAGTCCACAGGTAATTAGAGAACTAAGTATAATATAGCTTCACTTAATGAAGTTTGGTAGGCTTGTTTTTGGTATTGAGAGAATCATCATCAGACAAAGTTGGCAAGAACCTCTAGCTACTTGTTGGTTAGATGCAGTCATTCCAAAGTTTAGGAGCCTATGTGCTTTCAGTAGTTATGCTACCACCACCCAAACTTTCATCCAATATGTACTTTTCCTTGACCCTCTTTTCCTTATGGGTCTTTCTATCTTTGTCTATAGGGTAATCAGGATTCATATAATCTCTCATTCATTCCCCTTGGCTCCTAGAGCTTCTCCCGCCTCCTCCCCCAACTTCTTCTGAAGGGTAAAATTTTTTTTTACTATAATTCCAAGGTAGATACCAACTCTCTTTTCTCTCAAATATGTCCTGACTTTACCACATCATTCAGGGTTGGTGACAATTAGCTTTTAAAAATATCAATGGGAAAAGTTTTATAAATTGTAAAAAGACAAATCATTGGAGAATAGAGTTCTTGGAATGAAGGCTACCTGAGTATTGAAGAGAATGAAAAGTCTGAGAGACGGGATTTCTTGGTGATAAATAATTTATTATACTAGCAAATAATCAATAAATTGAATTCAGTGGTTTCTCTCATAACCAAAGACCCTAGGTGGAAGTCATTGAATGTTTGAATATCTTTGGGAAAGGGAGTGTCCCTGAGAGAGTGAAAATCAACTCTAATTGGGTTAACAATTAATGAGGGGGTGGATATATTAATGAGGAGGTGGGCAAAAAGTCCTTAGCTCCTCTTGCTAAGGAAGTAGCTTGAAGAGACTTGACTGCCTCCAGCTCCTGGGAAAAAGGGATCCATCTCCACCTAGGCCACTTAAGTTTTTGAACAATGTACCTAGATTAGATTCTCTTTACCCTTTAATGGGAAACAAACTCTCCTACTTGGGTGTGGTCTAACCCAAAACTGAGGAGAAAATCTCATTGTCAGCCCTGTCCTTCATAAGGACTGGGCCTTGAAAGAGCAAAGTTAAAAAAAAACACACTAATAATTGGTTATTAATAATAAAAAGAGGATATTTGGGGTTTGTATATAAAATTGGTTATTAATAAGAAAATAATCATTTTTCTCAGTATGCAAATAATAGGGAACAATATAGGCTTTTATTTATTTATTTTTTCCCAAGGAGAGAGGGGAACTAATGAATAAATGTTTGGATGATTAATAAGGGCCTTTTGCCCCTTTTGTAAGATGAAGAGAAAGGCAACTGTTAGGGTCCCGGTATGGGTGGTTCAACTATACAATCTTTCTCTCTCTCTTCACCAAATTCTTATTTTCCTTAATAAATGCTTAAAAGTCTAAACTCTTGCTAAATCTTATAATTTATTGGCAACCACTCATTAGATATTTTAGACAGACTAGCTAGAATTTTAGCGCCTTACAGATGGTGGTTCAACTATATAATCTTCGGCTTCCACTTATTTCTGATTTCATGTGGTCTGTATTGCTGTAGCTCCCCTCTCCAACATACCTTTGGTTCCAAAACCTCCTCCTAGATACTGACCATTTAGTTTTCTCCATTCTTGGTCAGGCTAAGATATAGATTATGCTGAAGTTTCTTCATTAGATCTATAGTGTATTTTCTTTTCTCTCCACTCTGTGTGACGTTTCTTATTATGGAATCCACCTAAATTTAAAGTCATGAATATTTGTAAACTCAATAAAATGTCTGCTAGAGAGGACCTTGTTTTAATGTGAGTGGCTGAGTGGAATTTGCTAAAATACACATTCAGTGCAATGCTTTTTTAAGGATCCAAACTTAGCAGACTCCTAGATCCTATGTGAAAGAAGTTTGTGGCCCACAAAAGAAAGAAGGCTTTGTGATGTGATAAAGTTTTTTTAAATTTTCTTTGTTGTTGTTTGAATATCTCACTGTTTTTGTAGAAATGAAGCTTACCTTATGAAACAAAGCTCCATCACAGTGCAAAGCCTCTTACAGATATGAAAATCTTTCATACAGGATCCAAGACTGATAAACTTTGCATATTTAGAAACAGTACTGATAGCTACATCTTGACAGATTACAAGTTGTCTAAAAGAGAGATGTGTACTCATCAAATACAGAAAAGGAAAGTTGATATTTTCCATGGGAATATATTTTAATGCAGTGAAAATATGTAAACCATTCTCCATAAAATTGTGGATTACCTCAGTCATATAACTGCTTTTTGTTAGACTATCAGTTCAAATAACTTTTCATTAAAACTCAGACAACAGATACAAGTGAAAGTACTTCCAAAGATGGAGAGACACTAGGCTAAGCATCATGAAAAAGAGAGACAGACACAGAGAGCCAGATAGAGTCAGAGCGAGACAGGCAAAGACAGGAGAGAGAGAAAGGAAAACAGAGAAACTAACTGAGAATTAGAATATGAAACTATTATGGAAAGTAGCTCTAAAAAAATTGAAAAGAAACTTAAACCCCTTGAGGAAGAGAAGGAGGTATTTTCTTTATGGAAATCAAAATCCTTCCTTTAGGTAGCCTGCCCCAGGTCCATTCTTTTTTTCTCTATTAAATTCACGTTTATTGTTTAAGTTGTTTGTTTGTTTTATCACAGTGGAGATTAACAGGCTTAATCATCCAGTCAGTGCTTGTACTAGCTAATTTCTTCAGTACCAAAAACAGTAAAACCAGCACATTCATTCATACACTCCTATTACCACCCCACCAATCATTGCCTGTGTTTGTGCATGCTCTTGTAATTGTCCCTTCATGTGAAGTGTGTAAAAAAAGAAAAAAGGAAAAGAAAAAAAAAAGCAAAGCTAATAGGCTTATTTATAATACCATTTCTTCAAGTATTCAGAAAGCAGCATACTTGTCTGCACTGTACATCAGAAACCTATTTCTGACATGAACTTGCACAATGGGATGGTGGCTCCTAGTGGGATTGGTAATGAAATGTCGCATCACTGTGTATGACGATTCTTCCATACTCTTATCTAATTTTCATAACATTTATCATGTTAGTGAACAGCACTAAATAAATGGTTCTTTTTCCCTCCCCTTGGTGAGACACTGGATTTAAAACTATATATAAATAAAGCATACACTCAGCATCTGTAGTGTAAACACCAAGTAAACAGAGTGACATGGAAATAAACTCATAGTTGCCAATCATGATAGGTTTCAGCAGGATGGATGGTTTGGGTTTTATTCTGCCCAATTTCCTGCATCCCTGTTCTCAATTCAATACTGTTGATGTCCCATGTCAGCCACAATGATTGAAAGAGACTGCCAGGGGAAGGGGGCAACTGGGGATCATGTTGGGAAGAGGACATGTTTCCATGCTCTTTACATGTGGTACAGAGGGTTTGATGTGAAACCTCTTGTCAAAAAGCAGTTGCTGACCAAGAGAACTGCTTGTGCTGTTTTGAGAGCAATAAATATTGGCAATGATGTAATGAAGATAGTGTGGCCCGAACCAATATAAGGAACAAAGAAGATGCTTACTTGTTTTTTTTCTTTCTTCAATATAGAACTGTTCAAATGGAACAAATTTTAGGTATAAATATCCTATTATAGGAAAGATGTGAAATATTTTTATATACCAATCCCCCCCCCATAAAAAAAGAATGTAAGAGAGAAAGAAGAGAGGAAGGAAAGAATGGAAAGAGAGAAAAGACAGAAAGAAAAAGATGGAGAAAGAGAGAGGGAATAACCTTTCACAATGCTATGTATACAAGGTTAAACCTTCTGTGAGGACATTGTTGTCAGAGCTTCACTTCTTAAATATGTATTGTTCAACATGTCTATGCTCTTAGTTGAAATTAAATTTTTTAAAATATCATAAAATTTTTCCAGAGGAAAGTTATTGGTAAATGAAAAACACAAGAAGAAAATAAAATGTGTACATCTTTTAAGTGACAATCATTTGTACCCTTACTTAATTTCATGTTTTCAATAGCAGAGGCCAAAAGAGTACATATATAATAAAAAGATCATTGCTATTTCTTTCTTTCCTTCAGTGTTAAGTTTAGGAAGGAAACATTCTTTCAATAGTAGTAGTCTCAATCTACAACTTGTTAAAATCCTGGGTGCCAAACATTCTGGGATCATGGCCTTATTCTCAGTCTCATTCTTAGGAGTATTGTGTCTTCAATAAATTTAATATGTAGCTAGCTGAAATATCTCAATTAAGAGATACGCATTAAAAAAACCAAAAACTGTTTTGAGGACAAAAAATTTCTTACCTGGATCATACATACACATTATTTTTATAACTAAGAACTCTTAGGGTCATTCAACTGATTCAAACAATTAAGGCTAAAAATTTCAGTGCCAAAATATCCTCTCTGCATCAGTATTAAGAAGAAAGTACATTTTTTTGCATTTTAGGTTTGTGCTTTTTTTTTTTTAAAGACATCTTAGTTCCATAGAATGTCATCCTGTAAGATTACATAGGGGAGTGTTAGACTTGTTTACTGAAGTTTTCCTTTAAGTAGCTGTTAGACTAAGGGTCGACCAGCAGCAAATCAAATTTTTCTTTTTTCAGGCCCTGCATCAAGGCACTGTTGCCAACCATCATCTCACAGTTCTTACACTAGTGGTCCAGCATGTCGAATAGTTCTATTACTGTAAGTCTCCCAGAGAAAATATTCCGCATTTTTGACTGTAGGAAAGCATCTGAGGTGGTGCTGTTAAAAGATCCCTGGATAGCGCTGGAGTTGGTAATGATTAGATGGCATGATGTCTCTGCCTTTGGACAGGAGAAACACTGTCTGGTGGCCTCTCTCATGTAAGGCAGAGGCTAAGGTCTTGAAAATGTACATATGGCTTTCAAACATAATTGGCGGCAGAACAACGATTTTGGCAGCCTTTGCTAGTCCAACAGCACTCCACAGGAGTATGAAAAATGGAGTGTAAGACTTCACAGCTGGGGAGAAGAGCAGGGTCCAGCCTGGGCTTCCCGGAGAGACAAGTGGTTCACAGAGAACAGGGCCCTCGGCAAAAGTTCCCTCCATCACTCCACAGCCAGGGTCAGGATGGACGAGCATTGGGTTTCAGGGCTTGGAGGCACCCCCACCCGTGCAAAGCATCACAAAATGAGGGTGCCACCTGCAGATGCACACCATCTAGGGCAAGTTGGCCTCGCTTTCCTCCAGGTCCATTCTTTAATTGTGAATCACAATAAAATGCATAGACACCATTGATATCCCTGATTTCCATAGTTGGCTAATGTAACCCCATGGTTCTTTGTTCCTTTCTGACATAAAATGCATTAGGGGTTCTTTGAGTTCTGGACTGTACATAGATAAACCAGGAGTTGAAATATAGTACACACCAGTGCCCAAGACGTTTTAGCCACCAGATCCCCAAAGAGCAAAAGAAGTTAAGTGCAATCCAAGGTGACCTACCCAGAAAACGAAGTCCATGTAAGAGAAAGAGAGAGAGAGAGAGAGAAAGAGAGACAGACAGACAGACAGACAGAGAGAAAGAGAATGTGTATGTAGGGAGGATTTACTTCCCCAGTAGTTCTGCACACCAGGATTGGGGGAAAAAATTGTAGGTCTTTTATTAATTGTTCTTCATATGGTTTTCTGCTCTTGCCTAGTCATCTGCCCTTGCAAGCATTCCCATATCTCTGTCAATTATAAAACTCCTTATTCACAATTCTCTTTCAATTGGCTGTATGATAAATTACAGGCTCTCTACTTAATTTCTTTTCGTACTTCTATAGGGACAAGTTATCAACTATTCAAGGACTAAACTATAATATGGAGAGGTAGAAGGACATTTGCAGCATGGTTTGCCAGAATCTTGTCTTTTACAACTTTTCTGGGCCTGATATCTTTTGATTCTTTTATTGTCCCTGAGCATAGTTTTGTCCCAACATTGTCAATTCATACAGTTTGTCTTATCAGATAGGTATAGCCCCTTATTTTTTGTTCATGGTACTAAGCAAGTAGTTCAGTACTTAGGACTGTGGCCATCTTTGGGTTATATATAGGGAGGGGGGAACTAGGTAAAGAAACGGTTCTTGAAGGAGGAAGCAAAAAGGAATTTGATAATTAAAATAACAGACTTCACAAAACTGTTTCCCCTCAATCCTTTTCACCATTTCTATGAATGGACCAGCAACCCATAACATAATTTGACAGTGCTTCCAAAGACACCATTAAGTCATCTATATATCTTTTGTGAGCATGTTCCAACAAAAGGCAATATTTGAAACATTTAAAAAATATATCATTCAGTTGGATATTAAATTAATTCAAATCAATAAACATTTTTCAAGCTTGGATTATGTGTAAGGTGCCTTGCTAAATGCTACACATGTAAAAAAGAAATAGTCTCAAACCTCAAGAAGTTTACATTCTGGTGAAGGTATGAGGGTGAGTGGGAGGTTAATAGCATGGACACAGATAAATACAAGAGTATTTGAGGGGGAGGAGAAGCTTAGAGTGGGGTCCAGAAAAGTTTTTTTTTTGGGGGGGGGGCAAAGAAGGTTAAGTGACTTGCCCAGGGTCGCATAGTTAGTAAGTGTCAAGTGTCTGAGGCAGGATTTGAACTCAGGTCCTCCTGAATCCAGGGCCTGTGCTTTGTCCACTGAGCCACCTACCTGCCCCCAGAATAGTTTCTTGTAGGAACAGGGCAGCTTGTAAATTGATAAGTAAATTAACTGTCTATCTAGCTATCTCTCTATTAGCTATTGTCTATGACTATACATGTGTGAGTATGTGCATATATGCATACATACACATAGTGTGTATATACAGATTACACAGCATGCATGTAGTGTATTTATACATACAAATGTGTATACATGCATACACATAACACATATGTTCCCTGATTTTTATAGAATAAGCTCTACTTGTTGGCATCCTGTCAATTAAAAAAAATAAAACTTCCTATTTATCTACACATGTATAAATACACATATACCAGCATGCATATAGACACACGAAACGATTATAAATATATAATGTGTACATATGTGTGTATATCTATATATATGAAGCAATGCAAATTAATTTTAACTGGTTCAGTTCCTTTACTAAAATAATTAACAATGTACAAATATAGCATGAATGTAATTAGTAGTACACTTGGATTGAATGTATATATATAATATCTTCTAATGACCGTTGAAAATGTTTTTGTTTTTGGAAGTTTCATCCTTTCTTTAAATCCATCAATTACTTTCTTAAGATTGACAATATAACATTAAAGGATTTATATAAACTTTGATACATAATCCCTTTTAGCTGACAGACTTGTACTTTATCCATTGATTCACACCACGAACTTCAAAAGGTGGATGTCCGGAGTAGATATGATGGCCTAATTCTTCCAATGGTGGCTCTGGATCAGCTGTGGCAAACTGGGCGGCATCCTCGATCTCTTTCCTTACTTCGTTATCAATTTCCTTTAATTCTTCAATGCTGGAAAGGTTGCTGGTCACCATCCTCTCTTTGTGATGCATGATAGGATCACTCTTACTCCTGACTTCCTTAATTTCATCCCGAGAACGGTAACTGATACCAGGGTCACTCATGCTGTGTCCGTGATAACGATATGTCTGTAGTTCCATCACTATCGGGCCCTTTCCTGATCTGCAGTAGGCAGCTACAAATTTTGCTGCCTCTCGGACACACAGAACATCCATACCATCCACCCGTACTCCTGGAATATAATCTCCTCTTCTGTAATAGTCAGTGCTGGCTGCTGCTCTCTCTACGGCAGTTCCCATTCCGTATAAATTATTCTCACAAACAAAAACACAGGGCAATTTCCACAAAGCTGCCATGTTGAAAGTTTCAAATATTTGGCCCTGATTGGCAGCCCCATCTCCGTACAAAGCAAAACAGATCTCATCGTTTCCTTGGTATTTACAGGCCAGGGCAATCCCAGCTCCCAGGGGTACCTGGGCTCCCACAATGCCGTTGCCCCCGTAGAAGTTCTTGCCGTACATGTGCATCGAGCCTCCCTTGCCTTTGGCGCAGCCTCCTTTGCGCCCAGTTAACTCTGCCATAATTTCTCTCAAGGAAAGCCCCCGAGTAAAGCAGAAGCCATGAGCTCGATAGGCTGTGATCACGTGATCTGTGCGCCTAATAGCGGCCTCAATGCCCATGCAACAAGCCTCCTGGCCGTCGTACAAGTGGCAGAAACCGCGGATGACCTTTTGCTTGTACAGCTGGTCAGCTTTCATTTCCATCCGACGGATGGTCTGCATGGTCTTGTAGTACTTGAGTCCATCCTCCCTAGTGAGAACCGTGCTGATTGGAGGGCCCTCCTCCAGCCGGTGAAGGTCGCATTTCCTAATATCAAAGGAAGCTTCGTTGACAAAGTTACGGGCTACCAGCGGCGCTCTTCCAGTCGGTTTCGGGCAGGCGCCCCTTAGCGCACGGGAAACCACAGGGAGCATTTTGGGCATGGAGGAGCACCCCGAGGATGAGCAACCGAGTCAGGGTGACAGTTGGGTGGCGTTGGGATGGGGAGGGGAGAAGGAACTGTGTCCCGTGACTCCTTAGGGGCCCAGCAAGGAACATGGAGTCTTTCTCAGGGGGGAGGGGCTATGCAAATTGATTTTAAATAGGACTGGGATGCCAACAACCAGAGTTATTTTTGAAAAATCAGGCACGTAGTATCCATAGTATTCATTTGACAAAAGAATATGCTATTTTGAGCTACATAAGGGGAAATTTTTTTCATGGATATTTGTCTTCGCAATTTGGTTATGTTTTGTTTTTGTTTGTTTTATTTATTTTTTCTTTTTTGGTTATCAACTTTTAAAGAGAAAGGACTCTCTTTCAATTATCCATCTATATTTCATGATAGTTGCCACAAACACTTGCATTTGTCAGGTGCCCACTTCTGTATTGGTCAGAATCTAGACTGCCTTCTGCTCCTCCCATCCCGACTTCACTTTGCTTGGGTAAAGTAAAATTTGAATTTGATTAGAACTCTACTTTTTTTTTTTGGTATGTTTTTCCAGTATATAACTCTCCTTGTAAAGAGAACTAATTTTAGGAATGAGACCCATCATCAGAGGTTCGTTAGTTCTATTTAGAGAAATACGGTAGCACTTGATTGATTGAATGGTTTGTAAAATAAATTTAGCCATGAGGGCAAGAACTGTTTTTCTTAATGCCTCTGTTCATCTTAACATAATGCCTGGACTATGGCAGGCATTTGAGAAAATGCTAGTCCACTGACTCCTTATAGTGTCTAAAATAATATGTAGGGGGCAGCTAGGTGCCACAGTGGATAAAGCACCAGCCCTGGATTCAGGAGGACCTTAGTTCAAATCCAGGCTCAGACACTTGACACTTACTAGCAGTGTGACCCTGGGCAAGCAAAAAAAACCAACCAACCAAACAAAAACAACATAAAGGATCAACCCCCCCCCAAAAAAAAATTTAAAAATTTAAAAAGTAAACTGTTCAATTCTGTTCTATTTAACTTTTAAGTCACCCATAGCCTGGTTTTAATTTATTTTCCATGATTGATGGACATCAACCTCTCTTATGCATTCTGTGATTTAACCAAATTGTCCTCTTCTCTGTTCTTCACAGATACACAATAACATTCCATCTGCTGTCTCTATGCCTTTCAAGTGGTCATCTCCATGCCTGGAATGTAACCCTTTCTGACTCACACAAATAAAATCCCTATCTCATCTCTTCAGAGACAGCTCCAATACTACCTTCTACAGGGATCTCCCCAATTTCTAGTACCCTCTCTCTCTAGTACCATTGTATTTACCTCTTTTTTTGTTTACATTTATTTCCTTCACATCCACTTTTTATGCCAACACAGTATATATGTTTACTATGCACCTCCATTTCAATTTAATCCTCTAAAGAGTAAGGATTGTTTAATTCCTATATCTGTACCTCTGTTCTTAGCTTTGTACCTAGCACATAGTAGATACTTATAAATGCTTGTTGATTGATTATGATAAATTTAGTCAATAAATATTTATCAAGTACCTACTGGGAATACCAAAAGAGGCAAGAGACAGTGCCTCCCCTCAAGGAGTTCACAATCAAGATAAAGGAACAGCAAGGGCAATACCATCTGGAAGAGATAATGTGTACCTTGCCCTTCTACTCCTGTGAGTTATCTGGGTAATTCAGGTTTCCTGGAGAAGGGCAGAGGTCTCTGGCAGTCCCAAGTGAATTTCCCTTCAAAGGATAGTCTTAACCACAGGGTATCACTAAGTACTCCTGTGCAGATAAAGACTTTAAAGGGAAGGAGATGTGGCTTGCAAGCATTTGCACTCCTGTGAGCCATTTATGTTTTTAAATTCTTTCTGCAGGGTGAAATAAAGGCTATCATTTAGCTTCCAAATAGATTTGCATTAATGTTTGGATACCAGAAGAGCCTCATGTTTCTCAGTAGGGGTAACTCAGAATATGGTAATATCTGTAACCAACTAACAGATCACAACCTGTCTATAAATTAGTAGATGAGTCCTAGAGATAGACTTGAGGCATTAAGACATTAAATGATGACCAGGGTCACACAGGTAACATAGGTCAGAGGCAGAATTAAAACATAGTTCCCCATAATTACAAGCCCAGAACTTGATCCATTATAACACAATACCACCTTATATAAATACACACCCTCACACACACACACACCTATACTGCTGTCAATAAAATGGTGAATTAGAAAGGAAACCATTCTTGAGCAAGTTTCTCTGATAATGTTCTCATTTCTAAGAAATATAAGGAATTGGTTCATATTTATAAGAATGAAAACAATTTCCTAATATATGAATGATCAGAAAAGAAAAGGCAATTTTCAAAGGAAGAATTCCAAGTTACCAAAAGTTATATGGGGGAAAAAATCAGATCATTAATAGAGAAAAGAAAATTAAAGCAACTCTGAGGTTCCACCTTGTGTATTATAAAATTCTAAATGTGGGTTCTAATCTGTCCCCCCAGTTTTGGGGGGAAACTGGCTAAAATCACTGATAAATTCACCAAGAGTTTAGGCTTTAAGGGTTTATTAAAAGATCTAAGATAGTAAAGAGAGAAAAAGATTGAGATCAAATTCCTTACAGCATGGAAATCCTAGCCTTGAAGTCCTGCCACCAAACCAATGTCTTGAACCCAAGAGCAAGTAAACCCTCAGCCAGAGTCCCCTTCCTACTTTGTGTCCTCCTCCCAGAAATGGGAGGCTCTTCAAGTTGATTGGCTGAGAGTGGTCTCCTGCCAATGCAGGAGTCCATAACCTCTTGAGAACACTATTTTAAGTGGGTACTTAGTGGTTCCTTATTCACACCCAATTCAAACACCACTAAGTCAATCAAGTCAGACCCTTGGGCATCTACCAAACTCCATTATCTTAACACAACCTAATGCTAATAGATTGGCCAAGTTAACAAAAATGGAAAATAAATGTTTAAAAGGCTGTGGGAAAAGAGGCACGTTAATGTAGCTGTGAATTAGTCCAGTTATTCTGAAAATTAATTTGAAATGAATACCTCCAAATTAACAAAATGTACATATCATCACTAGGCCTAAAACCCAAAAGGATCAAAGAAAAAAAAAGATCTATATATGCAAAAATAGTTATAATGGATTTTCTTTTAATTAAAGAACTAAACTAAAGGGAAAGGAGCACATCAAATAGGGAATGGCTGAATAAATTAAAACATGATTTAGTGGAATACTGTTGTACTATAAAATATCATAAAGAAGCTTGCTTTAGAAAAAAAATCTAAGAAATCATATGAATTGATGCAGATTGAAATGAGCAGAACCAATTTGCACAGTAATAATTAAAATGATCAACACCTTTGAAAGATTTAGGAATTTTGATTGATTCAGATTTAGGAATTTTGATTGATTCCGTTACCAAAATTGATTCCTGGGCTCTTCTGACAAAGAGGTGATGGAAGAAAGATACAGAATGAGAAACATTTTTAGACAGAGGCAATTGAGATTTTTTCCCCTTAACTATACATATTTGTTACAAGTTTTGTTTTTCTTCTTTTTTTTTCTTTAGGGTGGATGGGGAGGAAGAAAAATGTGTTAAGTTTTTAAATGAAGAGAAAAAAATATGGTAATAAAAAGTTTAAACAATCCAAAAAAGAACAGTAACTGGTTTCATGATCACTTCTTTCCAGTTACTAACAATTTACATCAACAGTCAACAAATCATGAATTATGCCAGCACCACTCTATACTAATCATTGAATGTGCTATTTATTCGCAAACAAAATTCTGGCAGTATTAAGAGAGCTGACATCTTATTAAAACATTTACTATATTTAGGAGCATTTGTTAACTTTTTATTCCATGTAGTAGTTATCTTCATAGCTGCCTGTATGGAAGGGATAAGTATAACATACTTCTTAACACCTCAGTTCCTTCAGGACAACTCATTTTCTCTGCTTTGCAGTTTATCATCTTTATATTCAAAGGGGAAAAATAGCCTAGATGTATAACAATTGATTCTGAGGTAGTATGACCTTGTTTAAGTCAAGTCTATTTGTCTTATTTAAAATTTGAGATGTTCCTCATAAACACTGTGTCTTTATAATGATTTAAATATATCAAAGATAATTCAAATGTCAGTGCTTTAGTAGTAGGGTAAGAGGAATATCTATATATCATATCAACATATCTATCATTTGACATTCATCTACCATCTCTCTCTCTCTTTCTATCTATCAATGTAATTTGACTAAGAACATAAACATAAAAATGATGCAGGAGTGTAACAGTAATTACAAATCTGGAACTCAGTAAAGAGATAAGGAAAGGTTCTCTCCTTTCCTGGGAGTAATAGGAATAATAATAGGTAGGGAATATTGCATATGCTGTCAGTTAGTAACCACACCTATGGGTTTTGCTCAAGTGTTTTCCTTTTTAGAAGGAAAGACTTACTGGTTACCAGTTATGATGAGTCCATAAATATCTCTGATATAAAACAAAAGGCAGTAATATACCTTTTTTGTTCATTAAGATCAGAAGGCTGTGGGCAGTAGATGAAGTACAGGTCCTTAGATTAGGAAGAAGAGAATTTAAATGCTTCCTCAGATACTTCTGAGCAAATCACTTAAACTCTGTCAGTTTCCCTATCCATAAAATAGGAATAATAATAGCACCTACCTCACAGGGTTGTTGTGAGGATCAAATAAAATAACATTTGTAAAGGTTTCCCCCGAAAACCCCTTAATGTTCTATTAGAAGTACTATTACAAGAGGGCAGCTAGTGGATAAAAGCACCTGCCCTGGATTCAGGACTCCCTGAGTTCAAATCCAGGCTCAGACACTTGACACTTAACTAGCTGTGTGACCCTGGGCAAGTCACTTAATCCTCATTGCCCTGAAAAAAAAAAAAAGTACTATTACCAGCAATAATATAAATTAAAGACTGCAATTGTCACACAGAAAGGGAGAGTGTCTCATTAGTAAATGTGAAAGCAAGGTTTATAGCTAGAACAAAGAACAACTTTTTAGCACGAGAAATTTTATTAACATAAGAAAATGCAAATTCTTTTTTGTCTTGGTACTTAGTGAAAAGGAGTTAGTGCAGGAAGTATTAGAGTAAGCCACAGTATTAGAGTCAACACAATATTATGGAACTTTTTACTCCAGTGGAAAACAAAACTTGAAATTCTCTCCAGCTATTAATATTCATTTTTAGGGAAAAAAAGAGGGCATGTATTAGGAAGAAATTAAATTGAGACAGCTAAAATATTTATGGGATGATCTAAGGCTATTTTTAATCACAAAAGGGATAAAGTACTCAAAATAAAATTAAAAAGCAATAAACTTTACATTTTCAGGTGGCAAAATTAAAGGAGATTTTAGGAAACAGGTAAATTTTAAAATTACAAAGATTTCCACATAAAAGAAACCAGTGCAATTGCACAAAGCATTTCAAGTCAAGAGTAAAAAATAAATCAGGCCAACTAAAAGATAATTCAGAGAGCAGCTTACAAGATACTACAAAGTCAGTAATAAGTGGAGTTTTAAATACATCAGAGGCTGAAAGCTACCCAGGAGATCATTTGATGATCAAGGCACAAAAGCTCACAAATGGAAAAAAAAAAAAAGATCGCTTGCAGATTAAATGAATTCTTTGCCTCCTTCTTTACTAAGGAGTGCATTAGGGATATCCTCAGTCCCAAATTATCTTTCAAACCAAAAGGGTCAGAGGTACTAGATCAAACAGTAATAAATGCATAGGACGTTCTAGAATTAACTGACAAATCAGATGTAGATAAATCATTAGGACCAGATGGCTTCTCCCCAAGAGCTTCAAAAGAATTTATGGATGAAATTATGGAACCATTGGCTAGAATATGCAATCTGTCATTATAATCATCCCCTGCATGAGTATGAATCTAAGTCACAAGAAGGGTTCCAGAAGGGATTTTGGCAAAGACAGACCCTTCACTCCAAGAGTACAATGATCCAAGTCTATAAATTCATGAAGTCTGTGGCTAGGATGAACATAGATTCATTCATCAAGTTATTGATGAATACATTAAGACAAGTACAAAGAGTGGCACCCCTTGAAACCTGACAGAAGTTAAAGTTAGAATAAATAAAAAGGAAATGCTACTTTTCATAGCAGGTAGAAAACTTAGGGAATTTGTCTCAAGTTGGTACAAGTTAACATATAATTAGGTTTCACATGTGAAAAGGATTTAAGCACGTGGTTGATTTAAAGAAAACTTTAGATGATAGTAATATTTCCTTTTATCAAACATTAATGGCCAATTAGCATTTTGTATCTGTTGGTCCTGGCTCTGCAAAGCAGAACAATGCCAAACCCTCTTCCATATCATAACCCTTTAATATTTGAAGATTGTGATCATGTCCTCTCTAAATTTTCTTTTTTGTATTCTGGACATCCCCATTTCCTTTAGCTGATGTATAATAAATTGTGGAGTTCTTCATCATCCTGTTGACATTTCAGTGGACAAAAATTCTCAAAATTTCTAAAATATGTCAGGCCAAATTGATTAGAGTGTTCTCTAAGTGTGTACATTTTATACATATACACATATATACACAAATACATATATATATATATATAGAAAAATGTGTGCATGTATATGTAAATACATATATACATGTATATAAATTTGTATACATGCACATATGTATGTGTGTGTATGTATATATATTAAATATATCTATACATATCTATTTATCTATATATGCTTATATGTTATTTATATGCTGAACATCCTCATTTCCTTTAACTGATTGTCATATGAAATATTCTTGGAGTGAATCATCCAACTGATATTTCAATAGACAAACATTCTCAATGTCCTTTCCAAAATATGGTGAGAAAAACTGATAATTTTGTTCTATGTATGTGTATTATACATATACATGTACATATGTAAGTATATATGTATAATGCATATACACACATACACACAAAAATTTGTTCATTCATTTCAGTTGTATCTTATTCTTCATGTAGGGTTTTCTTGGTAAAATACTGGCATGGTTTGCCATTTCCTTCTCCAGTTTGTTTTATAGATGAGGAAACTGAGGCAAACAGGATTAAGTGATTTCCCAGGGTCACACAACTAGTAAGTGTTGTGATGGGTAAAACTAAATGTGAGTGGTTACCCTATCTGTCCCCTTTTGGGGAAAACTAACTAGGACAACAGTTTAACAGTTTAGGTATTAAACATTTATTAAAATGTATTAGAAATTAACAAAGAGAGAACAAGTGTCTCTAAAAGAATAGGAAAACCCTGACTACCATAACCACTCCTGGTTCAGTTGCCAACCCCACGAGGCCTCTGGTAATAATAATATTCTCACAGTGTATGAGGCTGATTTGAACTCAGTTATTACTGATTCAAGGCCCAGTGTTCCCACTGTGCTATCTACCTGTCTATAAATAAGTATACTTATACATATTTATTTATATACACCTGTATGTATTCTAAACACAAAAAGAATTGAAAAGCCACAAATTATCCCTGACTGGATTGACCAGTCTTATTATCCAGCTTTGCCACAATATTGAAAGGGCCATTGTTCTCAAGATTCATGGAATATTAAGATCTTTGACCACTCCTTTCATCATCCTTTCTCTCTCTCTCTCTCTCTCTCTCTCTCTCTCTCTCTCTCTCTCTCTCTCTCTCTCTCTCTCATATCTACCCATCTAACATCTCATTTAGATGTATTTCTTCATTAAGATAAGAGATTCCCAATGGAAAAAAAAAATCCTTCAACCAATGCTGATCAACAGCTTTTCTGAAAATTACCATCTTAGAGGGTTTCTGGGGGAACTGAAAGGTTAAATGATTTCTCTAGTCACTTATACTACTATTGCTATTAACGACAGCTAGTATTTATGGAGAACTTTAAGGGGTGTAAAGCCTTTTTTCCTATGCAATCTTGTATCCGTCTCACAACTGTGTTTTTGAGTAAGTACTATAGTCTTGTCATTTTTCACAGTATATAGAAAATAAGAGGGGTTAAGTGAGTTACCCACTGTCTCTCAGTTAGTAAGAGTCTGAGGTAGGATTTAAATCCAGGTCATTTTTACTTCAATGTTAATCTGGCTTAGTTGAAGGATAGTTTTTCTTAAGGGAGCTTAACCCTATAATCAAAAATTTAGTCATAGTAATAGCTGATTTCCTTCTCAATTGGTTACTGCATCCATGAAGTTAAAACATGCTTGTCCTGTGGAAGGAAAGCTATGGCATTTCTGGACAGCATACTAAAAAGCAGAGACATAACCTTGCTGACAAACATCCATATAGTCAAAGCTATGGTTTTTCTAGTACCAAGGTATGGCTGTGAGAGTTGGACTATAAGGAAAGTCGAGTGCCACAGAATTGATGCTTTTGAATTGTGATGCTGGAGAAGACTTTTGAGAGTCTCTTAGCTAGCAAGGAGATCAAATCAGTCAATACTTAAAAGAAATTAATTCAGACTATTCATTGAAAGTTAAATGCTGATGCTGAAGCTTAAATGTTTTGAACACATTATGAAAAGACAGGACTCAATGAAAAGGCCCTGATGTTTGGAAAGAATGAAGACAAAAGAAGAGGACTACAGAGGATGAGTTAGAAAGATAGTGTCATGGAAACAATAAACATGAACTTGGACAGACTTTAGGTGACAGTGCAGGATTGAAGCGTTTGCTATACTATGGTCCATGGGCTCATGAAGAGTTGGACACAAATGAATGACTGAACAATGCAAGGAGATTGTACACAATGGTCAGTTTTAAGATGTATTATAACTTTTATATCTCACTTCAGTATTTTAGGAAGAATATTGTTAATTTGGAGAGTATCCAAATTGAAAGCTATCATGATGGGGAATATTATCAAGATAATACCATGTGAAATACAGTTCAAGTAATTAGGATTTTTATTTTTAGCCTGAGAAAAGAAAACTTGGGGTGACATGATAGCTGTATTGAAATATTTTCAAGAATAAGAGATAACAATTATTCTTTTGGTCCCTGAAGGTCATAAGCTTAGAGTGGTTAGCTAGAAAGGGGGAAATTTTGTCAATGCAGGAAAGACTTTCAAACAGATATTTCAAAAATTGAAATAGACTGTTCTTTAGGTGAATGACCACTTGTTAGAGATTCTTGATGTGAAAAGAATTTTTGAGATATTTATTGTTCTATATAGCTTCTGAGATTACTTCCAATCACAAGTTTCTGATTCTCTTTTTGTATTCATGCATGTGTGTGACTTTTTATATTGTATACAACCAACAGTAACATTGTGTACCATCAGATCAGACCATCCTGAATGTTTTAAGCTGAGCCTCATTCTACCTTCCTGAGACAATGTTATGTTTGACACAAATCTGGAATCATCTTGGAGAATTGATATTAATTCATCATAAGTACATTTGGCAATATAATAAAAATTCTTCAGTTTCGAATTTCCAAACAAGGAAAATCTAATTTGTGTGTATCATCTCCTCAGGACTTATTCTTCCAAATTCCTCTTTCACTTTCACGTTGGAAGCTTACAAGACTGTTGACTATAATACTCCTCAGCATTCTAGAGGAGGGATTAAGAGTCAGAGGTTCCAGAGTCTAGTGTGCTATTATCAATTAGAATAAAGTGAACTTGATTTATTGATGAACTACAGCAATAACTGTAGATACAAAAATAATTTTTCCTCCCTCCCTGTAACCATGCACATACTCATATTTTGCTCTGGATTACAGCAATCTAAATTAAAAGAACAGCACCACAATTAAAATTCAATTTTCTTTAATTATAATGACCAAACAATTCTGAAGAAGAGATAAGAAAATTAATCTCTCTCCCTTTCCATAGGTAGGGGGAAATAGATGTGGAACAATATTCAGTTCATTTAGTATAGCAATAGGAATAAGGGTTTCCTAGGTCCAATGGGTTTTAAAAAGAGGTGAATTTTATCAGTTAATCTCAATTCAATTCAATTACTTCATTTTGTGGTAGCCCAGGATCTACAAAAAGGAGAGGAAAAGGAAGCAAGTATTTGCAGAAGACATAGAAACAAAAGAAAACGATTAAATTATAAACTATACAGCCAGCTGGAGATGTCAATAGAATGCTGTGGACATCCAAAACTGCGCCTATTTTGGGATATAGGTGATGCAGTTCCCCAGCATTGTCATCATCCATAGCAAGTAGGACTGCTAGAGGAAGCATCTGAGAGATTGATAATTCTATCCCTAAATGTGAAATAGAGTGGCTGAGGGGTATCATCTTTCTCTTCCCTTTCTCTACTTGTTTGACCAATGTAAGCAGAGCCCCACTCCACCCAAAAAAGCTCTGTTAGGCTATACAGTAGTGCTGGTCACATTTTGTAAGCATGATTATCCTTTTTTAATAAATTAGTTTATTCCCATTGTTTTAGAGTGTATGGTTACTTTATCAGAGTATACATGAAGGGATAGACAAAAATGTTTACATTCAAAATTCTATTCTAGGGTCTTCTAATTCTAGTTTAGGAGGTTAAAAGATGTCTCTGCTGGCTATTGAGTTATAGGGTAGTTTTATGAATGATGCTCTAACTCTCCAAGCAGTAGTCTATTGACTTGAACTCAGGGCTTATTTAGATTTCTCCTAAAGTAATGAGATATTAGGGGATAAGATTTCGGAGGGTGTGAGTCTGGACCCCAGAGACTAAAACTTACCCCTGTTACCTGATGGGAGGGAGACGTGAGAATAACATGGAACTCATAAGATCCTCAGAGAAAACTAGCATTGCATCTTCATATATTCTGTAGTAATTAATATTAATTCATCTATGTTCCTCATGATGAAAGTGACAGGACTTTAAATTACAAAATTCTAAGATGCAAAACATTTCTATGTAGATTATTGATAGAGGTAGAGAAGTATAGAAAGTGGACATTATGGAAAGCCAAATAATGATAAAATTTTGGTACTATTTACAGGAATGCTGCATATATCTTTTAACTTGATTTCTGTATTGATTAGTTTTGCTGAACATTTCCCTCCTCTACATCATTACATATTTTTTGATTTAATGGATAATTCTTTACTTGGTGAAGGGTGAAGCTTATAACAGGAAATGAAGGTAGTTTTAAAACAAAAGATATAAATATGTCAAGATAAAATATAAGGTTAAAGATATAACTTAAAAAAAAAACAATTAAAAGTGGGGCATCTAGGTGATACAGTGGATAGAGCACTGGCCCTGGATTCAGTGTCTGGCCTCAGACACTTAACACTTACTAGCTGTGTGAGCCTGGGCAAGTCACTTAACCCCAATTGCCCCGGGCCCCCCCCCAAAAATTAAAAGTGTGCATAGTGTACTGTGAAATGCTTTCCTTATTCTATAAGTGATGTAACTTCAAAGAGATGGGTAGCCAAAATTAGGCTATATTAAAAAATAACATTGACATTTTGTTATCATTATTCTTTTTAGCAAATTGTTTGTTGATTGGAGGAACATTTATTTTCTCAGTATTAAAAACTTTCAGCCTAACAGTGACCAAATGATATTAGTTTCCTGCCAAAGAATGTAAATAATTGAAAATAGAGACTGAACTAAAAGGTAAATTAACAAAATGGTCAAAAGCTTTATCTACGCTATATCTATCAAGTACATGTACTTTAAGATGAAACTCTTATTTAGTCATTATCACCATGACTGATTTAGTTTTTATTTAAATAAAGTGGTCAATTATTTATAGCCATCAAGTAAAAGTTGTCTGATTCAGCTAACTTCCAGAGTTTGTGGAAAGTATGTAAGTAGACAGTTGTATGTCAGGAAGGGTGGACCAGGGCTCAGAAATCACTTCTATGCAAGCCTATCTCTAAGAAGAATCCTGCCTTTGGAGGAGTCGGGGGGCAGGGCTAAGATGGTATAGGAGAGGTTGTGACTCTTGTAAACTCCCAATAAACCTATCCACTCATTCCCAAATAAAGCCATTTAAAAAAAATAACACACAGAGCAGCCTAACTCACATAAGAACAGAGTGAGACTATTCTCCAGTCAAAGTTGCAATGAAGAGGATGAAATAATAATATACTTACATTATAAAGGAGTTAATCATTACACAGAAAGGCACAATAACTTGTTTTAATTCACATAGCATGAGTTCAATGAAAGTAGGATTTAAATTCAAGTTTTAAAAATGATTGACAAAAAAGGAAAATAATAAATGTTGGCGAAACCGTGGAAAAATTGGAACACTAATGCCTTGTTGGTGGAATTGTGAAATGATCCATCCATTCTGGAGAGCAATTTGGAACTATGCCCAAAGAGCTATGAAACTGCATATACTTTGACGCAGAAATACCACTATAAGATCTATATCCCAAAAGGATCATAAAATATTTATAGCTACAAAAATTTTTGTAGTGTCAAAAAATTGGAAATTGAGGGAATTCCCATTAATTGGGGAATGGCTAAACAAGTTGTATGTGAATGTAATGGAATAATATTGTGTTATAAGAAATGATAAGCAGGTGGATTTCAGAAAAACTTGGAAAGACTTCCATTAACTGATCATGAGTAAAATAAGCAGAACCAGGAGAACATTGTACATAGGATCAATGACATTGTGTGATGATCAACTGTGATAGACTTAATTTTTCTCTGCAATACAAGGATCCAAGATAATTCCAAAGGGCTCATCATGGAAAATGCTCTCCACATCCAGAAAAAGAACTGTGGAATCTCAATGCAGATTGAACCATACTGTTTCTACCTTTTTTTGTTGTTGTTTTTGTTTAACCATTCCCTTCTCACTGTCAATCCCTTTCCCAACCTTTCAAGAACCCTTTTATACATTGCCATCCCTCATTATAATGCAGGTTTCTTGATACCAGGGACTTTCTTTTTTTTCTTATTTGTGTTCCAAGCATTTAGCATGCTGGCTGGCATTTGGAAAAAAATTGTTGACGAGAATGACTTGAATTTATTGAATGGGTGATTGAATTAATGAATCATCCTTTATGAATTAGCATAAACTTAATCTTCTGAATACCAGACCTATAATCTTTTTTAAACTAAGCAACATGCAATTGTGTCATGCCATGAGGACTGAAAAAAATTCATCTCTTCTTCTAAAACTTTTCACAGAGCTTAAGAAAGCAATTACCTTTCACTCAGTGGGTATCCCTAACTATTTTTGACTGATATTATCTTTTGAGATAAAAGTAGTTTCACAAGATAAAAAAAAAATGCTTCACAGAACCTACAAATGTTCATGGCAACATAAAACAGACCCTTGCTATAAATACTTAGTGAATAGAGTAAAATTACTGTTTGAGTGAATAAGAGGAATTGTGTTTTATAGACTGGCAAAATTTTATTATACTGTATAATTATTTTCTTTGTTTGGTCCCTACTTAGCATTTATAGCAAATATAGCTTTCACCATCCAACTTGAGTGCCCCATGGTGACTATAGGCTTTTTTCCAACAACTTTATGAACCTTAAGCTCATTAAGTTTCATTGTCCAGAATATAGTTTCCTTATGTTTAAGGTGTCCTATCACTTTAAGAAGGGTGATTCTTTTTTTCCAGTGTTTTCAAGTGCCTAATGATTTCATGACCAACTAACAGAAAGCAGAGAGGTGACTATCTTTTACTTGATTGATATAATGAGCCAAATGGGAAAAAATAATTAAAAATTATAGAATAACAAATATCTGCTTCATTTGAAAGCATGTAAATTTCGAGCTGGAAGGAATGTGAGTTATTACTTTTTGTGGTGAGTAAATCTATATGTGGTCACTCTATTACTGTCCCAAGTATAGGGAAAATTAGCTGAGGTTTATCATATATTTGTTACTTAGTAATTAGAGGCTACTACATAAGTTTTGGCCATTAAGCATTTATTAAAATATATTAAATATTAGTAAAGAGAGTATGCATGGCTCTGAAAGATAGGAAAACCTAGAGAAGAAGAGAAAGTGGGGAACCCTAGAGGGCTGCATCTACACTCCCCCAGCAACCATGCCAAAAAAGCAAGTCTCTGTGCAAGCTTCCTGAGGGCCAGAGAAGAGCCAGCCCATCCCATACACATTGTTCAAAGCTAATTGACTAGTATCACTCAAATCTATTGATTCACTTGATTTGAGGGTGGTCCATGAGTAGAATGTGCTGAGGTTCAAAGAATGTTTAGAGAACAGATCCTCTGACAGGAACAGGGCTTTCAGGAAGGTGTGGTTTTGAATGAGGTAACTTGCTGACTCTGAGCTGACCTTAAGAAAGGTCAGGCCAGGCTCTCTCATCAGAGGGGGCCCTGGAAGTCCCCAAACCCCTATTATTAATAATTTTCTCACACATGCTTATCCCCATCATTTGACAAAGAAAATCAATCTTCAAAAGTTAAGAACTTCATAAAACTAGAACTCTTGGCAGAACAGGGATTAGAACCTAGATTTCTGGAATTTTAGGACAAGTTTCTTTCTACTATATTGTTTTTACTCTGTATCACTGATATAGTTTATGCCTGACATTTAGCAAGCTAGAATCTATTAGGTGCCTACTCTGGGCCAGGTAGTGTAATAAGCACTAGGGAAACTTCTTATTTTTCATTTATTTCAGACCTGTGCAATTCTTTGTGACCCTGTTTGGGGTTTTCTTGGCAAAGAGAAACTAGAGTGGTTTGCCATTTCCTTCTCCAGCTTATTTTACTGATGAGGCAAATAGGGTTAAGTGACTTGCCCAGGGTCACATCACTAGTATTTATTGAGGCTAGATCTGAACTCAGTTCTTCCCGACTCTAGGCCTAGAGCTCTATCCACTGCACGAAAATACAGTTCCTGCTCTCAAGGAGCTTACAATCCAATAAGGGAGAAAACATGAAAGCTATATAAAACCAGATATATGCAGGAATAATGGAGGCTAGTTCAGAGAAACGACACTAAAATAAAAGAAGGCTGGTAAAGCCTGCTTGTAGAAGTGAGATTTTAACTGAAAACTTGAAGGAAGTCAGGAAAGATAGAAAGCCGAAATGTGGAGGGAGAAAATTACAGACATTGGGAAAGTTCATTGCTTAGCTTAAGGCATGTATGAACAAGATCAAAGAGGCCCGTGTCAATGCAACACAGAGTAAATATAAGGGAGTGAGTTTAAGAAAATTTGAGAGGTACTAAGGTACAAACAGATTTAAAAACAAACAAAAAAGCCAAACAGGATTTTATGTTTGGCCCTGAAGGAAATAGGGATAAACTGTAGTTTTTTTTAAATGGGGGAGAATATGGTAACCCCTGTATTTAGGAAGATCAGTTTGACAGGGAGCAGATTAAAGTGGGTGAGAGTGGATAGAAATTTTAGGCACAGAGATTAACCAGCAGTAGTCCAGATGCCAGATGATAAGGGCTTGTACCAGGGTTGGCAATATCAGAAGAGAGAAGGGGATACATGCGGGAGATGATGTGAAGGTAGAAACAACTGATTGAGTACTAGGGGTGAGAGATAATAAGAATAAGAAGATGATGGTTAATGCCCCTGGGAAGTCAGGAATAAGGGAACGTTTTGTGGAAAGATAATAAATTGAATTTTGTTATGTTGTATTTTAAGATATCTACAGAACATACAATTTGAGATGTCTAAAAGGCATTAGAGATGTGAGACTGTAGGTCAGGAGAGAGATTAGAACTAGACAGATGATTATGAAACTGATGCTGTGAATTACAGTTATCCTTTCCACATTCAAGAATCAGGGGCATAGCAGGCCCCCCACCACCACACCCTTCTCCCCAATCTACAGGGAAAATCTATGTAAAATTATTTGGCCTTCCCTTTGTAGCAGAGAAGAAGTTTTATTTATTATGGTATTAAAAGATAAAACATGTTGATATTACATAATACTATACATATATTTTATGCATTTCTTAGTTTTTAAACTTTTTCTGTGTCATCTGCTGACTTTTGTGTGTCATCTGCAGCTTCTGCAAAACTCTCCAAAAATTTCCATTTAATTTCTTATACCAATCCATGATATATCAAAACCATGTTGGGGAAAGTCACAATGTATAAGGGAGGGAGAAGAGAAAAAGGTCTAGTATAGAGCCTTTTGGGAATCCCATGTTAGGTGGGCATGAATTGGATGAATATCCACCATAGGAGGAAGAGAAGGAGTCATCAGGCCAACATGAGGAGAATTGGGAGAAACTGATGTTATCAAAAAAAGAGATAAAAGAATATTAAGAAAAGCATTATTAACAGTGTCAAAAACTATAAAGAAGTCAAGGGAGATGGGGATTAAGAAAAAGGCATAAGCTTCTGAAATTACAAGATAATCAGTCCCTTTGGAAAGAACAGTTTGAGTTGCATGATGATTGGAAACCATAGTTCAAAGAGTAAAAAAAGAGCAGAGAAAAGGAAGTGTATAGCTTTCTTATAGAAATTCAAAAGTCAGGAGAGAAATAGTACAATAACTAGCAGAAATAGGAGCTGTCCTGTACTTTGCTTGTATTTGTATTTCCAGTGCTTAGCAAACTCTAGCCAAATAATTGTTTAATAAAGGCTCTATGGGGTTTTCTTGACAAAAATACTAGAATAGCTTGCCATTTCCTTCTCTGCTCATTTTAGAGGTTAGAAACTGAGACAAACAAGGTTAAGTGACTTCTCCAAGGTCACACAGCTATTAAGTATCTAAGGCCAGATTTGAACTCAGGAAGATGTCTTCTTGACTCCATAACTGACTATCCTCTGTGCCATCTACCTGCCCATAGTTTAGGACTAAATATTAACATATGTATGTACTTATATGTATATATTTCAATGATAGATTCCTAAACTCTTTTTAAAAATTTAAGTATCCTAGCTCCCTTTTAAGAAATGAGCAGCAATTGGTTTCACTCATTGTAATATATTAAACTGTCATTTTTGTTTGTTTTTTGTGGGACAATGAGGGTTAAGTGATTTGCCCAGGGTCACACAGCTAGTAAGTATCAAGTATCTGAGGCTGGATTTAAACTCAGGTCCTCCTGAATCCAGGGCTGGTGCTTTATCCACTGCGCCACCTAGCTGCCCCCTAAAACATCTTTTAAAAATTATTTTTTCTAGAGTTTAGGTCACCAGAAGATCAAGCATTTAATGCATTTTGTTCATAGGCATTTTAGATCTTGAATAAGGCAAACAAAGAACTAGTAATTCCCTTAACATATATTATAGGTGATGTTGATGAAGTAATGTGCATAGGATGTTTGAACATGTGATGTTTTAACTGCAAAAGAGCCCAGCAACTAATCACCATAAGGCTTCTAGATTAGATCAAAGTATGCAAAATACAGTTTAAAAATGAAAGCCTCAAGCTCCTGCCAAACAGGAGAATTCAGAATTATTCAAATAATAAGCACATATCTAGGGAGTGTAGTGCAATGAAGAGTGTAGTTAATTGAAATAATGCATACTCAGGGCCTTGGCCAAGTAGTCTATGTGGTAAGTGTAGATTTTGAAACAGTTCAGGATATTGTAAGTTCTATATATTATTGGATACTATCATATTCCTAGGTGATTTGGCACTTGGAGAACATTTGCACTTATGTGAAATTGTTTGAGAAAAACAGAATAGTGTTATTGCTACTTTTGGTTCAGGAATAACGGTTGACCTCCAAAGAGTATCAGTTACCCTTTATTGCAAGTCACATGAAAGAGAAGAAAGGAACAGTAGATTCTCTTGAGAGTCAAGGACCTATTTCCAATGCATTTCTAGATAACAGCATTTTTCCTATAACCCCCCAAATCTGAACATGTTAAGTTCTAAAATTTCATTTTAAAGTCAATGGTTTGAAACTTGAAACACATTTTCCCATAGAAATAATGTGACATATAATGCTTAGGTTCCCTGGTTGACTTCAAAAAGTGTATCTAATCCAAATGGAACAAATTACCATAAAATTGTCCAGATGTATATATGTTTCCATGGGAAAAATATATATGAAATATATGTGGGGAACACACACACATGTATAAATACACACACTTTTATATGTATACATACACATGTGCACACACATACATACACACATATGTATATAATTTAGTATTCTAAGTTGGAATATGAGAAATATATTAACATATTTCTCCCAGGATGGAACAATGAGACTAGACTCCTCTCCATATACAAGGTTCTATTGTTCTCCAAAGCTTGAGATAGCACCCATAAGCAGGGATTGCGGTGGGGTAGGGGCCTCCTGAGGAGCAGAGATGATTTGTGCTTTCAGGATAAATTTTATGTAATAAAATAAGAGCACATTACACAGTCTTTGAACTCCATTAGTTTTTCAGATAATTGTCACATGTAAAATCTTGAAGATGAACCATATGAAAAGGCTAAGTAAATTCCAAGAAAGGCTATGTTGACATTTTCTTATTGAAAAAAGGATCAACCTGCTTCTGTACCATCCACATTGGGCACTGTTTTTAGAAACAATGTGCTGTAGCCTGACAAATGTCTTCAATACTGTTCAGCTTTATCACTGCAAATCCTTTGGCAGGTTTTTGCTTGCCATAATTAGAAACAATTTAAGGGATCTGAAAGGAATATTTTCATTGAACTCTCAAAGAGCAATTTGAGAGAAAGAGAGAGAGAGAGAGAGAGAGAGAGAGAGAGAGAGAGAGAGAGAGAGAGAGAGAGAGAGATTGAAAGGAGTCAGTCCTTAATGCCAAAGCCCAGAAAGGTAAAAACAGAGAAAGTCAAAGCCAGACAAGAAATCCACACTGATTGCATTCATATAGCTGAGAGCCAGGGTGCAAAATTATGCAATTTATAGGCTTTTTGAATTCATAGAAATCCCTCAGAAAGAGGCCAAATGAGCAAGCTAAAAAACAAACACACAAAAAAACAATAATAGCAAGCTAGTCTAGTTATAAAAATGTGTCTTTAATCCTCTGGGTTTCTTTATGGTGGTAAACAAACTCCTACCTAGACTTTCAGTATTTTTTTTTAAAGAACTTGATGATTATCCCTGTAGAATATAAGCTTCTTGAGGGTATGGACCTGTTCATTTTTGCTTCTGGGTTCTCAGAGATTAGAACAATTACACACATTTAAATGGCAGTTAATAAATATCCACATCTTGCTGATGAGGAAATTAAGTTAGAGATGAAATTACCTACTTGAGGTCACTTGCTTTTAGCTTCATTTGGCACTCAGCTCAAAAGATGACTAACAGTTTACTAATTCCTGATTAGTAATTAGGCTTGATCAAAAGTTTATTGATATCTGAATAGAAATATTGATTTTTTGATGTCAAGATTCCTTTTGGATATTCAACTCCATGTGTAGCCCTAATCTTTGTTCCTGGTTAAATTTCTGATTCTTATTGTGTTTTTTCTGGACATCTTGTTATTTTTTTTTTGATGATGATCATTATCCATTGATCATTTCCCTTGCATTGTGGCTTTTCAAATCCTGTACCCCTTTTTTTTGTCCCAGATTCTTAAAATGTACATTCTCTCATTCCAAATATTTCATCTGTCATACCTTCAAATAGCATGTTTTTCAAGTGAAATCATGTCTGAATCAGAAATCCAGAGATGCAAATTACAGTCTGAGGTTAACAAAGATTAGCAAAGAAGAAGTTTGAACCAACATCTTCTTACTCCAAATCCACAGCCCTAGCCTTCATATTTTATTTTTAACATGGTCTCTTTCCTAAAAAGAAAAGAAAGCATAGAGATACCCAGAGAAAACACTTTTTGCTCCAGAATCAGACTTTTGGTGTTTTGTTTGTTTGTTTGTTTTTTAGCTGTTAGCCTAGACTATTGATACTTTCTTTTGCCTCTAATAATTCCCCAGATTTTTGGCCATAGCCTATTTCTAATGAATATCACCTATGAAATAAATGATGTATTGTGACTTTCTGTAGTTTTGATTCTTTGTATAGCTCTAAATAAAATTCCTGATTATTTCCATGGCTAGGGAATATTCTGCAG
This sequence comes from Dromiciops gliroides, assembly GCF_019393635.1. Classification (NCBI taxonomy): domain Eukaryota; kingdom Metazoa; phylum Chordata; class Mammalia; order Microbiotheria; family Microbiotheriidae; genus Dromiciops; species Dromiciops gliroides. The sequence goes on from NC_057864.1 coordinate 82,878,400, forward strand.
TGAGAGTAGAGATAAATGAATTAATGAGAAAGATATATTTCTCTGCTTTCTCTAAAATCCCCCCTCCCTCTGAACTCCCATTCTTCCTGGCACCTTCTTTCCTTTTTGATTTTATTATTCAAATTTCTTTTTTATTACAAATCTTTTGTCCTCTGTACTATCTTTCCTACTGTCTACTTTTCATTCTTCGAATCAAATACTACTTTTTCATCTTTCCCCCATGATGCTTTAGACTCCAGCAAAGCATACTACATTTCTGATTCAAATAGAAAGATTTCTCTGAAAAAAAAATACTCATAGATGTGATAGATAAAACGTGGGATGTAAACTTTTTAACATCACAACCCATTATATTTCTTGAGAAATCATTCAACATGTGAGCAGTTCAAAATTGAGATTCATCATTTCTATCTAGCATAGATAAATTTAAAGAATAGATTGCTTGAGGACAATGAAAATGTAATAAGAGAGATAAGAAATTTATTGAATTTTTATAAAAAAGACTTATTTGATAACCAACTGCTATTTAAAAGTTACCTTGAATGTTGGGAATAAAATTGATACTGATGATTACAACCTGTCTTGCTGTTGTAAAATATTAAATTGGCACATGACAGAAGAATTGACTCTATAGTCTCAACACAGACAGTTTGATCCTTTGGGACAATTCCCTTGCCACAGAATATAGAATTAGGAAAGGAGCAAGAAAAAATATTATGCCTTCTAATATCAACCATATGAAGAATTTGTCAGCATGTGACCATTTCTGAATATTTAATGGATGTATTCAGTCATTAAAAAATAATGTATTATGTACCTACAATGTAGTTAGAGTGTTCCAAGAGGTTTCAATAATACAAAGACAAAAAGCACTAGAGAGGGCTTTTATTCTGTTGGAGGAAAAAGGTATGTGTACGTGAATGTATACATATATATTCATATATATGCATATATGTACATGTATATATACACAAATTTGTCCCTTTCCTCCAATAAAATATAAATTCTCTCTAGTTCTATTTATTTATCTATATATGCACATATGCATATGCATGTATATACACACATATATTTATACAAACACCATAGGTGTATATACATGCCTATATATACACATATGTGTGTATATACATATATTTGTATATATATGATAGATATGCAGATTGATGGATAAAAGGAAAAGAAAAAAGAAAGGATCTGTGTGTATACACACACAAACACAGATCCTTTTTTAAATTTTTTTCATCCATCAGTCTATCTATCTACATATGTATCATCTCTCTAATTACATATAATTTTGTATTTCATTAGTTTAGGGAACTCTCTGGTGAGTAAACTCTCTTTACCAATGTATATTATCACCTTTTATGTAATTTACTATCTTAAAGCATTACCGATAGCACTGAAAAGTTAAATTGCTTGTCTGAGTTGGAGTTTGAACTAGGTTCTTCTTCCTGTGAGGTCCACTCTCTATCTTTAATGTTACCCTGCTTTATCATCATGCTCACGTTCATGCTTATCATCATCATCATCATCACTGATTTGTGTATACACACAAATATAATTTTGGCAGAGGGCTAATTAAAGTAGATCAGGCCAAATATGAGAAACCGAGTATTTGATGTGATTGATTTAATGTGACAAAACTCTATTAGTCTCAGACCTGCTTTTTCTGTACTCCAAGGCCAAAGTTGCCTATTATTCCAATAACTTTTAATTTTCTCCTTTAGCATTTCAGTCCCCTTTGACGAATGTGATGTTGTTTTGTTTTTGTTTGTTTGTTTGTTTGATTTTTTTGGGGGGTGTTTTTCTAAAAGATCTCAGTCTTCAAAGAACTGATAAACTTTGGCATCAGTGGTTGGAACACTGACTTGTATTACTCTGATGCTGAATGGTTTGCCTTAGATTCAAATACATATTATTGTCATTTTTGAGATTATATCCCAGTGCTACTTTTCTTACCCTGTTATTTACTATGTGGGAAACTTCTAATGAATTCTTGCTGATAGTAGTATATGTAATGATCACTTGAATTAAATTTCCCTATCTCCACCCATTTAAGTTCACTGACACCCAAGATGTTGATAGTTAATCTTTCCATCTCTTGTTTGACCACATGATTCTTTGTTCACAGAGCTTATGTTCCAGGTTCCTATGCAATATTGTTCTTTAGAACATCAAACTTTCCTTTAGTCACCAGATGTATCCACAGATGAGCTTCCTTTTGGCTTTGAGTTAGCCACTTCATTAGCACAGGAGCTACTTATAGCTGTTTTTCACTGTTTTCTAGTAGCATATTGGACTTGAGGGGCCTATATTTGATGCCATCTCTTTTATTATTTTAATATTATCTGTGTTTTGTTTTCTTGGGGTTTTTTGGCAAAGATATTGGGGTAGTTTGCCATTTCTTTTTCCAAAGGATCATCTTTTGTCAGAACTCTCCACTATGACCTATCCATCTTGGATAACCTTGTATGGCATAGCTCATGGTTTCACTGAGCTATGTAAGACTTTCTGCCAAGACAAGACAGTGATCCAGGAGGGGAAATTTCAAATGTAATAAAGATAGCATCTATAGTTCTCACAAAATCATGTATCCTTAGGAAATGAGTTTGTATGATTCAAAGGATTGTTGTTTTGAAGAGAAGGAGGAATATTTAATCTATCACGCTGTTTTATCACTTTAATACTTTAAAATTGGCATTATTCTATATAGTTACAATCAATTATATATCTATAAAACTGATAATGTGTTAATAAGCAATGACCAATTAAATATGGTCTTATTGGACATACTTCATTTGATGTCTCAGTATGGAAGAAGTAAAAAAAAAATTTGTAAAAGGGAGTTCTGCAATGTCATTAATTTAACAATAGTATATGGGATTCTTTTTTAAACTTTTTAGGATTCAATACAAATGTGCTTATTAATTTGTAGATTTGACAAATATTGATTTGTTTTATGGCTTATAATTAGCTCTTTTCAAGTAAAATTCTCTACAGAGCTCTTCTCCAGTCCTTTTAGCTTCTTTGATATTCTTCTAAACATGTTGCTATTGAATCTCTTGACTAAAAGGTTGCTTAATGTTCCAACTTTGTCTTAACTAATATAGCCTGATTGACTTTGCCAAAAAGAGTTCAACAACCCAGTTTGGAGCCATTTGTTAGGACAAATGGAACCAGAAATCTCCAATATTTTAGGACTGCTTTTAGAGGTAGAGGGTATATGGGAATGACTAAATGGTGGTTCAGTGGCTAAAGATGTTAGATTTTATGTCAAAAGGACTTGCATTCAAATTCAGCTTTAAATACTACTTGTGACCCTGAGTAAGTCATTTAATATTGTCGGACTAATTTTCCTCATCTATAAAATGGTAATAATACATAACTTGCCTCACTGTGTTATTGTGAGGAACAAATAAAATAACATACATAAAGAATTTTACAAACTACAAAATGCTAACTATTCTTTTTTTAATCTTTTGATATAAAGGGAGGGTAACTCATTGATAAAAAAATAGTTGGAAACATGGGTTGGAAGGTGGGGCAGAGTTTCAGTGATGTAACAATAGTATTATATTTTAAAAAAGAAAATATTTAGGGGCAGCTAGATGGCGCAGTGGATAGAGCACCGGCCCTGGATTCAGAAGTACCTGAGTTCAAATCTGGCCTCAGACACTTAACACTTACTAGCTGTGTGACCCTGGGCAAGTCACTTAACCCCAATTGCCCCGCAAAAAAAAAAAAAAAAAAAGAAAGAAAATATTTGTCCATGGCAGGCAGGTATAAATGATTTGCAATCTTCAGCATTAGAAGCAAAATCCACATGCAAGAGCTCACAAATACACTGAACTTCCAAGGCAGGAACTATTTATGATAATTAGTATTAATATCAAGTTATTAACTAAACATAGTCAATCAAATATAATATTCATTACTGTAACAAAAATACCTCACACTTATATAGCCCTTTGTATTTTACATAGCGGGTTTTTCTGTTTGTTTTGTTTTCCCCCAGATCAACTCTAGGAGCTTGTTTGGTCAGATTGTATCCTTGCATTTTCAATTTTTCTTGATAGTATGGAATTTGCTGACAGCATTAAAAATCTAAGATAAAGTGCTAGGTTCAGTAGAAAAGTCAGGGCAGCTAAATATTGTGTTTTATTGTGTCTAATTATAGAAATGTGTCCCACTTTTGTTTCACCAGATCCTTAAATTCTGTTTCTATGCGTGAAATGAAGTTAAAGTCTCCATCTGCACATAATTTGTGAATCATACCAAAAAGTAGTCATATAAATTAAAAAACTTGGAGTTAAGTTGACTTTCCGTTTATGATATCCTTTAGAAATACATTATATGTTTCAAAAATTAAGGTCATTAAACATACCCTCTTTAGGGTGAAAATAATGTTTAGTTCTAGGGATGCCTGATTTTTTAAATGAATTTTGAATTGCATTACAAAGTCATTTTATTTAAAGAGAATTGTTGACTACATTAGAGTAAAAACCAATTTCTATTATGCTTTAACAATTATCATTTTCTTATTTTGATTCCAAATTTCAGGTCTGAGATTAAAAAAATTGAAAATATTGAGTCAATTAAGAAATGGGAACCAAAAAACCAAGACCTATTTATATTTACAGCCTTTTCTTCCTAGCTTTGCCAATCTTCCTTTATCTTTTGAAGTACTTAAGAGTAGAAAGTGTGAAAGAGTAGTGAAAGTGTACTTAAGAGTACTTAGGAGTAGAAAAGTAGAAAGAGGCAACTGCTTAAGACCCAAAAGCTTCAGAAAAAAATTAAGTAGGGGATTTAGTGCTAAAGGAAGAATTTGGAGGAAATCCTATCTGTAGATTCAAGTTAGATTTCCATGGATTTAAATTATAAGTTTTTATTGCTATTTCTGAGACCTCATGTCTTGAGGTGGAAAGATAGAGAAAACAATGTGTAGGCATGAAGAGAAGTAAATTTGCAACCCTATTTTATTTTTGAAACCCTATTTCCAATTTTTGGAAAGCATATAACTGTTGCCAATGGAAACTATCTCTAGGTCATCCTCTTTAATAAGGACATTGTCAAGCTGGAGTAAATGCATCCTGAGGAAGACAAATCATAGAATCACAGAATTTCAGAATTATAAGGGTCTTCAGTCTCCATCGAGTACAAATCATACCCTAAAAATAATTCCCATGACAACATACTCAACAAGTTCAGTTTGGTACAGTGGAAAGGATCTAGGACTTGGAAGAAGAGAACTTTCATTCAGATCTTATCTCTGTCATCTATTTTCTCGGTGACTGTGGACAAATCTCTTACTCTTTCTGGGTTTCAGTTTCCTCATGTATATGTAAAAGGCCTTTGGAGTATTCTCAGATTGACTAAAGGGCTTCTCTAGGTATGCCCAGATCTCCTAAAATAAAGGAGCCCTCTTTGCCTTTACCTTTTGGGAAGCTTGCAGGCTGCATCTTTAAAACTAGCCAGATTAAGAATCTCTCTCTTGTGTACTCATTCACCCATAGCATGGGCACCATGAACAGGAAAAGTCAGGGATGGGTTGGGGGGATACTTTTATCCTGGTGGCTCTAAGGAATGGTCCTGCTGTGTTTCTTCTGTTCTGTTTGTTTCTGTTCTGTTTCATTTTTCTTCTCAGTTTCTGCTGCCAGTGATCAGAGTGAATCCCATTGGATCCACCTGATGAGCCATAGCATCTTAGGAATCAAGATTCTAGACAGGATATTGCAGCCATACAGCTTGGCGTGGAAGCCCTGAGAAATCAGGGCTCCTGGGACTTGGGGTTGGGGGAGGGCAGGTAATTGGAACTTACAACTTTACACTATAGGAATTGAGATAAAATGTTCATATATTTGTAATAAAGCTTTGAAGTAAATATCCTTGTGTATAAGCTAACCTATCAGTGTCTATAGAATTGGGGAACAAGGGATCACCCCTATAATGTGAGAAAAATGATTTGGCATTAGAGCCAGTGTCAGAGAGCCTAAGTACTCCTGAAACTTGTAAGGGTAACAGAGAAGCTTGGGCAGAGAGAAGTGAAATTTAACTTACTTGACTTTCAGGAGGTAGAGGCCCGGGTAGTCTGTGTTACATTTGACTCCATAGGCAAATTCCATAGGTAAATATCAGCAATTAGGCTTTACATTCTAAAGATACCTTAAGCTTGATTTCTATAGTACATCCAATTTAAAATGGATAAGAATAGGCCCCTCAATATTACATTGTCTCTGTTTCTCTTTCTCTATTTCTATCTCTACTTCTATCTTTTTCTCCCTCACTTTTTTTTCCCTTTCTGACAACGTCTTCATCTTTGCTGACAACACATTTCATCTCCCTGACTCTATTCATTTTTACTGACTGTCTCCCACACCTGAAATTCACTACATTCTCCTCTCTGCCTCTAGGTCCCCTAGCTTTGGTAGCTTCCTTCAAATCTAAGTTAAAATTCCACATTCTACATGAAACATTTTGTAGTCACCCTTAATACTAGTGCCTCAGCCTGAAATTATTTCCAAATTATTCTGTATATATCTTGTTTGTACATAATTGTTTACAGAGGGTCTCCTCAATTAGACTGTAACCTAGTTGAGGACAAGGATTATTTTTGCCTTCCTTTATATAACCCAGCACTTAACATTGTGCCTGGCACACAGCAGGTGCCAAATAAGTGCTTGTGGACTTGAATTGATCCTGGAGAAACTTCTATTCTGAGCCTGACCCTTCAGATCCATGAATTCTATTCCTGGACCATTAGTTCAGTAAAGCTCCAGCTATGCTTCACTTCTTCTCCTCTCTAGCTCCCTCCTTTAGGACAACTGTTTTACTGCCCTCCCAATATCATTTCCTACCTCCTTCTCTTAAACCCCTTCAATTTGTGAACCATGATCAATGATTAAATCAACTCTACCCTAGCTCCAGAACCAAGTGTGTTAATCTATTCAGGAAAGTTACTTTGGGATAGCACTATCTTTCCTTTTCAGTACTTAGCACTGTGTTTGCAACATTTTGTTGTTGTTTCTCCACTTTTCAGACTTGTTCAACTCGTCATGACCCCATTTGGGGTTTTCTTGGCAGAGATACAGGAGTGGTTTGCCATTTCCTTTTCCAGTTCATTTTTATGGATGAGGAAACCGAGGAAAAAAGGTTAAGTGATTCACCCAGGGTCACACAACTAGTAAGGCCAAATTTGAACTCATGAGGCCAAGTGCTCTATCTACTGTGGCACCTACTTGTTCATTTAGAACACAGGAAGTGCTTAATAAAATTTTACATAAGGAGTACTTAATACATACTTTTGCAGTCATTCCCTCTCTTCCTTTGTATATTTGTACGTATTTGTGCGTATATATGTAGATACGCAAATCTAAGAGGAATAAAAAAATTAATTAAAGCAGTGGGTTTTTTTAAGCTTCTTAAATATACTGGACATTTTCAAAGTGACAGGAACCATTTAGGCCCTCATCTATTATCAGTCAAGATTTGACATCTATTTTAAATGCTAATGATATAACTGACATTTGGAAAATTTTAATTCCAAAAGTTAAGGCAAATACATAGTTCTTTCTGAAAGTGAGATCCTTTAATGCTTAACAATACTAGACCCCATTTATGTTTTTAAGCATCATTTAAAAATAACTACATGCCACATTATTTCAAATGGCCTTTTTGATCACAGTATGGCTATTTTTTTTTTAACCAATTTACATCAGCATGGCTCTTACTGACATTTTAAACTGTCAGTTTTTACAGAATGCACATTTCTTACAGAGTGTTAATTTCCTCTGGAAATGGTGAATAGAGTATCATTATTAAGACAATTTCGATGTGTGAAAATAAGTTCAGATAAATTTAGAAATACAACATCAACCAGATTTCAAGATATTTTAACCACAGCATGAAAAAAGTGTTAGGAGATAGTGGTAAGATACAACTTATCATAGGCAACAAAAGTTAGGTCTTTACAGAATTATAGAACATTGGACTCTAAACGGACCTTGGAGATAAAATGGGGATATTACTAACACATTTCATCCTGAAATATGTCAGTTGGGATGTTCTTTATGTTAAGGCAAATAACTACCTCTCTAATACAGTTACCTATTACTTTTAGTTCTCTCTCTGGAGCCATAGAGAATAAAAACACTTCCTCTTCTACAAGATATTTATTTTTTTTTAAGTACCAACAAGTCCACATTTCTTTGACAACTTTTTATGATTGTATGATCAGTCTTCTCAGTAAAACTCACTCTTTCATCTCTCTCTATCACTGTCTCTCTCTGTATCTATTTTTTAATCAACAGTCAACATAAAAACAAATGAAAACCCTGAAACTGATTGCTTCATTTCTTTTTCTTTCTTTTCTTTCTTTCTTTCTTTTTTTTTTTTTTGGCAGGGCTAGAGTCAAGTGTCTGAGGATGGTTTTGCACTCAGGTCCTCCTGAATCCAGGGCCAGTGCTCTATCCACTGCGCCACCTAGCTGTCCTCGACTCTTTTATTTGTTGGTCAGTTGGTCAAGTTAGCAAAAATAGTTCAAGTCTGAGAAACTATAAGGGTAACCTTATACATACATATGTATATATGTATATATATATATATATATGAATGATAAATGTCAGTGAAAACAAATAAAATTGAATTTTCAGACTCAAGAATTGGGCTGAGTCAAAAATCTTATGATTAAGTTATATGAGAGGTAGACAATAAATAGCTTTATCAATACACAGCAATAAATCAGATTTTATAATTGAATTTAGTTGTTAAGCTAATAGAAATAGCTGTATCAGACATATAATATTCCAGACATATAGATTAATAGTCTCCAAAACAAAATGTGTAAAATATTCTATTGTAGTATGGGAGGATTGTTATATTTCTATTTATTTTTATGAAAAAAAAGAAATAGTATGCTTAGCTAAGGTTTCATTTTATGCTAATATGTTCATTCTTTCCATATATCAGATAGTCATATTGATACACAGTACACCCTGACACAAAAGTAGATATTCTCTAACATGAGGAAGTTGTTGTCAGTCATTTATTCATTTTCAGCATCAGCTGGGTCATGTATTTTATAGAGTACTTGCCTTGGAGTGATTATGACCTGAGTTTGAATGTGAATTCAGGCATTTACTAGCTATGTATTCTCTCTCAGGCTTAGTTTCTTCATCTGTAAGAAATAACAAACATTAGAAATATAAAGAACCTTGGAAGACTTTGATGAATTGATGAAAAGCAAAGTAAGCAAAGCCAAGAAAACAATATAAACAATAATCACAGCAATATAAAAGGAAAGAATTGAAAGTGAATGTTGTAAAACTGTAATGAAAAAACATGGACCCAAAGAAAATATATCGAAACAACAGCATCCTCATCCTATCCCAAGTTGCCCTTTGTAGATGTCACAGGTTAATGTGTATGCAACATTCTATATGGTTGCAGAATTGAATGGTTAAGCAACTTCTCAGGATTAGATGGTTAGTAAGTATCTGATACAAGGTTTCAAAACTAGTCATCCAAGCTCCCAAGTCCATTATTCTGTCAACTCTATTGTCTTTTTCTCCATTTAAGGCATATACTCTTGTTCTTCATTTTTACTATCTGTTTATTATCTTAATATAATATCACCCAATACCACTGTCTAATTATGATGATGTTCATTAATAACAATAACTAACATTGATATAACATCTATTATGTGTCAGATACCACTGTGCTATAAGAGCTTTACAACTCTCACATTTGATCCTCTTAACTTTTCATTATTAAATTTTAATTAATCAGGTCAGCTGGGTGCACAGTGGATAAAGCACTGGCCCTGGATTCAGGAGGACCTGAGTTCAAATCCGACCTCAGACACTTAACACTTGCTAGCTGTATGACCCTGGGCAAGTCACTTAACCCCAATTGCCCAGTTGCTGCATTGGGATAATAATCCTTTCATATAAAACAATTTTAAATACAAATCCCATGTAGCATAGACTTTTGTTTTAATAAATAGCACCTAGCCTATATTCTTTTCTAATTTTTTCATAATCTTTTTATAATTTAGCTACTTGTTGAAGGTATGTAAAGCTGCAAGGAAAAGGTCATCTTTCTGTTTCCTTAATCCATTTTTCCAATTTTGTCTCTTGCTTATTTGGCATTGTATTTTTTTTTCTTTGACTGAAAACATGATAGCTTTTTATCTTCTCAATTTTTAAAAATTCTCGTTAGCATTTTCCAACTGTACATAATGCTTCAATCTGACAAGTAATTAAATTCAGCTTGATCATTCACTAAAGTCTTTACTTACGATGTGATAAATCAAATATTTCCAAATAGGAACACTTTCCCATCATTTCCCAATGACTAAATCTACCATTTTTAAATCTAAAAAGGCAAGAGAAAAAAAAACACTCCTTATTGTAAACATATCACCAGTGGGCAAATTTTAAACTCTACATTGCCTACTGTTTTGCCCTGTTTTTCACTCCCCACTCAATTAATGTGAAACATAAATAAGAATCTTCTTAGAGAATGGACTTTCTAGAATACATGAATATATAAACTACAGGGAAATCTCATTAATGACAAAGGGTAAAACAATAAAAAAATTCTTCTTTGATCTACAAGCATGCCTCCTATAATTGGTGAGTTAGATTAGTCAGAGAGAAGTGTAATATGAACTAGTATCTATTCCAGATCTGTTATATGAATCATTTATTCAGCTCCAAAAAAGAAATGCCTTTGTAATTGAGATGTATGCAGAGACTTTAACTTTGTTTGTTTTTTAAGACCTATTGGTCCTTTCACTGAATTGTCTGTAAATAACTTGAAAGAGGAGAACATCTGTGAATTAGCAACTGGGGCAATCAGGAAAGATCTTATATAGGAGATAGCATATGAGCTGACTTCTGAAGGAAATTAAGGGACTAGGACAGGTGGAAGTAAGGAGAGTGACCTCTGTAAAGGTGGACAGGTACAAAATGGAACGTCCTTTAAATTCTCAGGGTTTTTGTTGTTTGACTGCTTTTAAGACTAAATACCATGTAAATCTACATGAAGCCTTAAACTCTTTGTGAATAGGGATTGTTTCATTGATTGCATTTGTTTCTCCAAACAGCAGAGTATGTGGAACATAGGGTGTAATAAGAGATTGTTGATTAATTGGTTGATCCCCCTCTCCCATAATAGGGCCTAATCCCCAAATAATCTTCTACCTGTGATGCATATACACATACACACGCACATGCACACGTGCACATATATGTATGTAACTATACATATATACAAATACACACATATATTATTATTATACATTTACCAGAATACTATATATATTTATGTATGTATATATGTATATATGTATGTGTATATGTGTGTGTGTGTTGTATGATGGTCAATGTATAACAAGCACTTTCTTCCCTCTCCCCACCAAATGTACAAGGCTAATTTTTAACTTTAATCTGCAATGATAGCTCTTGTGTATAATTTTCATAATATAGATAATTAACAGAATAATAAATCTAGACCTGTAATGTTTGCCAATTTTTGAGGTTTAAATGTTCTTACTGAAAATTGAATAATTGTTCTCAATAGCCTGGATAAGGTGGCTCCAGTATATCCTCTTATAACAACAATACTACTAGCTAACATTTATATAGTGTTTGCTATGTGGCAGGGACTGTGCTAAGCACTTTATTATTTCATTTGATCCTCATAACAACTTGGTGTGGGTGGGGGGTGGGGGTGAGGACAGAGGCTAAATGACTTACCCAGGCTCACACAGTAAGTGTTTAAGATCACATTTGAACTCAATTCTTCCTGATTTCAGGCCCAGCTTTCAATCCTTTGCATCACCCAACTGGAATGCATCATGGTGCTTAGCATGAGCTGAAATGTAAAGAAGATCTTACCTATAAAATGTTACAACACATGAAGGTAGGTGCTCATGTAAACTATCAATTGATATTTGCAAGGAATAATAATGTGTATAGTCTCACTTGAAGTTGGTGATGCACTTTTTTTCAATTAACAAACATGTTTTTTCTCTCTCAAAACCCTTTGAGAAAGGATAAAAAGAAAAAGAAAATCCTCATAGCAAATCTGTTTAATCGTGCAAAATAAATTCCCTTGATTGGTATGTCTGAAAAAAAATGTATGTAACACTTTTCCTATTAAGTAAATCATCTCTTCTTAGGAGGGTGTAGCTGTACCCTTACATGAAAGGCTTGATTAGGCAAAACATTTTACCTGTTCTCTAAAAAACAAGAAAAACTTCAAACACTGAATAGTGAGTAAATACATTTATTCATTTATATAGATTAAAATGTAGCAGAAAATACACAAATGAACTGCCCTAACCATCCCAACCCAGCCACATATTTGATTTCCAACTACACAGAGTTCCAAAACTCACCTTAATGAAAATTCCCCAAGTTCTATAGGATTCATGCTGGAAATGAGAGGCAAATTTTGAAGCTGACCCAAATATCTGCCTTCCAAAGTCTGCTCTTTCTCTTCATGGGTCTCTCCAAGAAGATAATATGGAGTCTCATGTGTCTTCTGGATTTTATGATCTCCAGAAACTTATCATTCTGCAAGATGATATCAACTTTGAAGCTCACACACCTCTGGCACTCCTTGCCTTTAGGGTCTTTTCCTCACTCTGGTTGGACAGGCTAGAGGGCATATATCAGATAATTCTTCTAAGTTCTGTTTTAGGAGTCCACCCAAAGAATTCCTCTCATCATTTCCTACCCAACTGTATTTCATGCTCTACAGAAACTCCTTATTCTGCAGGATGAATTCAACTTCTATATAGGGAAGGAATGACCTATACTTATGAATTCACTAATCTGGTGTGAAGAAGGAAAAAAAGAAAAAAAAAACTTGATTACCATAATTAGCACAGTATTTCCATCTTGATTTATTGTTAATATCAGTACTATTTTAGCTTGATATCTAAAATTCCAAAATATTGGGTTAACTAACAAACATTTGTCGCTCCATAGAAATGCTATTTCTTAAAGTTCAGCAGCTGAAAGCTGGGTAATAGTTTTATTTTTAATTATGTAGGTATCAACCTCACACAAAAATAATGCCAAAAAATTAAAATTCAGCATTTTTAGAAGTCTCTCAAATAAATAGTACCATGGAGTTGTGAGTCCAAATTTGGCCCATAATTAAGAAATCAATATATGCTAAGTAGCTAGAGAAGAGATAAAAATACTATATGTGGATATTGGTGAGCTGATTTATGCATTTGCTTCCCTGTTGTTTTACATATGCTGCAGTATACTGTTACTGTTGCCAATAGTTTCCTTATGAAACATTGATTCCCTGATGCTCCACAGTTCAAAAATAAGCAGGAAAAGAAATGGCTAATAGTATCACAGGTATTTCTGAAGCCATATGGGATGTAAGAGGTACTACAAGGAGCTAGAGATATAAGAGAAGATACTTGGGAGATAAAGCTAGCTATGATCTTAATTAGAGAATCATATCATTTTAGAGTTTCAAGTGACTAGATCATTGAATCTAGGAATAAGAACTTAAATGACTTGCCCCATAAGTATTATGTTGAAGAGATAGAACTTAAAAGTAGACCTTTCTGACTCCAAAAATGGTTTTCATTCCCCTTTGATACTCTGCCTATTTTTTTGGTATTGCTGATAAAACTGTTGCAGAGGCCACTGACAAATCTGTTCTATATACATGGCCACAATGTTGGCCAGTGCCATCCTGCTGTAGGTTTATATAAGGGTTGGATTTATCAATGTATTGCTTGGGATTATTCAGCTGTTATGAAGACCCATTGTTTAAAAGCAAGCTCTAGGAGCCAAAATGTCAGATTAAAGGCAAAGATTCTCCTAAACTCTCCCAAAGTCACCTATTAACAATATTAAGATAATGCCTCAAAATGAATTCTGTAGCAACAGAATTAACAAAAGGAAGGGGTGAAAAATTTTCTAACCCAAAACAACTAAGAAATTCAGTGAGAAAGGTCAGTATTACTGGGATGAGAGTGAAACACAGTCCAGCACAGTCCATGCCAGTGGAGACTCTGTCCTGGAAAGCCTACAGAAAGTCTTTGCAGGGAAGGGCACACTGCTGACTGAATCAGCAATGGCAGCTTCCAGAGCCACAGATGTTACAGGGATTGGTCAATGGGTCAGAAGGAGATTATAGGGAACCCTTTGCTGTTACTGGGTATAGGACTCTGTTACACTGTCCATACATGTTTGTGGGTCACAGTTCCAAAGTAAGGAGGAGTACTAGCAAGAGCAAGGACCTTGGTCAAAGTTCCAAGATAGAAAATAGTGCTTCTGGTTACTTACAGACCAGAGGACAAGATAGGAAAGCAAAGACAATATCTCTCCTTATATACTACCTTGGAAGAACTGAAACAAACAAATCCCCAGAACAAGCACTAAAAAGAGCAGTATGAAAAACTTGACAGCTGGGACAGTACCACTTCCACTCTGGGAGTAGATCCCACCTTTAACATCAAGTTGAAAGTCAAGAAACAAACTAGAAAAAAATGAACAAAGAAGAACAACAAAAATGGAACCCAACTACAGAAAATTATTATGGCAACAGGAAAGATCGAAGCACACTCAGAAGACAACAAGGTCAAAAGAACAAAGTCTAAAAGAAAAACATAAATTGGTCTCAGGGCCAAAATAAAATTCCTGGAAGAGCTTAAAAATATTTTTAAAATCAAATAAGATAACTAGAGGGAAAATTGACAAAAGGAATGAGAGATGTGAGAAAATCATGGAAAAAAACAAAAAACAACAGGTTGGTAAAAGAAGCACACAAAAAATACAAAAGGAAATAACACCTTAAAAACAGAATAGGCCAAATGTTAAAAAAAGGCACAGAATGGGCCAAATGTTAAAAAAGGCACAAAAATCCACTGAAGAGAAAAGAAAAATTGGACAAATGGAAAAGGAGTTACAAAAGCTCACTGAAGAAAATAATTCCCTAAAATTTAGAATTGAACTAGTGGAAGCTAAGGACTTCATGAGACATCAAGAAATAATAACACAGAATCAAAAGAATGAAAAAAAAAAGAAATGTGAAATATCTCATTGGAAAATAACTAACATGAAAAATAGATCAAGGGGAGATAATTAAAGAATAATTGCACTACCTGAAAGCCAAGATTTAAAAAAAAAGAGCATAGGCATTATATTATGAGTTCATCTAGGAAAACTGCCCTTATTTCCTAGAACCAGAGGGCAAAAGAGAAATTGAAAGAATCCACTTATTCCCTCCTAAAAGAGATCACAAAATAAAATCTCTCGGGAATAAAATAGTCAAATACCAGAACTCCCAAAACAAGGATAAAATATTCAAGCACTCAGAGAGAAACAATTCAAATATAATGGAGCTACATTTAGATAAACACAAGATTTAGCAGATTCTACATTAAAGGACCAGATGGCATCAAATATGATTTTCCAAAGGGCAAAGGAGCTAGTATTACAACTATTACCTATCCAGAAAAACTGTGTCTGATCTTTTAGGGGGAAAAATAAATATTTAATGAAATAGAGGAATTTCAAGCATTTCTGATGAAAATACCATAACTAAATATAAAATGTGACTTCCAATATAAGATTCAAGGGAAACATTAAAAAGTAAACCTGAGAGAAAAAATAAGGGATTCAATAAGGCTAAAATGTTTACATGAGAAGATGATACTTGTAACTTTTAAGAACTTTATCATTATTACGGCAGTCAGAAGAAATATACATAGAGAGTCTGGTTGTGAGTTGAATATGGATAATATCTAAAAAAAAGGCATGTGAAAGAGGGATGTTTTGGGAGAAGGGGAAAGGAAAACATATAATGGGGTAAATTATGTCATGAAAGGAGCAAAAGAGCTTTTACAATTGAGGAGAAGTTTGGAGTGGGGGGAGGAAAGGGGGAGGGAGGGAAGGAAGGAAGGATGGAAGGAAGGAAAAAAAGAAAGAAGGAATGAAGAAAAGGACCTATATGTACAGAAATATTAATAGCAGTTCTTTTGGTGGTGGCAAAGAATTGAAATTGAAAATTCCCTTCGACTGGGGAATGGCTGAACAAATATATATGTATGTGTGTCTGGTTTTGATGGAATACTATTGTGGGATAAGAAATGATGAGCAGAGTGCTTTCAGAAAAACCTGGACTTACATGAAGTGATGCAAAGTGAAGTGAGCAGAACAAGAACAGTGTAAACCATAACAGCATTATTGTAGCATGACCTACTGTGAATTACTTGGCTATTCTAAATAATACAACAATCCAAGACAATTCAGACGGACCTAATGAATAATTCTCTCTATATTCAGAGAAAGAATTGATACAGATCAAGCATCCTTTAAAAAAACACATATTTTATTTTGGTTTGTTCTGCATTTTTTTCTTTTTTCTTTTTTTTTTTTTTTTGGTGAGGTGATTGGGGTTAAATAACTTGCCCAGGGGTCACACAGCTAGTAAGTGTCAAGTGTCTGAGGCTGGATTTGAACTCAGGTTCTCCTGAATCCAGGGCTGGTGTTCTATCCACTGTGCCACCTAGCTGACCCTGTTCTGCATTTTCTTTTACAAAATGACTAATATGGAAATGTTTTTTTCATGACTGCACACGTATAAACTATGAAATTGCTTGCCTTCTGAATGAGAGAGTGGAAAGGGGAGGGAGAGAATTTAGAACTCATTTAAAAAAAATGTTAAAAATTTTTACATGTAATTGGAAAAAAAAAGAAATATATACTTTTTTTTTTAAAAAGCAAACTATAAACTTCAATTAAAACTTAAATTGATGAAGATCTTCTCCAAAGAAGTCCAGGAATCATTTTTAATTGATGAATTTTAAGGGGATTAAAGATACTGGTCATGTAAAAAGATCATTAACTTTCAAACCAATCTGTGATCCATATTTCTAGCCTGGTTTTGTTAACTGATTAAATAAGATTATTACTCTAGAGTAAAGGTTCTGGTTCAGTAATGATTCTTTATTTTTTATGTTTAAACCCGAAAGTACATTAAAATCTTGTAAGCTTCTAAATCCCCATACAATAAGAGTTTATCATTTGAATTTTATAATTAGTATTCAGAGCCTTTGGGGGATTTTTATTCTTGTTTATAAAGAGTTTGAATATAGAATCCATGCAAAGTCAATTCATTAGCATGAATAAGAATTAAAAAAATGGACTTGGAAAATTGTCTTTTTTGGCTTTTAATTTTTTTACTGAAACTTAACAATAGTTTTTTTTTTTTTGCCACATGTAATTGATATAAAATGGAGTATGCCATCTAAAGGAAAAAAAAAACAATTTTCATTTGCAATGTAATACATATCGCTGTATGTGCAAAAAGAGTCCTAGAAATGTTGAATAAAGGAGCTGTTTTAGGATTCTCTGGGTGGTTTGTAAACATTTGACTTGGCAGGAACTACAGCCATAAAAAGGTATTTTTATTGAGAAGAAATAGCATATATTTTTCCTAAAAAAGCTGTTCAGTATACCAATTTGATTTACTTATATTTCTTGTGGGGAAAAAGACATTAGCAAGATAGATTTTGCCTTCTTTGAAGTGCAGGTACTGGCAGTGGAAGAACATATAACTACCCCTTTTCTTGGAAAAAATAATAAGGGAATTTTTTAAGGCAACTTGGAGATCATAAAATAGAATTTTCTTGCTAAAATTCAGACTGCCAAGCTTCATTAGAAAAGATCTTAGAGACTCTGTTTTATATTATATTAGCTGTTCACAGAGACATTCTTTTAAAAATATATTAGTTATATTTACAAGCATTTATTTTCTTTGCTTCCCACTGCCCACAACTGTTGAACAAATCTTTGAAAAAAGAAGAAACAGAAAACCAATACACATAACAAATCTGTTTAGTCCAGCAAAACAAATTCCCACATTGGCAATCTCTAAAATGTCTCATTTTGCATTTTAAATGCATAATATCTCTGGAAGGAGGTGAATGTTGTATTTCATCTTCAGCACTCTGGACTTGTGGTTTATAAATGCATTGGTTCATAGAAATGTTTATAAATTTCTTCAGCTGATGTGGAGTTAAAGAGTGGCAATAAAATTGTCACTTCAAATTTTAACCTCTTTGCTATTTAAGAAACAAACAAGCAAATTAATTAATTAATTAATTAATGCATAGACGAATGATAAACAATGATTAAAGGAATGAATGAATACATATATAATAAGTAATTTAATTTTTTCTGGGCCTCAACTCGCATAGGGAAATTTTGATATTTTTTTTACTTGTGCAGAGTTGAAAAAGGAAAGGCTGTTCCTCACCGCTCCCAGAAATGATTCATGAAATTGTTATATCATGAGAATTTTCTCAGACTGCTTTGTTATGTTTGTGTAAAATATCAGGAAAGCTAAAAAACTAACACTTAAACAAAGATACTTTTCTGGGAATTCTCAGAACTTTCTGAGGAAGTGAAAGGTAGCAAGAAGGAGGAGGCGCAAGAGGAGGAGGAGGAGGAGGAGCAGCAGCAGCAGCTGGAGCAGCAGGAGGAGCAGGAGGAGGAAGAGGAGCAGGAGGAGGAAGAGGAGCAGGAGGAGGAAGAGGAGCAGGAGGAGGAAGAGGAGCAGGAGGAGGAAGAGGAGTAGGAGGAGGAGTAGGAAGAGCAAGAGGAGGAGCTAGAGGAGGAGCTAGAGGAGGAGGAGGAGCAGGAGGAGGAGAGGGAGGAGGAAGAGAAGCAGGAAGAGGAGGAGAAGGAGAAATTAGATCAAGATGTTTCAGCAAAATAGAGAGCTAAAGAGAAACTGCTTATCTATAACAGTTCTATTTTAATCCTATTTTCCTTCTCTTGGATTTTCTGAAAATTATTATTTTAAAAATCATGATAATGAAGTATCCAAAGGTCAAACAGGTTTCTTAT
Source organism: Dromiciops gliroides (assembly GCF_019393635.1). Classification (NCBI taxonomy): domain Eukaryota; kingdom Metazoa; phylum Chordata; class Mammalia; order Microbiotheria; family Microbiotheriidae; genus Dromiciops; species Dromiciops gliroides. The sequence goes on from NC_057864.1 coordinate 82,897,296, forward strand.
AAAAATTAGCTTATTCTTATTACTCTCCTATGTTTTTCTTCAATTTTCAGTTGGGTTATTTCTTAAATTCTGTTTTTTTTTCCTTTCTTTTCCATAGCAAGGTAACAAAACTAATGATAAAACCTAAAATTCTCTTTTCTTAAATTGTAATAACACTCTGATTGCAAGTACTGTGTTTCATTATCATGTCATGAAATCTTATAAAGGCAAGAACTATATACATAGACTTGTCTGCTATGAAATGATCTTTATTAAGGATTTCCAGGTTGTGATTGACTGATGAATCAATTTATATAGGGATTGGTTGACAGGTGAACATTTTGTAGCATATTAAAGCAGTCTGAAACATGTAACTTGAATGAATGACAATAATTTTTATGGCTAGGAAATGTTATGAAAGAATGTCATTTTCTTGGTTGTAATGCTATTAAATCTTTTTCTTAAGTCTTTTTTGAACAGATATAGGGGGAAAGGAGGGGGGGCGGGGCCAGGAAGAGTAACTTGTTCCATGGAACTGCTGACTCTTCTGTCATTCATCAACTACATCAAACATAACAAGGAAAGAAAATAATGAAGTTTTTTTTTTCTTTGCTCCCTTCCCCCCCACCTTTCTCCCTTTCCTCCTTCCTTCTATCCTCTGCTTATCCTCTCTACCTTCCTCCCTTCTTCCTTAGATATTTACAAAAACATTGACTACTAAAAGCAAAATTGTTCTAATACCCAAATTGTCTAAAATTCTGGCAAGATATACATTCTTCTTTTTTTTCTAATTAAAAATCATGTCACTTTTTAAATTTAAAAATGACACTTTTGTTAGAACAATAGATTCAAAGATGAATTTTCAGATTCCTAAATCACAGGTATATTCTAAAGATTGTTTTTCTATTATATGTAAAAATGCAAGAACATATTCAGGAAGAGATGTGGCACATTGATTATTGCTTTAAATATATGTGCTATAGGTTTGGAGAAAGGAGTATTAGAACATTTGATTTCTGAGAGGCTCACTCTTGTAAAGTAGAAACCCACATCTCATTGTTTATAAACTGATCATCATAGTAATACTCAATTTTACAAAGCTCAGTTCTCACAACCACCCTGGGAGGCAGGACATATTCTAAGTATTATTATGCTAATTTTCCACCTGAGAAAATGGAAGCTTCTAGGGGTAAGTGACTTTTCAGAATCTAATACATGTGATCCTGGATCCTGTCATAGTCCTTCTGACTGTCTTCTTTCCATTTCCCATCTGAAGTTGCACTGAGTTGCTTTTCTTATTCTACCTAATGCATATACAACAGTTTGTTTGGAACTATCCGACTAACTAGCAAGGACCAAGAGATACTACAGATTAAAATTCTACTTATTGTAGTCTACAATGTATAAAATATCAATCTTCTTTTCTGTTTTACCATGTCATTTGCCTCTTATTATCCTAGTTGCAGTCTTGGTCACATGAAGGTGAGTCCGGGATAAGTGGGGTGCTACTGCATTGTTTTAATTTTCTTACATCAGCTTTGGTGAAAAGGGAAGGGAAGAACAGAGGAAATTTTTCTGAAAATTCCAATTTCTCTCTATACATTACTATGATTTACTGATTTTAGCCATATGATTAACATTTCCAAATATCATTGGCAATTATCCTAGATATATTAGTTGTGGTTCTTGTTGTCTTCCTTCTTCATCGGGGTATACCTTCTTCCTTGTTCCCTCAGGAGGTTTTAGATTGTATTTGGTTAATAAAGATTATGGTATCTATATTAGTTCTTTCATATGAAGCAACGGATTCATATATTAACATTCTATATTTTATTCTTGTCCAAGGTATTCACCATTGTCATGAAACCTTTCCTGCACAGAATCTAAATAGCAGAAGGATTCTAATTAATGATATATTTTTTTTGCCTCAGATGCTCTTTTTTAATTGAGGTGATTGAAAATTGGAAAAGGGAAAGACTACATTAAATGGTGGTATCATATAGATTCGTAGAATAGTTGAGCTTAGAAGCAACTGAATAAGAAAGAATAAATTTACACAACTGCCTCTTTAGTTTACATCCTCAACATGTCTTCCCTGAATTATTCTAATATCCTTCTAACTACACATTTTTCCATCAGTTTCTCCCTTTCTCCAGTTCTTTCTTCTTTAAGGAGGTGATACAGACACATACACTCACCAGCCAGCACAACCTTCTTATGAAAAAGTTCTGATAATTTCATTGACATGCCCCCAAATCTTCTGTGGTTTCCAAGTTCCCAAAATGCATCCACCAAGAATCAATGTTTCTACTAAGGTATTTCTCAGATATTTAACCTGTTATTTCCCTTGCACCCCATTTTCCATGATTTACTTATTCTTACATTTAGAACTCTTCCTGCCAGCTGCCCACTCTTCTCTAGCAATTAACAGCAGATGTTCATAATTCAGCACAGTTCAGAGCCTGAAAAAGTCTCAGTTGTTCTGCCACAGGCACAAAAACTGAAGGCAAAAATTCTGAAAATCAAATTCAACATTTTCCTTTTAGATCTAAGGACCCCAAAACATTTTCTTCCTCTTCTCTTCAAGTTATGAAACTTGGCTTCACATCTTGTAAAGAGCATCTGCTCTCAGAGAATCTCTAGCTCTTGTTATAATAGAAAACACAAAATGAGAGAAACACTTTAGAAGTATGGATTAAGATTCTAGGACATTGCAGCATATTATTTAGATTCTATTTAAATTGGGGGAAATCTGACACTGTCTATATTGAACACAATGTGTTTTTTAGGAAAAGGCTCCATAAACCTAAATGCTCTTCATAAATATGAACTATTAAATAAATTAGTCTATGAAGGATGAAATTAAATTAAACAAAAACAAATTAAATTTTTATATAACAAACTTGTATGGATATATAATGCCAAATGACTGTACTCTGCAGATGGAATTGTAGGACAAAAAAGGATCTAAGGTGCAGAACAGACTGTCAAAAAAATCCTGGAAGGGTAGGACTTAGATGAATTGGGCCCTTCTCCTACTAAAAAGAACTTACAGGTTTATGGAACATGAGCAAATTGCAAAGAATATAAGTAAGAAAAAGGAAAAATAGGAAAATAGCATCTATAAGAAATTGTGAGGAAAAAAGAGGCTATTTACTTGGAGTATAGCCAGCTGTGGAATTACTTTCACAAGAATGACTAATTATTCTAAGCTAGTTGATGGCCAGCTGTTCTCCATAACTACAAAGGCAAGAGCCAGAAGAAATAGATTCAAATTGCATCAAGACAAAATTTGGTTAGATAAAGATAGACTTTCTAGACTATTATTATTGTTATTATCTATCTACAAAGCTGTTCAAACATTAGGTTAGTGAGGAAGGTTTTATAACACCCATCCTTCCAGTGTTATTGAAATAATGAAAGCATTTTAAAATATTTTCTTGATGCCTTTTGTTTTCATATCACAGTTATGTCAGCAAATAATTGTCCATTTTCTGTCACTTTACAATTCAATATTCCCCAGTTAAAAGGGAAAATAACTAATTAACTTAAACCACCCTGTACTGTGATTTCACCTTACAATATTTTATGGTATTCTTCATCAGTAAGACTCTACATCTTTGAAATGAGAAAAGAGGTATGCTTCCTTATCTCTTCTTTGAAACCATGATTTTTTTTTTTTTTTTGGTGAGGCATTTGGGGCTAAGTGACTTGCCCAGGGTCACACAGCCAATAAGTGTTAAGTGTCTGAGGCTGGATTTGAATTCAGGTCCTCCTGACTCCAGGGCCCGTGCTCTATCCACTGCACCATCTCGCTGGCCCCAAAACCATGATTTTTAAAAATTACTCAAACAGGGGCAGCTAGTAAGTATGTGAGGTAAAATTTGAATTCAGGTCCTCCCAACTTCAGGGCCAGTGTTCTATCCACGTTGTCTCCCAGATTCTTACCAATTCGCTAAATAGCTTGGATATTAGATTTTTGATCAATGAAATCTTCTGTAAAGATTTTTCTGCAAAAATTGTCTCTATTTCCTGCATAGTTAATAATGCTCTCACTTTTGTTCTTTTCTTTATTTGTTTAAGTAGTAAAGCATGACAGGTGTAGCTCAAATAGAGCCGAGGATAGATAACTCTAGTATTTCCTCCTCCTACCCTTCTCCAAGGGCGACTTCAGTTCCTGCCAAGAGGAAAAGAAAGAGGTTGGGTCCATATCTTGGCCACCCCACCTTCTTCAGAAACTGGGGTGCAAGCCAGAATTACTTCTCTCAATTTTTTAAATTATTGTTTGTCTATGGGATATAATTTTTCAAATCAAGCCAAAATTCTGTTCACTATTAATTAATGAATAAAGGAAGACCCCAAGCTTTATAACCAAAGGCTGACTGCTTTTCAACCAAATATCAGTTCCACAATGGATACCCATAGAAAATAGCTAAGAAACCCATACATCCAAGTCAATAGAAAAACAAAAATCAGAAAACATTTGATGATGATAATATATACCAGCCAATAGAGACCGAAAAAGCTCTCTTACCGGGGATAATATGTCTCAGTTCAACCAAGTGAAAGAGGTTTGGATCTCACCTAAGGGGAACTTTCCCTGAAGTTTCTAGTGCAACAAGCTGAGAATAAAGATATGATTGAAGTTCTTTGTGTTGGTTTTTCCCCAGAGTCTCTCTGACTTCATTATGCTGAAGAGAGGTTGGAATCCTGTGTCTTCTCTCTCAAACCTGGAAGCTATAAGAACCCAAGGAGAGTGGATCTCTCTACACTGATTTCTAATGCTGCCTTGTATCTTCAAATTTTCATACATAGATGCTCTAAAACAACCCATACCCTACCTCTAGAAGTTCTATTCCCATTGATCCATCTTATTCTTTTTGTTTAATTTATTTTTTTATTTAGAATTTTCCCTGTTACGTCTAAAAACACCGCAAATATTTTCACATTGATTTTTTTTAAAACCTTGTGTTCCAAATTTTATTCCTCCCTCCCTCCTCCACCCTCCCTAAGAAATAAAGCAATTTAATATGTCATACATGTGCAGTCATTAAAAACATCTTCACATTAGTCAGGTTGTGAAAGAAAACAGATAAAATTCCTTTAGAAAGAGGAGATAACAAAACTATACTTCAATCTGTATTCAGATACCATCAGTTCTTTCTCTTTTGATGGTTTTCAATTTTCATACATCCTTCTGATAGCATACTGCTCATCATTTCTTTCACAGTTACTATTGCTAACTGTATTACTCTCCATCCTATTCCCTCCCCTTGATATTTACTCTATTTTCTATCTTCTTTCACCCTATCCCTTCTCAAAAGTGTTTTGCTTTTTACTGCCTCCTACTGCAATCTGCCCTTCCTTCCTTCAACTCTCCCCACCTTATCCACTTTCCATCACTTTTTCCCTCAGGGCACAATATATTACTATACCCACTTGAGTGTGTATGTTATTCCCTCTTTGAGACAATTCTGATGAGAGTGAGGTTCACTCATTCCCACACTCCTTCCCCATCTTCCCCTCCACTCCATAAGCTTTTTCTTGTTTCTTTTTTGTGAGCTATATTAGCCCCTTCCACCTCTCCCTTTCCCTTTCTTTCAGTGCATTCCTCTTACCCCTTAACTTTATTTTAAAGATGTCATCATGGGTCAGCTAGGTGACACAGTGGACAAAGCACTAGCTCAGGACCCAAGAGATCCTGAGCCCATATCCAGCCCCAGAAATAAGACACCTCACCCTGCATGCCCCACAAAAAGCAAGGATAAACAAAAAACAAATGCTTTACTGATATCATCCCTTCATATTCAACATTGAGTCTAAGTATATTCCTTTCAGCTATTTTAATACTGAGAAAGTTCTTATGAGTTAGAGGTATTATTTTCCCATGTAGGAATGTAAACAGTTTAACCTTTTAATATCCCTCATGATTTCTTTTTCTTGTTCACCTTTTTATGCTTCTCCAGGGTCTTGTATTTGAAAGTCAAATTTTCTATTCCGTTCAGGTCTTTTCATCACAAATGCCTGAAAGTCCTCTTTTTCATCGAAGTCCCGTTTTCCCCCTGGAAGATTATAATCAATTTTGCTGGGTAGGTGATTTTTGGCTGTAGTCCCAGTTCCTTTGCCCTCCAGAATATGATATTCCATGCCCTCTGGTCCTTTAATGTAGAAACTGCTAGATATTGTATTATCCTGACTGTAGCTTCACAGTATTTGAATTCTTTTTTCTAGCTACTTGCAATATTTTCTCCTTCACCTGGGAACTCTGGAATTTGGCTATAATATTCCTGGAGGTTTTACTTTTTGGATCATAACCTTTCCTCTGCCATCTTGATGACCTCATTGATCCATCTTAACACCTTTCCTTAGACTCTTGTTTTATGTGGCATGCAAGAATTTCAGAATTTGAAAGAACCTTAATACATTAATTCAATCTATATCCAAACAAGACAAATCCCAAATGAAAATCATCCAGAAGCTATTTGGAAATCCGTAGTAATAGAAAATAGTCCATTTGACATTTGGGCAGCTTTGTTTGAAAAGTTTTTCATAATATTGAATGACAATCTGCCTCAGCAATTTTCACCCATGGTTCCAAGTTCTACTGGTTTAATTAAATTAATTTTTAATTAATTAATTAATTTTCCCATATGAAAAACTTTCAATACATTAAAATATCTATGATAACTCCATTATATATTTTCTCCTCTAATAAACATTTCTAATCCCTCCAACCAACATTATATGTGGCACATTTTCTGGTGTTCACATCATTCTAGTTACCTTCCATTAGAAAACTCCAGCTTTTTAATATCTTCTCAAAAGTGACATCCAGGCTGGAAAACAACATTTGAAGTATGATCTGGCCAGGTTTAAATACACTGAACTTAACACATCTTTAATCTCAGATGACACACATCTGTTAATGCAGCCTAGGAGTACATTTATTTCATTTATAGCCCTACAATATCACACTATATACTGAAATACTTGTTAATTAAGTTAATGAAACTTCCAAGCTTTTTTTTTAACCTTATAATATCTTATTTATTTAGATTTCCCAAATACTATACTTACTATATTTATGCAGCTATTTAAAAAAATTCAATAGTACCCTTTTATAGTTATATTTATTACATTTATTTTTTATTAGATATGGCCCAATACTCTAACCTCTTGAGATTTTTTGAATCCAATTCTTTCAAGAAAACTATTAGTTATCACCTGAACTCCATATTATCCAAAAAATTGGTAAGCATATACAAGAGAGTAGAAATTTTCAGGAGTTTTTATATAAGTGGCATGAAAAAAGAATCTTGGTTCAGTTACAATGACTGCTGTCTGATCACGAGATGGAGAAATATATGCAATACCTCCACCAGGTAGTGGTATGAATATGAAGAGGTGAACTCCCTTACCTGTAACTATCAATAGATCTATGCCTCTCTAGGATGCATACCTATAGGCAGTTTTAAATTTTGTTTTTAAAGACTACCATAATTAGGAGTTTTGAAATCTTTGTCTTGATTTCATGGAAGATTGTTAGTGGAAGATTGACTAGAGGTATCCATTTTCACAGGATCTTTAGTCCTGCTCCTAGTAATGTAAGATTATCACTTCAATAAAAGTTATTTTTGCTGCCATTTGTGGATTTGGGTGTCTGGTGACATAACTCAAATCTAGGCTCTCTGTGAGCTACATTAAAGACAGGTGTGTCAAGAATATGTAATCCCCATGAAAGGGGAAGTCTTGTCATGAGGTGATAAGGACCCACACTAGGGTGGTAACGGTGTCAGAAGAGAATTATGTAAGGCATATTTTGTTCCATTAAATGAAATCCTTTATTTTCAATAAACAAGGACGCACAGTGGAATTGTGTGTGTGTGTGTGTGTGTGTGTGTGTGTGTGTGTGTGTGTGTGTGTGTGTGTGTGTGTGTGTGTCTGGGAGGAGATTTTAATGATACTCTCAGTTTTGGCTAAGTCTATTAGATAAACAAAAGGGAAAACAACTAAACAATGCTGGTGAAATTAGACCTAAAACATTTATAGCATCTTCTAAATGATACTTCTAAAATATACAAGTTTTTCAACACCACATGTAACTTTTACAAAAATTGGCCATGTATTTTTTTTTATAATAAACCTTTTATAAGTTTTGAGTTCCAAATTCTAGCCCTCCTTCCCTCTTTCCTCACCCCTCCCTGAGGCTGTAAGCAATAAGATATAGGTTATACATGTGCAAATATCTAAAAAATTATCACATTAGTAATTTTTACAAGAAAACTTTAACGAAAGAAAAAATTTGGGAGAAATAAAGTGAAATATAGCATGCTTCAGTCTGTGTTCAATCAATATGAATACTTTCTTTGGAGGTGGATAGTATGCTTCATCATTAGTCCTTTGGGATTGTCTTGGATCATTGTATTGCTGAGAATAGTTGTCATTCACAATTCTTCATCAAACATTATTGATGTCACTGTGCACAACATTTTCCTGGTTTTGTTCACTTCACTATACATCCGTTCATATAAGTGTTTCGAGGTCTTTCTGAAATAATCATGCTTGTCATTTCTTACAGCAAAATAATATTCCATTACAGTCATATACCAGAACTTATTTAACCATTCCCCAAATGATGGGCATTCCTTTGATTTCCAATTCTGAACCACTGCAAAAAAGAGCTGCTATAACTATTTTTGTACAAATAGGTCTTTTTCTCTTTTGGGGGCTGTCTTTCGGATATAAACCTAGCAGTGGTATTGCTTGATCAAAGAATATGCACAATTGTATAGCCCGTTGAGCACAGTTCCAAATTGCTTTATAGAATGAATGGATCAGTTCACAACTCTACCAACAGTGAATTAGTGTCCCGGTTTTCCCACATCCCCTCCAACATTCAACATTTTCTTTTTTTGTCATATTAGCATTTCTCTGATCACAGTGGAATTTTGAAATTTCTGTACATTTCAATCATTTGTGTAAATGTAAAAACTGTAGTCTAGTATAATATAAAATTTGTAAAAGCCTTAGTTTCTCTCCTCTCTTACCTTCATCATGGATGACCATCATACACATAGATATTAATCACATGAATGTTGTATTGAGATTTGATAGAAAATGAGTCCATGAGTTTATACTCACTGATAAAAAAAGTAAGAATAAGATTCATGATTTTATTCCCAAATGTTCAGTACCACTTCACTTTTGGATATTAAAAAAAATCAACATTAGTCCCAAATTATAATAAAGAATAAAAATGGAACACATGTTGTAAACTTGAAGCAACTCCAATCTCAAATATTTAAATGAATTATATATGCCAAAGAATGGTAAACAAATAGAAAACATTAACATACTCTATCATAAATTTTAAAATACTTTCAACTGGTATGTACAAATCAATTGCTACTATGAAAACAAAAGAACCCTGACCCCATTAACAAGCTGAATAATATGAAGTGAGGTGCAATACTAATTGAGACTATATCTCACTTATAAAATATTATGGATGAGGATGATGAAAAATTGCAAACAATGTTGATTCATAAAACAATAAGAGATAGTAGAGGGAAAACATTAAACCTTAGGAGAGACACAATTAAGATCACTGACAAAATACTTAAGTATGAAACAGTAAAGGTCAATGAAGGGAAAAATCTGCAAATATTAATATATAATATATTTATTACACATCATTTTTCTCAAGCAAGGCATTTTGTGTCTTTGTAACTTCCTTTTGTGGAGGATTACTAATCTTTTATACAAGACTATAACAAGTTCTTCCCTAACTTTAAGGAAAAGAGTAAGTAGCCTTAAATTGTAGCACATGGAATACCATATACATGCAGCATCATCTTATGACATAGTTATACTACTAAGTGGAGTTCATTTCATATCAAGGCAGTCCAAGGGTCCATCAAATAACTAAGGGATTTCATTATAATCTACTTTTATATAGAAATTAGTCTATCATTTAAGGACCTCTATAAGTTCCCAACCTGTTTCTAGTCACTTCCTGCAGCCCCACTTTTCACAATGTATGTAACACCTTATTATATTAATTAGCTCATTTAAAGACTAAGAACTAACATAATGATCTCCCCCATTCCAAAATATCCACATGGTCCTCACTTCTTTGGCTTGCAGGAGTTTCTTTTAGAAGAAAAGTTTATAACTTTAGTCACAAAAGCCCCAGGCTTCCAGTTTGAAAAATCCTAACATTTAGGCAAAGGTTAGGGTCTCTAACATTATACTGATATTTATCTTTAATTAGCCCCAAATATCTTTGTGATTGAGACAAAATACAGTTTATTGGATTCATTCAGGAAATAAAAAAGAACATTATATTATAGTGTCTGTAGATTTAAGTGAGGAAATTGCTGAGCTTTTTCCTTCTGCTCTAACATACTTATAGAGCCAATGATTCTTCCCTCTTAAACTCTTTATTTCCCACAGCTCTTCCTTACCTTTGTTCTTCCTTGCAACAATCACACTTATTCTAATCTCTTAAGTTCAGACTTTGGGAATTTCAACTATGTGATGCAGTAGATAGAGCATTGGGCCTAGAGTTGGGAAGGATGAGTTAAAAAATGAACCCAATGGGAAGCCATCTCAACTCTGTACACTCCACAAACTGATGAAAAAGAGGAATCCCAAAGTACTTATTTGCAGTGTATATGTTCCAGTTTGCTCTTTCAAGGACAGATGGGCTACAGTTCCCTTCAAGGTTCTAATGTATTCAGGAGGCCTTGGGGTGTTATTTTCTCTACTACTCTTGACATGATCCCCACACAGCTGTGTTTTCTCCATTGTTAGTGGGTCACTGACTATCACCCTAGCTATGTTTCTCCATTTAACATTACTTAGCTAAAAAGGAATATTTACTTTAAAGACCTAGCAAGAACAAGGATATAAACACTTTCTCCAACACCTCTAGGATATTATCCTATACCACCTCATTCTCTGAAGGTGAGGAAGATCACTTTAGTTCACTTCCTATATCCATTGGTCCTACAACGTTTAGGTTCAAAGGTGGCAACTCTTCCAGATGTATTATTGTCTCAGTTTCCACTAGGTACATAATTTTTTTTATTTTTTTCTTTTCTTTTCTTTCTTTCTTTCTTTTTTTTTTTTTTTTTGGTGGGGCAGTGAGGGTTAAGGGACTTGCCCAGGGTCACACAGCTAGTAAGTGTCAAGTGTCTGAGGCTGGATTTGAACTCAAGTCCTCCTGAATCCAGGGCCAGTGATTTATCCACTGTGCTACCTAGCTGCCCCCTGCTTTCTTATTTATCAATAACTGTTTGATGTGGTCCTCCAGTGGCTTGCCTCAATGTGAAAGCAAAAAGAAAACTGACTTTGTCTTGAGATAAATCCTGGTTAACACAGAATTTACCATACCATATGGAGCTATCCCAACAGGGATTTTTAACCCAGGGTCTACCAAATACCAATCCTTTACTTTCTAGCAGTAAACCAAATCAACTAGACTTGGTTTCTTCAAATTGTTTTGCATCTTGGGTGGAGGTACAGCTGTCACCCTTTTTGTGTTCCCCTGGAGAACTTCCTCCTCCTCCCCTGCACTGGACCTGTTTGTCCAAATGGTTCAATCATTGACTAACTCCAGAAGGAAGTTTCTTAGGAAAACCAAATCCATACCTCAATCCTGGAGCACATGGTATTTTCCCACATAGGGCTTAAGGACCTTGGATGGACAACTCTGCATAAAAACAGTACCATGATTCCCTCAGTGCATAAGGCCACTCATTTTGAGTCTAGACAAATTTTTCTAAATGTGCAATCTATATAGGACACACAAAATTTTCTCTGGGGTTCCCTGTACCATAGGCGATTCTTTTAGATTTTCAGCCACATTCCTTCTAAGTCCGTATTCCAAATGGAATCCAAAATCCCCAATGTATCCCTGCAAACTTCAAGTCTAATCCACATTTTGTAAACTCACAAAAAAGCTTAGTTAGGGAAAAGAACAAACCAATCCAATAAATCCAGAGAGTGGCAAGAATTTAAAGAAAAGAAACTCAATGTTATCCATTGCTTCCTTGGGACTTATGAGAACCCAGAGTAACATTACTTTATGAATTTGCTGTGCATTAAGATCTCATGTGAAAGCATGTTTTCTGATTGAACACAAAAGAAAGAGTATGAATGTTTCTCAGCTAGACAACAGCATTCTAATAATGTAAAGTCCATATTTCTAAACAACAAACCAATATAAACTGAGGAGGAGCTTATATTCTAATGGGGAAGACAACATGTATGTACACACATTATGCATGCATGTATGTATGTATATGAAACTGATCTCAAAATTTCCTGAAACTTGAGGACAGAAGGCCAGTGAGGCATAAGCCCCCAAGCCCCTAAGAAGCCAGACTTGACAATTTACACTATTTCTTGTCTTTAGCCCCCCAGGATCTCTGTCTTAATTAAATATAGATATGTATGTATATATACATATATTCTCCAATATATCTTATTTGGGAATTTAAGTTTTGTTCTTGAGTTTGCTTGTTTCCATCATGTTGTGGGCCCAGATTTAACAAAAAACCTCTACTCATTTAAAACAACATATGAAGCTAAGCAGTAAGAGAAATCAAATTGTATTTATTTTCACATTGGATCTAAAACAGCACTAATTTTGGAGTGTAGCATGGAGTAGTATAAAAGAGCATCAGTGGGGCAGCTAGGTGGCGCAGTGGATAAAGCACCAGCTCTCTGGATTCAGGAGTACCTGAGTTCAAATCCAACCTCAGACACTTGACACATACTAGCTGTGTGACCCTGGGCAAGTCACTTAACCCTCATTGCCCAGCAAAAAACAAACAAACAAACAAACAAAAACAAAAACAAACAAACAAAAAAAGAGCATCAGATTTGGAGTTTGGAGAGACCTAGGTTCATGTCCTGTATCTTTTGATTTCAAGTTTTGTAACTATTTTTATATTACTTAATATCCCTGAGCCTCAGTTTCCTCATTAGTCAAATGGGAATGATAATTCCTTTAGCATTTATCTGATAAGATTGTTTTGCAATCCTAAAGTGCTTTACAATTTTTTACTGTTTTTGCCATTAAACTTTTAGGCATTATCAATAAAACTGACTTATTTTCAACAACTGCTTATTAGTCATAATAGTTATCAGGATCTATCAAGAGGTAGCTAAGTGACTTAGAGAAATGTCATACTCCAATAGAAGAAGGAACCACTAAACCACATAGTAACATCATCTATTTCTATTTTGTTTTTATTTATTTTTAAAGATTTTTCCCAATTCCATATTAATCTAGTTCCAACTGCAGTTTGAAGTGTTATGGACTACAATGTTGCCGGCTGGCTGTTCAACGCCTCTGTCTTAGCAAGAAGAGAGCTGAACCTGGGGTCAAAAAGATCTGAATCCAAATCCTGCCTCAGATCACGACTAGTTGTGTGAACCTGGGGAATTAATTTAATATATTTCAGCCTCATTTTTTCTCATCTATAAAGTGGGGGTAATAAAAGAACCTATCTCATAGACTTGCCAGGGAACAATCTGAGATCGCATATGTAAAGTACTTTGCAAACTTAAAGCTCTCTATATAACTCCTTAACATAATTGTTGATGTTAAGGCTAATAATAAAAATAAATGACAGTACATAGAAAGTTTTGCCCACTCTCTTTACAAAGAAAAGTATAGTTAGAGACAAAGTATAGTTGACCCCTATATATCATCTTCACAACTTAAGTGTAAAATTTCCAACTAGAATGCCATATAGAAATTTAGGGTCTCAAAAATAGACTGAAATTCAGATAATAGGTTCTTTTGCCAAGTTCTTCCATCCACTTGTAGACTGACTTTTCTTTTTAACTTATTGAACCATTTTATAATCTGCTAATTTCTGCACCTGCAGAAATCAGTCCCTGTCATTTTGTGTGTGTGTGTGGGGGGGGGGGCGCAATGAGGGTTAAATGACTTGCCCAAGGTCACACAGCTAGTAAGCATCAAGTGTCTAAGGCTGTATTTGAACCTAGGTCCTCCTGAATCCAGGGCCAGTGCCACCTAGCTACCCCCTGTCATTTTTTTAATAGATGCTGAGAAGAGTGATGTTTTAATACTTAAGCAAGACAGTTATGACCTTAGAAGACAGGTACTATGTAAATATAAATGTATTATTCAAAAAGACATCTTCATCTTGTTGATTTATATCACAGTTTGAAAGAAAATTAAATGTTTGTAAGAATCATTGACTTTGGAAGGTAGTTTAAAGATCATCTGCTTCAGCCCCTTCATTTGAGAGATGAGGAAAACAGAATGGTGACTTGACAGACAAAGGTAATAAGTTGCAAAATTATGATTCTAACCTAGAATTTCTGACTTTGAATTCAGTAGCCTTTCCATTACTCTTAGGATACATATTCATTGTAAATAATGAACCCAAAATGGGATAAAAAATCACCCTTTGTATTATAAATATTTGTTAAATTGACCTACTTTACTTAAGTTTTTCAGGAGAGTTACCAGATTAATTGTTTTAGAGAATAAAATCTCAAAAGATAAAACTCTGTTGGTGGTGGGCAAGGTGAGATTGGTTTAATTTGTATGTGTGTTCACTCTTTAGCAGGTCTAAGTCTGCCAGCCAAGGTGTTAATTGTTATGATATCAGGATTACGTGTATCTGCAGTCTTGGATGTAGATCAATACTTATTTATTATGCCTTTGTCCTTTTCATAAAAGGACAGCAAGAGGTGAAGGAGACAGTTACTGCTATTCTTTTCACAATGATGGCATCATGAATATATTCCTACATTTCAGTTTTTCACATCCAAATGAGATGGAAATTGTACTCTATATTTGAATGAAATTGTTAACACATTGAAAGCAGAATTTTACCTTGACTTAATCTAAATGCCTTTTGGAGCCATTTTCTTGTTAATTAATTTGGTATTTTCTTGGAGTCACACACAAATTGCCACATAGTTCAAACTAAACTGGTGGGCTTTCACAAACATGCATGATATGTGACTTGCCAGAAGGTTTCATTGTTAACTTGTAGTTGAGCCAAATCAAACTGAACAGCTTATGTGAAAAGGAGAGGTCATAGTTCTCATAGGCCATTCTTCTAGTAAAAACTCAGTACCAATAGCTAATTGCTCTTGTCTGCTGTTTCAGCTTCCAAGTCAGAGTGGAAACAACTTCAAATTAACTCAAAATTATCAGTCCTGCTCCAAGATTCTTTAAAAAAAAATATTATTCCAGTTCTAGTATCAGGTGTGTGTGTATGTACCTGCATAGACACATATATGTATTTATTTATAATTGGTTGGGTCACCCCCTGAAATTTATTTCACTATTTCAAGTTAGCACTTACTCTGTAATTTCTAGTCATAGAGTTTTAGGATACAGGAAACCAAACATGACTTGACCAAGATCACCTAGAAAGTATATATTAGGGGCAGCTAAGTGGTACAATGGATAAAGCACTGGCCCTGGATTCAGGAAGACCTGAGTTCAAATCCAGCATCAGACACTTGATACTTACTAGCTGTTTGACCTTGAGCAAGTCACCTAACCCTCATTGACCTGCCTTCCCCCCAAAAAAGAAAGTATATGTCAGAGGCAAGACAAATCTCCTCTCTCTGTTTTGAATTCTCATTCTATCTCTTTGTCTCTTACTGCATCTCTCTGTCTCTGTCTCTCTCTGGTTTTGATATATTGTGAGTAGGCATAAGAATTTTAAAATGGGAATTTGGGGGGAATTTGGTAAAAGCTGCAGACTACGTTCAAAGGTGAGCAGAAGACAGAAAAAGATTAGAAACTCAGAAATGCACAAAATATATGTGTAGTATTGTATAACAATAACCCAAATTTTACAATAAGGTACTGTAAAGAAAAATTTCAGACATCTCTGGTATGAAGGGAGGGCTAAAAATTTTATGCAGATTTTGCAGATGAAGTGGATGTGGGGGGTAATGCACCCCTAACCCCTGTGATGTGGAAGGGATGACTGTATTCACATACCCCATCCCACTGATGATCATCATGGGAGCTTTGAGCTACGGTGAATACTGTACTTGGAATTAGGAAGACTCATGTTCCTAAATTCCAATCTGGCTTCAGACACTGCCTAGTTGTGTGACCCTGTGCAGGTCACTTAACACTTTTTGTCTCAGTTTCCTCATATGTAAAATGAGCTGAAGAAGGAAATGGTAAACTACAACCCTATCTTTGCCAAGAAAACCACAAATAAGGTAAAAAACATTGGCCACCCCTGAAATGATTGAATAACAAACATTTACTCCATGAACTGGTTTACCCCTTCTTTGGCAGCCTGGTAACCTCTGACTCCTGTGGGCCCATGATATTGATGCCAGTCTTAGTGCAGACACCTGATCAGCTTTAACCTTATCACATCTCAGAGCTCCTGATTCATCAGCCTCAGCCTTCTCAACCCAAAAATTACAGACATGTACCAGCATTTTTTTTCCTCATCCCTCTGGGGGAAAAAAATCCTCCCCTCCTCCCCCTTCTTCTTCTTTCTTTTTCTTTTATCTTCTCCTACCCTCTCCTCTCTCTCTCTCCTTCCCCCTCTCTCACTCTCTCTTCTTGAGTCCATCTAACTCCAAGTCTGGTACTCTATTCTTTGTGCCACCTAGCTGCCCTTGATAAATAACATTCCTGTTTTATTTAACCACTTAACACTGAAAAATATTTTCTTTAAAGGTGTATCAAGACCAAAGTAGAAACATTTTCCTAAATACGTTGGGGAAATAATTTTCTTTATATTACCTCAATCTCTTCAAGCAATGGCGTATGCATGTATGTATATGGAGGGGGGAGACAATCAAGAATATTAGTCTCATAACTATTTCATATCCCACCAGTTTCATATCCAGGAGAATCCTTCCACTGGTCTAGGGACCCAAAGGCTGCTTTTATTTTTTTTTAATTTTTTTAAAATTTAAAATTTTTAATTTTTTTGGTGGGGCAATGAGGGTTAAGTGACTTGCCCAGGGTCACACAGCTAGTAAATGTCAAGTGTCTGAGGTCGGATTTGAACTCAGGTCCTCCTGAATCCAGGGCTAGTGCTTTATCCACTGTGCCACCTAGATGTCCCCAAAGGTCACTTTTAAAGATTGCTCCTTGTTCCTCAGGGGATGCCACACTGGCTCTGAAGACCAGACTCTGAAATAATGGGATGGCAAGAGCACCCTCCCCACCCCAATGGATTTTCATCCACTCTTTTCACCTATAATAGAAAAATGAAGAGAAAAAAAAAGCTCAAGAAGCAAGATCTGCTTCTTGAGGTTATGTGACATCAGAGAAAGGGGTGAAGGCTTGAGGACCTTTGCCCTCATAGCATGTTCTTTCATTGGTTACTGTGGGAGTATGAATGACTGAGTGAAATAAAGAGAGGGAAAGAGGAAAAGATAAGTTGTAGTTGATGCTGACAGGCCTTTTGATTGCCTTCAAAGCCCATCAAAATGCTGCCCCTTTACCAAGTAGTTAGCCAAAAGTATTAGTTTTAGAATGTCTGTGCATATTCCATGCTATCTTCAAGGAACTCCCTTTACTAATCATCATAATTCTACTAGACACAAGCTCTATAGCATCCTCATCTAAAGAAGTTGCCTCAGGGAATCATGGGGTCTTCATATGTACCACAACTCCTATTACATTAAGATCAGGTTTTGTCTTTTTTGGTATTTAAAGTCCTTCACCATCTGGTGTCAACCTTCATTTTCAGATTTAATATGTATTTCTCTCTTTCATGTACATAATGGTCTTGATAATCAGTTGTTGTTTTTAATTATTCCTCATACCTGGCATTCCAACTTCCAGCTCCATGACCTTATATAGTCTGTCTTCCTCTTTTGTGACCACCCCTAGCTGATTGTGCCTTCCTGTCAAATTATTTCATTCCTCTTTTATATGTATTGACATATGTACATGTTATCTCCCCTGAGCATGTTGTAAGCTCCTTGAGACCAGGGAGCTATTTTTGTCTTTGCATTCTAGTTCCTGATACTGGAATAAAGAATTAAATGAATTTTTAAAATTTTTTTTTATCATATGTAAATTTCGTTTTCATCCCTCTGTGCCTTTGCTCATGCCAATCTCTCCACATAGAAATACCTCCCACTATTTCATTCATTTGAATTTGTACCTATTATTTAGCATCTAGCTATATACAATGTCACTTTCTCCATGAAACTATATCCCATCACAACCTTAGGCAGAAGTGCTTGCTCATTGTCTCTCCTATGAAATATTATACCCTTTTTGTTTATACTGCTCATAATATTTAACATAATTTGTCTACATTATTAGTAAGTTGAGCAAACTTGTTTTACTTTGGTTAAATTAAGGAGTTTTTATTAATAGGTATTACTATATTTTAATAATCTTTATAAATGTTATAATATCAAAGTGTTCAATAGGATAGGGAATTTTTTTAACTTTTTCTTTTGTATCTCAAATACTTAGCACAATGTCTGACAGAACATGATTAATAAATGCTTCTTGATTGATGTCATAAGTCAACAAATCAATCATTTATCAAGCCTTTTTTTTGCATGTGTGTGTGATGTAATTGGTATTAAGTGACTTGCCCCGGGTCACACAGCTAGTAAGTGTCAAGTGAAAGAGGCCAGATTTGAACTCAGGTCCTCCTGAATCCAGGGCCAGTGCTCTATCCACTGTGCCACCTAGCTGCCCCATTTATCAAGCTTTTCTGACAAAAGTCTTTCCTTATGATCTATTGAATTTATTTATTTATTTTTGCAAAAGCAAACTTAAACCTCATTATAGTAATTAAAAATAGCATTCAGTACAACTTAAAATCTTGAAGATAGATTTTACATCTATGGTTTTTGCTTTTCTGAACTTAAAAAAAATCAGTAAACTTCAATTTTCATATTCCAAATTAACTCAATATTAAATTCATGTTGATTATATCATATATTTCAAATCTTTCCATTAACGCAGTATCAAAATAATAAATCAGGTATTATGGTCATCTTGGAAACCAGTTTTTTGTTTTTGTTTTGGATTTTACTGTGTTGTGTTCACTCTACCCACTCTCCTTCCTTTTTTGCTGATAGTTGCCTATTTTTCTGAAAGCCCTATATGTGGGATATTACATGTTGGAAATTTTTATCTTGCTAGTCAGTCTCTTAGAATTCCTGCCTATGGAAGCAGAGGTGGAAATTTATTATAGACACCTGATAAGGACCACATTACTTGTTATAAATCCTCTGATCCTTGTGCAACTCCTCAACCTGCCCTGTAGTATCAGAGGGCAAGATGTTGCTGCACCATATTTATACGGTTAATGAGCACCTGAAATAACCAGGGTTACTATGACTGGAAAATAACCTTCACTGAATCACTTCTTCCTGCTGTGGCCAAAAGATTATCTCACCTAAGTCCTAGCTCCTCACTATTGGTTAAGTAGCAGGTTTATCTTGTTCCTTATAGAAATCCAGATGTTTCTTGTCCCTCCAATCACTGTGATCCAGTTCTTACCTCCTCTTGCCTTATTCCCCTTTTTCTTCTCCAGTATGTATGTATCAAGGTAGTTCTTGTGCCTATTTGTGAATGAAAATGAGGCAAGTAAAAACTTCCTGCTTTTATTGTCATTGGCTGGCCTGCCTCTCCTTTGGAAACTGCTAAAGAGTAGCTATAACAAAATAGGGTAATTAGGGAAAGTCTTTGACAAGAAATTATAAATTAAAAAGTGCGAAATGATCCCAAATTTTAAAAATGGGAGTATGGGGACATTTGCCGGTATTGCATCTGGCTTTCTAGTTTTATTTCATGTTACTTTCATTTCACACATTCTGTTCTATTCATTCTTGCATTCTAGGTGTTCCCAATGCAAAATATCATTTTCCATGTCCAAAGTACATTCATTCTTCACCTTCACATCTGAGAATTCCTAACTTTCATCAAAGCAATCAAGCAGACAAGCAGTTATTAAGCAACTATGTGACAGGATTTGGGATAGGTGTAGAGTATACAAATAGAAATATATTAATCCCTGCCCTTAAGGAAACTTCATTCTAAAGGTACAATGATTTGCACATAAATATGAATATATAAAATAAATATAAGGAACATTTGAGATCAAGGACAATAAGAGTTTGTAAAACAGGAAAGATTTCATACAGAAGGTAATGCTTAAGCTGCTATGAAAGGAAAGAGGATTCTAAGAGTTAGGGGAAAGGTGGTGCATGCAGACATTGCTTGGGTATCAATTGCTACCCAGAAACTTTCCTGTTATTCATGCTGTCTTTTCTTGAAAATTCTTTTTAAAAATTATTTTGTCATTGATCAATTTGGCAGTAAAATTGGTTTGTCCTTTTTGAGTCAGGATTAAATCATAACTTATACAATTAATTTTTTTATGTTTGTATGTATCTTTATTCATATTGTATCACTCTGGAAAGAATGGAAGCTGCTTGAATAAGAGGCTGGTTTTTTTTGTTGGTTTATTTTTCTTTGTGCCTAACACTAGTACATAATAGACACTTATGAAATGGTTATTGTATTAATTATTATAGAATGTTAGAATTTAGAAAGAAATATGTCATGGGAATATTATGGGAAGTTATATTGAATTTGAAAAAGGAAGAAATACAAAATTGTTAATCTGAATGAAGGAATTTGGTGATCTCACTAGAAGGTGATTATAGTTTTATCAGCAAGTATTTTGGATAGGTAAATAGTAATTAACATGAGAAACAGAAAAATTTCAATTGTTAAAATAAAAGGGAAGCTTTATGAATACGTAAATATGGAAGGGAACATCTAATAAACTTCACCATTGTCATTAGGGAGGGAGACTTACATGAGCAATAACTAAATGTTATTTTAAGTGTGAATAATACATCCTTGAAAAGAATGTGAATATTTTTTCTTTGCTCAGACACAGAATTTGGGAACTAATAAAATTAGTAGTCTGTATGAAAAAAGCATTCATTTAAAAAGAAAACTGTTAATATCTAACTGTAGAAATCTACTCTGTGTGGAAAAACAAAATGCAATTAGGGTCTAATAGATGCTAAAGTAATGTATAAGGCTAAAGTGAGGTAGATTGTTGGGAACAATACTGAAACACAAATAATTGTATTCTTAAACCACATTTTTCTCTTTTTAATCTGAGCATGAAATAGCGATTCATGTTTCTAATAAAATATATGAATTATTATTTGAAATATGGCTCAAAATATTATTGATATAATCATAAAATGCTACAGCAAAACTCAAAAATATAAGCTTATGATAAAAAAAACCACAACAGTTTATTAAAATAGAAAAACCTCACCATGACATGGAGGAAACATTGAGTTCCTTAAGTCTATACTAACAGGGCCCAAGATCTGCAGGTTTCTTGAGGCTAGGCAGATTCAAAGCATGACTCTAGTGAATATATACCTACTTTCAGAGCTTCACCCTAAATAATATTGGAGAAATCCATTACTAGTTAGTTTTATCATAGTATTATTATCACTAGTTAGGACCTAAGATGATGAAAGTTTTGGTTACACAAACTCACAGAGATCAATTCATAGAGGCACTTTTTGAAGCATGTATTTTTGAAGAATGGAAAGAAATTTAAATAAATAGGGCTTGTTTGTTAGACAAGGGTAACCATTCAGCTTGCCTGATAGATAGGGGAGGCTTAGAATTAAATCATTGGATTTCATTTCATCCTTTCAAATGGCTGTCTTCAAATTAGAGTTGGAAAAAATTCACTGAATTTAGCTTGTGGCCATATCTATCAGAATCAAATAATATTTTATTTGATTCTCATCATTTTGGACAGATTTAAAATAATGTCCTTGTCTATGGAAAAAAAAAAAAACTTGGTAGTTGCAATTGTTGAACCACGTCCAATGATTTTTTAAAAGACTGTGACAACTGGAAGAAGTCCTGAAGGACTGAAGATCAAGAAAATAGTGTGGAATTGTAGAATGAGCACTGAATCCTGAATAAAGAAACCTGAGTTCTCATCCTTCCTTTTTGTTGCTTGTATGATGTTGGACAAGCCACTTATCTTTTCAGAGTCTGTGCCTTCTGTAAAATTGGGGGTGTTGCAAAAATTTCTAAGTCACAGTGTTAGATGAAGAAAAATCGAAGTCTCTAAGCCAAAGAAAATAGGTTTATTAAAAGAGGGATCCTGTCTCACAATGAAGTTAATCTCAGGTCAAGGACCCAAAGACCTTGAGCCATAGGAAAGAGGGATATTTATTTATTTATTTATTTATTTATTTATTTATTTATTTATTTATTTATTTATTTATTTATTTATTTATTTATTTATTTATTTTTGCGGGGCAATGGGGGTTAAGTGACTTGCCCAGGGTCACACAGCTAGTAAGTGTTAAGTGTCTGAGGCCGGATTTGAACTCAGGTATACTCCTGAATCCAGGGCTGGTGCTTTAACCACTGCGCCATCTAGCTGCCCCGGAAAGAGGGATATTTATACCCAAAGAGTCCCCAAGATTAAAGCAGTATAAATGTTATTAGTTATTTCTGCAATAAGAAAATATATAGTGTTTTCTTCTAATCTATTGGTTCTCCATATCGTCTTTGCTAAGTTATGTAGCTCATGACTTCACATTGTGGTAGTAGAAAACCCATAAAATAATTTAAAAGAGGCCATCTTGGGCCTGGCTATTACACAATATAACTCTCTTAAGACATTTGGTTAACTTTGAGTGTTGTTATCAGGGTTTTGCTTTACTTCTTATTTTACCAGTACTTATTGGTCCAGAGCAATTCCAGAGTAGCTATTTTAGGAATCTGACCTTTACCCTGATTGGTCCATCCTAACCACAAACTTTAAAGGAGAATGCTTAATGTATGAGAAGACAAAGTAGTTATAGTCTATGTGAGAACATTTACAATCTATCCTGTATGAGAGGAAAGACTGATTTGGGCCTTTATAATCTGTAAAGAAGTAAATCATATATAATATATTTTTCTTTATATATATATATATATATATATATATATATACTTTATAAAATTTGTACTTCTTTAAATATTACTATATGGGGTAGGGAAAATCTTACTCATAGTGGCTAGACTAAATGACCTCTGCAGTCTCTGCTACTTCTAAATCTATGTTCATGTGGTTGAAGAAGAGTAAATATTAAAGTTTTTTTTTTTTAAGGAAATAATCGAGTTTACAAACAATAGGCCAAAAAACTTGATTTTAATTTCTAACAAAATTTGGTAACCAATTATTAAAGGAATGTTTCCAAAATAGCAAGAATAGAAAGAGGTGATCACAAAGGGCCAAAGTAGCTTTATGAAGGATGTGTCATATTAGAAAACATTATTTTAAAAATAATTTTACTAGACTGATAGATCAGGGAAGTTTAACTATATTTTTACAGAGTCATTTTGTTGGTTTGTTTGTTTTCAAATTCTCCTATGTTATTCTTGTGGACAAGATGAAAAGGTGATGACTAAATGATAATACAATTAGGTAGATTTCAAACTGGTTTAATAATTGGATGCAAAGAATAGTCATTAATTAATTGTTCCATGTCAACTTTGAAGGAAGTCTCTAGTGACATATTCTTGGCATCTGTGCTTGGTCCCATAGTGTTTGACCTTTTCATTGGTAACTTGGATAAATGCGAAAAAGAGCATATTTATCGTGTTGTCAAATCTGAAATGTGTAGCTAACACATTGCATAAAAGAGTCAGGATCCAAAAAGATTTCAGCAGGTAGAAAGTTGAAGTGGGTAACTAAGTGCTGGGTATAATGTAAAAGAATGTTGGTCTCTGGGTCCCTCTGTCTCTGTTTATGTCTCAGTCTCTCTATCTTTCTCTTTGCCTCTATCTCTGTGTCTCTGTCTCTCTGTGCCTGTGTCTCTGCATCTTGGTCTCTCTGTCTCTGTTTCTTCTCTCTCACTCTCCCCTCTGTCTCTGCCTCTTCTCTTTGTCTCTTTGTCTCTCTCTCTCCTGACTTCCCTTTGATCTCTGATAGTTTATGATTCTGTGAAATAGAACAGTGACAGCTTAAAGAGAAATGTGAGAAATATCAGTTATCCAGAAACATAGGAGATTTAGCTGTTTTAAATAACCATCTTTTTTGTGGAACTGAGAATTTGCCTCCTTTAAATGATGAAATAAAATATTTTTAAGTGTTTAGTATGGAAATCTATTTAAAATGTGTTGTGTACTTTCAAGCCTCCTTAAATAGTATATTACAAATGCTATTTAACCTTTTCTTGATGCCTCAGGTAATCATTATGAGCATCAATTATGAGCTTGATGATAGTTCAACAGTGACCTTAGTGGTCATTAAGCTTTATAGGGTTGTTTGTCATCATATTAAATGACATGATGATTTTTCTGCCTTTTGAGTTTTTATGCATGCATTTTGTAGCATTTCCTCCCCTGCAGTTTCCTACACTGTCAGGTTGTAAGCTATTATATCTTCATGTAACTGCCTGTATAAACTCTTCTTCCCTCTTGTAATTTGTAGTTTCTGAATGTATGGTATGTATGGAAACCAGATATTTAAACTTGTTAGAACTGGGCAAAATCAGAGTAAACACAGTCTGAGCTACAGAAGGACTCTTCTTGGAATCAAGTAGGTAAGTTTTAGTGTATGAACTTTGACAGCTGTTCATCCATCTGAGGCTTCTTTTGTTAATTTTGTTCTTGGGTCCATGTAGGTGAGAAACTGCTATATTTTACTTCCCTTATAATATTTCCAATAAATGTAATGAATACACATATTCATTAAAACATTTTGGTAATATCACTTTTGTTGCAGATTCTTTATTTTATCCATAATGCAGTACTAGTAATCCAGGAAATAAGTAGCATAAATGAGTAAGTATTTGTAAATAAAAGCATATTCAGGGCATTATATGTCTTGATAATATGTGCCAAACTATTTACAGCTTTTGATACATCCTGCAATATATGGTTGCTGACATCTAACATTACAGTACTTAGTACTTAGTAGCATTAAGTACTAGTTACATAATTCTTGGAGATATATGCGTAATATATCGGAACATTAAAATAAATAAGGTCGCATAAAAATTCCAAAAAAAAAATCCTTACATTTTAGCAGAAAAAGAAGAACTACCACAGGATAAAAATTTTATGAAGGGATACATATTTTTCTTAATTTCCCCTAGGGCATGTAATTAGCTCTGTGATTAAACATTATAAAATTGCATTTAGGAAGTCCTTTTGATAAATTGGACATTAAATGGTGAAATTGGGAGATTGAATTTAAAGGTAATAGGTCCTTAGTATCATATCACAGCACTGAAAGAGACCTGAGTCATCATGGCCAAACTGTATCTGACTATGAACAGCCTCTTTAATATCCCCTGTAGGTGATAAAGTCCTTCAGATTCTCCTTTTTGAGTAATGACATCTGACCTTAAAATATCACAGGGTATAGTGAGATTCATGATTATTAAAAATATATCAGCCTAGGGGGCAGCTAGGTGGTACAGTGGATAAAGCACTGGCCCTGGATTCAGGAGGACCTGAGTTCAAATCCGGCCTCAGATGCTTGATACTTACTGGCTGTGTGACCCTGGGCAAGTCATTTAACCCTCATTGCCCCACAAAAAAAAGAAAAGAAAAGAAAAGAAAAAAGCAAAGCATTTAGGGGCAGCTAGGTGGCACAGTGGATAGAGCACCGGCCCTGGAGTCTGGAGTACCTGAGTTCAAATCTGACCTCAGACACTTAACACTTATTAGCTGTGTGACCCTGGGCAAGTCACTTAACCCCAATTGCCTCACTAAAAATCCAAACAAACAAAACAAAACAAAACAAAGAAAACAAAAATATATCAGCCTAATAGTCCATATAGCAAAAAAACTAAACTCATAAAAATGTCTATAACTAAAAGTACGACACATATTTAGTATATGTAATGCACACATATATGAGACACTACTAACAGACACAATAGACTCAGAATTTAAAAGGAGCAAGAGAATGGGCTATGTTACATTTGAGGAATTTGTATATTACATTAAGTAATCCCCAATTACTCTCCTGTGCAAACACTCATATTTTCAATAGACACCACTAAATGTTCATGAATTTTGAAACACTATTATTTTCAAGGACTGATAGTTACAGATGATCTAAAGTTGAATGGAAAGATTTTGATGAGTACATGCAAGCTACAACATTTTCCCAATGAAGATCTATTCTTTAGAATTGTAATAAAGGATATGACTGAATTATAAAGGGTAAGAGATAATAGTTGGTCATCTGCGTTCTCTACTTGTGCTATTACAGTAGTGTAAAGCCTAAAATTCTAGCTGTGATGTTTAAAATCTAACGTGTGATCGCTTTAAATTAGAAAAGTTTTAGCACCAGTCTTTTGGCATTAAGAATTTATTAAAGTATATTAGAGGTCACCAAAGAGAGAGAGAGAGAGAGAGAGAGAGGAAAAACAGCCTTCATCTAGCTATCTGAGAGAGAATGTTCCTGCCACCAACAGCCGGTTCCTGAATGAAAAGACTCGATCTTTTGCTGCTTCTCCCAGAAGCCCTCTGTGAAAACAGGAAGCAGAGCTGTCCACGCACACAGCTCCAAGCTAATTGGCTGGTAGCTTTGATTGACACGACCCACAGGTGGTAGGCACAACTTTCAGAAACCAATCTGACCTTTGAAACCCCAGAAAGGTCACCTCATGTTTTCTCCTCAGGGCACAGCTTCCCTGCAATGTCTTTCTCAGCAGGTTGGTGGCACTCCAATTCTCGCACTAGAATCTGTAAAAAGAGGGGTTTGACTTGCTGACCTTTACACTCTAATACTATTATCCTATGATAATTTGATCCAAGGACCAATGTTCTAGCTTTTGAAGGTTTTTTTTTTCATTTTTTTGATTCATTCACCTGATACATTAGTTCTAGTCCTCTGAATTTTGTATCATATTCCTATTTTATCAGCAAGCCAACAGTCTTCTTCAAACTCACTGATTAAAAATGTTAAACAGTACCTCCTTGTAAGTTGTCATTCTACCACTTCTGCCCACTTTGTTGAGTATGATAACTCATCCAGTTCTGAATCTATCCAATCAAATGTTTATATGTGTATATATATGTATGTATATATATATATACACATGCATATACACATACACACATATGTTTTGTGTATAATATACACACATATAGATACAGATATAGATATATCCACAGAGACTTATATATGTATACATATACAATTTATATGTATATGTATACTGATAGTATATATATATATATATATATCTTTGTGTATTTTCTGTGTGTTTTTTTTTTACTGGGTATCATTCAAGACTGTTGGTTGCTTAGATAAAACCTAAGTAGAGTAAAATCTCAGTTCTTGAAATAATTCATTTGCTTGTGAAATATAATGCAAGAGCTAATTATGAAATCAAAAATATATCTCATTAAGAGTATAACTTCTTGGGGCAGCTAGGTGGTACAGTGAATAAAGCACCAGCCCTGGATTCAGGAGGACCTGAGTTCAAATCCGACCTCAGACACTTGACACTTCCTAGTTGTGTGACCCTGGGCAAGTCATAACTCCCATTGCAAAAAAAAAAAAAAAAAAGAGTATAACTTCTTAGGAGATGATTAAGAAATATGTATTTGATTATATTAACATTTTTGAGGTTTAGTATTTTAATCAAACTATATTCAAAACTTGGAATCACAGAATCACAAAATCAGAAGAGATCTCACTAGCTCTCTAATCCATTAGATATATACCTAAGCATATACTTAATTCCATGTAAAATATTCCTATCAGATTCTCATAGAGTTTATGCTCGAAATCATTCATCTTACTAGGTGGTTAGAGTGTGAGAATTGGAATCAGGAAGACTTGAAGCTGAGTACAGACTGAGACACTTACTTGCTGTGACCTTAGGCAAGTCACTTAGCCTTTCAGATTCAGCTCCCTCATCTGTAAATAGAAGGTAATAATAATACTTAACTCACAAGGTTGT
Organism: Dromiciops gliroides; assembly: GCF_019393635.1. NCBI lineage: Eukaryota > Metazoa > Chordata > Mammalia > Microbiotheria > Microbiotheriidae > Dromiciops > Dromiciops gliroides. The sequence goes on from NC_057864.1 coordinate 82,925,271, forward strand.
TGGGATGGTTAAATCAGATTTCATATAAAACATTTTGAAGAACTTACATTTCACTATCAGGTACATCTTCATTATCACCTCCATCAAAATAATAATAGTCATTATTATTATTTTAAAGGAAGTTCATTCCACTTTTGAATGTCTTTATTTGTTGGGAAGTATTTCTTCATAATTATCAGAAACCTTCCTCTCTACAATTTCCACCCATTGCTCTCAGTTTAGTTCTCTTTTCTAACAACCCTTCTTAATTCTATTGCCTTCCTTTCATTGTTTCCTATTTATTCTGTATAGGGGAACTAGGTGGCACAGTGCATAGAGCACTGGTCCTGGAGTCAAGAGGAACTGAGTTTAAATCTCACTTCAGACACTTACTTACTAGCTGTGTGACCCTAGGCAAGTCACTTAACCCCAAATGCCTTAAACATCCAGGGTCCTCTCCAGTCATTGTGATATATATCTTGCCACTGGACTCAGATGGCTCTGGAGGGGAGAATAACGTTGGTGACCTTGCACAGCCCTCCCTCACTTAAATCCAATTCACTCCAAGTTATGACATCACATTGATGTCATGGTCCTCTTTGAGAATGAAGGACAAGGGGCAGCTAGGTGGTGCAGTGGATAAGGCACTGGCCCTGGATTCATGAGGACCTGAGTTCAAATCTGGCCCCAGACAATTGACACTAGCTGCGTGACCCTGGGCAAGTCACTTAACCCTCATTGCCCCACAAAAATAAAAATAAAAAGTAAGAGAGAGAGAGAGAGAGAGAGAAAATGAACGACAAATAACAACAAATCCCTGAGCTGTTCCACAATCTAGTCCTTTATTTCTAGCCTTATCTCCCATAACCAAAAAAAAGAAAAAAAAGTGTGCTCCAGTCAAATTGAAATCTTCATTTGTTTTGTCTGTTCCTATGATTATATTTACTCCTTGCTCCTCCCTCTCACCTACCCACTGGATACTGTCACTGTCACTGGATATTGAATGACCCACATTTTTTTTTTTCAAAGTTCAGCTCAGATCCCCAGATACTCAAGCAACCTGTCTCTAATTTCTTCAGGGAAAATTTGGTCTCTTCCCCTGAACTCCTACAGGCTTGTCTATTCGGGGAAATTTCCACATGCTCCCTTATATTCTAGCCCTTTGAGTATACCTTATCTCTTTCATTAGATCTCCCTTATTTCTCTTTGAAGGCAATAGCAATAAAGTACATGTCTTTGGAGTTTCCTCAGTTCCCAGCATAGTACTCTGTACATAGAAGGCACTTCATAAGGATGTACTCTTGATTACTGAATTAATTTACAAAACATAAGCAATTATTTTAAATTCATGTTATCTGCACTTCCCTTCCCATATTTCTATGAATTATAGCTGTATTGCTCAATCCTTTTCATGAAAAAAAAAGTTAACAAGAAAAAAAGATGAGAGAGAAATCTATCAACTGCAAATAGAATCAAATTTTCACTACTTTCATAATCATGAAAAGACTAAACATTGAAAAAGGACATAGGAATAATTATGGATGAAAATGTGCTGAGAGAATTAGTTCATTCATGTTCTTTCAGACAATCATTAAAACAATTAGTTTATAGTACCCAGAATTAGCTTGAGGCTGGCCCTGTCTTCAGCTACCCAATCTGGCTACTATCACTTAGGATCCTTTGAAGTTTACTTTATTAAAGTTTTTCACTCTGTACAGGTCATGGTAGCTAACTGTCTCCAAGACCTCAGGTCATTCTCGCACCTTTCTCAAGGAATTGAGCACTTGGCTCACTGAATTATCCTTCCTACCTTCTGCCATTTTCCTAGAGGTTTTTAACATTCTTGTTGATGCTCATTTAAACACTTTAGACTTTTAATTCCAAATCCCCTCAAATACTCTGCCATAAAATGGAAATAAATAGCAGAGTGGATTAGAAAAATAATCCTACAATATGCTGTTTACAAGAAACACATTTGAAGCAGAGAGATACACACAGAGTAAAGGTAAAAGGTTGGAGCAGAATATAATATGCTTCAGCTGAAGTAAAAAAAAAGCAGGGGTAGCAATCCTTATCTCAGACAAAGCAAAGACAAAAATCCATCTAATTAAGAGATAAGGAAGGAAACTACATCTTGCTAAAAGGTATGATAGATGATGAAGTAATATTAATACTAAACATGTATATGCCAAGTGGTATAGCATCCAAATTCTTAGAGGAGAAGTTAAATGAGTTACAGGAGGAAATAGCAAAACTATACTAATAGGGGATCTGAATCTTCCCCTCTCAGAATTAGATAAATCTAACCACAAAATAAACAAGAAAGAAGTTAAAGAGGCAAATAGAATGTTAGAAAAGTTATATATGATAGATGTCTGGAGAAAATTGAATGGGGATAGAAAGGAATATACCTTTTTCTCAGCAGTACATAGCACATATTAAAAAATTGACCATGTATTAGGGCACAAAAATATAAGAGTCAAATGCAGAAAGGCAGAAATAGTAAATGCATCCTTCTCAGATCATGATACAATAAAAATTACATGTAATAAAGAGCCATGGCAAGGTAGACTGAAAATTAATTGGAAACTAAATAAGCTCATCCTAAAGAATGAGTGGGTAAAACAACAAATAAAGAAACAATCAATAACTTCGTCCAAAAGAATGACAATAACAAGACAACATACCAAAACCTATGGGATACAGCCAAAGCAGTGCTTAGGGGAAATTTTATATTTCTAAATGCTTATACAAATAAAAAAGAGAAAGAGGAGGCCAATGAATTGGGCAGGCAACTAAAAAATAAGGCTGTACAATAGTGTGGAATTATCAACTATGATTGACTTAGTTCTTCTCAGCAATACAATGATCCAAAGCATATCCAAAGAAAGAACTAGGGGGTGTGAATGCAGATTGAAGTATACTATTTTCACTTTTATTTTGGGGAGGGGGTCTTCCTTGTGGATTTTTCTTTTGTTCTTATTTTTCTTTCACAACATGACTTATGTGGAAATATATTTAACATGATTATACATGTATAACCTAAAAAAATGGCTGTACAGATCCTTGCCCTGAACATTTATTTTTTCTCAATCACTGCTTAACTATTTTAATCTGACTTCTGGTTTCATCACTCAACTGAAACTGTTCCTTTCAAAATTATATATAGTCTCTTATCTGGCAAATACTATGGTCTTTTCTAAGTCCTTATTCTTCATGATATCACTAGATATTTGACATTGTTGACCAAACCTTCTCCTGGATAATCTTTCTTTGCTGGGTTTTAATTATACTACTTTAATGGGTCTCCTCCTAACTGTTTGAGTCCTCTTCAGTCTCACTGTGGACTTTTCATCCATACAGCTTGCCACCTAACTTTGCATATACACCAAAACTCTGTCCTTTTCCCTTATTTCTCCTCTATTTACATTTCACTTCTTGGTAACAATAGAATTAGTTATCTTTATTCACATGACTCACAAATCTACATATTCCATCCCAATCTCTCCCTGAATATTAGGCCTACATCACATCCTTGAACTGCCTATTAATCCTTTCAAACTTTATGTATCAGAGACATCTTAAACTCAACAATTCAAACTGAACTCATTTACTTTTATCAACAACTCAAATATCTTCCAAACTTTCCTATTTCTGTTAAATGCAACATAATTTTCCCAGGAGCTCTGGTTCTTAAACTGCAATGTGTAATGATTAGAATGACAACATCTTCTGGAGACTTACTGTAGGAAAGCTCCACCATGAGGAGAAGGCCTCTGAGGGCAAGGACATGCGGCTTTTCTTTGGCGTCAAGACTTGATGTTTGCTTGTGGGAGGAAGAGGGGGCAAGGCGGACTCTCTGGCTCTCTCATTCCTCAGGACTCTGGTGGAGAAGGAAGTGAGAAATGTGTTCTCCCTTTAATAGACAGATGAATCTAGGCCTTTCTCTTTTCACCAAATCTTATTTTTCTTAATAAATGCTTTAAACATCTAACTCTTGCTAAAGCTTATAATTTATTGGCAACCACTCATTAGATATTTTAGACAGACTAGCTAGAATTTTAGCCCCCTTACAAGTGTTAACTTGAATTTCTTGCTTTCCTTCTTCCCACATATCAAATCAGATACAAAATCTTGTTTCCACCATCAGAACATGATATGAAATATGATTCCTTTATAGTCACACAGCTATCACTTTAGTTCAGGCCATAATCAATGCTCATCTAGATTATCATAGATATATAACCATAAGGAACCTCCAAAGGTATCTATTCAAATCATCTTATTTTATAGATGAAGACATTAAGGAAGTATAAGAGGCAGAATTTGAATCCAGATTATCCCCCCAGAGATAGTGCCCATTCCACTGTATCATTCTGGACTCCCTGTCTCAAGTCTGTTCCCTCTCTAATCCATCCTCTATAATACTGTCAGTGCAGACATGGCCATGACAGTAGAACACATAATAAATTTCAGAAGCTATTGGTTGTCTTTAGGATCAAAATATATGTGCCTGGTATATATTTGGCACTTACTAAACACTTTTTTTTTTTCCTTTCCTTCTTTTAGGTCTGCTGGGCTTTTACAGCACTTCAAATTTGGTTCCAATTGATCTTCCCAGACTTTTAGATTCTTTATACATTACTCTCCTTTCTAGTCTTGATAATCTAAGTAAATTTCTTCTAATTTTGCTAAAATCTCTTTTTTTGGCTTCTATCTCCTATCCAGATGGAGAAATGTACAAAATAAAATTAGAAGCAAAGATTTAAAACAATAAAAATCAGTCAATTGTAAGATAATGTGCTACCACTTAAGTACAATCATGAGAATATTCTGTAGTATCTCAGGGGAAGGAGAAGGGTATAAATATAGAGCGCCTTCTAAGTGTCAGGCAGTAAGTAAAGTAATTTGCAAATATTATGTCATTTGATCCTCACAACAACTGTGTAATGTAGGTGTTATTATGACCATTTTACATTTGAGGAAACTGAAGTGAACAGAAGTTAAGTGAATATCTAAAGGTCACAAAGCTAATAAGTGTCTGAGAAAGTATTTAAATTTAGGCCTTTCTGAAACTAATCTGAACAGACACATGTGTTCAAATCAATTCTGTGATTTCTTCTATGAAGAAAAATTAGCTATGTTCCATTTCCAGCATACCAAACTTTGATTGTATTGGGTTCCACCTTCCCCATATCAATTACCCAAGATTTCTTCAGTTTAGGAACTCCACCTATATATAATTTATAATCTAAGAGATTTGCCTGATATTCAGAGCTGGGATTGGAACCTAGACTTTTTTTTGGTGAGGCAATGGGGGTTAAGTGACTTGCCCAGGGTCACACAGCTAGTAAGTGTCAAGTGTCTGAGGCTGGATTTGAACTCAGGTACTCCTGAATCCAGGGCCAGAGCTCTATCCATTGTACTACCTAGCTGCCCCCATGAACCTAGACTTTTTTGACTTAATGGATCAGCATTCTTTTTATACTGTACTATCTTTATATAAATAATCTTTTATACATTTAATGTGATTTGCTCCTGTATATGGATGGTAAGATAAACTCTTTATGCAGAAAAAAAAAACATACAGCATGATATTATATGAGAATGTTTTGAAATGTATAGGCTGAAGCAAAAGAAGCTGAAAGTGCTTAAATTCAACTCATAGTGGCAACAAGTCTATAGCCTCCCTTTGTGACACTTATTATTCTCCACTACAGGAAGCAAAGCCCTGTTTTTTGCATCACTTCTTTTTGAAGTGAGTTAGAGAAGAGCCTATTTCTAGTAAATCTGTTCCTCTATCAAAAGACTATATAAGAATTAAGATAGTGTTGAGTGACTCAGAAGTGAGGAGAGTTACAAATCTGTATTATGAAATACATGTACAAGTAATGACAATCAGCAATTGACTTTAGAGATAGTAATAGAGTTTTTAAGAACTTTAAGGTCAATCTTATTATGTATCATGTAATAGAATAAGTAGCAAATTTAGTCTGGAGAAGCCCTTGGTTAGAATCCAGTGCTGGGGGCAACTAGGTGGCACAGTGGCTAGACCACTGGCCCTGGATTCAGGAGGACCTGAGTTCAAATGCGGCCTCAGACACTTGACACTTACTAGCTGTGTGACCCTGGGCAAGTCACTTAACCCCAATTGCCTCAAAAAAAAGAAAGAAGGAAAGAAAGAAGGAAAGAAAGAAAGAAGGAAGGAAAGAAGGAAGGAAAGAAAGAAAGGAAGGAAGGAAGGAAGGAAGGAAGGAAGGAAAGAAAGAAAGAAAGAAAGAAAGAAAGAAAGAAAGAAAGAAAGAAAGAAAGAAAGAAAGAAAGAAAGAAAGAAAGAAAGAAAGAAAGAAAGAAAGAAATAGAATCCAGTGCTCAGTTGATGAATCACTCTGGGAAGTCATTTAACTACTGTTTCTTCTTCTTCTTCTTCTTCTTCTTCTTCTTCTTCTTCTTCTTCTTCTTCTTCTTCTTCCTTTTCTTCCTCTTCTTCCTCTTCTTCTTCTTCTTCTTCTTCTTCCTTTTCTTCCTCTTCTTCCTCTTCTTCTTCTTCCTTTTCTTCCTCTTCTTCCTCTTCTTCTTCTTCTTCTTCTTCCTTTTCTTCCTCTTCTTCTTCTTCTTCCTTTTCTTCCTCTTCTTCTTCTTCCTTTTCTTTTTCTTCCTTTTCTTCCTCTTCCTCTTCCTCTTCTTCTTCTTATTTGTAACGATTGGAATGATGCCACCTACTGGAGACTTACTATAGGAAAGCTTCACCATGAGGAAAATGCCTCAGAGGGCAAGGCCATGTGGCTTTTCCTTGGCGTCAGGAAGTGACATTTGCTCATGGGTGCTGTCTATCAAGGCTACTAGCCAATCAACTTGAGGAGCCTCCTATTTTCTGGGAAGGGACAGGAAGGAGGAAAGAGGGCCTGCGCAGAGAGCTCGGTCTCTTTTGGGTTCCTGATTTGATGGTGGTGGTGGCGGCAGAGGACTTCACAGGAAATTTGAGGAAAGATAGGAATGCCAGGCTGTTGGAATTCTGTTCTCAATCTTTCTATTTTTCAATAAACCCTTGAAAACCTAAACTCGTTTTATCAGTGATTTTAGTCAGTTTCCCCCAAAACTGGGGGAACAGATTAGAATCCACATTTAGAATCTTAAATTACACATTTTCTCCTTCTCCTTCTCCTTCTCCTTCTCCTTCTCCTTCTCCTTCTCCTTCTCCTTCTCCTTCTCCTTCTCCTTCTCCTTCTTCTTCTTCAGTGGGGCAATGTGGGTTAAGGCCATAATCTTGTTCTGAAGATTTCCTCATTTGTAATATTTTGCAGCCTGCTGACAAAAGTGTAATTTATAGTTCTTAAAGAGCATACTTCAGTCACCATTAGAAATATGCATCAGATTTTACTGTGGAAGAAGTCAAACATTTCAAGATTCATTAAACCTCACCAAAAAAAAAAAAAATGAAATAAGATCAGTCACAATGAAGCACAAAGGAAAACACAGTTAAAAATTTAAAACAAAAATTAAAACAATGCCATTAACTGATTAGCTACTGCTGCAAAACTGCCCAATTTATCCTTTAAAAACAAGGCAAGGGGCAGCTAGATGGCGCAGTGGTTAAAGCACCAGCCCTGGATTCAGGAGTACCTGAGTTCAAATCCGGCCTCAGATACTTGACACTTACTAGCTGTGTGACCCTGGGCAAGTCACTTACCCCCCCATTGCCTACAAAAAAAAAACAAAAACGAAAACAAAAAACCAAAAAAAAAAAACAAGGCAAGGCATTCAACTGGAAGGACTATTATACATTTCATTCTAGTGTAGTATAGGTTTCTCAAAGTTTGAAGAATCATGGAAAACCATTTTTAAAAATCTACTAATCATTAAGATGAAGGAAAAACAATGCTAGTCCTTGGCAAAACGATAAATATTGAACTGCTGAAGACTGAAAAAAACTTATTTTTTTTTTACTAATGAAATTAACTTTAAAAATTCAAGATGATACCAAAGCCATTGTCAAAAGAAATTCATTTGAAAGTTTAAGATGTTGACATCTTCATGAAATTATAAAATGCCCACTCAAAAATCATTTAGCTATCTCATTTATATTTAAGGTTCCAGTGAACCTGGAAGTGCAGTCCTCACTGGAGCACAGATGAACTCATTTAAATATATTAATATAGAGAGAAATGGTATTGTTCTATAAACACAAAAGTCTCCATATGGAGATTGTTTTTTTAAATAAATTTATTCATTCTCATTTTCTGGGACCATATCCTCACTTGAGATCAGAATGTACGTGGACAGAGGGTCTTGAGGGTTTTTGGCATTTTATCACCTATCTATATATTATTGTTATTATTGTGACTTTGTGATCCCATTTAAGGTTTGCTTGGCAAAGATACTGGACTGGTTTGCTATTTCCTTCTCCAACTCGTTTTACAAATGATTAAATTGAGGCAAACATTCAGGGTCCTATATTGGGACCTTGAAATAATAGTTCTGGAGTTTAGACCTGATTCGGGCCTATTTGGTTGAAGGTTAGTTTTTGAAGTGATCCTATAATTCTTCCAAGCTGCTGCTGCTGCTGCTGCTATCTGTGATTTTGCAGCTATTGGGAGTTCCACTGAAGTGCTTCTCTTTCTACTACAAGGGTAAATGGAGACATTCTCTGCAGTCTAGTCCTAGAATGTTGTCTGGGCCCTGAGAAATTAAATTACTTGCCTAAAATGAGGAAGCTAGGATATGTCAGTAAAAGACAAGCTAGTTTATGTCAGAAGAAAGTCTTGAGCTTTAGGTCTTCCTGACCTTTTTCTACTATGCCTGGCTGCCTTTCCATTTTAATGGAGAAGGGGAAAAAAATCATCTGAAATTAAATCTAGAGTACTACTCAATTTTAATCAGGCTGAAAAAGTTTCACAAAATTGTATAGCGTATATTCTATAAGAATACAACCCTTACTGCCAAAGGCATTCTTAATTTTGGACCATAGAAAGAGTATATAAATGGAGATTTGTTTTCAGTCTGGTTTATTGGATTTAGGAAACTAATTTACTTTTTACATTGAATGACTATATTGATGTGCAATTTTTGTATCTTGGTAGCTAATCCTTAAAAAGAGAGAATTCTCCAACAATAGAACTCTTCTTTTTTTGGAAAACCTTTTGCAAGTCCAATTAAGGTATCATTTTTTCAAATAATGAAAACAAGACATTCAATGGCATTAGCTAAAGTTGAAAAAATAAAGTCTAAAATGCTATACATATTAAGAAAATAAAATTAAAGTCTGTGTGGTACAATAGATGGAATGATGTATTTGGTGTCAGAATATATGGGTTCAAATTTCACCTCTATTTTTTTACTATCTGTGTAAACCTGGGCATTTCACTAGAATGAATTTCAGAAAAAGATTATTATGCACTTAATATATAACAATCTCTACAGTAAGAATGGGGATACAAAGAGAAAAGTGAAGACAGTCCCTGTTCTTTAAGAGCTTATCCTCTATTTTGAGAAGATAACTCCTATATGGGAATTATGGTAAGGAGGATTCTTTGGGTTTGTAAAGTTATATAGATTGTGATTGTAGTAATAAAAGAATAGCATACCCATTTCAATAGTATTGGCAATATCAGTTTGTTTTTGTTTTTGTTTTTTCAGGGCAATGAGGGTTAAGTGACTTACCCAGAGTCCAACAGCTAGTAAGTGTTAAGTATCTGAGGCCAGACTTGAACTCAGGTCCTACTGAATTCAGGGCCAGTACTATATCCACTGCATCACCTAGCTGCCCTGGCAATATCAATTTGAGTAGAGTTTCAGAACAGACAAAGGTATGTGGGGGCAGAGGCAAAGCAACTTTCAACAAGTTAGAGAGGAATAAATTAAGCCTGGCCAATAGTGAGGAACACACCAATTAAGACCTTCATAGTGGAAGAGCAGGGTAAGAATGTATTCTTGAAATAAAAGGCTTAAATCCAAGGCATGGTCTCTGGTCTGGGCAACAAAATATAACAACTTCTCTGGGCCTCATTCTTCTCATTTGTGAAATAAGGGCATTGTATTGGATGACCTCTAAGTTCTCCTAGTCAAAATCTGTCATCTTGTAAAATATTTAAACTAGGTTATAAAGCTGCTGTAAACTTTCCACTTTTATGAAAGCTTAAGAAATAGATTCTCTCATTATGATTCTCACCCATTCAGGAAGTATATTGGAGCCTTGGAAGGAGATATACTTCTAGAAGAAGCTAACATCAGGTTGGCAACATTAACCTTAGCTATTCCCAAGTCTAGGAGGTCCTGGAAGAAATGGTGAACTCAGTCTTCTTTCTTGGGAAATATCTTATACCTACTGTTTCTAATTGGACAGACACTCCTTGTAATGTGTGTTCCCCTTTGCTATTCATGTCTTCAGATCCAGGAATCAGAAAGAAAACTGTTGGCAGCTATCTTTGCTTGCCCAGTGTGTATTATAAAATTCTAAATGTGGGTTCTAATCTGCCCCCCCCGCCCAGTGTTGGAGGGAAACTGGCCAAAATCACTAATAAATTCACCAAGAGTTTAGGCTTTTAAGGGTTTATTAAAAGATATAAGATAGTAATGAGAGAGAAAGTTTGAGAACAGATTTCTTATAGCATGGAAATCCTAGCCTTCCTAATTTTCGACATGAAGTCCTGCCACCAAACTGATGTCTCTAACCCCAAGAGGAAGAAGTTCCCAGCCAGCATCCACTTCCTCCTTCATGTCCTCCTCCCAGAAATGGGAGGTTCTTCAAGCTGATTGGCTAGCATCATTCAAATCCATTGGTTCACTGGACTTGAAGGTGGTCTCGAGTTAAGCTCAAAGTGTTTAGCTTTTGAGAACAATACCTTCTTAAGGACTAGCCACATGTACTTACAATCTAATTAACACTCAGTTTATATTAATCTCCAGGTGGGCCTTTGAGTATCTGCTAAATCCCCTTATCTACCATGTTCCATTATCTTGACACACCAGTAACAATCCGTTTAACACTTTTATCAACCTAAGAAAGGCTAAAGTTTTAGACAGAGGTTTGAGTTGAATCTTAAATCTAAGACATGTTTGCTTTTCTAAATTTCATGGATTCATCACAGAAAAAAAAAAATACAAGGAGAGTCATTGAAAGTGCACAGTTTTCAAATATGATAAGAATGAAATCAACTGGACCATATCAATTGAAATATATATGACTGCTATATTCTTAGGTAATTTAATCATTCATATGGCAGCTTTCATGCTTGGAGTGGCAATCCCCTGTCAAAAGTAAGTGTGTTCTCATAATTCAAAGCTATACACATGCCATAAAGTATTACTTCTTAGTAATCCATCAGGGAGGCCATTTGTAAAAGGAGGTTGTAAGAGTTTGTCATTTGCTGGAATTGAAGAATCTACTTCTTCAAAAGTATTCAAATGTACTCAGATATTGTGTTGGTTTACTGAGAAATTTCACAATATGATTGGAAATTATTAACATTACTTTAAGTCTTATTTTCAAGATCATTTAAATGATAATTCTCCCCTAGTTTTCTGATTTCACTTATATTTGTTTTTTTAAAACATGGGTGGAGTGTATTATATACAAAAGCAGTATAAATCTTAATCTTTTCCTAGCCCTAGCAAATAATAACAATTTTGAGCAGGAATCAGAGGGAAGAATTGCATCGTATTTATTAAACTGATCCTCAGAATCCAGGAGCCCAAATTAAAGCACACGTACACACACACATACCCTACCTGAACTTACTAAGAAGGAAGAAAAGTTACCCCAAGGGGAAAAGAGGAGACAGGTATTGGTAAGAGTAGGGGTGATCTTGGGTGGGGAAAGAGTGAGGGAGTGAGAGAGAGAGAGAGAGAGAGAGAGAGAGAGAGAGAGAGAGATGAAAAGTGAATTGTTAGAAATTTTGATAATTCTGATAATTGCACAGTATGAAATACTATGTATACATTAAGTTTTTTTAAATGCAGAACTGTGCTTTATTTAGTTTTATAAAGTTTAATTTACAAATATTTCATGCTATTTGGTTATTAGGTATAAGTATCACAATTTCTCACAAAAAAAGCTATCTATAAGGTAAATGCTATATAGCTATTTTTTTGGGGGGGGGGCAGACAATGAGGGTTAAGTGACTTACCCAGTCACACACCTAGTAAGTGTCAAGTGCCTGAGGCTGGATTTGAACTCAGGTCCACCTGAATCCAGGGCCCATGAATTATCTACTGCACCACCTAGCCGTCCCCTATATAGCTAAATTTTTACAGAACTTTGACAAGAATTTCAAGGTTGGGCAGTTATAAATGGGATGTAAACTGCATCATTGGAGGGAATGCCCAAATTGATGAGATCAGAGATGCATCAGAGTTGGAGGTAATCCAGCTCATAATGGCCTTACTGGACTTTCTTCCTGGTTTTCCTCCTCATGTTACCTAGCGTTTCATCTTCTCAGAGACAGTTCTCAGTGCTTTCAATGGTGACTTTACTTGGAAGAAAAGTGGCTTGGTAAAAGTGCCAAGCAAAAAGAAGGAAGGTGATAGGCAAAACTATTTCCCTTCTCCTAAGTAACAGGTCTATTTTTTAACTTCAAAAGGAGTTCAGCAAAAGCTCAAGCATTCTGTTGGGTTAAGGATGATGTGTTTGGGAACTTGATGGGAGCATAGGAAGGTGTTATGGGATCCTGGTATAATATATGGCTAGTGGAAATATCATTTGGGAACAAATGTGGACCAGGAATCTATCATATCTGTCCAAAGGCTTGGTCTTTGTTCAGTTCATTATTAACTTTGCCAAAACAATTAACCAATATAATTGACAAGGTGTGAAAATAGAGCTAATTTTTAGAATATATATAATACAAGTAGAAAAATACTTAGGTCTCTCAGCAACACATTTTTTTTAATATTTCTATTTTTTGCAAATTAATATTTCCTTTGCCAAACTAGAATTAAGTTAAGGAATAACATTAGGGCATAAAAATGATGGATAGAAATTGTAGAGAAAAAGATTTTGATTTGACACAAAAGAAAGAAATATTAATTATTCAAGATAGAATGAGGTAATTCTTGAGAAAATAAGTTTCCTATCCCTGTGTGCATATGTATATGAGAGGTGGTCTATCCAAGTGGAGGCTGAAAAATTACTTGCTATTTTTCACAATTAAAAGATGGTTGAGGTATAAAAATAGAACAGCTTTTTGTTTGTTTTTGTGGCTATTTTTTTTCTGCGGAAAAAAAAAAATGGGGTAGGAGGAAGTGACATAACCCAGCTTTACCACCCACCTACTAACTATTCCACAAAGACAGATAAAACTATGTTAGATTTAGTCTTAATGCAGAAATAATTAGGAAAAAAATCACAGCTAGGTTTTCACCCTTGGAAATTTGTTCTAGCCTGGAGGGTAGTATGAATAGCCTCGGGGCCCTGGGACAGAACTATGGCCTTGGGCTATGTACTAGGGAAAGAAGACATCCTGAATTAAGCACAGATGGACCCAATTCTGTCTAGCAAACAGGACTGTAGACCACATGCCAAATCTGTTGTTCATGTTCCAGAACTTGGTCCCAGATTGAGAAGAGTCAGAGGAGGGATCTGTACCAAGGGTTATTGGATCAGGGCAAAGAGTAGGAACTGGACAGAGGCTGTCTACTGGGCAAAGAGTAGAAACAGATGCAAACAACAGCTGTGTAGCTCAGAAACCTGGGAGTGAAGATGGATCTGAAACCTGTAGGAAAATAACCAGGTAAGAGAGTTTTGACTCAGGAAGAGTTTGCAGTTCTGTCATACAAACATGTAAAGCTTTCCAGCTTGATCATCCTGGGTATGTCTAACAGCAGACTACCTGAAATCTAACAAGGAACCACCTCACAACTGGATCGATTGGATACAACCTAGGGCAGGAGTTTGCAAAGCTCAGACCAACAAAGCATTAATCAGATCAGATTGCAAATTTCTGACCTGAGCAATGTCTAAGTGTTCTGGGCCTGAGCTAAGTGTTCTGAGAACAGAACACTTCAATATCTGGGAAAAAATTAAAGCAGCAAGCCTCAATGGAATATGAAAAAGGTCCAAGAAAGGGCCAGACCTTCCCTTCAAAATTTCACAGAATCTGATCCTAACAAAAAGTCCAAATTCAGGAAATAAAACTATAAGAATGAATACTGCAAAAAAAATATATATATATATATATGACCATAAAGAGGTATTGAGTTGACAAGGACACCCAAAGTACAAACAAAGGTGAAAAGAATAAGTACAAAATATGTACAAGCAAAGATTTAAAGGGGAAAAAAAATAAAAACAAAAGAAGTTTAACTAGAATATCTGAAAGAAATAAATCATCTTTTTTAAAAAGGTAAAAATAATTGTATAAATGATATGGCTATGTTAGAGGAAAGACATAAAAGAAGTGAGTTACAGAGGAAAGAATTTAAAAAGAGAATTAATCAATTAGCCCAAGAGGTACAAAACATTACCTATTTAACACTCTGAAAATTAGAACAGATCAAATAAAAATGAATGATTTCATAAGTTTTCAAGAAATATTAAAATAAAGTCAGAAAACAAAGATGAAGGAAGAGGGGGGAAAGGAAAAAGGGGGAGGAGCAGCATTGAGGAGGAGAAAGAAGTAAGGTATTAAAAAACAATTGACCTGGAAAACAGATCCAGAAGACTACCTGAAAACTATTATAAAAAATAAATAAGGGGGCAGCTGGGTGGCACAGTGGATAAAGCACTGGCCTTGGATTCAGGAGAACCTGAGTTCAAATCCAGCCTCAGATACTTGACACTTAACTAGCTGTGTGACCCTGCAAAAACAAAAACAAAAACAAAATAACCTAGATATAATACTTCAAGAATTTTGAAAGAAAACTGCCTAGATCCCTTATTCCAGAGGGGAAAGTGAGAATAAGTGGATTACCAGTCACCTACTGAATGAAACCCCAAAATGAAAATTCCCAGGAATATCATAACCAAAAGCCATAGCTTCCACTTCAAACAAAAAATGTTACAAATTGCCAGAAAGATAGAATTCAAATACTAAGTGATTGAGGTGGTGTAACAGACGAACTAAGACCTGAGTTCTTATCAAAGGTAAACCAGAGGGTTCAAGTTCTTATCAATAAGTAATATGAACGGAAGTCTAAGGAAACAATATCCACGGACCATTAACCATTAATAGCCATTGATATTCATGGATGACAGGACACAGAAACTGTACATAGAAACTGGACCTTAAGAAAAAGAGATATCCCCAAAAGACAGACCCTTTGGGTCTGTCAAGTTTAAATATGTTTTAGGAACATGTACAGAAGGACAAAATGTGCCCTTATGACATTTAGACCCCAAAAAACACACTCCTATGGAAAAAGGTACCTGCCTTGGGGGGCATTTTAGGACCCCAAGAATTCCAAATTAGGATATGAACCTCCCACAAGGAGGAGACTAAAATAATGAGGAAATAACATACATTTTTCACTATAAATATAACCATTTTCATCTTCCTAATTGAGACACCTTTCTCCTTGGTGTTCTCCCTGTGGCCATAGTCTTTTTTTTTTTTTTTAAGTGAGGCAATCGGGGTTAAGTGACTTGCCCAGGGTCACGCAGCTAGTAAGTGTGTGTTAAGTGTCTGAGGCTGGATCTGAACTCAGGTACTCCTGACTCCAGGGTCGGTGCTCTATCCACTGCGCCACCTAGCTGCCCCTATAGTCTTTTAATAAAACTTAAAATAGTCACTGAGTCATGTAATTCTTTGGGATGTCAAACAATGAATTCCAACATCATTAAGGAATTGATGTTAGGAACACATAGGATTTAACAGTCACCATCATAAAGAGGTGGAAATCTTGGAATATGATATTACAGAAAGCAAGAGATATAGGCCTATGATGAACAGTTTACCAAAAAAAAAAAAATACTGAATGAATCCTATGGTGAAAATAATGTACCTTTAGGGAAATAGAAAAATTCCAATGATTATTCATTTAAAAACAAAAAGAATGAAATAAAATAAAATAAAAAAGAAGAGGTAAGTCCAAATTTAAAATAAAAACACAGGGTCAAGAGAAAAAATAAAAAGGTAAATATAAGCAATTAACCAAACCAGAATGAAGGTTTTACATAATAATGGGGTTGGTTATACACTTGTACCTTCAGAGCCCTAACGTCATCAGGGTCATAGATTCAAATAGTACAGAGGTCTTGGAAGTGGTTTTGTTATTTTTTGGAAGGAAGGAAGGAAGGAAGGAACAAGAGAGAAAGAAAGAAAAAGACAGAAAGGGAGAAAAGTAACTAAGAAATAAGGGAAAGAAAAATACTAGGGGGAAAGGAAAGAGGATGGCAATTATCTTGAATAATTAGAAAATACACAAAAAAAAGCTTTACAATAAAAAAAAAAAGGAGTTTGAGGAGAGAGAGAAAATCCTGAGTTTTGCTTTCATCTGAAGTGGCCAAATTAGGGAAGAAAAGAAATACATACACATTAGGGCCCAGAAATTCCATTCACTTAACCTGGAAATAGCAATAAAAGGGGTGAATATTTGGGAGGATGCATCCATGGGGGGATGTCCTAAGCAAATTATACTTAGTATAGAGGATTAATAGTGAGGAGGGCCTTAAAAGGAAATAAATAAAGAAAAAGTGTCTGTGATTAGGTTCTGGTGAGGGAAAGAGTAGGTCAAGGGAACAGGGGCAAACTGCATCTAGAACACAGTTGCTAGGCACACTTCTTTTTCACTATTCTTTCCAAAGGGAAGGTGGGAAAAAGAAGGAAAAATGAAAGAAAATAGGATGGAGGAAAATATAATTAACTATCATAATTATTAATATAAATGTGGTGAATTCACCCACAAAATGGAAAATTAAAATGGAATTGATTAGATAACAATCTAATAGCATGTTGTTTATAAGAAACATTTGAAACACAAAGATGCACAAAGAAATAAAATAAGGAGCTGAAACATGATATAGTTTTGTACATTGGGATTTATAAAATTAATAAATTTATAAAACACGGGTAGCTATTATGATCTTGGTCAAGAGAATAGCAAAAATTGAGTTTATTAAATGATAAAAGGGGGAAATAATATGATACTATAGATAATAAATTAATAGCAATATTAAACATGTATGAGCTGAATATAATAACAGCTACATATTAAAGAATATGTTAAATGACTAACAGCGAGAAATAGAGAGCAAAGTATAAAAGAAGAGGGTCTTTATGTGTCCACTTTAAGACCTAGACATAGATAAAAGAAAAAGAAAATAAAGAAGTTTAAGGTTTGAAAGACTTTTAGAAAAGTTAGATAAGATCAACCTCTGATAATAGAAAGCAATGAGAAATGATTATTAATAACCAATAACTTGGGGAGACTCAGAGGTTCTCCCCTTTTTCTAAATTCATTATTTTTAAAAGTTGTCTGGAAGACCTTACTGATGAGATTTCCTTAACCCTCCTCATCTTGGTCAGACCCCACCCAACTTTGCAAGGCATTAAATCTAAAGTAGAAAAGCCCATTGTATTTTACTCAAGCTTGGGTGGAGACATTCTTTTGTCTAGATAGTGAAAAGGCTGGGGCTGGTCTGAGTAAAGATAATCTCTCTGTTCTAAAAGGTATACATTCTTTGAATTCATAGCCTAAAGTTATGTATGGGTGGTTTCTCTATAGTGATACCCCTCCATTTTAATATCTCCAACCTCCAATTATGCTAACCAATTAGATTTAATTGGTGTTTGATGAAGCACCTACTGTTTTGAAGGGTATATGAACTGTGAGTCAGTCTTGATTGTCTTTGGTCTAAGAGAGAGATGGCCAAATTACCATTGTTTTATTAATAAAATACTGGCTTTATCAATAAAATTATAAAATTACTCAGAAATTATATCTTTTTTTTTTTGGTGGGGCACTGAGGGTTAAGTGACTTGTCCAGGGTCACACAGCTAGTAAGTGCCAAGTCTCTGAGGCCGGATTTGAACTCGGGTCCTCCTGAATCCAGGGCTGGTGCTTTATCCACTGAGACACCTAGCTGCCCCTGTCTCTCATTTTTTAATCCTCAGAAAGCATACATATTTATTAGCTGTGCATAACATATTTGCCAAATTGACCAATTGGCATACAAACTTCACAAACAAATGCAGAAAGACAGAAACAATAAAAAAGACTTAAAAAATTGTTTCTTGATTTTTATGTTCCTTTGTCTTTGCCAAAGGAGAAGAGGATAGAATCAGGTCCCATAAGTAGCAATACTAACAGTGTTCCTGAAAAACTAGGAGAGCAGTAGCAGCACTGTTCTGCTGTGATAGGATATAGGCATGTCTTAGCACCCAAAAATGCTCATCATCACTCTGTCCCAGCATAAGGCAGAAGAGCTCAGTAATAATACCTGCTGTCCTATTTTGGCACAGGGGATAGCACTTGACCTTGAGAGAGCAGGCAACAAAGATGTAGGCCACATTGCACTGGCTAGAAGTCAGTACACACAGATAGAGGCATAAGGGGCAACAGATAGGAACAAGCAAAGAAATAGTCCTCAGTGGCAGAGGATGGCAGATCCATATCCAGAAACAGCAGTAGCCTAGGGCAGAAAAGTGAACATTTGTAAGTGTAATGGAAAGAAGGCAGGCTCACCATAGCTCATTGATTAATGTAAAATAAAACCAACTAGTCCCTACACATTATCTAAACAGTATAACATCTAGTGATCGTGGTATTTTTCTTCTCCAGGGAAAGCTTGGAAGAGCAAGGGATGGCACTGTCGGAAGCAAGCTTGTTTTGTGGCAACAAGGGAGAGTTAAATAGTGTCTATCCAATCCCCAAAGTAGGGGAAGAGTCTCTAACATGCCTTACATGGGGCATAGATTTTGTATTTTTATCTCCCTCTTCCCAGGGCTCTCAAGAAGGGGGAGGTCATGGTCCTTGGGTCAGGGAAAACTAAGTAGGTAGAGTCACATGGTAATTTTCTCTTACTCGTGATGAAGATTGGTAAGTATGCTGGAAGTGTTACCATCTTTGCTGAATCTCTACTGTTCCTGTTCTTACTTCTGTTTATGTCCACCTTTCTGTTTTGAGAGACCTACTATGAATTGTGAAGATTTAGCATCACTCACCACATGGACTTGATTGTCTCACCCAGGAATCTATCTACTTCAGACTCTTCCAGATTCAGTAACTTTCAAGGAAACATATTATTTGCTATGTTTTTATTGTGTTTCTGTTTTAGGTTTTTTTTTTTAACTTCTTCTTTCAGTGCAGCCTGTATCAAGCTTCTTGAATACCAGAGGTCAGGGTAGACCAAATCCTTTCAAGTGGTACAAGGTCCTCTAGACAGTGGTGTCAAATACATTGAAATTGATAAGAGAGTAGGGGTGAACTAAAATGTACATAAGGATCGCTGTGAGGACATATTGACAGAAAACCCCATATTAGCATTATCTATGTTTTATTATATTTTATTTATTTTAAAAATATTTCCCAATTACATTTTAATCTATTTCAGGCAATATGTTTGCCACCTCTTCTTTAGAAGAACTCAGTGACCTTATGCCTAAGGAGGGGAGTGTGTTATGAACCATACCTTAAACTTTCCCACCATGCAGGTAAGACTAATTTTTCTTCAAATGGTATTGAGAAATTCCTTTGTTGGCTTGTGTAGTAAAGGCTGAAACTGTTGATAGCATTTCTTCATTGAGTACATCAAGTCATCATGAAGCTATGTGGGGGAGGGTGTCTGTCAGAGTTTTAGCTCTGAGAGCCAAACGGGTTATGATAGGTAACACAGACAAAGGATGTTGCTCAGTTGAATTAAATAAACTTGTCCTTGAAATCTTTCTTTTATGATTAATAAATCTCCTTTTCTTAACTGTTGAATGACATGTGTTCTACTATCTGACCTAAACTATGAAGGAATTGGTCTGAGTCAGGCCCAAGGAAAACAAGGAGAAATTTATATTTCTAAAAACTTAACAACAGGATAGAAGATCAATGAATTGGGAATAATAACAACAACTAGAAAACAATCAAATTTTAAAATTTAAAAATCAAAAAAGAAGCTAATAAATTAGAAAGCAAAACCCCTACATTCAAAATTAATTAATGAATAAATCTAGGAGCTATTTTGAAGTAATAAAATCTACAAATCATTAGATAACATACTTGTGAAAAAGAAAGAGGAGGGAAGAGCCAAGATGGCAGAGAAGAGACTGTGACTTCTGCAAGCTGCCAATAAACCCATCTACTCACTCCAAAATAATGCCATAAAAGAACACCCAGAGCAGCCTATCTCACATAGGAACAGAGTGAGAGTATTTTCCATCCAAAGATGGCAACTCGGATAACCTGCTGATCAGGCTGAGAGAGCAGCTCAGCACGGTCATCAACAGAGGAACAACTGATGGTATCTGAATACAAATTGAAGTATAATTTTGTTAGCTCCTCTTTCTAAAGGTATTTTGTCTATTTTCTTTCACGACCTGACTAATGAGAAGATATTTTGCATAACTGCACATGTATGACTTAAATTGAATTTCTGGATTTCATAGGGAGGGATGAGGAAGGAGGAAGAAAATTTAGAAAACAAAGTTTTAAAAAAATCAATACAAAAAGTAATGATGAGCAGGAGGAGGTCAGAGAAACCTGGAAGGACTTACATGAACTGATACTGACTGAGAGGAGCAGAACCAGGAGAACATTGAACACAGTAACAGAAACATTGAGTGATGAACAATGATGATAGACTTGGCTCTTTTTAGCAAAGCAATGGTCCAAAACAATTTCAAAGAACTCATGATGGAAAATGTTCTCAACATCAAGAAGAAATAACTGATTTATGAATGCAGATTGAACCAGACTGTTTCTACTTTTGGGCTGTTTTTTCTTTCTTTTTTTTCTTTGAGATTTCTTTTCCCTTGTGCTCTAATTCTTTTTTCACAATATTGCTAATGCAGAAATATGTTTAATGTTATTGTACATATATAACCAATATTAAATTACTTTATATCTTTGGGAGGAGGGAGGGGAGGGAAGGTAGGAGAAAAAATTGGAACTAAAAATCCTATGAAAACAAATGTTGAAAACTATCATCTGTAACTAGAAAAAAATAAAATACTAAATAAGAAAAAAAAGAAAAGAAAAAGAAAGAAGAAAATCAAATTACCAATAAAAGTAGAAAAGCTAAATTAATAATGAGCCAAGGAGAAATAAAGGAAATTTAAAAAAAAACATTCTGCCTAATCATATGTTAATAAAACTAGCATCTAAATGAAATGAAGGATATTTACAAAAAATATAAAATACCCAAATTAGCAGAATAAGAAAGACGACATAACCCAACTCAGAAAAATTTAACAAGCCATCAGTTCCCAAAGAACTAAAACTAAGAACCAGGTAAACTTTATAATTAATTGTATGAAATATTTAAAGAATAATTAAGTCCAATTTTACATAAGCTATTTTAAAAAATCAGAAAAGGAATCCTGCTAAATTATTTCTATAGGAAACAAACAAACAAAAAAACCATGGTCTTGCTCCTATGCTCCCAAAACAGGGAGAATCAAAACAGTGAAAGCAAATAGGAAACCAATATCTCTAATCAGCAGTGATAGAAAACAATATGTTACCAAAGAGGCAACATTATAATATCACATAGATTATGCATCACAACCAAGTTGGATTTATACAAGGAATATAGAATTGGTTAATAGTAATAAAACTATCAACATGATAAACCATATTCATAATAATAAAATCATATTATCATCAGTACATGCAGAAAGTATTGTCAGAATACTCTATTCCTTTCTGTTAAAACACTAAAACCAGGAATAAATGGACCTTTCCTTAATATAAATCCTACCTCTCTAAAATTCAGAGACAGTTTATATGTAAAGGGGATAAATTAGAAGTCTTTCCAATTAAATCAGGGATGAGGCAGGGCTGCCTATTGTTGCCACTTCTATTTGACATTTTACTAGCAATGCTGGGTGAAGCAATGAGATAAGAAAACAGAGTGAGGGTATAAATATTAGCCAAATATGTATGTATGTATGTATGTATGTATGTATGTATGTATGTATGTATATATATATATATATATGTGTGTGTGTGTGTGTGTGTATGATTATTCTACACATCCATTGATTTATCAGTTCTTTCTTTGGATGCAGATAGTGTCTTTCTTCATATGTTCTTTAAAGTTATTTTGCATATTTATAATAGACAAAATATTCTCTCAGAGTCATTCTTTTTTTTTTTTTTTAGTGAGGCAATTGGGGTTAAGTGACTTGCTCAGGGTCACACAGCTAGTAACTGTTAAGTGTCTGAGGCCAGATTTGAACCCAGGCACTCCTGACTCCAGGGCCGGTGCTCTATCCACTGCACAACGTAGCTGCCCCCAGAGTCATTCTTAAAACAGTATTGCTGTTACTGTATACAATTCACTCTTCATTAATTTGTGCAAGTCTTTCCATATCTTTCTAAAATCATTAAACTCACCATTTCTTCTAGCACAGTAGTATTCCATCTAATCATATACCACAAATTGTTCAACCATTCCCAATTGAAGGGTATCCCTTCAATTTCTGATTCTTTGCCATCATGAAGGTAGCTGCAATAAACATTTCAAAACATATATAGGTTCTTTTCCTTTTTCCCTAATTATCTTTGGAAATAGAACAAGTACTGGTATTGTTGGGTCAAAAGGGCATAGGTACTAGTCAATTGAAATATTATTTGGAAAAAAATAAGTTCTACAAAGTTGCAGTATATAAAACAAGTGAACACATATCATTAGTACTTCTATATATTACCAACAAAATGCAGTAAGAAGAGATAGAAAAAAGAAATTTCATTTTAAATAACTGCATAATATATTAAATACTTGAGAACCTATGTGCCAAGGTAAACATAGGAACTATGTGAATACAATGACTAAATACTCTTTACACAAATAAAGACAGACATAAATAGAAGAAATGTTAATTACTCATGAATAGACTGAACCAATAAAATAAAAATGACAAAAGAACCTACATCACTTTACTTTTTCAGTGCCATATCAATAAAATTACTAACAGATTATTTTAAAGACCTAAAAAAAAATCAAGAATCTCTAAGGAAATTAGAAAAAAAAAACACAGCAGGATGAAAAGGGAAGGGACCTAGCCATACCAGTTCTCAAACCATACTA
The DNA here is from genome assembly GCF_019393635.1 of Dromiciops gliroides. NCBI lineage: Eukaryota > Metazoa > Chordata > Mammalia > Microbiotheria > Microbiotheriidae > Dromiciops > Dromiciops gliroides. The sequence goes on from NC_057864.1 coordinate 82,948,423, forward strand.
CAAAGCAGTCATCCTCAAAACAAACTACTGGTTAAGAAATAGAGAGGTTAATCTTTGGCACAGATTGAGTCCACAACACACAGAAGTGACAAAACCTAGTATCCTGATAAAACTAAAGACCCCAGCTACTTGGATAATTTCTTACCATTTGACAAAAAATTGCTTGAAAACCTGGAAAGGAGTTTGGTAGAAACTATGCATAGATGTCATATAATTACATAAATCTCAAGATCTTACACAAATTTGAGGAGCAAGAAAGATGTCATTTTGCAGATCTATGAATAGGGAAAACTTCATGATTAAAAAATAATGATCCCAGAAGATAAATGGAAATTTTTGATTATATAATTTTTCCCCAAAATGCATAATTACATATATATTGGTATCCCTTTCCAAACCTACTAAACTTCTCATTAGCAGAAGGAGAAAGGACCGAAAGTAGAGGAAGAAACAGGTGAGCTATAATTTCAGCATTAGAATTATAAGTTAGATTGTTATTAATTCAAAAAGGTTTCTTTAAAAACTATTATATGCAAGGAATTGTCCTAGACTATGAGGACACAAAAACAAATTAGAAACAGTCTCTGCCCTCAAGAAACTCACATTCTACTGGAGAGCTTTTTTTTTTTTTTAATGAATACACAATTTTAAGTTTTGCATAGTACTTTAGATTGTGGCAAATAAAACCATATGTGGTCACCTTATTTCTGTCCCAAGTTTAGGGAAAAGTAGCTGGGGTTTCTAATATATTTGTTACTTATAAGTTAGAAGTTTTATCACCAGTTTGGGCCATTAAGCATTTATTAAAACATACCAAATATTAGTAAAGAGACAACACTTGGCTCAGAAAGTTAAGAAGCCTATCTACCCTAGAGAAGGGATAAAAAGTCAGCCTGGCCTGTTTCTTCCTCTAAGTACTCCTCCGTGTGTGTGTGAAACCCTAACTGATAGTGCAAGCTTCCTCTGGGTCTGAGTCCTTACACACTGCTTCAAGCTAATTGACTAGCATCACCTAAATCCATTGTCTTACTGGACTTGAGGGAGGTCCATGAGCAGAACATGCTGAGGTCAGTGTTCAGAGAACACACCCCCTGGGGGCCAGGGCTTCAGGTAAGTGTGGCTGTAATCAAGTTAACTCCAGTTGAATCATTCAGCAAAGTCAATCTGATCAATCTTAATATAATCCCCTTGAATGGGGGTGGAGGTCCCTCTGGGCCTCCCAAAACCCATTATTTTCTCACAAGAAATATTATTTCATTTTATTCTCACCATAGACCTAATACTCTATTATCTGCATTTTATAAGTGAGGGATAATTAAAGAAGTTAAAATTATTTTTCTATGATTATGTATCATATGTAACAACAAAGGTATCATTGAAAGGATTTGCACCCAGGTTATTCTTTTTGCTCCAGGTCTAAAACTCTCTCCTCTAAGGCATGATGAGCTCAATTTTATATGTTTCAAATACTTATAAATTATGTAGCATGACAATTTTAAGTTTGATGAAGGAAGCAAAGGAGATTTTTTAAGGAAAAGAAAATTAGAAGGTGAAGAAGCAACTAAGAATGCTGCGTTAATCCAATTCTCTAAGACAATGGAACTGAAAAAAAAAAAGAAAAAGAAAAAGAGTCCCCCCCCCCAAAAAAAAGGAATAATGGATTAGTTGGTTTAAATGGCATCTCAGAGATAAGAGTAGATTGAAATTTATTTCTGCTTTCCCCTAGAAAAAGTGTCAATTTTAAAGGTTCAAAATGAGAATCAAAGGCACTGAGTGCTCATTAGCCATACCATGAGAGTTACTGAAACTTTCCTGTGAAAGTACATAGTGGAATTTTAATCATTGCCTGGTCTTTGTGTTTGATGGGAAATTCTTCAAATGTCTCACAAAGAATCTTTTTTTTTTCTTTTTTAGACTTCTGAGTCAATTTAGTCTGAGTCTGTAGCAAAGAGCACTACATAATCATCCTAATTTGTATTTATTTCTGCATGATTTGTCAGATGACATTTAAAGAGACTGAAGAGAAGAATAATCAGCTTTATAGTGATTAGAATAACTGATGTCTGATGTCTAAAAGATGATGTATTTTCATTCAAACTTTATCATCTTTTTGTGCCTTGAAAGCAATATTATAATTTACATGTGTAGAAAATAGGACAGTTAAAATTAATTTTTGTTTAGAATTGGATAATCCTATAACTAAGATAATTTTAGGCTATCAGGACAAAAAGGGACTAGGGATCTATAGATGAGGAAACTGAAATTTACAGGGATTATTTATAACTTCTTGAAGGATACAATGGCCAGCTGTTTGACCCTCAGTTCAATGTTTTCCATTATATTACACCACTTTCTCCATTGAAGATGTGTAAGCCATCTCTTAATTTTCAACATAAAAACACTGAAAATGCTTTGTGTTTTCTTTGTGTGTACATGGTATATTTGTTTCTTTTTTACATTCTGCTTGAATAGTGGATATATTTTTGCTGAACTGTAGTGGTCTCTGAACTAGTGAAGCTGGACCTCAGATAACATACACTCAATTGTCATGCTGATAAGGAAAGCTATTTCAGTTTGGAAAGCACCATCAAAGTTTGGGCATAGCCTTCTAGAACCCAGGATCACCTCCATGCTATGATTAGGTAGTAAAAATTGACATGAAAATAGATTTCTTGGGGGCAGCTAGGTGGCGCAGTGGATAAAGCACCAGCCCTGGATTCAGGAGGACCTGAGTTCAAATCCTGCCTCAGATACATGATACTTACTAGCTGTGTGACCCTGGGCAAGTCACTTAATCCCCATTGCCCCACCAAAAAAAAACAAAAGAAAGAAAATAGATTTCTTTCATTGATGTACCTGTGATCTCATCAGTGCTGGAGTATAGCCCAATAATGCAGACTTTCACCCACCAATGCATTCATATCCTCTGTGGCTCTTGTCTGTAACACCTCATCAATTCACTATAGTAGATATATCCAACAAGCTGGGGCTTCTCAGTAGATCACTTTAAATTTATTGGTTATTGGCAGAGTGTGAAGCCTTTCATTGAGTCTTTTATTCTTGCTAAGGGAATGACCATTTTTTGGTGGGGCAGAGAGTAGGGAGTAGTAATTAGGAAGGTGGTCATATATATTCCTCATGGCAACTCTTAGAGGCAGCTAGGTGGTGCTAGAGTCAGGAAGACCAGACTCAGAAACAACCTCAGACACTTAGTGGCTCTGTGACCCTGGGCAAAATTTCTGTCTGTCTCAGTTTTCTTAATTGAAAAATGAGAATCATAATAGCACATACCTCATGAGGCTGTTGTGAGGATCAAATGAGATAATATTTATAGAGTGTTTAGCACAGACCCTGGCACATAATATGTACTTAATAAATGCTTGGTCCCTTTCCTCCATTCCCTCACAACCATCTTTATGACTACTTTTGTTTAATTCTTCATTTGTAATCCGTTCCAATTTGCTCACGCCCACCATGTACTTCCACAGTGCCCTTTGGGAGAACTTCAATTTTAACTTTTTGAAAACTGGTATTCCACATCTCACAGCCAGGCAACATCACTGAAAGAATATTGATATTCAAAAGATAGATTCTTGGTTCAGGGAGAAGCATAGGGCTATCAAACAAATTATAAAATTTGTCCAAAGAAATCAGGCCCAATCTTCTGCTTCCATTCAATTCTGGGCCCAGGTCATTATCAAGGAATATGGACTAAAATAAAATTATGATTTTCTCCCTTATGCTAACTTAGCATAAATGTGTGGTGAAAATCAATGTATGCTATCACATTAATGTAGGCAAATATTTTAAATACCTGTTTATTGAAGTGAGATTTTAGGTTTGGAAACTATTAAAAATGAGTTCTTAGTTATTAATCTCTTTTCATTTCATTTTATTATGTTCCTCCCTCATATTTAATCATTTCCCCAAAAATTGCATTGCCAATTCACACACAATCTTTTCCTGCATTCAAAATTTATATGCATGCAATTTCAGTAAATTTACTGCTTCTTTTGGAACCTCTGGAAAACCACTAAGAGCATGAGAGAGTAATATATAAAATAGGCACAACTTTTATAAATTTTACCAAAATTGGAGTGTTATTATAGATACAACCCTTTTAGAGATGGCACAAATTATTCTCATCAATTTACATTATATTAATTAATATGTAATCTAAATATAGGTTCATTTTTCTTCCCATTTCATCCAGATGGGAAGTGCAGCTGTCACTCACAGGTCCAATCCCAATACTAATCAACAGGGAAACCAGAAATCTCCTCTGTTTCTGGCTGAGATAGGTTCATCCCTTCTTAGGAGGCCTGATGCTACCTTTCCCTACCTTAGGAGATCACCATAGTATTGTCAGCATTAGCCCCACTTGATGACTTGAACTCCTGATCTCAAACAATCCAACAGTATCAGCCCTCTTGGTAACAAGGATTACAGGTATGTGCCACAAGACCCAGCTTTCATTCTCATCTCTGATGAATTTTCTTTTCTTTTTCTTTTTGCTTTCTTTGTTGACTTTCATGATCAAATGCCACATTTATTTTTTGCTATATACCTGTATAAGTAACATCTGCTGAGCCTGAGTTTTGCTCAAAACATCTAAAAATGTCAAAAGATGTGATCGACTGATTTAATTTTTAGAATAATGTTCAAGTACATTTTAGGCTTTCCATTTGTATTATAGGAATAAATAGAACTCTGCCACTTAATAGCTACAATGGCTATATGACCTTGGGAAGCCATATAACCACTCTGGGTCTCAGTTTCTTACAGTATAAAATGAGAGAGGTGGACTGTACTATTTCTAGGATTAACTCTTTAGTGTTAAAAGTCTATGATTCTATGAACCCAATTTTTTGTGGTTTTCTAGATGTTACAATGTTCTAGAAGAGATTTATGATATGCCAGAGTTAACAGGGACAGGGATTGTGGCACTTATCTCAGGATTACATGATAACACATCTCAGAGGCCATCTACTCCAAGCTCTAAATTTTACAAATATCACAAATGAGCCCCAGGGAGGTTAAGTAATTTGTCTAAGATCACATAGGTACTAAATGAGAATTAAATTTAAAACCGAGGTCATCCTATCCGAAATTGAGCACTTTCCACTTCATTGTGGAAATTTGGCCAATTGTGAATGAAGGACTAAATGAATAAATGAATCAATCAATCAATAATGAATTGCCAATTGGGAGAATATTTCAACCTCCTTTATTTCCAAATTAAGAGAAAAGAAAGGAAGAATAGAACTTCCCCCAACTCTCTCCTATAATGTTGTAGTTTTTAAACATGTTTTTGTTCTGAGATGTCCATTAATTCATCTCAGTTAAACAAACATTGAAAAAGTTTCTACTTAGTGGAGAATACTTTGTCAGATTCTGGGGAGATAAGGAAAACTTTATAAAATAGTACCTTCTTTCTTAGTGCTTATGGTCCAAGAGAAAAAATAATATACAAATACAAAATTTATGATACAAAACATGTGAGTTAACTAGAGAGCATTAGAATTGTAAAGCAAAGTGCTATGTAAGGTTAAATTGATAAAAGTACATTATTAGATGTATATAGGTGGAGGGGGTACATCAGGAAGACTTTATGGAGATAGTTTTTTTTATTTGAGTTGGGTTTTAAAAGATAGGTAGTTATTCTAGGTTAGGGGAGGGCACTTCAGACATCAGGAATTATGAAAAATAGAAACAGAAATGTGTGTATATATATATATATATACATATATATATATATAATATTCACAAGAATAAGTATATTAAGTATGTTCTCATTTGGCAGAAACTTTGGGAATATAAAGAATACAGAATAGGAATGTAAAAGTACAGTGGAGCTACTTTGCAAAGGGCCTTCAGTGTCTGGAGAATGACATGATTTCTGTTTAAAACATTTTTTGGCAGTGTGGTGAAAGATTGGAAGGGACAGAGAATGGAGGAAAGAAGTTGTGTTAGGAAGCTATTGTGAAAATACATATGGATTTTAATGAAGGTTTATGATTGGATGTTGACAAAAAAATTGAGAGGTAGATACAGATAGGTTCTAGGCCAAATTGCATACTTACAACCAGGGATAATGAAAATGTATGAAGGAAATCAGGTCTATCTGTAAACTTCTATAAATTTCTTCATTTCCTTTTTTAAGGTGGTATACTTCTCTTCTTTCTCAACATTCCCTCCCTTTGATTCGTTTTTAGCCAATCTTCTTTTCATGAGTGAACTCTAATACCTATTGAGACCACATCTAAATCCTTAGTTATTATGTTGGGGAAAAAAAGGAACTGAGTTTCATCCAAAATATTTGACAATACATATGGTTGCAAAATGAAAAGTTAATATACAATTTAGAGAGAGTGAAAAACAGGACAAAGGGATTGAGACACCTGATTTCAGTGGTAGAGGGGATAAAGAGATAATGAGACAGAGGAGGTTGGTAAATGGGGGTAGGGAAGATACTGAGGCAGGAGGGTGAGGGGTAGTCTTGTGGTATTTTTTTATTATGAGTGACCTTTGAGAGGAGGAGTAATTTTGTGACTTCTTCAAAATCAGGCTATTTAAACATGCAAGTGAAACAGCTTAACAAAATGGGGGATAATAGCAAAATGGAACTACTTCTGCTATTTTTCTTTTTTTTTTTGGTGAGGCTATTGGGGTTAAGTGACTTGCCCAGGGTCACACAGCTAGTAAGTGTCAAGTGTCTGAGGCTGGATTTGAACTCAGGTCCTCCTGAATCCAGGGCCAGTGCTCTATCTACTGTGCCACCTAGCTGCCCCCTCTTGCTAATTTTTAATGTAACACAGTAAAGGTTTGGCATGGAGGTATACTCCACACACAGGGCCTTTATACAAAAATCCTAGGTCAAGTTTACCTAGATACAAATGCTCTTATAACTAAAAGCCCATCTGATGTTTCTGGACATACCAAAGATAAAGTTTAAGTATATTTATAATACCTGAAAGAGGGGCAGCTAGGTGGCGCAGTGGATAGAGCACCAGTCCTGGAGTCAGGAGTACCTGAGTTCAACTCCGACCTCAGATACTTACTAGCTGTGTGACCCTGGGCAAGTCACTTAACCCCAATTGCCTCACTTAAAAAAAAATAATACTTGAAAGGCCTCATCTGTATTTGGAGCCTAAATGCAACCTGTTTTGGTAGGACTCAAAGTTAACTGAATGGCAGTGATGCTCTTCTTGAAGTCAAATCAGCTTATGGCTATAATTAACTAGACATGAAGAAGACCAGTAGTGTACCTACCATTTCATAAGGATAGGAACAAGAAAAGGGTATGATTTCATGAGCATAGGCACTCCTAGATGAGTCAGTGAAGGTCACCATCTTTTCTTCAATTTATAGTCTCAGATAGTTGCCTAGATCAATAGTGTCAAATGAAAATAGAAATAGAGTACATTAAATGCTACATAGGAATACTTGTAAGCCACATGTTGCCATAGAAAACCAAATGCCAACATCTGTTTTATTGTATTTTTATTTATTTTGCTAAATATTTCCTAATGACACTTTCATCTGTTTTGACCCAGTCTTGGTAGTATTATAAGTACTATGTGGTACTAAGTGGGAGAAGTGACTCTTAAATCCAGGCCTTACAATCCTAAATCTAGCATTTTCCACTTGATTGTGGGAACTTCGCCAGTTGTGAATAAAAGAATAAATGAATGAATAAGTTCGCAATGGAGGGGGGGGGATATTCCCAACTCCTTTTACTTCCAAATTAAGATAAAAGAAGGGAGCAGAAGGCCCTGTGGCCCATGTATTTGATACCTCTGGCCTATAACACTAAGAGGTTAACTTACTTGCCCAGGGTCACCCAACCAGTATGTTTTAGAGGCAGGAAATGAACAAGATCTTCCTGGCTTCAAGCACAGCTCATTAGCTAAAAACAAACAAAAACATTCTATTTCTTATTATTTCATAACAAAATGCAAAAAAACTCCCAAAACAACAACAACAAAAAACCCTAAAAACAACTTATCCAGGCCAAAACATTTAAACTATCTTTTTTTACCCCCTGTATAGATTTATCTGTAGGTATAATACAAGAGCCAAAGAATAAAGAGTTCCTTAGGTGAAGAATAGTATGTCTTAGTAAAAAATAAAGAGGGGCAGCTAGGTGGCACAGTGGATAGAGCACTGGCTCCGCATTCAGAAGGACCTGAGTTCAAATCCAGCCTCAGACACTTAACACTTACTTGCTGTGTGACCCTGGGCAAGTCACTTAACCCCAATCGCCTCACTGAAAAAATAAAATAAAATAAAATAAATGGGGGATTCAGGGACTAGGAAGTCAATTATCCAAATTGACTTTTGATCAAGAATATAGCATCAACACTCTTTTACTAGTATATAATGACATGAGTCAGGTGGTCAAGGCCTGACTTTTACAGCTTGCATGAATGATGGTCCATGGAGTCACATACTGCCGCCATAATTATAACAAGCAATAAGTAGATGATGTTCCTAGTAAAGGCTCCATAGGGGAAAGGAAATGTACAACTGTGCTAGAAAGGCAGAGGGGAAAAGGTCACCACAAATGCTTTCCTGCTTTACTCCATAATAGACTTCAGCATTTTCTTTTGTGCACTCTGAAGTGTAGCACTAGTTAACAGAAGAAGTCATTGGCACAGTTATAGCTCACCATTAATCCTTCTCCTGTGACACAAGACTGAGGCGAGAATGTGGCAGAGTTCATTTTTCTTATAATTGGCCCATGTTATTGCTACTAACATAATGATGACTGTGAAATGTCACTTAATATAATTCTGCATTAGCCCCTATAATGTACTATTGCCTAGAACAGAGAGAAAGAAAGGTCATAGTTAGAATTTATCAACAGCATACCAAAAGCGTTACTCTCTCTTCCCTTCCCCCATATGTACATTCAGTAATTTAAAAAATGTTAGTTGTGAATCTCCTGCAATTAAAATAAAATGATCTAACAACATTTTACAAAGATCATTTGGCTTTGTTCATGCAGAAAACTGCTGATCATTTATATAATTTCTACTTTTTTTTTCAGAATTTGAGTTTGCAACCTCTTTCTTCCTCATCTGTTATTTTTTATCAAATCAATTTTATACCTAGATAAGGACTTTAATATAATCTTTAAAATCCCTTGATACTTTATGTGACACTGAAAGCAGGCTACATTGTATTTCAAAAGAGCAAACTCCATGTTCAACACATACATGCCAGGAAATTGCTCTAATAAAAGGTCAAATACAGTGTATGATATAGTGCTAGGTGATGTCATGGAAATGACATTGCACTTTGTTTAAGCATTGTTTCCCATTCTCTAATTCTATTTAGTTGAACTCAGTCTCTTTGAAATATGTTTATTATATTGTTCTTAGTCAAACATCTGTAAAATATTTATTGCCTAAACTTTGATATTTGGAATAAAAATTGTACCTTTAAGTATTTTGGTTTTTAGATTATAAGGGAAAAGGTAAACCCTAGCAAATTATAGATTATTATGAATATATTGTTAACAAAAGTGTTGCACCTAGTTAAAACTTGCCCAACATATGGCCACTTTTCAGCAGTGTGTGTGTGTGTGTGTGTGTGTGTGTGTATGTGTGTGTGACTTAGAACATAATTGCTCTGACTAAAATATCTAATGAGGGATGTGATTTGGAAAATGGAAGCTTAAGAGAAAAGCAATAGGGCTGCTAACTCTTTGTCAAGCAGTGATTTGAAAGCTCCCTTTGGATGTCTTCCTTTGATGCTTCGTCATGATTTAGAGAAGATGCAAACTGGTCAAAAATTCTAGGTGCCCCTACCAAGAAGGAGAAGCATTGAATGAGGTCCTAATAAGAACCTGCATGTTATCTGAGGTTCAGCCTTTTTTAGACTCAAGAAAAAGCTGTTTTGTTTTATTTTAGTAACAACTCATGAAACTAACTACTTATTTATGAAGGTGGTTGTAATCTGTCTCAATAAAATAGGTACTTTCATTGATGAAACCTTGGTTCAATTAATTATTTTTTTCATTGTTAATTAACATTTTAATTTAATGTTTTGAGTTTCAAATTCTCCCTCTCCCTTTTTCCCTCCCTCCCTTCCCCCTCCCTGAGGCACTAAGAATCAGATATATGTTATGCATGTACAAATACGTAAAACATTTTCATATTAGTAATTTTGTATAAGACTCAAATAAAAGAAAAAATGAAAGAAGGAAAGTGAAAAACAGCATGCTTCAAACTGTGTTCAAGCAACATCAGTTCTTTCTCTGGAAGCATATAGTATGCTACATCATTAGTCTTTTGGGATTGTCTTGGATCATTGTATTGCTGAGAATAGCTAAGTCATTCACAGTTCTTCATCAAACAATATTGCTGTTACTGTGTACAACATTCTCCTGATTTTGTTCACCTCATTGTACATCAGTTCATGTAAGTCTTTACAAGTTTCTCTGGAATAATCATCCTGCTTGTCATTTTTTATAGCACAATAGTATTCCATCACAATCATATACCACAGCTTCTTTAGACATTCCCCAATTGATAGACATCCCTTTGATTTCCAATTCTTAGCAACCACAAAAAGAGTATTTTTGTACAAATAGATTCTCTCTCTCTCTCTCTCTCTCTCTCTCTCTCTCTCTCTCTCTCTCTCTCTCTCTCTCTCTTTCTGAGTCTGTCTTTAGATTTTGGATGTCTTATATAAACCTAGCAGTGTTATGGCTGCATCAGTGGGTAAGAACAGTTTTATAGCCCTAGTTCCAAATTGCCTTCCAGAATGGTTTGATTAGTTCACAATTCCACCAACAGGGGATCAGTCTTCCAGTTTTCCCACATCCTCTCCAAATTCTAACATTTTCTTTTTCTGTCATAGTAGCCACTCTGATAGGTGTGAGGTGATACCTCAGAGATGTTTTATTTTGCATTTCTCTAACAATAGTGATTTAGAGCATGTTTTCATATGACTATAGATAGATTTGATTTCTTTGTCTGAAAATGATTTTTTTCATAGCCTCTGACCATTTCTCAATTGGGGAATGACTTGTATTCTTAAAAATTTGACTCAGTTTTCTATATATTTGAGAAATTAGAGCTTTATCAGAGATCTTTTTTAAAAAAAATAATTTCTCCAGTTTTCTACTTTCCTTATTATCTTAGTTACATTGGCTTTGTACAAAAGATTTTTTATTTATATAATCATAATTATCTATTTTACATTTTGTAATGCTCTCTATCTTCTTTGGTTCTAAATTATTCCCCTGTCCATAAATTTGACAGATAAACCATTACATGATCTCTTAATTTGATTATGGTATCACCCTTTATGTGTAAATAATGAACTCATTATTTTGGTATATGGTGTGAGATATTGGCCTAAATCTAGCTTCTGGCATACTTTCTTTTTCCAGTTTTCCCAGATATTTTTGTCAAATAATGAGTTTTTGTGCCAAAAGCTTGGATCTTTTGGTTTATCATATACTAGATTACTATAGCTTTTTACTAGAGTGTAATTCATTTTGCACTATAAAAACTATATAAAACCTATTATATTTCACTGATCTACCACTCTATTTCTTAGCCAGTACTATATTTTTGGGGGGCAGGGCAATGAGGGTTAAGTGACTTGCCCAAGGTCACACAGATAGTAAGTGTCAAGTGTCTGAGGCTGGATTTCAACTCAGGTCCTCCTGAATCCAGGGCCAGTGCTTTATCCACTACACCACCTAGCTGCCCAGTATTATATTGTTTTAATAGTTACTGCTTTATAATACAGTTTGAGACCTGGTTCAATTAATTATTAAAGTAAAATTTAGAAATATAGAAAGAAAATTGTGATAAGGTAATAAAAAGATAAACCAGTTATTCTTAGAACTTTTTTTTTTTCCAGAAATACTTTTGAGAAAGAAAGGAGGAAGGCCAATTATTGATTTGGATTAGGTAGAAATAAATTTAAAATAAAATACCCTAAAGACTGAGCCTAGGAGACTAAACATTTGTAGACTCCAAGGTTGGGGCACTTAAACTCATATGAAAGTAGAAAAGCAAAAATATAGATGTCACTCATAAATCCAGTAAACTGCATAACAGTTTTATTAAAAATGATCTCAAAGCATATGACCTCCAAATCAACTACCCATTTTTATGATATTAAAAAAAAAATCTACTCTTATGACCCTTCAAGTCCAAAACAAATGCAAAAAGGTATACTTTTAAAAACGACTATAGATGGGACAGCTAAGTGGCTCAGTGGATAGAGCACCAGCCCTGGAGTGAGGAGGACCTGAAGTTCAAATCTGGCCTAAAATACTTAACACTTACTAGCTGTGTGACCCTAGGCAAGTCACTTAACCCCAGTTGCCTCACTTTAAAAAAAAAAGACTATAGATTCACTTTTCTGGTGCTATTAAGACTTTTCTCATATTTATGAAATTTTTCTAAATGTCTTATGCATAAAGTATGGATAAACTGAATGTAAACTAAATCACCATTGTTCTCAACTGTGAGATTGTAATATAGGAGCAAACATCTGCATTGACTGAAATGTACACAGAAATTATTGATATATTAAAATATATGGTTGCATTAAAGATGGGAGGTTAGATAGATTGGAAAAAAAAATATCGGGGGCCATGGTTACTTATAGTCCAGGCTGTGGAACTACAGTAAGGATAACACAAGATCTAGCAGCATCTATGTTAAAGGACCTGAGGACATGGAATATTATATTCCAGAGGGCAAAGGAACTGGGACTACAGCCAAAAATCACCTGCCAAGCAAAACTGATTATAATCTTTAAGGGGAAAAATAGGACTTCAATAGAAAAGAGGACTTTTAGGCATTCATGATGAAAAGACCTGAACTGAATAGAAAATTTGACTTTCAAATACAAGACCCTAGAGAAGCATAAATGGTAAATGGGGAAAAAGAAATCATTAGGGATATTAAAAGATTAAATTGTTTACATTTCTACATGGGAAGATAATACTTCTAACTCATAAGAACTTTCTCAGTATCAGAGCAGCTGAAAGGAATATACTTAGACAGAGGGCACAGGTGTGAATTGAATATGAAGGGATGATATCTGTAAAGCATTTGTTTTATGTTTATCCTTTTTTTTTTTGCTGGGGCAGGCAGGGTGGGGTGGCTTATGCCTGGGGCTGGATTTTGGCTTGGTGCCTCCTGGGTCCAAGGCTGGTGTTTTGTCCACTGTGTCACCTAGGTGACCCATGATGACATCTTTAAAATTAAGTCAAGGGGTAAGAGGAATGCACTGGAAGAAAGGGACAGGGAGAGGTCAAAGGTGATAAAGTATCTCACATAAAAGAAACAAGAAAAAACTTATGGAGTGGATGGGAAGATGGGGAAGGTGCAGGGGAGTGAGTGAGCCTTACTCTCATCAGAATAGGCTCAAAGAGGGAATTACATACACACTCAAGTGGATATAGTAATATATTGTGCCCTGAGGGAAAGTGAGAGGGGAAGAAGGGGGGAGGAGGAAAAGGAAGGAAGGGCAGATTGGGGTAGGGGGCAGTAAAAAGCAAAACACTTTTGAGGCTGGATAGGGTGAAAGAAGATAGAAAATAGAGCAAATATCAAGGAGAGGGAATAGTCTGTAGGGTAATACAGTTAGCAATAGTAACTATGAAAGAAATGATGAGCAGGATGCTATCAGAAGGATGTATCAAAAATGCAAACCATCAACAGAGAAAGAACTGATGGTATCTGAATACAGATTGAAATATAATTTTATTTGTTATTTCCTTTTTCTAAAGTTATTTTGTCTTTTCTTTCACAACTTGACTAACCTGAAGATGTTTGTATAACAAAAAGAAAGAAAAAATCAATGTGGGAGAAGAAAAAAACTCTGGTATTCCCCTTCTTCTGAAAGGGACTGGGGTGGTGGTGGTGGTGGGGGGAATGTGACTGTTCTCTCCCCCGCCTCCACCTCCAATAGTATTTTGAATCAACTATTTGGCAATCTGAATCTGAACTCTCCTCCCTTACAGAAAATAGAGTCAAAAATAATAGGGCTTTGACGATATAAAGGAGGACTTAATTTGTGCATGTTAAATTATTTTAAGAATCTTTACCACTACTGTTTACTGTTTTTCTGCCTGTTGTAGAGTGCTATTTCTGTTAAAATGTTCTTTATATGTATGTGTGCTTGTGTGTGCCTGAATAAAAAAGCAATTTGTTTTTCTTCTTCCCCCTTGCTGTCCAAATATCCCTTATCTTGCACTCTTGTTAAATTCTTTCTGCCACTAAAAGTAGAATTGTCAAAAAGGCAGTTTTCATAGAGAGGCAGTTGGATCATGACTACAACTTGATTTTTTTACCTGCTTTTAAGAAATTTGTTAAAACAAATTGAGATTTGATCCACAATATTAGAAATTTTAAATCCAGGTTAGTAGATCAGGTTCAATTTCAATCTCAGGATAAGGTCTGGCTTCTCAGTTACTAGAGATTTTATCACCATGTAAAAATGAGTTTCTTGAGACTAATGGTCTCATATTGAAATACTGATGTAGTGAGCCTTAGATAAATTGAGAATTATACCATTTGGGAATATAGATCCAATTGTAATTGAATTTATTCTAGTTTTATTTTAAGTTAAATATGTCTTCTAATAAGATTTTTTTGGGGGGGGTCAGGATTTCTTGCGATATTTGCATTACAACAAAGTATTTTTAATTCATGGATCTGGAAATTTTTTAATGGAATGTTCTTAAAACAAGTTACTTCAGTTTACCAATCTGTAATGTAAACATTTCATAGTATTATTTTGGGTTATAAGTTGTTATAGATTCAACTGTTAAAAGGCTGATGTCAAGTAATTGAAACTGCTTGTTTAGAAATGCAAAGATATTTACAGTGCTTTTACTGTGAATTCACAAGAAGTGATCTCAAAGTCAGGAACTCCAGAGTTCAAGTTTACCCTCTGGGATACTCCCTAGGCATAATTCACATGTGACTCTGGGGGAAATAATTTGGCTACTTAGTGTAAATAGCAAAAAAGTATTAAAAAATTCTGAAAACTGGAGGTTTCCCTAATAGGCCAGAGAAACTTGCTCCACTTAGCCTTGGTAAAGTATTTGAAAGTTTCTCATTAGCTCTAAGTAGTTTCATAATCTAAAGTCAGACCAAGTACATACTATTGAAGTATTACAACCTTTAATAATGGTGTGGTAGTTAAAAGCAAAGATTACTGTTGTCTTTTTCTGTAAGCTTCACAGGAATTTCGAGTTTTCATGCCCCTGGCATTTAAATATTATGATCTCTTTGTATATTTGATATCTTTTCACTGGTAGGTGTTTGAGTAAATTTTATTTTGTAATAATATTCAACTGAAATTGATTTTGTTAATATCTGGTGTTCTTTGTTGAAGCATATTTATGGTGATTTAACTTTTTCCTTCCTTTAATATTTTGTTTAATTGCCAGAATTACAAACTTCTTTAGCACTCATCTACTTTTAAAGTGTTATCCTGTTACTATTATGGTATTTTAAAGCAAGCTGCATTTTCATATTGTGAGAAAATAATCGGGTTTTGGGACTCCCAGAGGCTCCCACTCAAGAGCCTAACTCTGGAGCCTTACCGGATCTCTTTCAGAGCCAGCCCAAAGTCAGTAAAGTTGGACCTAAGACTCTGAATACAGACAATAGAGGTTAAAACCACACCCACCTGAAAGCCCTTCCCCCCAGAGGGTCTCTCCTATGGGCTCTGACTTCAGTACCTTTTGCTCTGGATCATCATCAAGTCCAATAAACCAATGGATTTGAATGATGCTAGCCAATTAGCTTGAAGCTGCTTCTCCTGTGGACCACAAAAAGCTTACACTCTCACACCACTCTCTTGGCCTGGGACTCAGAGGAGGTGGCCGTGCTGAGCTCTCTCTCTCCTTTCTGAATTTTCGGAGCCATGTGCTATCTCTTTACTAATATTTGATATGCTTTAATAAATTCTTAATGCCAAAAACTGACGCTAAAGTCTCTAATTTATAAGTAGCAATATATTAGAATCCCTAGTTAAGTTCCCTAAAACTTGGGACAGAGATAGGCACCCCCATATAACTTTTTTTTTAAGGGCAATGAAGGTTAAGTGACTCACCCAGGGTCACACAGCTAGTAAGTGTCAAGTGTCTGAGGCCGTATTTGAACTCGGGTCCTCCTGAATCTAGGGCCAGTGCCCTGCCTGAAGTAATGCCCTTACTGACCTGCATGCCAAGCAGGATGCTTGGAAGCCCCCAATCCCTATTTGTCATCTTTTATATCTGCTGGGCTCCCCCCTCAAATTAACACTGATCTCAGCAGAGCTTGTTGCTGTGCAAGAGACAGGCTAAGACAGGAAGGGTATGAAAAGGATAAACTTTTTATGTTGGCCTATGATGGAATATCTAGACTCTTGAAGTCACTGGAGCTCTGACAAGTTGATGAGTTTGAGCTGTAATGATTGGAATGACGCCACCTGCTGGAGACTTACTGTAGAAGAATTCTGCCCATGAAGCGAAGGTCTTTGAGGGCAAGACCAGGAGTCAGGAAGTGACACGGGCTAGTGGGAGGAGGAAGGAAGAGACTGGCGCTCAGTCTGGGGCTCTTTCCTCTGGACTTGGGTGGAGAGCGGAGCTAGAAATGTGCTCTCCCTTTAATAGATAGGAATCTAGGCCTTTCTTTCTCTCTTTACCAAATTCTTATTCTCCTTAATAAATGCTTAAAAGTCTAACTCTTGCTAAAGCTTATAATTTATTGGCGACCACTCATTAGATATTTTAGACAGTTTAGCTAGAATTTTAGCCCTTAACAGATGGCTGACCACGAAGAGGAAAGCTAAACCTCAGTCTTCTTCTGATCTTCTGGTTGGGTAAGAAATTTCCCCTCCCTCTCCCTTTAACTGCTAAGTACTGGCGTACTGGCTGTGTTTTCCTTTAAATTTTTTCGAATGGACCTTTTAAACTCCCTAATTATCCTATTTTTGATTTTAGTCTGTTTAACCAGACAAATGGGAGATAAGATCATGTTAATGCTTTGTTTTTGTGGATTTTCTATTTTTCTTTTTATTTTTGTTAAAAGAGCCAGCAACTTACTCACACAAGGAAATAGCTCTCCCTCTCCCAACCATGCTTTTTCAGAGAAACCTGAAGAGATTCCCGCAGCTTTTCCCAGTTCTAACAGTAATTGTTGCTTTAATTTTGCATGCCTGGAGGCAATGACCCACCCTCTAGAAGCTTTTAATCCCCTAGCACCTAGAGGCAAAGTGGGGGAAGAGGAATCCAGGCCTGAGTTCAAAATCAAGTCTGATTCTAATTGTGCTGGTCCCTCCCCTCCTCTCCAAACCCCACCCTCTACTCCTCCCATGGCCAAGCCCATTGCTTCCCCTGCCTGGGAAGACCAGAGATCTGATGCGCATGCTCAACTTTTTCTACCTGCATTTGCAGCTTCAGGCTCAGCCCTTCCCTGGCCTGGCTGTGCTTTTGAGACAATCTTAGAAAACTCTTTAAATTCCAGATATGCTCGTTTTGTTCATAATTTTGCTAACCTGCTTTTGTCTTTAATTAGTAATCTTATAAAGCATTTGTATGGTGAAAAGAATGACAGACAATATAGAGGGGTTAAAGAAGAAAAACTTAAGCTGAATAAGAATGACAATCATCAACATAGTTCAAGACTCTGCTTCTTTTGCCATGGAAGGGTATATATTTTACAGAAATGTAGAAGTAAGCAGCAAGGTATTGATATGAGTATTGGGGATTTTAGATATCGGAATCAAAAGTGTTCTGAATTCACTCAGAGTAATAGTATCAGTTCAGAGGTTACGTAGGATTTCTGTGCTATTATATATACATTTTGAAATTAATGGTATGGGTTTATTTATATAGAGATTTTCATGCTTTTGAGATTGTGTCTTATACTTAGTTTTTAAAACAAGGAGAATATTTGTAAAAACTTTTTAGTCATGTGATCAAGTTTATATTTTATAATACTCTTATTAATATTAAATTCATGCTCATGTAGATTTCCTTAGTTTGAATTTCACTGTTTTTTATTGTTCCATGTGTATTTTCTTCTATTCATTTATCTAATTTTAAAAAATTGAGAGATGGTTTTGATTTCATAATACAATGTTAATTCTAGGAGTATTGTGCTCCCATATTCTGAGTTGTTTGTTTTTGTTATTTTTTCTCAACTGATTATTTGATCAAACTCTTTAAAGTATTTCCTTGGCAAATTGGTTGCCATGGCAAGTGTAAATTGATTCTAGAAGTATTATTTTTGATAAGCATATTTTAAAAAAAAGAGGGGAATGTTTGTAAAAGTTTTCTTTTTTCAAAAAAAGTTTTCTTTAGGATTGTGTTGTGCTTTAACTTGTATTTAAATATGTTCTGATTTTTCACAAAAGTGATTGTATACTAAGTAAAAAAAAA
Organism: Dromiciops gliroides; assembly: GCF_019393635.1. Lineage (NCBI taxonomy): Eukaryota > Metazoa > Chordata > Mammalia > Microbiotheria > Microbiotheriidae > Dromiciops > Dromiciops gliroides. The sequence continues at coordinate 82,966,838 of NC_057864.1, forward strand.
GGGGTATTATTTGAAATTGTTGCATAAATATATATTGTGTCAAGTCAAGATGTGTCAAGTCAAGATGTATTCACATTTTTTGCAATCATTTATTATCCTCAATTTTTAAATCCATATGAGACTTGGATTATGGGAACTTATCATTTAAGACACTAATTGCCTTTATTCTGAGTTATCAGATGCCAGTTGGCCAAGATGCCATCCAATCACAAGAGGAATACATGCAAGAGCAGACACTGAACTGTCACATGAGGGGAGACATGCATGAAGTCGAGGTATGGCCGAGGGAACGGCTTTTGACTAATGTTGAGGTTGGATTCTCTTGGTTTATTATTTTATTTTATTTTTCCCCACAATATTGTACAGATGGCTGGAAGTATTCATCCCACCCATCTCACTCCTACACCTGGCTTCTATGCTCCCTCCTATATGCCTGATGCCATGGACATCTCAATCCCATGCATCTGATTAAGTCTGACTCAGTTTCCTCCAATATGTTCGGTGGCATGGACATATATTCCATCCACCTATTTTAGACCTGGCATACTATATGGGCAGTATATATTGCTCAAGTGTGGGAATGCTCATATCCCATCATTTCTCTGTTCTTTTATGGTAACCCCCATAATTATCTCAGGTGTCATGATAAATACAGTGTTGAATTTGGCCTTGACACCTGTTACCAATTATATTAGATTTTTTAATTTCTCATAATGGCATGAGGATAATTAGGCAGATGATGCAAAAAGTGATGAAACAAAGATAACAATTATTTTTAAAAATTAATATCGCAGCAGTTGTTTTCTCAATTACCCTCCATAAGGGGGGACTATAGTAATATTATAATTTTAAAGAATGTTTCAATTTTTGTTTTATTATATGTTTCATGTGTAACAACTAAGATTCTGTATTCCCTTAGACATGTTTTTGAGAACTTTCATTGTTTGATTTGATTATTGACAAAGCTATTTTAAAGTTGTGTTAAGCTCAATTTTGTAGGAAATTTTCCTGGCTGATTACCAGCATCCACACATCAACCCCTGAAAAGACTTCCATTCCACGACTACACCTAGAGGACATCTGAGAAAAGACTTTCAGAGACTTTAAATGAACAGTTTTGATTTGTTGTTTTTGTTGTTTTTTTCTCTTTCTGTTATAATATACACCATCTGTAACATGTATTCTCTGCAGAGGCCCTCCCTTTGCAAGACTAATGTCAAAGCGTCGGTTCATGAGGACAAAAAAAAAAATCGCCCTCTGGACAAAACTTTCCTCTCTTCCTTTTCTATATTGTTGTTCACATATTATTAGTTAGCAATAGTTATTATATTGTTTTTACTGTTCCGTCAAGGAAACATTTTGTTTCTTGAGGAACAACAGGGGGGACTGTAACGATTGGAATGATGCCACCTGCTGGAGACTTACTGTAGAAGAATTCTGCCCATGAAGCAAAGGTCTTTGAGGGGAAGACCAGGAGTCAGGAAGTGACGCGGGCTAGTGGGAGGAGGAAGGAAGAGACTGGCGCTCAGTCTGGGGCTCTTTCCTCTGGACTTGGGTGGAGAGCGGAGCTAGAAATGTGCTCTCCCTTTAATAGATAGGAATCTAGGCCTTTCTTTCTCTCTTTACCAAATTCTTATTCTCCTTAATAAATGCTTAAAAGTCTAACTCTTGCTAAAGCTTATAATTTATTGGCGACCACTCATTAGATATTTTAGACAGTTTAGCTAGAATTTTAACCTTTAACAGAGCTGTGAATATTGGTGGGGAAAAGTGAGATGAGCTACACATGAAGTTTATCTATAATGTGAAATCTGTCCCAAATATCATGTAGCAAACCCCTCAGATTTCCCCCTGAAAAATTCCCTTCCCTGAGGCCCCCTTTCATGTCTAGATTGATTTTATTCAGCTCCCACCTTTCTCTAGTTATAAGTTCATATCAGTTATACTTTCCATGTTTTCTTGTTGGGTAGAGGCTTTTCCTTGAAGGCAAGCCACACAACCAAGTGCTTATTAGAAAGAATTTTCCCTACCTGGGGAATTCCTGACAGGAGCACTTATTTTATTGGTTACATTGTCTCCCAATTGTTAGTTGCACAGCTAGTGCTTCAACACTTATACTGTGTTCACCACCCCCAATCCTCTTGTCTGGTAGAATGTATCAGTGGAATTATTAAAGTCCAGTTTGGCAAATTTATGGATGATTTGGGCCTGCCTGGCTATACTATGCCCCTCCTTTCTCCCTCCACCTACCACCTTACCTCCAACATCTTCCTTCTGTCCTACTGCAGATGACTCCAAAACTCTTCACCTTAATTACCTTGTTTCTCAGTTATTTCCCAAAGACTCAATCTTAAATTAGCCTACCCTGAAGCTGAAACCTGGAGACTGGATCTACTGGAAAAGGCACCTAATCAAGGATTCCCTACAACCCAGGTGGAAAGTCCCTACCAAGTCCTGCTGACCAACCAACCTCTCTGCAGCAAAACTGAAGTTAAGATGACATCTGGATACATATTACCTGAAGAGGAGCTCTGGTTCCGAAATGGATCTTCCAGTGACCCCAGAAAAAGAAGCAGATGACAGCAGTGTGGAATACTTTCCCAAGACACGCTGGACATGAACTGAGAATCCTGTGTTCCTTGATCCAACTTAAATTAATATAAAACTTTTTGCAACCTATGTCCCAGTAGCAGCTACTGAATGTGCACTAGTTACTATTCTTTTGGTATTATCTATTCCCATTAGCATTCTTTTAAAAAGTTGATAAATATGTATGAAATTGCCCCTCTTTGTAGAATTCATGATATCAGACTCTTGTTGCTTCTATTTGGTCATAGATGGAATTTCAAAATTCCTCTTGACCAAGAGAAAGACCAAGGAATTATTTTGGGCTGACTTGTACTTTGTCAATTGCAGCCTCTGTTTATCAGCTTATGTAAAAAACAAACACACACAAACAAAATAACAACAACAACAAACTTAACAGGTTAAACAAAAGGTAATAAACCAAGGGCAACCTTTTCACATGTTGTGAGTTTTTTTGTACCCTATATAAACTCTGTTCAGCCCTACCCTTTGAGTACTGAAAGTTTCCTAAGGTGGTATCATGAGTTATTACTCTTCTGCCCCAATCAAAGACCCAAATTTTGTAATATTGATTGGTTAATTTTCATGTTGACAACCTGCATTCAAATCCAGCCTCAGACACCTTGACCTACTGTGTGACCTTCAACAAGTCACAGCCTCTTTTGCCTAAGTCCACCAGAGAAGGGAATGGTACTATGGAATAGGGAACAAGAAACAAGACACAGGATACAGAATTCAACATGGAAATATCTGATGTTTTTGCCAAGAAAGCCCAACATGGAGGCACTCAGATACAACTGACTGACCAAACAAAATATGATTCTCTAATATATCTTTTAACTTTGATTTGTTCATTTATAAATAAGTATCATAAGGGCTCTATTTATCTCTCCCTCTCCCTCCTTACCATGCGCCCCCACTACCCCCAGGGAATAAACAATCAGATATAGGTTATACATGTTTGATTATATTAAAACCAAAAATGTCACCAGAGGTTTGAAGTCTTAGGAAGCTGTCCCATTCTTTTGGAAAAAATCAGCCCAACATATTTATGAACCTTTTCTGAGAGATTTCACTTACAGGGGTGTACTAGAACCAGCTCAAACCCTCTACTGAGCCGATTCTTAAGTTTTCAAAGTGAGCATTTACATGTTGGAAATCAGCAAATGCTAAATATCAGGGCTTGATTTATTGTTTTGTTAAATGTGCTGACCAAAAATTAATGGAGAAAATATTGATTAAGCAGATTAAACAAAAAAGCACATTGTATACACATTTTTTTTTTCTTAGAGACAGTTGTTAAACATTTACCAGCACACCATTGCTTATAACCACAATCTGTTTCTTCTTCCTCCTAAGTTCTAGGTGATATCTTACCTGATCCACATCAGTCCTTGGACTACAAGAAGCTACTTCCTCCTAAGAAAATGACACCCCCACCCCCTATAGGAAAAGGGTAATATCTGTTACCATAATTATCTGTGTCACATTCTTCACTACTCCAACTTCCTGATTCTGAGCAGAATTCCATCCTGACTCATTAGATTTTTTTATTTATTATTTTTTATTTCCTTGAACTACTTTTCTTTCCAATAGCAATTCATCCTCCTTGATAACCTGAAGACCACAGACATCTTCTTTTCTTATGTGCATCCATCTTTTTCTTTAAAAAAAGCTCAATTTGTACTTCATGCATGGGGAAATATTAGCTCATACTAGCAGAAATACAGACATGGAATATCCTTTTTGCAGATCCCTGAAAATTCCCTTCCTCTTCCATAAAGACTTGATACCTGATTGACTATCCTTTGTTTTTCTTTTCTGTAGCTCTTTTTGCTAACCCTTGAGGCTACATGCGCTGGCAAACATCCAGTTTATCATTACTATTCTTTGTTCAGGGTATTTGTTTTCTAGGATCTCCTGAGCAAAGTTTAATTTATTTAGGCTCAATTTCCTGCCTTTTCTGGCAAGAGGATGACCTGATTAGCTCAGGTGACTTTAATTGGCAGGTAGCAAATTGTTACTATGCCCTAAAGCAGACAGAAACAAACAGAAGCTGATTCACAAGAATATCCAATTATATAATTAGATCTACCAAGTTTTTTTCCTCCTTATTAGTGACCTCTAGATGTTTTCTTGCATTTTCCTGGCCTAAGAAACAAACAGGAAACAGAATTCACTATATAGATGAAATCATTTTTCTAATTAGATCTATGACATTATTTCAAGTTGCTACTGATCTGCAGATATTTCATAGTATTTGTTGCCTGATAAATTATTTTCTCCATTTCTACTCATGCAAATCTTTCCAATCTTTCAAAGGTCACTTAAAGTCCAACTTCAAGGTTAAAAAACCTTCTCGACTCTTCTAGTCCACATTCTATTTTGTCTGATTTCCCTTTTCACTTATTCTTTACAAAACAAAATCCCATTTTGTTAATATATTGCACATGTGTATTGTGAATGTATGTATAATTATATGTTGCCCCAAATTGATTGGGTAGGAACCATGTCACATATCTTTTCCATTAATGACAGCCCCTCTCAGATAATTGGGTTAATAGGTATTTTCACCTCCCAATAAATATCAGTGGGTGTGATCGGTCTTTCCACAGTGGCTATTATAAATGACCCAGAGATATGACTTATCAAAATAATTATTAGTTTTGTTTCCCTATGCAATTACCTAACCCTTAGAAGTAAGTCTGCCAAATACTTGAAGGCTTAATTTTCTCCATGGTATCATCATCTACATCTTTCATCTCCTTGTTACTATTTTATTTAAATTTTTTACATTGATATTCATTAGGGAAATTTATCTATAGTTTTCTCAGTTGGCTTTGTTTAGGTATCAAAGCCATTATTTGTGCGATAAAAGTAATTTGATAGGCTTCCTTCATTACTTATTTTTTCAAATAGTTTATATGGAATTGGGATTGATTGTTCCTTAAATGTCTGTAAAATTCACTTGTAAATCCATATGGTCATGGGGATTTTTTTCTTAGGGAGCTCCCTGATGCCTTGTTCAATTACTTTTTCTAAGATAGGATTATTTAAGTATTCTAAAACCAGCTTGCAGTTTTATTTATTAGGTAAATTTTCAATTTTAATAATATCTCTTGATTTTCAAGATTTCCTTTGTTCTTTTCTTTTTAGTTGCATGTCCAATTCATTGATTGACTCTTTCATTGATGTTTGGGTTTAGAGACATAAATTTTTCCCCATGTACTACTTTGGCTCAATCCCACAACTATGTTGTTTCATTGACATTCTCTTTGATGAAATTATTGATTATTTCTATAATTTGTTCTTTGACTCATTCATTCTTTTTTTACCACCCTTTTAAAAAATGTATTCTGAATAGAATTTTATTTTCCAAAATATATGTAAAAACAATTTTAACATCAATTTTTAAAAAGCTTTGTGTTCCAACTTCTCTTCTCCCCTCCATTTCCACCCCCACCCCCAAGAACTCAATCAATTCAAAATAAGTTATACATGAGTAGTCATGGAAAAATTTCCATATTAGCTAGTTGTGAGAGAAAAGTCAAAAAACCCAAAACTTCAGATTAAGGAATTGTCAAAGAGGAAATGAAAAAAAAAATTTCAAATGTGTTTCCATCTGTTTTCAGATACTATCAGTTCTTTCTCTGCAGATGGGCTGCAATCTTCATAAGTCCCTCAGGGTTACATTGGATCATTGCCTTGCTGAAAACAACCACATGCTTCCCAGCAGATCATCCCCCACTATTGCTGTTATTTTGTATACAGTACATTTCACTCTGCTTCAGCTCATGTAGGTCTCTCCAGGTTTTCCCGATAGCATCCTGTTCATCACACCCTCTATATCAACCTTAAGCTTGACAGAGAATTATCTTCACAAAAGCCCAGCATAGTAGGTACCATACATTTTGCCACTATAATCAATCATCATAACTATTTCCTTCCATCCCACTACTCCCTTCCCATGACATTTACTCTATCTTCTTTTTACCTATTCCTCCTCAGAGGTGCCTTACTTCTGACTATCCTCTCCCTCGCTCTGCACTCCCTTTTTTCACCCTTGCTTCCTTGTCCACTTCCCCTCTTATTTTCCTGCAGGGTTAAATAGATTGCTCCTGCCAACTGGGTATGAAAGCTATTCCCTCCATGAGCACACTCCAATGAGATCAGGGTCCCTGAGCTAATTCTGTGTTCTAAATTTTTCTTCCTCCCTCCCTCCTCAACCCTCCCTATGAGATCAAGCAATTCAGATGTCATACTGGTACAGTCATTCAGAACATCTTCATCTTCCTTGAAAGTGTTTTGCTTTTTACTGCTCTCTCCCCCAGTCTGCCCTTTCCTCCTTCCATTCTCCCTCCCTCCCTTTTCTCCCTCCCTCCCCCCAAGGCAAAAGCATATTACTATACCTACTTGAGTATGTATGTCAGTCCTTCTTTGAACCAATTCTGATCATATTAAGATTCACTCACTCCCCAACTCCTTCCCCCTCTTCTACTCTCCTCCATAAGCTTTCTTCTTGTTTCCTTCATGTGAAATGCCTCTCCCCAGACCATCTCTCCCATTCTCCCTCCCCCAGTTTATTTCTCTTACACCTCAACCCTATTTTAATGATGTCATCATGGATTAGCTAGGTGGCACAGTGGACAAAGGACCAGCCCTGGACCCAGGAGGCCCCGCAAGCCCAAATCCAGCCCCAGACATAAGACACCCCTTCCCGTCTGCCCTACAAAGAACAAAACATAAATGCTTTACAGATATCATCCCTTCATATTTAGTTCAGCCCTATCTTCTGTGAATTTCTTGTGAAGAATTTTTTTTTTGTTTTGTTTTGTTTTTTGGTGAGGCAACCCTGGGGCCAAGCAATTTGCCCAGGGTCACACAGCCATCAATTGTCAAGTGTCCAAGGTCACACCTGGACCCAGGTTCTCCTGAGTCCAAGGCTGGCGCTCCATCCACTGCACCACCCAGCTGCTCCTGAATTTCTTACTGAGATAGTTCTTATGATTTCAAAGTATTATCTTCCCATGTAGGAATGTAACCAGTTTGATCTTTTAATATCCCTCATGAAGTCTTTTTCCTCTTTATCTTTTTATGCTTCTCCAGGATCTTGTATTTGAAAGTCAAATTTTCTATTCAGTTCAGGTCTTTTCATCACAAATTCTTGAAAGACCTCTTTCTCATTGAAATCCCATTTTTGCCTCTGAAAAATTATACTCAATTTTGCTGGGTACATGATTTTTGGCTGAAGTCTCAGTTCCTTTGCCCTCTGGAATATCATATTCCATGCCCTTTGGTCCTTTAATGTAGAAGCTGCTAGATCTTGCTTTATCCTTATTGAATTCCTTTTTTTCTAGCTGCTTGCAGTATTTTCTCCTTGACCTGGGAGTTCTGGAATTTGGCTATAATATTCCTGGAGGTTTTCCTTTTGGGATCTCTTTCAGGAGGTGATCGGTGGATTCTTTCAATTTCTATTTTAGCTTCTGCTTCTAGAATATCAGGGCGATTTTCCCTCACAATCTCCTGGAGGATTGTGTCTAAGCTTTTGTTTTGGTCATGGTTTTCAGGTAGTCCAATGATTTTCAAATTATCTCTCCTAGATTTATTTTCTAGGTCAGCTATTTTTCCAAGAAGATATTTCACACTGCCCTCTATTTTTTCATTCAATTGGATTTGCTTTACTGTGTCTTGGTTTCTCATAGAGTCAATAGCTTCCATTTGTTCAATCCTAATTTTTAGGCAGTTATTTTCATCAGACAGTTTTTAAATCTCCTTTTCCATTTGACTTTTCAAACTGTTGACTTTTCTCATGACTCTCCTTCATCGTTCTCATTTCCCTTTCCATTCTTTCCTCCTTTTCTCTACATCTTCTTTCTATTTCTCCTACTTTCTCTTCAAAGTCCCTTTTGAGAGCTTCTATGGCCTGAGACCAGTTCATATTTTTCTTGGAAGCTTTGGATGTTGGAGCTTTGACCCTGTTATTATCTTCTTCTTCTGAGATTGTATTGTGGTCTATTACCCCCCAAAGAAGTTTTCAATGGTCTTCTGCTTTCTCTGCCTGCTCATCCTGGCTTACTATTCCTTGGCTTTTAATTCCTTCTTTAAGTGTGGCGCTACTTCCAGGACACACTGTTCAAGCTACAGGGTGGCCTGGAGGATGGTTGAGTTTCTTCTCAGCCTGCCTGGCCTCGCTTTCATTTGATTTTAAATTCTCCAGTGGGGGTGGGGGGGGGGGGACTGCTTCTCGGCTCCACTCCTGTTCTCAGCTTCAGAGGGTCCCAGGTGTTTTAGGTTGAGGTGGGGCAGGCTTTAATCTCACCTGGCCTGTTCTCAGGTCCGGAGATAACCTCAGGCCTATTTACTAAGAAACCAACCGCCAAAGCTTTCTGTGGTGTGGTTCTCAGCTTCCAATGAGACTGCACCCCTGTTCCCCTTCCCTACCTGGGTCTCCCGCCTCTCAGGATTTCTTCCTGGTTGTCCGCTGGGGTGGGACAGTTGAATCCTTCCCCTCAATCTACTGGTACCCCTGCACTTATGCCCCCCCTCCCCCAGGCCAGCCATTCAGTCCGACAGCGCGCTCAGTTACAAAAGATGCTGGTGCTGCAGCTGATTCAGAGGCACTGGGGCAAATTCCTCAGGTAGGTGTCTGGTGTGTCGGCCCGATTGTGGGGTTAGGCTTTATTCGTGGCCCAGCAAGGCACCCTGAAATCTATCTATAGCTGAAGAAAACTCTCAGCCTGTATTTTTGTGTGTTTTTCTGCCCCAAGGGTTCTTTTATTGCTATTTTTGGGGTTATTGAATCAGGAGCCTTGTGAGCTTAATGTCTTTCCTCTGCCATCTTGGCTCCGCCCCCTGACTCATTCATTCTTAAAGATTAGATTATTATTATTTTTTTCAAACAGCATTTATTAAGCCACACACAGGCTCAAATAATGTGTATTCTATAAGAAAAGTCAATTCCTCAATATTTTGGTGGGGGTGTGAGGGGAGTAAGGTAGGTAGAGGGTTAGACAGTAATTGATAAATTGGGTTATCTGTGAGGTTCTTAGAACAGTCCAGGGACACCCCCTTAGTCCCAATAGGCCAGAGAACAGCCTCAGTCTTCACTGGTGTCCCATTGGTGTTGGTACTGATAGCTTATGTAGCCTTCATGTTACAGCTTTACAAACAGCTGGAGCAGGTGAGGGAAGTTGAGCTCTTCAGAGCTGTTGGGCTTACTGTCGTGGGGGCTCTGAGCCACCTGCACTTGCCCTACCATGGGTGCCAAGTCACCAGGTCAAGTAAATCCACCTGGTATACGACTGCAACCATCTGCTTGTGCATGTCCAGGAGGTAGTGGTTCTGTGTGAACCAAATAATGGCTTCTCAAAGCAGCATGAGTTCCTCTTGGGCTAGTACATCTGTCAGCGGCAGGTTGTCCACGAACTTGGCCCCCATGTCTTGGGACATCAGGTACACCTGGGGGGTTGCCACATGACAGGCCAGCTCCAGCCCCTCACAGAAGGTGTATTAGCACTCTGCCCCAGCTCGCAGAGGTCCGAGGCTCTGAGAGGCATCTTAGCAACACCAGCCATCATTGCAGACTGAGCACCTCAACGTGGTGCCCTGTCCCCTGGACTACCTGTTGGCTTGAAGCACAGTAGGGCCATGGTTATCTCCGGGTCTATGCTAAGCTCCTCTCCTTTATCCAGCTTGGCTGTAGTGGCAGCCCAATTAATTTGTAATCTGTGCTTTCGTGGCCCTTTATTGAATATAATTATTTCATCATGGTCTGAATGGGATGCATGTAATAGTGTTTCATTTCTTCATTTCTTTGTGAGATTTTTATGTCCTAATATCTGTGGTCAGTTTTTGTGAAGCTGCTATGTACAGCTGAGAGAAAAGGTATACTTTACCTTTCTGTTCCCATTCTATTTTCTCCAGAGTTCTATATTATATAACTTTTCTAAGATTCTATTCATCTCCTTAACTTTTTTTCTTATTTATTTTATGGATAGATTTATCTTGCTGTGAGAGGGGAAATTTGGGGTCTCCCCACAAGAACAAGTGCATTTTGTCATTCAGATAAAACTGACTCTTTGAAAGCCTGGACTTCCACCTTGCTCTATGCCTTTCTCACTTTCTGACATGCCAATAGAATTTGAAATTTCTCTTTTTAACTTAAAATATTCTGTGCTGTCTGGGGCTTCTCCTGCACTGGCCAGCAACCATTTCCAAAGGAAGGACTTTGTGCTCCATGTGCTTTGTGGTTAAAACGCATGACCCACCCAAGGGTCTATGGTCATCCTTACAGAACAATTTCTCTTATTTCCCCTGTTTGACACATGTGGTCAGGTCCCTGAAGCTTTGCAGTAAGTGAGATCCAAGCAGTTTGCCAATGACAGCCAGATTTTGCAGCCTTACATTACAAAAAAAGCCTCCAAATTGGGTCATTGTCCTGCACTCTGGGCAGGTTTTTGGTATGTGGGCTTCTTCCCAGTACCTGAGAAGGCACTCATTGCAGAAGCTATGGCAACGACTGACATTCATTGAGTCAGTGAAATAACCTAAGCAGATGGGCAGGGAACATCAACTTTGAGGCTTTCAAACAAGTTCTTGGCAGTCATGTTTGCTACCAGGAAACTGAAACTGAAAATATTCCTCTATCAAAGAATTACTCCCACAAATGATCCAATCAAAATTTAAGTAAAAGTTTTTATTATTCGACACACAGATGTATGGCTGGAAGAAGAATTCCAAACTTCAACTCCTGGGGAGGAACAGATTTATGTCTTGTTCCTCCAGGAACAAAGGAGAAGGTAATAGTTTTATAGAGGAAAGAAGGGGGTCGGTGGAGAGATTTAGGACTGAAAAGTTAGAGCTGTTTGGGGAATGAGGATGCTAGCTCTTGGGGAGTAGGATACATGAAAGAGTAAATATGTCATATTCCTAACTTAAGATTATTTTCACTACCTGGTCCTAATCTTGTAGCAAGCACATCTGGCCCAATTAGGCTCCTGCTATAAATTTGAAGGTGCCCAACTTTCTGGGTGCCCATGACACGTCTGCTTTCTTATCTGTTTGACCAACCACTATCTGGTTAATTAACTGCTTTGCTTTCCCAAGGAAGACGTACACTCTAACTGACCCCAGCAAGCTGATCAACTGTATTATTTCTCGTGGTCAGAGTGTTTTCCTCATGGCCAGAGTTGACCTAGGCCTACTAGATTGCTACTACATGTTCTAGGCTGCCTAGTCCTTTCTTCAAAGATATTCAACTCAGGAAAGGTAACTCTAGCTCTTTCCTCTGAACTGACCCATCAAGATTAAAGGACTAAATTGTTGGGTTCCTTCAAAGGGATTGCCATGTTTAGGCCCCTCCTCTTACTTTATCAACAAAAGTGTGAATTCCTATGGCCTGATAGTGCTTCCACTCTCTGCTTCAGGTAAGTTCTCCTTTGTATTTAAACCTAGTAATGAGTCACAGTATTTACAATGGTGTTCATACTGAAGCAATTCAGGCCAGAATGTTCATTTTACATTGACATATGAGTGTGTTTTCCCAATTACATGTAAAAATATTAACAATAATTTAAAAAAATTGAGTTTCAAATTCTTTCTTCCTTACCTTCTCTTGTACCTTGAGAAGGCAAGCAATTTGATATATAAGTAAATATATAAAATTATGCAAAACATTTCCATATTAGCCACATTGCAAAAGAAATGAAAACACAATTTTTAAAAAGTTAAAAAAAATAATGTGTTTCAATATGCATTCAGATTTCATTTTTTCCCCTCCAGAAGTGGATGGCATTTGTCATCATGGATTCTTTGTAATTGTTTTGGGTCATTGTATTGATCATAGAAGTTAAGTCTTTCATAGTTGATCTAAGTCTAAGTGAAGTCTAAGCAATTTACAATATTGCTTACTGTATACATTGTTGACTGGATATGGCCCCAGATGCAGTGGGAGATCTTGGACTTTTTAAGTTAAATTCTTATTCAGGTATCAGTTTATCTGAGGCAACACCCATTCAGTAATTAAAGGCTAGGTAAGAAAGGAGGCAAAAGATAGCCTAGTTTGCCTTCAAAAAGGAATCAGTCTAGGAGGAGAAAATTCTCAGTGTTTCAGGCCCCAAATGAAACAATTGTTACACCCAGTCAGAGCCAACAAAACCCAAACAATGAGCAAGTGGGCAGGGACCAATTATTGTCCAATCAGTGAGACTCATTGGGTTTAAAGGCATAGTGAAATAGGTCCATTTGAATCCCAATGAACTTTATCAACACCTGTTTTTTCAGAGCCATATTTCAAGAAATCATAAAGGAAAATTACATGAGTCCAAAAGTTCACTGTCCCAATTTAAAAAGAAAAAATCAACAGTGATAGAATAAATAAGGAAGGGGAAAAAACCACAACAAAACTAGTCTTCAAGCCCCAAGGCATGTTGGGAAGGATAAGCAATTAAAATTTATATTCCTTTGAACAGAGCATCAAAATGTAAGTTTATGACTCCCCACATGGACACAGAGAGACAAGAGGAAGTGGAAGAGAAAGGGACAACATTTGGAAGAAAGACAGGAGAAAGTTTTAGAAGACCTAATGGAATAGATTCCTGAGTCAAGGTTCTTTCTTCTATTTCAAATGGGACAACCAGGCTCCCCCTAAAACGCCCTTGAAAATGGGGATTAATTTTAATTTTTGCTCAGTGCTTAAGATAGTGCTTCACACATAATAAGTGCTGAATAAAATTATTTTTGCATTGTAGAATTTTTTTTTTTGTCCTGGAACATCATTTGAAAGAAAATGCTTCATAGGCATCTGATGTTACTGGTATTTTGAGAATTCTTAGTTTTAAAAATAATCCCAAGACGTAATTTAAACTCCTGAAACATACCATGCAATTGACTGAGCTGATCTCCCCTATTCCTTTGCTATTTAAAAATTTTATTTTAAGTCTTTCATGTTATCTTTAAAAATATATACAATCATTTGTATACCAGTTATCTAAGATATCATTAAGTTGGCTTTTCTACTTTTTTAAAGATTTAAAAATAATTTTCTTCATAATTGAGCTACTAATTTCAGACAACTCTGTTAAGCATGGCAAGTGTGACCAAACATAAGCCATGTCATTCTTGATAAAAATATAATGTATACTAGGGCATATACTCATATACTAGAGCAAAAGCAAAGACAAATAAGATTTTGAAAAGATCAATAATTTTCTATTATAAGCATTATTAAAGCAATCAATGTATACTGGAGTCTTATAATTGAACAGCAAGTCCTCATCATGGGACCTTATTACAAGTGAAATGTTAACAATTAATTCTCTAGATTTGACCCAAGAATTTTACCCTTAGAGTACAGCTTGAATATGTTCCTTCATTTCTATTCCAATTTTTGGGACAGCTAGGTGGTACAGTGGATAAAGCCCCAGTAAGTCTTGAGGATTTGAGTTCAAATCTCACCTCAGACACTTACTAGCTGTGTGACCCTAGCTAGACAAGCAGCTTAACCTCAGTTGCCTTAAACATTTGTGGCCAAGATGGCTCTGGAGGAGAGACTGATTCATTGCAAGTCATGACATTTGTCATAGTCCTCTTACAGACAAGTAAATACAAGATATGTGCAAAATCCATGAATATTGCCTGAATACAGACAGAAAAATATTATTTTTCACTTACTTTTTATCACTTCATTCTTCTTTTTTTTGTTCATGTAGTTTTGTACAAAATTATATGGAAATATTTTACATGATTGCATATGTATAACTTATATCAGATTGCTTACCATCTCAGGGAAAGGGTAGAAGAAGAAGCCTAATTGCTTAAACAATAATAGGGTTATTGTCATACTAGTAGTAGGGTGGCTAGATGGTACAATGGATAGAGTGTCAGGCCTGGAATGAGGAAGACTCATCTATGTGAGTTCAAATCTGGCCTCAGACATATACTGTTTGATCCTAGGTATGTCACATAATCCTGTTTGCTTCCATTTCCTCATCTATAAAATGGGCTGGAGAAGGAAATGGCAAAACATTAATATCTTTCCCAAGAAAACCCCAAATGGGGTCACAGAGAGTTGGACACAACTGAACAACAACAATCACAGAAATAGGAGGAGGAGGAGGAGGAGCAGCAGCAGCAGCAGCAGCAGCAGCAGCGGTTGTGTAGTAGTAATAGTTGTATTGTAATAGTGATCATAGTCTTAGTCATAGTGGTAGTTGTTGGTAAAAAGGAAAATTAGAACACAAATAAGGTAAGCAACTCTGAGAAAGCTAAGGAAGATATATGAAGGAGCCAATTTTGCTAAAACAAAGAGTGCAGGTGAATGAGAATAAATGTCAATCAGCCTGAAAATATAGGGTGACCAATTATGAAGGGCTTTAAATGCTAAACGGGATTTTTTTTTTTTTTACAATTTCATTTCAGTCATTTGTTTGTTTATTGTCTAAAGGAGGAATAATTTTAGAGTAGTAAGACTGGAGGCAGAAAGACAAACTAGGAGACTGTGTCACTGTTTTCAAATATTGGAAGGGTTGGAATGGGGGAAAAAAAAAAAGAAAAAAGTGTCTTGGAGCTGTCTACTTTGTCCCAGAAGGGAGAAACTATATGTAAATCCCAGCTCTTTTACTTAGCACCAAATCTTACTGATTTTCAGTTTCCCAATTTGTCAAATAAAGGGATGGGAATAGATATCTTTTAAAGTCCCTTCGAGTTCTACCTCTATGATCCAGAATTATATATATGTATATTATATGTTCCATTTCATGGTATATGTTTGTCCTCCCAGAATAAAACATTGTGTGAAATCTGAGGCTTTACATTTCTAGGGAATTAATAGTTACATACAACTTATGAGTCTATAAATTATCAGTTTATTTGCAAAAAAACCCTCAGAGGAACAGAAAACAATAATCTGCAATCAATATCTTTTTAAAGGAAATTACAGTTCCTTTTATGATGGTGTAAAGCATAATGTAGATAAGGAAGAAATAAAAGAACATGGAATATCTGGATATCAATGATACTTTGGATTTTATACTTCTAACCTACATTTGTCTACAGGTGGTAAAATGCTATTTAGACTATAATATTATTTTGGGGTTTTCTGACTTAGAGAAAAATTATGGCCCCTACAGTGGAAAACTTTGAAATAGAAAAAGACATATCTATGGGAAAACAGGTAGTCTCTGGGGGTGGGCCTCAGTCTTTGTCTAGGATTACTTCACCTAGTTGAAATAATTGAAAAATATGATGATTAAAATTACAGATGACAGTAAATTGAACAAGACTACTCATACAATGGAAGAGAGTAATAGAATTTGAAGTGATGTGATAAATTAGAGAGAAGGTCTATCTAGAAGACAATAAACTTCATTATAAAATAGCACAAGTTCATTCACATCCTAATTAAAATATGGTGTCTGAAACATGGAACAATACAATAATGAGATTCTGACAAATGTAACATGTTTCTTTAATATACAAAACTGATTCATTCTTAAGTAATTGTCTATAAAGTGAATAATCACCCCCCTAAAACCTCTAACATATCTTAGTTCAGTGAAAAGACAAAACTAAAATTGTCAGATAAAAAACTAGATAAATAGGCACATAGGTCACATAGTTGATTAAAAATGAATTTTAGTAAAATCGTATTGTTATTCTTATAAATCAAAAGAAAACTGGGAAGTATATATATATAAAAGTCAGTATATGTATGTGTGCAGTTACCTTTTCGTTATAGAAAGAGACCTAGATCCATGTTCCCATGATTTCTACACACACACACACACACACACGTTTCACTTGACCATATTCAATGTAGATGAAGTGTTCCAATAGGGTATTTTTTTGTTTTGTTTTGTTTTTCTTTTGTTTAAGTGAGGCAATTTGGGTTAAGTGACTTGCCCAGGGTCACACAGCTAGTAAGTGTTAAGTGTCTGAGGCCAGATTTGAACTCAGGTACTCCTGACTCCAGGGCCGGTGCTCTATCCACTGTGCCATCTAGCTGCCCCCAATAGGGTATTTTTAAACTTAGATTTTGGAAACCTTGAACACGGGCTGAAGTATGTTATTTCATATTCTTTTATTTTTTTCTTTTTTTATTCAAATTTTCTTGTACAAAATGACTAATATGGTGATGTTTTATATAATCATACATATATAACCCATATATGATTCCTTGCCACCTCATTTAGGGGGTAAGGGAGGGAAGAAAGGAAGGACAAAAATTGGAACACCAAACTATAAATAAAAATGTTTGTTACTTAAAAAAAATAAGCAAAATAGTGTAAAGCATTGCGAGTTCTGAGTCTTTTCATTTCTGTAGCATTTTATAGTTAGGTAATATAGACTAGAGAGGTTGCATGGCAAAATGGATAAACAGCATACCCTGGAATCAAGAACACAACCTGGGTTTAAATTCTATTTTTGCTAAGGTCATCTAAAGTAAGTGTCTCTACTTTCTCTCCTCTCATTTTCTTCTTTATTTCACCTTAACTATCTGACTTCTGACCTTATCATTCCACCAAAACTGTTCTCTCCAAAGTTACCACTGATGCCCTAGTTGAAAACTCCAATGACCTTTTCTAATGTCCTCTTTTTCCTTGACCTTTCCACAGCTGTAGACACTATTAATCACTCTTTCTTCCCCAACACTCCTTTCTGTCTAGGTTTTCGGAAACTTGTCTCTCTAGTTGTGCTCCTACCTATCAGATACCGTAAATTTAATTATCATCTCTGTGGTGATAATTTTTAAATATACCCATCCAGCCCCAGACTCTCTTCTCTGTTGAACCCCAAGTTTGCCTCTCCAACTGCCTTTTCTACATCTCAAATATGTCCAAGATGGAAATTATTATATTTCACCCAAATTCTTTTCCCTCCCCTTTCCTATTATTGTATAGGGCGATGCTATTTTCCTAGTCTCACAGGCTTGCCACCTAAGAGTCATCCTTTTTTTTTAATGGGGTAATGAGGGTTAAGTGACTTTCCCAGAGTCATACAGCTAGTAAGTGTCAAGTGTTTGAGGCTGGATTTGAACTCGGGTCCTCCTGAATCCATGGCCAGTGTTTTATCCACTGCACCACCTAGCTGCCCTCCAATCCATTCTCTATTAAGCTGCTAAAGCGTTTTCCTAAATCACAGGTCAGAACATATTCAATAAATCCCAATCACCTCCTGAACCAAAAACAAAACCCTGTGTTTGTCATTCAAAGCCTTTCATAACCTAGCCCCTTCCTACCATTCTAGTATTCTTACACTTTACTCCCTACTATGGATACTCTTCTACTCTTCAATGCAGGAACAGTGGCCTTCTGACAGGTCCAAGAACAAGACAGTGAAATCTCATTGGGGTGTGTGTGTGTGTGTGTGTGTGTGTGTGAGAGAGAGAGAGAGAGAGAGAGAGAGAGAGAGAGAGAGTGGGGGGGGTATAGAGAGAGAGATTACATAGAAACAGAACAAAGAAGGCTGAGGGTCACGTGTAAGTTTTCTCATGAGATAGTTGGAGCTTCTTTTGCTGTTTATGTTCATTTAGGTTAGTTTATATTAACTGTGCAATCACAGGTCATGTTCTCACACTCTGGCTACTATTTTACAGTTAAAAATCAGCAATAGTAGATATGTTTTCCTATACAAACCAACCAGACTAAGGTAATTCTTTATGGTAGAGATTTTGATAGCCTTCTATGACTTTACAAAATTATTTCTGGCAACTCCTTTTATCTTATGATGCTGTGACCTCAGACAGATGTATATATGATAAAATAGAGAAGGAATAATAAGCTTTTGTTAAAGATACTGATCTTTTTTTTTGGGGGGGGGGTGAGGCAATTGGGGTTAAGTGACTTGCCCAGGGTCACACAGTAAGTGTTAAGTGTCTGAGGCCAGATTTGAACTCAGGTCCTCCTGAGTCCAGGGCCAGTGCTCTATCTACTGTGCCACCTAGCTGCCCCAAGATACTGATCTCTTAAAGAACCTCCTTCAATGCCCTTTGTGCCCAGGACTTTGGGAAGCTTTTAGTGCAGTCTGATATACAAGGCACAAGGACAGACATAATAAAGATTCATAAGGAAAGCGAGTAAGAATGAGTAGAACCCCGCCCCCAAAGCTTTTTAATTTTGTCACATGAAGATCTCACCTGGCCTTGAACTTCTTCCTATTTCTAATACACAGGCTTTGGCATGCTGAGATGCACTGGGCCCATAGAAATACAACCCAAATAAAGACTCTGCCTCACTCAGCTTTTCTATGATGCCTGCAAGCAGTCTAGGAATGGAAGACTGACTAGTCCCTTTGTCAGAAGAGTTGGCAACATTACTAAGCAATTTTCTGCTTGGTCCAAGGCCCAGAGGAAATGGTACAAGAAGAAGTTCTCTGAAATGCTTGGAACCAGGCATTGCTAATATTTTCTAAGGCAGAAAAGACTCAGATGTCATTGCTTTTACTTTACTTTGAACACCACATCACAGAAAAGCTGTATTTAAATGTCCCTTATTTAATATCTTTGTTTAAAATTGAGTGGATAAAGTTGGTAGCATCTTAAAGAAATTTATTTTTTGGAACCAATCATAATTCATTTAACTTTGCAATTCCTCAATTAAAATAAAGTTACTCACTCCATTACCTTTCATGTACACACATTCTGCTAGTCAAGAAAGCTAATGATGGTTTTCACCACAGATGCAGCAGTTACAAGCTAAATGAACAAGGAAGGAATCAGGAAGATAAATAATGCAAAGCATCATATCTTTCCACATGTGCAGAGAATTGTGTGATATACATTGAAAGAATTATTTTTCTTTTATACTTAAATATTTACTGGGTCTGTGTGAAATGAAATTGAAATTTGATTAAGTTTTTCAGATAATTGAAACAAGAAGGCTACTTTTGGCTAATTTTTTCCAGGGTCTTAAGGAAATGTCTTATTGGGGATTGTGTTATTTGTATAGTTCACCAAATCATATAATTAAGTCTATAAGAATTTATTAACTACATAGAAAACAACAGGAAAAGAAATTATTCCTGCTATCAACAAGCTTATATTCTACTGTAAGATATAACATGTAGGGGCAGCTAGGTGGCGCAGTAGAAAGAGCACCGGCCCTGGATTCAGGAGGACCTGAGTTCAAATTTGACCTCAGATACTTAATTCTGTGTGACCCTGGGCAAGTCACTTAAACCCAACTGCTTCACCAAAAAAAAAAAAATATATAACAAGTATATCAGTTGTATATGTGTGAGTGTGAGTGTGAGTGTGAGTGTATATGTATATGTATATGTATATGTGAGTGTATATGTATATGTATATGTGAGTGTATATGTATATGTATATGTGAGTGTATATGTATATGTATATGTGAGTGTATGTATAGGTATGTATGTACATTTAATTCATGCAGTTTTTTGGAAGGATGAAAGAATTAGCACCTGGAGGTAATGAATGAAATGCATAAAATATTCATTTGATAAATATTTGGTTAAAGAATGAAACTCTGCTGTTATTAACAATAGACAAATTTTATTATTTGTGTGTATTTGAATATGTACACATATGTGTGAATATATATATGCACATGTATGTGTGTGAATATATATGCACATGTATGGGTATATACATACACATCTACAAACCTCCATCAATTCAAACAAATATACTGAATATTAGCTAGACAATAAACATTTATTAAGTACCTACTATGTGCCAAACACTGTTCTAAGCAATGGGGATATAAGGAAAGGCAAAAGACAGTCTCTTCCCTGAAGATGCTCACAATCTATAGATAGAACAACTTGCAAACAACTATATACACACATGATATATACAAGATAAACTGGAAATAATCAAGAGGTACTAATATTACTGAGGTCTCCCCTGATCCCCACTCTTGGTATGGAATAGATTATACTATAAGATGGTTAAAATAATGTACCATATCACTGCAGGTAACAAAAATATTTTACATGTTAGGCACGTAGACAAACACAGTCAGGTAGTTCAGCTAATACACTAGAAGTGAAATAGACAACAAATTCCTATAGTATAATTCAAAGTTCAAAAGTCCTTGGGACCAGATTGTCATTATAAAATAAATTGTTAACAACTATCCATAATGTTTTTCAAATGAAATATTATACAAAACTAAATAGGCACAATATTGATTCATAAAAATTTTAAAGCTTTTAAATAGGTATTGCTATACCTAGTACTCATATCTGCAAAATGAATAGAATGAAAAGTTTTCAAAATAAAGTGACCAATTAAAATTAGGTGCTAACAGCATAGAATAAAGTTTATTTATTCTCTGTTATCCTGTCTGATAATCAGAATTACCTGAAAGATGCTTTCAATTTTAGATGAGCTTGTATTTCAATAGTATTTTGTAATTACAAGAAATCCAGTTATTTTATCCACTTGCTCAATTATCTGAAGATTATTAAATATGAAAAATAAAAACAAAAATTTAAATAGTGCTTTAAGGTTTATAAAGCACCCTTTCTTGTATTATCTTCTTTGATCCTTAAAATTACATGGGCAGGTAGTTGTTAGCATCAAACCCATTTTACAGGTGAGTGTGTTGAAGTTGAGAAAGATTAAATACCTTGCTTTGGTCATATAATTCATAATTATCTGAAACAAGATTAAAACTGAGGTCTTCCTCATTATTTTCAGTATAGTAACTTGTCTTCATACTGTTTTCCTTTGCACTTCACCAAGAAATATTGGAGGAATTAGCTAGCAGTGATAGCTCAGTGGCACAGTGTATAGTGTGTCCAACATAGAATCAGGAAGACCTGAATTTAAATCCTGACTGAGACACTAATTATTTATATAATCTTCAGCAAATCATTAAATGTCCCTCATCCTCAGTTTTCGCATATGTAAAATGTGGATTAGTTGCTGCAGGTGGTATAGTAGTTAGAGTCCTGGGCCTGGAATCAGGAAGACTCATTTTTCTGAGTTCTGAGTTCAAATGTGATGTTAGACATGTACTAGCTTTGTGACCCTGGACAAGTCACTTAAACCTGTTTGCTTCAGTTTCCTTATCTGAGATGGAGAAAGAAATGGCAAACCACTCTAGTATCTTTGCTAAGGAAACCGTAAATGGTGTCACAAAGAGTTGGATATAACGGAAATTACTGAACAACAACCAAAAAAGGTGAATTAAAACTAGCATTTGACCCCCAGGTCATTCAAGGATCAAGGGAAAGAATAAATGTAAAATAAATACCAGACAATAACAATGATAATAATGATGAACAATTATTATTGAAGTAATATTTATTCACAACCAACACCCAAATTAACTTTCTAAGTTTATTACATATTATTCCTTTTCATCAAATCTACAATCCCATCTTCCTAAACATACTCATAGTCAACACTCCATCTTCCATCTTAATGTCTACACTGGTCATCCCCAATAACTGAATGCATTCCATTATCACCTCAACTTCTAAGAATCCTTATTCTCCTTCATGACTCAGGTCAAGTATGACCTTTTGCATTAGAGCTTTCTTGATCTGCACAATTATTCATGCTTCCCTCTCTTCTATCTGTCAAAACTATACTTATTTTGAAGATATTATATATTCTTTTATGGGTAGATGTTTTCCATGATAACATGCAAATTCCTTCAAGGAATCTCTGACTTTTAAACTCCCTAATATAGTAAAAACTGGCTGTTCTTGACTGCTATAAGAACTATGTTTTATCTATTATTTGTTTCACCTTAACTCATATTCAAAAAAGTGGTTTTAAAATTCTCTTGATAAATGCAACAGTCGCATCAATAACAATCCTCATACGGTTTAGGAAGAAGGCAGTTCTTTCACATATAAGTTGCATATCACTTATGTTAGAGAACCTACTTGGGGAAAAATTTAGAAAAAAGTACAAGAATGGGGCTTAATGTACAGTTTATTGGTTATTTCTTCTTTTTCATTAAATAGAAGAAGATTTTATCTAGTATGGTTCCTGGCACATAACAAATATTTAATAAATGTTTATTGATTGATCATGGTTTGCAAAACCTAATATATAAATTATCTCATTTAAAGTTCATGAGAGCTCTCAGAAGTAGACAGTACAAATAGTATTATCTCTAATAAGAAGTAAAATGACAGTTTCGGATCTGGTAGGCTGCTGGAACAGGTTCCGGCGCTGCTACAGGTAAGATGTTAAGGAAAAAAGACACAGAGATGTAGGATGGGATTGGAAGGGCCCCATGCACTCGGGTGGATTCAAAAGGCAAGGTTTATTCAAACACTATGACATATTTATACTTGAGGTGAGCAAAAGGAATGTCTTTGTGTGAAGATTGTGTGAAGGTTCCTAGACCTTGGGCCATGTAGGCCTTATCTATGATAAGGAGCATGTTTCTGTCCTTTGAAGTTTCCTTGGCACCTATGCAAATGCATCCACATTCAGGAAGGATCATTGTGGTTTATAACCCTCTTATCAAGGGCTAAGAATCATATTTTCTGGAAGGTGGGTTTCTGTCTGTGAGCTTTGCTGGAAAAGTAAAAAGGAGACTTATGTTAGTCCCTCACAGTAAAAATATCTCCATTTCTAATTGTGTAATTGTTTGTATAGTGTCTTGCATGGAATCTTTTAAGCAGAAAAAGGGTGTGGGAGTTTGAGAGAACTGTAGACTCTATGATTAAAAGATAACAACAAACACCTTGTTTTTAGCAGCTCTGTACATGAAATCAGCAAGAAATTTTGACTAGGAATAGCTAAATAAATTATATGCATAGAATGTAAAATTTCTTGCACAGTAAAAAAATGGTGAAAAATAATAAATCAGTGAAACAAGAAGACTCATGTGTATTGATACAAAGTGAAATAAGCAGAATTTGGAAAACAAAACCTCAAAATAAGTGAAATGAAAATCAACCACACACACATTATATATACCACACACTTTTGATTGCTTTCCCCCAATGAAGGGATAAGAATAGAATATTTCCTTCCCTTCTTTGCAAAATTTTGAGTTCTCTAAGACTGTAAAATTGTGTATATGATCCCAATATACATTCACTTATTAACTTTGATGAAGTGCTTTCCCTTCTTCCCACTTAAAAAAAATTATTTATTTTAAGGAATGCTTTTGTGGGCAGGGGAAGATGCATGAATAAATTTGAAAATGATGGTGATATAAAGCAAAATGTATCTATAAAATATGTAAATTAGCTTGAAGAAAAAAGAAATATTGCCAACTTTTTTTCAAAGATCCCAATCAAAAGGCTTTTACAGTTTATACAGGGGCATATAAGGGTAGGCACACTGGGAAATTAATAAACTTTGTCCTAAACAAACTCTAAATTAGTTCTACCTAATTCTGATATCACTGAAATTCTATACAGAGGAATTTGATTTCATTACATAGACATACGCCCTCAAGTTCTCCATAGCTACAAGTAAGGTTATATGTCAGCTGTCAGAATTCGTCACTATACACTATTAATTTTGTTTATTTATAGTATCTTGGACTTTTTGTCCATTTCTTTACATTTTAAAATATCCATTCATTTAATTAAGCCAATCTTTATTATTTTAGGGGAAAATCACTTTATTATCAAGATAAAATTCAATAAACCACAAGTAAAAACATGCTCCAAAAAGAAATATCTCTCTATAGTAATTATAGAAAGAAATATTTTTATTAATCAAGTACTTTATACATTTCAAAACATATTCTATCACATATGCATATACATGAATGTATATCTGTATGAATGTATATTCACATACCTATTTAAGATACAGATCATTTATATATACAAATGAATGTGTGCATGCATGCAGATATACATTTGTGTGTGTATGTATGTATGTATATCTATATATCTATATATCTTTTATCTATTGTGTCATGGGACACTGGAGAGGAGAATAGTCTACTATAAAAACACATCCCCATATACACAATTAATATGAAGATGTTTATAAACACATATATGTTATATATGTTACCCTTTCAGATAATTTAACAGTTCTTTTAGAAGCCTTCCAGACAGTTTTAGTAAATTTCAGAACCAAGATATAAAATCAATTTTCTGGATTCAAATCTGGTACTCTTTCTACTATGCAACATTGCCTTCTAATGGGAGCCTCTATCCCTAGCATTTTATTGTGTGGCATCACTTGGAACATGTGAGTAGTTGTTTATCTCATTTATGTGAATTTTCACTAAATTAATTAATTACTGAATTAATGTTTTCTATTAAAGTCAAACCTCTTGTCATAGCTGTCCTTTGTTTTCTGGGCAAAAGGTCTTAATCTTTATTGTAGGACATAACATTTATTCTCTGTGACTTCTATCTGAATGAAACAAGGACAAACATTGTTGTTTTTTCCCCCAATGATTCTTCTCTTTCTTTTCAGAAAGAAGTCATCACCTACCAAGGCTGTAATTTTACTCTTTAACACCTTGCTATAGAAAACTCTTCTCTCTTTTAGTAAAATTAATTAACTGTGAGTGTTCATTATATGCTACTTTAAAAAAATTAAACCTGGTTCTTTTAAAATCTCTTAAGAGTAACCAATATGGACATATTATTAATTATCACAATAAGCTTCTTTCATAACTCTTCAGGCTGATATTCAAATCCTTCCATAATCTGGCTCTTATTAGCCTCCCTAAGCATGTTTCCCTCCTACTTTCCTACATGAATCCCCAGCTACAGAAAAGGAGTTCTATTCATTGTTCCCTGAACCCAATACGTGTATGCATATGTGTATACTTGTTTATCTACTCCAATGCCTCTGTACACATTGCCCGTTGTATAGTCTCAACCCCAAATATTCTTCATCTTCATATATTGCAGTCCTAAACGTTTTCCAATTTTAGACCTCATTTCAGATCACCTATTCAACTTTCTCCTAGCACTCTAGCTCAAAGTAGTCTCTGATTTCAGCCAGACTACCCATCCATATTTTTTTATTGAAAATTTTTTCTGACTTCTCATGCATTCACCACTGGGGTCTATCCATAGTGCTTCAGGCCTTCCTCGATATCTCTTACTATTATATACATATCAACAAAGCACATCATATGTTCATTGCTTATCCATTATTCTCATCAAATAATTTTTAAAATTTTTTTGCTGGTTATGTGTTTTTTCTAATAATATACTTACATTACTTCTTCACAAATCATTATTGACTTGCCAAGCATTAAATTCTACTGCAGAAAGTGAAAATCCAATGGGTTGGGCATGTAGTCTGAATGCCAAATGCACATTTACTTAAATGATTATTTTATGGAGCACTCACACAGTGGTCAGAAGAAATGGTACAAGGACACTCTCAAGGTCTCTCTAAAGAACTTTAGTTTCAGTTGTGAGACATGAGAGACTCTGGCACAGAACTGGACAGAAAGGCATTCCCACCTCAAAGAAGGTGCTATACTACATGAGCAAAGCAGAATCATAGTAGCACAAAGAAAACGTGAATTGTGCAAATCCAGACATCTGCACCCAAAACGTTCTAATGGAGTATTTGTTCCTGATCTGCATTAAAACCTTGAAAATTTGTATTGAACTGATCAACCACACCTACCCCAACTCCAGCATTGTGATATCAGTGGTTATTTTCAAAAATGAAGGATGAACAACAAACAGCATTTATATAATACCTTAAGGTTCACAAAGTACTTTACACCTTTTTGATTTGATCTTCAAACAAACTTTGAGATGTAGGTACTCTTATTATCTATCCCCATTTGAGAGGAGGAAAAAGAGTATGAGATGTTAAGTGACTTTCCTTAATGTACTTGAATTCAGGTCCTCTGGACTCCAAGTCTAATTCTATATGGGCTATGCCACTAACCTGTAATCTACTCACATAAGCTATGACAAATCACTTATTACCAATGTGACCTTGACTAGGGCTTCAGTTTGCTCATATGTAAAATCTTTCCAGCCAATTGAAAAGCCTCTACAAAACTACTTTCCCTCCTGTTCTGATTAGAGATATGTATTCCATCATCAGAAACATATTTATATTATTTTCCTTTGTGGTAAGACCTGTGAAAGCTTGCACTCTACTGGCCTACCCATCAAGATCTCAAGGTGACCTTTATGCTATAATGAGCACCTCAAAAAAGACTTTAGTGGAGGTATGACAAATATAAAACTTAGCAAAGTAGCTAACATTTTAGAATCACAGAATGTACTATATGATATGTTTCTAATAAAATATTCATAATCACAATACTCAAAGACATAAAGTACAAATGGATAAGTTACAGAAAGTTAAAATATTCTCCTCATAAAGCATATTTACCATATTTCTAGCAAACTCTTATTTCCAATAATATTATAGTACAAATACTTAAAATTATAAATTTATTTTTGAAAAACTTATAGTTTTTACTTGTCATTTCTTCATAATGTTTTCTGAATCCAGAATCCACCTATAAGTTTCCATTTTAAATCTTTCTCTCTCTCTGTCTTCCTCTCTATGCATTCTCATATTCATCACAAAGACAAGTCTACACAGGAACAAAGGTGCTTATGCATATACATATTTTACAAAAGAAAATTCTACAAGCTCGATAAAACAGGAAAATATATGCAGAAATATTATCCACATACATAATACATATTCACAAATTCACAAAGAAATATAAAACATAGCTATGTATATATAAAAAGAAACAAGGTATTAGAAAACCTAAATAATTGATGGATGAGCAAATGAGGGAGAAAGTGAATTAATTTTGTGGCAAAACATAGAAAAAAAAGAATAAAATTAATGTGGTAAGAAAGAGATGAGTATGAAAAAAATGTAGGTGTTCAATACACAGTTGAATCATAGAATACCACAGGTCACCTAAAAAGCAATGGGAAAATCCAAGGTAAACATGAATAGGCTACAGCACATCACTGAACAAGAACTGCATAAAGTAAGTGGTCTAATTCAGAACTATCAAGCTTAAAAAGAAATGGGAGTCACTAAACTGTACATAAGAATACCTGCATATCATATATTGACTTAGAAAACCACATACAATAATAGCTAATAGTTGTCATTTATATAGTAACTACTATGTGTCAGGCACTATGCTAAGCACTTTACAATTGTTGTCTCATTTGATCCTCACAACAACCCTGGGAGGTAGGTGCTATTATAACCACCATTTTACAAATGAGAAAACTGAGGCAAATAAAAGTTAAATGACTTGCTTAGGATCATACAGCTAGTAATTGTCTGAGGACAGATTTGAACTCGAGTCTTCTGAATCCAAGCTTGATTTTCTATCTACTGCACAACCTATTACTGGGTTTTTTAAAAAAATTTCTTAAGTATTTCCCAAATATATTTTAATCTGCTTTGGACAGTACTTGGGAATATTGTGAGATGCACTGACATTTAATTGTTATTTGATACCTCTGGTCTAAATTATGTTATCAGAGAGATGTATAAATGGAAATAATGTTTACTAGCCTCAATTAGAGGGTAAAGGTTACACAGTGATCACTGAAATCAAAACAATTGCAAGATATCTAAAGTATGACACTCAGAATGCTGGGTAGATCTTTGTAGATGATTTATTAGAGAACATAGACAAGAGCCACTATGAGGGAAAGTGAATATGATTTGGAAGGGGTCTGTGCATCCTTAGATTGCAAATCCATTCACTTATCAAAATATTAACATTATCAGAGATTTTTATTTTATATAGTCAAACTGACAGAGGCATAAACAATCATTTTATGTCTTGAAACTTACTGAATTGATGCAAAAATACTTTATTTTCTAGAGTATAAATAACTATAGGATATTAAGAGCAGTAATCTTTAATCACCTACTCATGCACTCACACTGATTTGAGTTACAAGTACTATGACTATATGCCAACACATGGAACATTTCCTCCCAACTACAGCTGAAATAAGATAAAAGCTCAGTATTTTCTGAAATTGAATTATTTTTTAGATTTCAAATGTTTAAAGAACAAAGTGACATTGTTTTTTTCCAGGAAATTAATTAAGAATAAAATTCAATTGCTTGCTCTAATAGCCCCATGGCTGAGGTGAGACAGAGACAATGTGTTCTATAATCCCCCCAAAATAATCATAACACTGAGTAGGGAGTTAGTCACAGGAAGAAAGTACCAGAAGCCTGAAGCTTCTTGTTCAGCATAGGAAAGGAAACATTATTTAATCCCTTTAAATTTTATGTAGGCTTCAGCCCAATGTAGCATCATTTATTGAACTTATATAACACACAAATTTCTAGAATCATCAGAACAACAAACCAGGTAGAATATTTCATCAATGTAAAGATGAGGCAGATGTAGATATGGGACATGATATGACAGCTAATTATATCGAAGGAAAAATACAAGATGGTCTGAATGTTTTTTAATATTTAACTATAATTATGAATAGCTAAAATACATATTGCCCAGTGAAAAGGCATAAGATGTATTTTAAAATAAAAATAAAATAGTCTTACAAGGTCACGTAAAGTTCAATTAAAGTTGCTCAAGCCATCTTGGAATGTAAACAGACAGAAAAAGTGGTCCTTGTTAAAAATACCTGCCTTTTCTAATTGCATTGCATTTGTGTGCATAATTGTTGCACAGTTTTCTTTCACACTCCTTGATTTGGTCAGTATATTGAA
Source organism: Dromiciops gliroides (assembly GCF_019393635.1). NCBI lineage: Eukaryota > Metazoa > Chordata > Mammalia > Microbiotheria > Microbiotheriidae > Dromiciops > Dromiciops gliroides. The sequence continues at coordinate 82,996,053 of NC_057864.1, forward strand.
GAATTATCATCATTCAATCCATTTAAATTTCATCTCACTGACATTTTTAAAATTCCTACAATGTGTTAGGCCCCATGCTAGGTGGTACAAAGACAAAAATGAAAACCGTTCCTGCCCTCAAAGAAATATTTTATATCCATTTATGCTTTATCTCTACAAATTTTGTTGAATTGGGAGTTAAATAGATGGAATAGTAAAACTATACCAACCTAGACCCATTACCAATAAAAAGCTTTTGATAAGGTATTTTATACAATATAATTAGGTGGATGTGTAATTGATTGGATGACTAGATACAAAGACTTAACAGTAACTAATTGAATATCATCAGGCATTTCTCAAGAGTTTTAAAGGAATATGTGCTTGCTCCTATACTGTTTAACATGTTTGTGAGTGACACTGATAAAGACATATATGTTTGTCTAGGTTGTTGGGATAAATCTAATCGAATGACATATAATGGGAAAAAATGTAAAATCTTACATGGATACAAGAATATACAGTATAGAAAGTAGTTGGTCTAAAAAGAAATCTAAGAGTTTTATAGTACTGTAAACTTGATATGACCGAGCAATGTGATATAATAGTCCAAACAATGCAAAGGCAATCTTGGACTCCATGAGCAGTGACATAGCTTTTAGGAATTAGGAAGTGATCACTCCTATATACTTTGCTCTCATTAGATTCCATCTGGAAGATTGTGTTCTATTCTATGCACCATGGTTTGCAAATGAATAAATAAAGGAAAAAAATGAAAAAAATGTATTAGAGGCTCTAATAGAAAAATAGGACAAGCTTTGCTCTAAGGGGGCTCACATTTTAAAAAAAGGAGCCAAAACATATATAGTAGGTTTAAGGAGCCAGCCAGATTTGAAGGCCCAGTGATCGGGAAGGTACAGATCAGGGCAAATGGCAAGGCTGCAACTTCACCCTTTTCCTATCAGGAAGAGCATTTCTTATGTATCTCATTCTTTTTGTTTGTTTTGTTTTGTTTATTTTCTCATGTATCTCATTATTTTTATTTTTATTTTTTTGGTGAGGCAATCGGGGTTAAGTGACTTGCCCAGGGTCACAGAGCTAGTAGGTGTTAAGTGTCTGAGGCTGGATTTGAACTCAGGTTCTCCTGACTCCAGGGCCAGTGCTCTCTCTATTCACTGCGCCACCTAGCTGTCCTGCATGTATCTCATTCTTGAAGAGTAATGGGTACTTCACTTCTGTGTCCTGTAATTTAAAGAAGAGGCTATGGAACAGGAGTCTTGAGAAGAGGTAATGAGAATTAGTTGAAGAACTGAAGCTATTTAGTCTGGAGAAGAAAAGCCTGTTTAAGTCAGGGTTTGAGGATGTGATAGATATTTTCAAGTATTTTAAAAGTTGTCATGTGGAAGAAGGATGAAACGTTTTGAGTTTGTATATAGAGGGCAAAATAGCAAGGATTGTGCAGAAATTGGAAAGAAGTAAATTGAGGCTTCACATAAACAAAAATTTCTTAAAAATTATAACTGATCAAAAATGGAATGGGCTCCTTATATAAATGGTGAGTGCACCACTCTCTGAAGCTTTTCAAGCACAAGTTGGATGACTGCTTCTCAGGGATTTTATGGTGGAACTCCTTTTTAGTATAGGTTAGATTGCTGATAAATCCCTTTCAAATCTCAAATTCTTTGATTCCATTAAAAGAGAATGAAGTCTGCAAAAAAGATTTTAGTAACCCATTTAAATACCGTCAGCTTTATAAAAGATATGTGAGCTAAACTGTTCATTTCCAATGAACTGAACTTTCCTTGGAAGGAAAAAATAGAAATCACTTTTCATTCCTGAATTCTTATGAATGTTACATTTGTCATTTCCAAGTGTATCTTGGTGAGAGTTGGGGGGGTTGGGATTTATGTATGTCCTTAATGTTGCCAAATAAATGGTAAGAGGGGGCTGATAGGTAGCACAGTAGAGTGAGGAGCTTGGAGCAAGAACAACTCATGTTCATGAATTCAAATCTGGCCTTAGACACTAGCTGTGTGATCCTGGGCAAATTATTTAATCCTGTTTGCCTGTATTTCCTCACTAGTGAAAGGAGCTGGAGAAGGAAATGTTAAACCATTTTTTATTTTTGCCAGGGACTCCCCAAATGGGTCATGAAGAGTCAGACACAACTGAAAAATGACTGAACAAGTGGTAAATGATTGGTAAGCTATCCTAGAGATTATATACTGCAAGATGGGAGGATAATTAGGCCCAGTAGCTATAATTTGTGGATACCTAACAGTTCAGGGTAAAGTGGGAAATGGTTGTCCCAAGGAGACAATTGGAATAATGAATAGCTGAATACCTTTCTATCCTTTACATGTTGGTAATTACAGAATACATACCCTTAATCTATAAATATATGTATTTTTATAACTGTAAGGCACAACAATTCTGGGTTCATGAAGAATATGTTAGCAGGACTTAATTTCTAACAAATACTACCAAATTAGAAAGACTGAGTACTCTGTCCTAAGACTTATGTGTCTATTGTCCAGAAACTTGACTATGTTAGTTATAGAAAAGCTCACAACTAGGTTAACAAATGTATAAAAATTTTTTTGTTGGCAGTGGTGGTGGGGATGGTGATTAGTGAAATCCATGAAATAGAAAAAAAAATACAACATGACTCTTGATATTATGAAGTGGCTTCAACTTAATTCCTATAGCTAATGATATAAGGTCATAGGTTCCTAGAAAAGCAATGGATTGTTTTTGGATACTTTACTCCATTTTCCAGTTGGCTTTCGACATTGAGTGTCAAAAGCCAACAAGAATCATGTCTTCACTGGATACCTCCACTTAAAATGCTTTCATTGAGTATAGGGAAACATTATGATAGCACAGTTTTCCTATTTTACTGCCATCTTGTCACCACATTTCCTATATAATAGACATCATCCTTAACCCTCCTTCCCAATCCATAGTTACCTTGGATGTTGCTTCTCAATGCTCTATCACTTTATTCTGTTAGACAAGCTTTCACCTTATTTTGCTTGTTAATAGACCTGCAAGCTACTTCTTGTCCACTTCCACCATATGCCACACATATTCTAGTTATCATTCTGATCACCCTTCCCCTCCCTCTATGAAAATCTTGTACTCTGATCCTGGATAGGTCTTTTGGCTTTCTTGAGAAAGGTTTTCTGTATTCTGTCATGTGTTACCACCTCAGCCCCCTCTACTTTTTAGTTCTTCTTTATGTCTCTTTTTTCAGAATATAAACTCCTAGAGGTCAGGAATTATCTTGCTTGCTTGTATTTCTATCCCTAGAGCTTAGCACAATACCTTGCAAATAGTAAGCACTTAATAAATGTTCATGCTTTCCCTTACCTCCCTAATCCTTTCTCCTCTCCTCTTTCCTTTTCTTTCTTCCTCTCTTCTCACCTCTCCTCCTTTCCCCTCTCTTCTCTCCCCATCCCAGTGATCAGAGATGACCCAAAAAGGGAAATCAAGTTCTATTGCTCTGGGGACGATGTCAAAGATTTTGTTCTAACTCCCAGCTTCCTATGGAAACAAAGGCCCTTCTATTGAACATTAAATTTCTATTCGTTTTGCTATATGACACTGAGATGTGGAATATCACTGCTTATGAAAAATTATAGATTACCCACAAAAGGGTAATCCCATTCTCCAGAAATGGTGATGTACAGGATAATGCTGTTTACTTTTAGTATGAAACATAACAAGTTTGGGAGAGGCAAGCCCTCAAGAGGTTACATTGCCATTAAAATCATGAGGAAATTGTTCCTTTCAACTTACTGCATAGGTTCTATTATGAATGAAACAGCCTATAGCTCCTCAAATGAGACAAGCAAATTCTCCGTCCCATAACTAATCCCAAACAGGAAATTGAATTCCACAGTCATTCCAGTGACTATTAACTTGATAGCCATTCTTTTCATTGCTTATACACAGAGGGGCTTGTGGTATTTTTCCAATAGCATCATGTTGGTTAATGGGAATGTTCCCATCATAGGTAGGAGTTGGGAGACCTATTTCCATTAAACTATTCTGATTAGTCCCAGTTATTTGCCATAACTGTTGTCTACCTACATATACATATGGATTATTGAACTTTTGATTGGTAACACAAATTGGTAAATTATTACCAAATATGTTAAAGGGAGGATTTTTCAGAAAATGTAAGGGAGTGTCAGCTGTGGGGATCTAATATCCCCTGGTTTCTCTGGAATCATTAGACGTTATGGGAAGTTCAGGGTCATACCATGTCATAGGAATAAAACTAAGAGGATCTATCACATGAGCACAATAAGAATAATTATCGGGGCAGCTAGATGGCGCAGTGGATAGAGCACCGGCCCTGGAGTCAGGAGTACCTGAGTTCAAATCCGGCCTCAGACACTTAACACTTACTAGCTGTGTGACCCTGGGCAAGTCACTTAACCCCAATTGCCTCACTAAAAAAAAAAAAAAAAAAGAATAATTATGAGCCTGTGAAATTGGAAATAGTTAACAGCAATATACATAGCAAAAAAGTTGTTTAAGTTGATGAAATTATAGCAAGATAGTCAAGAAATTGATCAGTAGAATTGTGTTCTTGTTGAGTTTCCTGTAGTATCATTTCTGCTTCTTGATCAAGTTTCTTAAGTTGCCCCCATGATGGGGGTCTCACTTTCTGAGTCCCCATTGTGCCATTCACATTCCAGGTGATTTCCCACAGCAGCTTCCTTTCTTGCGGCTTGAAGTTGAGGGCTGGATTCAGCTACAGATTGTTCAGTTGTGGAATTGGATTCCTCATGTTCTTGACCTAGTTCATGATGGAATAGCTGGATTCTTTTGGCTGGAGTCCAATATGACTTACTTGTAGGTAGGAAGATAAAAGCATACCCTTTTCCCCGAGTTATTAAAGTGAAAGGACCTTCCCCTTTATTAGACTCTAGGCTTCTGATTAGCACCTTTTGTGCAGGTGAGGTAGCCTTAAGTTTGATTTTTCCATGTTTCTTCATCCTTGACAAACCTTCTTCATTCACATTAAAAAAAATAATAGTTATTAATAATTTGCTTATTATTTCATCAGGGGTAAGTTGCTCCCCTGTCTGAAAGATCTTTCAATAATTGCTTGCCCTGTGGTGTTGTGTCCACAATAGAGGAAAATGGTGGGTGTTAGCAGTTTTGAGCATATAAACAATGAGGAAATCTGAAGAACTTGAGTAAATGGCATCATCAAATAACTGTAATATGAAGGATAATTTGGGTTGGTACCATGACAGAAGTGACAAATAACAACTGGACAGTCAGACTATTCCTCTACTATGATCAGGTTTCTGGAAAAAATGTTAGGAAGACCTCCAAAAAAGTACAATGGTGAACTTTGGAAAGAATATGAAGAATCACATGGAATTAGCCAGCAAGAATGGGTTGCATCATTTAGGGAAACTCTTACAATGATGATATTAGAGATCTATCTGAGTACTAAGGATGCCACATTTTTTATTTATATTGAGCTCACAGTACACTAATTCCTTGTTTTGTTTTTCATGCTAGTGTATAAAAATAGTTATCCCATTTTATACTTGTCAAGTATTTAAAAAAACCCTTACAAGATTTTATAATATTTCATTTTGTCAAAATTATTCCCCAATTCTAGCCTCTTAATAATTTTTGGAATTCTAATATTGTCTCCCTACTGTTGCTTCCTAGCTTTGTCCTGTCTGAAAATTTGACAAGCATACCACATGTTGAACAGTATTAATCCAAGGACACATCCCTGGCACACACCACTACAAACCTTCAAAGTTAATATCAAGTAATGAATAACTAACTATTTTTTAAAATTTCCTTGACCAACTCCCATTCCCTGAATTGTACTATTGACCAAGTCACAGCTCTCTTTTCACGAATGTATGTCTTGAGCATCTTTGCTAACAATCTCAATAAACTATGTTTATAGTATCTCTAGGTGGAAAGGTTTCCAGGCAACAAACTCATGTGCCTCCATACTTCCAATATCAACTCAACAATATTCACAAAAAATCATTAAAATCATATAATCTACTTAATTATTATAAAAATTGTCTATGATGAAACGTGAAAACAAGTCAAAATCCATTTAAAATAGTGTACATAATAGAATTCTACTAAGGGGAAAATATATATATATATATATATGCCAAAAGCCAACATAGTGTGCAATGGAGAAATATTTGAGGCCTTTTTATTAACAAAAGAAAACAAGGATTAAACAAATATGCTCACTCTTACTACTTTTATTCCACATAATATACAATTCTAGAAATCACTACAAAAATTCAAAAGAAATGAGAGAAATAAACAGTGGAAATGAGAAGATTAAAACATCATTGCTTGTATATGGTATGGTTGTAAATACTAAAATCTTATAAATTCAAGAAAGCAAATAACATAATAAATGAGTTTGACAAAGTAAAAGAAGAAAAAAGAAACCCTAAAAATATTTCATATTTTGTATACCTCTAGTAAATAGCAATTATATCTTTTTAAGGCAGTAACAGTGATGGTAGAGGCGCTCACACAAGGTAATATTAACCATTCTCAGGGGAAGACAGGCCTCACCAGAAGGGAAAGTGTTGACTCCAATTTTTTTCCCCTGGGGCTAGAATCAAGATAACAGAAAGGGAGCTTACAGGAATATCTATTTGTAGAGATAGATATACTGTGTCTCTGTCTATTACTGTGTTAAATAAACATCTTCTATTTTTAAAGCAAAGCAAAGTCTCTTTTTTATATGCTATTGAAAAATCCAGTATTCTCCTTTTGAGCAACATACAGACACAATTGTTAAGGAAAGAACATTCCCATTTAATTGTAAAGTAGAGAACATCTCTACTTAATTGTGACAAAACCTATTATGTGACATGAATTTTAGTGACTCTAAAGAGTGTTTACTGTCACAGTGAAACATTTCAATTTAATTGAAATTACTGTCTTGTCTGTCAGTCTTTAAGATTATGGTGAATTGTTACCTCAAATTTCTATGTTCATTAGTCAAGCTGTCAACAAGTATTTATACGGTGCCCACAGGGTTGTCTCAACATCCATTTTGGACTATTTCCATCATCTATTATGGCAACTAAATGAGTCAATATTACTTCAAAATAGTTTGGTGGGTGTTTAAATTCTTTCTCCAGTGAACATTTTTAAAGCTCATGTAGGGAAACAATTCTAGATCAACAGAATGCACTGGGACACAATTACAGTAATTGTAATCTATTCCTCATCAAGTGTGTTTCCACAAAGGTGTTGTGGTTGCTTGCATTTTGAGAAACAATTATCATTTTATCTCATAGGATTTAGCAGTGTTTCTGGTTGAAAAGCATTGCCTCTTTATATGCAATTTCTAAATTTCTCTCTTTAGTATACCATGCATTGTAATTTGTATTTCCAATGTTATATGTAATAGTGTGTTAATACTTTTCAATTATTTCCCATGCATTACAAGTAGGCATGCTATTGTTTTTTGTAGTGATTTTTTGTGTCCAGCTTAAAATAGACCTTACTATTACCAAGATCTAACTACTCAGTTTGGCCATGGGCAATATCCTTTCAGTTGGTTCTCATGAGACTAGTTTAACTGAATCACTGTTTACGTAAGTCTAAGTTATGTGATCTGTTTTCACAACACTTCTCAAAATAGGCAACACAATTCACAACAGGTTTTTCTTTCCAATCTTTAAATGGGATAGAAAAAAATAATACAATATGAGTTAAATATTTCTTATTTGAAGTCTAGAGGTAAAGGCCTTTTTGCTTTTTGAAACTGTTATTTAATCAAGAAGTTTCACAGACAAAATGGATTGCCAACAGAGCAAAGAGACATCCCAAACTTCATAAAGATAAATGACTATTGTGTTAAAATATTTATCTGATAATTACAAACATAAGATCCAGATTAATCATTAGTATAACAGAAAAATATTGATTACACAACAATGAATACCTATTACTAGAGTTGTTTTTTCTTTATTAAGTCTCTTAGAATGAATCCCTTCAACTGTAGATTACAAAACTCTGAAAATGAAAGATAAGAAGGTTCTATTTTGTAGATACTTCATGGACTGACCTATATACTAGTAGGATGGCTATTCTTGATACTGAAGATTTGAGGCTTACAAAGCTCCTATGACATCTCTAGGGAGGGCTGTGTTTATGTGGAGAACTTTTCTGGTGGCAGATATAAAGTAGTTGAATATTATTCATAATTTTGTGGTTGCTCTTAAAGCTCTTGGGGCATGGAGATATTTTAAAAGTTAGAGAAGAAAAAAGAGAGAAGAACACTTTTGGGAAAAAATGGTTGTATTGACAACTTAAAAATAGCTGATTTTCTTTGGCTTTGCAGGATATATACATAAATACACAGTTATATATGCATCTGTCTGTCTCTCATCTATTTGTACTTATCTGGCCATGTATGTGGGTAGCTAGTTGGTGCAATGAATAGAGTACCAGGCCTGAAGTCAGGAACAGAAACTTTGTGAGTTCAAATCTGGCCTCAGACACTTAATAGCTGTATGACCCTGAGCAAGTCACTTAAGCCTGTTTGCCTCAGTTCCTCATCTGTAAAATGAGGTAGATATGGAATGGCACATCAATCTAGCATCTTTGCCTATGAAACCCCAATGGGAGTCACAAAGAGTTGAACATGACTGAAATGATTGAACCAAAACATATTGTATGTATATGTATATGTATATGTATATGAATATGAATATGTATATGTATATGTATATGTATGTTTACATATATATAATATGCATATTCATTTCTTTCATCTATCATTTTATTCAGATTAAAGAACTAAAAATAAGAAACAGTTATCTCCTAAAAGCCTAATATAATATATCGCCTTATTTACCCAAGATGTTTAATTATTTTTATACTTTGGAAACACTTCCTGTTGACTCTTCCCTATTCTATATTTATCACATTTTTTTCCTGTTTGAATAAGAAAAAACTCATTTATATTGCTGCATTATTAAATATAAGAAGGTTAAATGACTTTGATATGCAACCACTTCAGAGGTGAAATACTTGGCAATAAGTTAATTATATTTTAATTTGAGTGGGTAGATAACTGATTTATTTCTGATAAGTAAAATCTATTAGAATATAACAAAGGGACCAACCAATACTGGGAGTATGTACTATGGTGAAAGGCTCAAATGGTAAGTTTATGATAATATAGAATCAAAGGGATTTCACTCTTTATTTCAGAGAGTGCTGAAATATTCTGTAACTATTCCCTGTTCATTTATTAGGTAATAAAGAAAAGCCTTTTAACTGGCTGCTGAGCTGAAATTGAATACGCATGATTTAAAAAAAAAGAAAGAATCGCACAATTTAGCCAAAATGGTCTCTCTTTTTTGGTGGTAATTAAAAGAAGGACTGCTGTAAGCCTGTAGGTGTGTAGAAAAGTAGCATAGTGCCAGTGGCATACACATTGTACTAGACAATGAAAACATGGTGCTTCTGTTCTTTGCCTCTGTTCTTTGTTTATTCTTTCCTACTCATAGATGAAGGAACATTGAAGACAACTATGATATTGTAAACTTTGAACAGATAAAAGAATGAGCCTCCAGAAGTCAGGAAATGGAGTACATCCAAGAGCCTTTTAGCAACCATGCCAGGTGAAGCACCAACTTATCTCCAGAGAACTAGCTACCTGTGGGATCCAGGCCAGATGATAATTGAACTGATAAAGTGCTGTGTCCTTTAGGAAAGTGTCTAGTCCAGCTGCTATGTTGTATTTTTGAAGTGAATCTATTGAGTTGTATTATTTGTAGTATATACTTTAGGCTTCAATATATTCTTCACAGGAAGTAAGAAAGTATTCCACCTTGGTCATGGGGAAGCGATACTTTTTTTTTTTTTTGGCAGGGCAATGAGCATTAAGTGACTTTCCCAGGGTCACACATTTAGTAGGTATCAAGTGTCTGAGGCTGAATTTGAACTCAGATCCTCCTGAATCCAAGGCTGGTGCTTTATCCACTGTGCCACCTAGCTGCCCCAAGGGATAATATTTTAAAGAAAATTATTTTATTATTTTCCAGTTACACGTAGAAATAATTTTCAACATTTTTTTATATAAGATTTCCAATTTCAAATTTTTCTCCTTCCGTCCCCTCCTTCCCCCCCTCCCCTAGACAGCAGGCAATCTGATATAGGTTATATATACAAAATGACATTAAACATATTTCTGCATTAGTCATGTTATATGAGAAGGATCAGAGCACAAAGGAAAAACCTCAAATCAGAAAACCAACAGCACAAAAACCAAAAGAAATAGTGTGGTCTGATCAGCAATCATATTCCATAGTTCCTTTATTTTTTTCTGGATTTGGACAGCCATTTCCATCATGAGCTCTTTGGAACTTTCTTGTTCTGTTGGATTGGTGAGAAGAATCTAGTCTATCACAGTTGATCAACACATAATGTTGATGATACTGTGTATAATGTTCTTCTGGTTCGGCTCATCTCATTCATCATCAGTTCATGCAAGTCCTTCCAGGTTTCTCTGAACTCCACCTGCTCATTGTTTCATACAACACAATAGAATTCCATTACATTCATATACCACAACTTGTTCAGCCATTCCCCAATTGATGGGCATCCCCTCAATTTCCAATTCCTTGCCACCACAAAAAGAGCAGCTATAAATATTTTTGTACATGTGGGTCCTTCTCCCTTTTTTATGATCTCTTTGGGAAAAAGACCCAAGAGTGGTATTGCTGGGTCAAAGGGTATGCACAGCTTTATAACCCTTTGGGCATAATTCCAAATTGCTCTCCAGAATGGTTGTATCAGTTCACAGCTCCATGAACAATGCATTAGTATTCCAATTGTTCCACAGCTTCTCCAACATTTATTATTTTCCTTTTTTGTCATATTAGCCAATCTGATAGGTGTCAGGTGGTACCTCAGAGTTGTTTTAATTTGCATCTCTCTAATAAAGAGCGATTTAGAGCATTTTTTCATATGGCAATAGATAGCTTTGATTTCTTCATTAGAAAACTGCCTGTTCATATCTTTTTTTTTGTTTTGTTTTGTTTTGTTTTGGTGGGGAAATGGAGGGTTAAGTGACTTGCCTAAGGTCACACAGCTAGTAAGTGTCAAGTGTCTGAGGCCAAATTTGAACTCAGATACTCCTGAATCCAGGGCCGATGCTTTATCCACTGCGCCACCTAGCTGTCCCCTATTCATATCTTTTGAGAAGAAAATTCCAAACAGCGTGGGAGCAAGCATGAATCCTTGTTTAACTCTGCTGTTTATGCTGAAAGCTTCAGAGGTGTTGCCTTTGAACTGTACAACACCCTACATGTTGCAATGAAAGGAGTGAATGAGACTATGGAGTTTAGGAGGGCAACCAATTCTCAAGAGAATTTCGAAAAGACCTTCTCTGTTAACCATATCAAATGCTTTGGTCAGGTCTATGAAGGCAATGAAGAGGGGTTTTCTTTGTTCTCTGCACTTTTCTTGCAGTTGGTGAAGCGAGAAAATCATATCGATAGTTGACCTCCCTGCTCGAAAGCTGCATTGCGATTTGGGGTAAACATGGTCAGCATTTTCCCAACAACACTGAGAAGTGAAATTCCTCTGTAGTTGTTACAGTTACTCCTGTCTCCACTGTTCTTATAAAGAGTAACTATATGGGCATTACACATATCCTGTGGAACTTTACCTTCTTTCCAACACGGGGACAACACTTCATGCAGGGGCTTTAATAGGACATTTTTAGATCATTTGATCATTTCAGCTGCGATACCATCTATACCCGGAGCTTTTTCATATCTTAGGGAGCTAATTGCATTCTCAAGTTCCTCAAGTGTGGGTACATTGTCCAACTCCTGTAGTACAGGGAATACTCCATGATGTTTAAAGCTGATTCTGTGATAGAATTTCTGATGGTGTACAGCTCAGAAAAGTGATCTTTCCATTTGCTTAACTCTGTCCATAATGTACTCTCTAGTGCTGGACTTGAGGGGAACTGGCTTACTCTGAGTGGGTCCACAAGCATTCTTGATGGCTTAGTACTTTTCTTCTCCATGCTGTTGTATCATGCTTTTGGTTCATCAACTCATGGAATCTATCTGCATTCCTGGTTGGATGGAGGCCTGTTCAATGTCTCACGTCTGAGATCCAAGACCGGAGTGAGAGGTAGCACCCTAAGAGACCTGCTTTTTGCCGATGATAATGCACTTGCCTGTCACTCAGTGTGTGAATTGCAGACCTTGATGGATCGCTTCTCCCAAGCTTGCACAGATTTTGCCTAACCATAAGTCTTAAGAAGACAAAAGTCATGTGTCAGAGTGCTATGTCGCCTCCATTGATACACATCGGTAGCTACCAGTTGGTTGTCATAAGCCAATTCTCGTATCTTGGCTCAATCGTCAGTGACAATTTGTCACTTGATTCTGAGATCAATCAGAGGATTGGGAAAGCTACTTCAACCATGGCTAAGCTTGCCAAGCATGTCTGGGCAAACAGTAAACTGACAGGATGAACCAAATTTGCTATCTATAGAGCATGCATCCTGAGTACCTTACTGTATGGCAGCGAAACATGGACTACATATACTAGACAAAAGAAGAAACTTAACAGCTTCCACATGTGCTGCCTTCAGCGCATCCTTGGCATATCTTGGTCAGATAGGATCACCAACCCAGAAGTGCTCCAACTCGCGCAACTTCCGAGTATCTACACACTACTGAAACAAAGACAGCTGCGCTGGCTAGGTCACGTGCACTGCATGCAAGACGGGTGTATTACTAAAGACCTACTGGACGCCCCCAGTTTCACTACAGATATGTATGCAAGTGAGACTTGAGGGCTCTGGGAATATACATCAGCAACTGGGAGGAGATGGACAAGGACTGGCCCAATGGAGTTCAGTGCTCAGGAGCAGCTTGCACGCAGCTGAGAAGGGCCTTCAAGCTCTGGAGGAAGAAAAATAAATGAGATGCAGGAACCAACAGGCAACAGAGAGTGCAGTTTTCCGATGTCCTCATTGTGGCAGGAGCTGTGGCTCCCTTATTGGACTGCAGAGCCACCCTGTGGCCTGTGGCTTTTCAAGGCACTGATCCATGGTCGTCTGTGATTGGTGGAAGCCTACTACTACTACTACATATATTTTGACAATTTCTCAATTGGCGAATGACTTGGATTCACATAAATTTGATTTAATTCCCTATATATTTTAGAAATGAGGCCTTTATCAGAGGTACTGGTCATAAAATTTATTTCCCAGCTTTCTGCATCCCTTCTAATTTTGGATACATTGCTTCTGTTTGTACAAAAAACTTAATTTAATATAATCAAAATCATCCATTTTGCATTTCATAATATTCTCTATCACTTGTTTGGTCATAAACTGCTCTCTTTTCCAAAGATCTGAAAGGTAGACTATTACTTTTTCTCCTAATTTACTTATGGTATCACCTCTTATGTCTAAATCACGTACCCATTTTGACCTTATTTAAGTATAAGGTGTCAGATGTTGGTCTATGCCTAATTTCTGCCATACTATCTTCTAGTTTTGCTATCAGTTTTGGTCAAATATTGAATTCCTATCCCAGAAGCTGGGGTCTTTGGGTTTATCAAACAGTACATTACTAATGTCATTTATTACTGTGTCTCCTGTGCCTAGACTATTCCATTGGTCCTCCATTCTATTTCTTAGCCAATACCAGAAAGTTTTGAAGACAGCTGCTTTATAGTAGAGCTCCAGATTTGGTACAGCTAACCCACCTTCCTGTGCATTTTTTTCATTATTTCCCTTGATATTCTTGACTTTTTGTTTTTCCAGATTAATTTTGTTATTGTTTTTTCTAGCTCTATAATTTTTAGGTAGTTTGATTGGTATGGCACTGAATAAGTAAACTAATTTATGTAGAATTGTCATTTTTATTATATTAGCTCGACCTATCCTTGAGCAATTGATATCTTTCAATTTTTTACATCTGATTTGATTTGGGTGAAAAGTGCTTGGTAATTGTGTTCATAGAGTTCCTGGGTTTGTCTTGGCAAGTAGACTCCCAAGTATTTTATATTATTTACCTTTATGTTAAATGGAATTTCTCTTTCTTTCTCTTGCTGCTGGACTTTCTTGGTCATGTATAGAAATGCTGATGATTTATGTGGATTTATTTTATATCCTGCTACTTTGCTAAAGTTGTTCATTGTTTCAAGTAATTTTTGAGTTCCATTGTCTAGGATTCTCTAAGTATACCATCATATTATCTTCAAAGAGTGATAGTTTTGCGTCTTCCTTGCCTATTCTGATTCCTTTAATTCCTTTTTCTTCTCTGATTCCTAAAGCTAACATTTCTAGTACAATATTAAATAATAGAATTGATAATGGACATCCATGTTTTACCCTTGATCCTATTGGGAAGGCCTCTAACTCATCTCCATTACATATAATGCTCGCTGATGGTTTTAGGTAGATACTGCTTATTATTTTAAGGAAAGCACAGCCTATTCCTAAGCTCTCTAGTGTTTTTATTTGGAATGGGTGCTGTATTTTGTCAACAGCTTTCTCTGCATCAATTGAAATAATCATATGATTTTGGTTAGTTTTCTTATTGATGTGGTTGATTTTGTTAATAGTTTTCCTAATGTTGAACCAGCCCTGAATTCCTGGTATTAATCCCACCTGGTCATAGTGTATTATTCTGGTGATCACTTTCTGTAATCTCCTTGCTAATATCTTATTTAAGATTTTTGCATCAATATTCATTAGGGAAATTGGTCTATAATTTTCTCAGTTTTTCCTCTGTCTGGTTTTTGTATCACCACCATATTGTGTCATAAAACAAATTTGGTAGAACTCCTTTTGCACCTATTTTCCCAAATAATTTGTATAACATTGGAATTAATTGTTCTTTAAATGTTTGGTAGCATTCACCTGTAAACCCATCTGGCCCTGGAGATTTTTTTCTTAGGGAGTTCATTAATGGCTTGTTCAATTTCTTTTTCTAATATGGGCTTATTTAAGGATTTTATTTCCTCTTCAGTTAACCTGGGCAGTTTGTATTTTCATACATATTTATCCATTTCACTTAGATTGCCAAATTTATTGGCATACAGGTGGGCAAAATAATTCCTAATTATTGATTTAATTTCTACTTCATTGGTGGTAACATCAGCCCTTTCATTTTTGATACTGGTAATTTGGTTTTCTTTTTTTTTAAATCAAATTAACAAATATTTTATCTATTTTATTTATAAAACCAGCTCTTAGTTTTATTGATTAATTCTTTAGTTTTCTTGATTTCAATTTTATTAATTTCTCCTTTAATTTTCAGGATTTCTAGTTTAGTATCTAATTGGGGATTTCTAATTTGTTCTTTTTCTAGCTTTTTAGGTTGCATGCCCAATTCATTGATCTCCTCTTTCTCTTTTTTATTCATGTAAGCAGTTAGAGTTATAAATTTTCCCCTAAGCACTCCTTTGGCTGCATCCCATAGATTTTGGTATGTTGTCTCATTATTTTCATTCTCTTGGATAAAGTTATTGATTGTTTCTATGATTTGTTGTTTGACCCATTCATTCATTAGAATAAAATTATTTAGTTTCAAATTTATTTTCATTCTACTTTACCCTGGCTCTTTCTTACATGTAATTTTTATTGCATCATGATCTGAGAAGGATGCATTTACTATTTCTGCCTTTCTACATTTGACTATGATGATTTTGTGCCCTATTACATGGTCAATTTTTGAAAATGTGCCATGTACTGCTGAGAAAAAGGTATATTCCTTTCTATTCCCATTCAATTTTCTCCAGACATCTATCATGTCTAACTTTTCTAGTATTCTATTCACCTCTTTCATGTCTTTCTTATTTATTTCTTGGCTAGATTTATCTAATTCTGAGAGGGGAAGATTCAGATCCCCCACTAGTCTAGTATTACTGTATATTTACTTTTTTAACTCCTTTAACTTCTCTAAGAATTTGGATGCTATACCACTTGGTGCATACATGTTTAATATTGATATTACTTTATTATCTATAGTACCTTTTAGCAAGATGTAGTTTACTTCCTTATCTCTTTTAATGAGATCTATTTTTGCCTGTGCTTTGTCTGAGATAAGGATTGCTACCCCTGCTATTTTGACTATAGGTGATGCATAATATATTCTGCTCCAGCCTTTTACCTTTACTCTTTGTGTATCTCTTTGCTTCAGATTTGTTTCTTGTAAACAGCATATTGTAGGACTCTGGCTTTTAGTCCACTCTGCAATTTGCTTCCATTATATGGGAGAGTTCATCCCATTCACATTCACAGTTAAAATTGTTAACTGTTTATTTCCCTCCATCTTCTTTTCCCCTTTGTACTCTTTTCCCCCCTTCTTTCTCCCTATTTGACTTGACAAGTGTTTTGCTTATGTCCACTGCCTCCCTCAATCTTCCCTCCCTTTTATCAGCTGCCCTTCTTTTTCTTGCCCCTATTTCCCCCACTTGTGCCCTCCCTTCTATCATGATCACCCTTTCCCCCCTCCCCTTTTGTTTCCTTACAGAGTAAGCTAAGTTTCTTTCTTTCTTTCTTTTTTAGTGAGGCAATTGGGGTTAAGTGACTTGCCCAGGGTCACACAGCTAGTAAGTGTTAAGTGTCTGAGGCTGGATTTGAATTCAGGTAGTCCTGAATCCAGGGCCAATGCTCTATCCACTGTGCCACCTAGCTGCCCCCTAAGTTTCTTTCTACAAATGGGAGTGTATTTTATTCCCTCCCTGAAACAAATCTGATGAGAATAAGGTTATAACAATGCCCAACCCTCCCTTCTTTCCCTCTGTTGTAATGCATTCTTTTTGTGCCTCTTCCTATGATATAATCAATCCCATTCCACCTCTCCCTTCCTCTCCTCCCCCTATTCTTCTTTTATTCTGTCCCTTAAGTTTCTTTATATCATCACATCAAAGTTGATTTAATAACAATAACTTTACAGAGATACAGATTTCAAGAGTTAAAAGTATTATCCTCCCTCATATGGACTCAAGCAGTTTAACATCATTGAACAGCCCTTTTCTCCCCCTTGTTTACCCCCTTTATGTTTCTCTAGAGTCTTGTATTTGGAAATCAAATTTTCTCTTCATTTTTGGTCTTTTTCTCAGGAAGCCTTGGAAGTCCCCTAGTTCTTTGAATGTCCATCTTTTTCCCTGAAAGAGAATTATCAGTTTTGCTGGCTAGTTGATCCTGGGTTGTAATCCAAGCTCCTTGGCCTTACTGTATATCATATTCCAAGCCCTGCGATTCTTTAATGTTGAAGCTGTCAGGTCCTGAGCCATCCTGATGGTGCCTCCATGGTATTTAAATGGTTTCTTTCTGGCTGCTTGGAGTATTTTCTCCTTCACCTGATAATTCTGGAGTTTGGCTACTATATTCCTTGAAGTGTTCCTTTTGGGGTCTCTTTCAGGAGGAGTTTGGTGGATTCTTTCAATGAAGATTTTATCCTCTGATTCTACAATTTTAGGGCAGTTTTCCATAATAATTTCCTGGAACATGGTGTCTATACTCTTTTCTTGATCATGGCTTTCAGGTAGTCCAATAATTCTCAGATTATCTCTCCTGGACCTATTTTCCTGGTCAGTTGTTTTTCCAATAAGGTATTTCACATTTTCTTCTATTTTTTCAGTCTTTTGATTCTGCTCATCAGATTCTTGTTGTCTCATGGAGTTATCTGCTTCCAGCTGCTCAATTTTAATTTTTAAGGCCTTATTTTCCACAGTAAGCTTTTGCACTTCTTTTTCTGTTTGGCTAATTTTTTCTCTCATTTGGCCAATTGTATTTTTTAGGGAATTGTTTTCCTTAGTTATTTTTTGTGCTTCTTTTTGCAGTGTAACTCTCATTTCTCTTATTTCTTTTTCCATTTTTTTCTTCTACCTTTCTTATTTGGTTTTTAAAAGCCTTTTTGAGTTCTTCAAAGAGGGCTTTTTGGTCTTGAGACAAGATCATCTTCCCTCTTGAGTCTTCATTTGTGGGCGTTTTGACTAACTCATCTGTGATTCCCTTTCACCATAGAAGTTGTCATTGGTTTCTTGCTCATGCTGTAGGCTATTTTTAAACTTATCAAGTTGAAGTCTGCTCCTGGGGCACAGGGTTCAGGTTGCAAGCTTCTTACTGCTCTCAGGTGCCCCACTCTCAGCTGTGTCAAGTTGTAATAGTGTTAAGCTGCCCACTGAGCCAAGCTTTGCTGAAGTAAGCTGTCAGCTGAGACGAGTGCTGTTGAGCCACACTGAGCGAAGCTTTGCTGAGGTGATCTGCCAGCTGGGACGTTGAGTCACCCTCCCCTTTTACCCCAGGTGAGACAGACCTTTTTTGAAGTCTTCTAAATTATTTCACTTTGCAGGATTTTTGTCTCTCTTTTTGTAAGTTCTGTTGTTCCAGAGTCTGTTTAGAGACTTGATTTAATGGTTTTTTTTGAGGGAAATATGGGAAAGCTCAGGAAAGTTCCTAGCTTCTCTCTGCCATCTTCCCCCAGGGATATTTTTTAATACTTTAATTCTTGCTATATATTCTCAGTAAATTAATCTCCTTTAAAATCTAGTTGAGATAAATTTTCTAATTAAATTCTGGAGGGATACCAGTCACTAAGTCAATCAATTGATATTGGGAGAATACACTGGATTGGGGATTTGAGTTGAAAGCAGCAGGGAAAACCCCTCAATCATATTTCAGGGAGTATCTATAGAAAGAACCAAGTACCCATATTACCAAGGGGGTGAGTTAGTTAGACAACCCTCTAAGGTCCTAATTCACTAATGTTTACATAAGGGTCCAACAGAGTTAACACATTAGTAAGAAGTCAGATATACATATAAAATCACATACTCGAATCAATTTGATTTCTCAATTCGAATGTGTAGTTAATTTAGTTAAAATTGTCCATTGAGTATCCTGATGTAGATAAATCCATGTATCATATTATATTTTCCCTCCATAAATTGTACTCTGATACCTCATTTTGGCATGGATATAAACCTTGGTTCATTAAGCACGAGGTCTGACAGTTTCTACCAAGACAGAAAACCTTTGTATGTGGGTCAGATACCAAATATGGCTTATAGCTAAAGGTCTAAATATAGAGGACCATATAGGCAGAAGGCTAATTCCCTAATTATCACAATCAATGGAAGGAACAGAGAAGTAAAATAACTCCCCTTAACAGTTTCTGAAAGGTTTGTGAAAGGGAAGAATGAGCTAGGGGTATGTGTGTGTGTGTGTGTGTTTGTGTTGTGGTACGTGGGTGGTAAGGGGAATCAGAGGATATAATGAACAATAGCTCTTAATTAATTTACTAATAGTACAATAAATAAAAGTACTCAATTTGTTTGCCAAATAACCAACCCAGTCATACTCTAGTAGAAAAACTGAAACAATACATATTGACTTAACTATTAATGAAACCAGGAGATATAGCAAAATATTATAGATAAATAGAAAATTTTATAGCTTATATGTTTCCCCAGACTTCTTTTCTCCAGTGTAAATATTTCCATTTCATTTGATTACTCTTCAAATGAATCATGCCTAACAGACACATTGATTGCTTATGCACCATGCAGCCCTAGATTGTGAGAAGTTAGAATGGAACAGTTTACCTTTAAGACCTCTCTATAAAGAATTTATCAAGATTATATTTCTTGATTTCCATGAGCTAATATTTATTTCACCTCTAATTTCCTTTACATAGAGGATGTTACAAAAGTTTTGGAAGAGTTTTTAGATTCATGAGCTGATAATTGAATTGAACCTTTGATACACTCTATATTAATAAGATATTTGCTAGAAAATTAAAAGGTTTAGAATGACAGATATAGGCTACAGATAAGAATTAGATTAAATTTCTTAAAAGTTCACTTCAATTGCCTAAGTATAACCAGATAAGATGCGTTTTCAAAATACTAAACATTTATGAGAGTACCATATCATTACTATAATCATCATCACCACCACTACTAACTTCTTCACCTCCTTGTGCTCCTCCTCCTTCCCCTCCTCCTCCTTCCCCTCCTCCTCCTTCCCCTCCTCCTCCTTCCCCTCCTCCTCCTTCCCCTCTTCCTCCTTCCCCTCCTCCTCCTTACCCTCCTCCTCCTTCCCCTCTTCCTCCTTCTCCTCCTCCTCCTTCTCCTCCTCCTTTTGTGCTCCTCATTCTTTTACCTTTCCTCCTCTTCCTCCTTCTTTTCCTACTTTTCCTTCTACTCTTCATTATTATGACTGCTGGTGGTGTTACCTGAAATAAAATAGATAGATTGTAGAACATTTTCTTTATTGGCAAAGTCCAAGCAAAGGTTGGATGACAACTTTTTAAGAATCAACTCATCATCAAGTGTTAGTTAAGTGCCTACTATTTGCCAGGAACTGTCCTAGCAAGTGGAGATACAGAAGAAGAAATCAAACAACCCCAGTCCTCAAGGCCTTTACATTTTATTGATGTTGCAGTTAGTGATGCTGAAGAGGAGATTATTACTCAGGTATGGCTTATATTAAATAGGTGGCATGGTGGATAAAGTGCTGGGTCTGGAGTCAGGAAGACCTGAGTTCAAATTTGACCTTAGACTTTTACCAGCTCTGTGACGCTGGGCTTTACTTATCCTGTTTGCCTTTGTTTACTCATCTGTAAAATTAGTTGGAGAAGGAAATGGCAAAATGCTACATTCTCTTTGCCAAGAAAACTCCAAATAGGTTCACAAAGAGTTGGTTACAACTGTAAAACAACAATGAGGTCCCTTCCTTTTCCTATTTTATGTGATTCAGAGGATATTTTCTTTATTTTTATTTGGGATGGAGGCTGTTGAGGGGTTGTTTATTCATTTTTGGATTTAGAGTTTTGCTTTCTTCATGAGTCATTGATCTATGACCCCATGAACTGCAGTTTACAGGATTTTAAAAATAGTTTATAATGTTTATACATACATTATATATGTATATGTATATACATACATACATACATTATATATATGTATATATAATCTTTGTATTTTATTTTAAAATTATATAAAATTATATAAAAATATACATAATCTTTGTATATTATTTTAAAATTGAGCACAGTGCCTGGCACATAGTAGATGCTTACTACATGCTTTCTGATCGATTGATATTCATAGTTCACCATGACATTATATTGTTCAATCATTTTCTTCTGTTTCTCTGAATAGGTATTATTAATTTGTTGACAATTACATGGAATCTGTGCATGAAAAATGCAATGTATTCAACATAAATAGTGTTTTTAACTACTATGAGGCTTGTAAATGTTGCAGAACTATAAACCCTGATGCTAATTATAATAATAAGATGATTCTTATGACTTAATAGCCACTAGAATATCATTTTATTGACATTGATCAAAAATGCTATTGGCTTTCTGTTCTTTTCACTGTCTATTTTATATTACATGCATATCACTCATGTTATTAAACATTCAGGGTTATATTTCCATGTTAATTATTAAGGAAATAAAAATATCTTTGACCTTCCAAGATTTGTTTATGTTAATGTTGGAAACTATTAGAAATAGATTGTCTAGAAAAGGAAGAACTAATCCATAATTTTAATAGCCAAAACAACACTAGACCTTGTAAAATCTGTGATTGTTATTTAACCTTTCTATCATCTGTGTCTCAATTGTAGTAAACTTATACAAAATGCCATGGATTTTTCTGAACATTGCACATCTGGGACACAAAGTCATTTCTTTTTTCCAGCTTCTCATTTCTTACATTGTCTATGTGCACAGCCTGTTTGCACACTATGACATTCTAGACAACAAAAATGATTTGAATTATATTGAGACTAGGGGAAGGCAACAAATGGTTGTCATCTTAATATTTATCTTTAAACCTCAGATATCAGAGAATTTCTGTGTATATTCCACTAGAAATGAAATCCTAGATAGGCTTTTGAAAAGGCATAAATATTAATCAATTCACAGTGCTATAATAAAGAGATGAAACACTTTCTCTTCATTAGTGCTAGACAGCTGCAACTAACCAAAACATACTTAAATCTCTCCAGTGGAAAATGGTTAAAATTAATTAAAGGAGGCTTGTTTATTGTAGAGGGAAATAGAGTAATTAGAAGGAATGTTTGGGCGGGTATATTAAAGAGGAAACATCAATGCTAAAGTTGTGTTCATGGCTTAGAAGGAGTTCTTGTTGAAAATATGCTCCAAGTCTGTACAATGCAAAACCTGCTAAAGTAGTAGAGAAACTGATTTTATTAGAATTCTGTGAAAAATGCTTTGTATACTGGTCTTCAATGTTTCTCCCCTCTAATTTTTCTGCCATACAGCTGTCAAAATATTATAAGTGGCTGGTGGGCAAGGAAGAGGAATATCTTTGATGATGAGCATGCTTGAATGATTGAATCCACCCAATAAAAGATAATGGAGAGGAGCAGTTAGGTGGCGCAGTGGATAGAGTACCGGCCCTGGAGTCAGGAGTACCTGAGTTCAAATCTGGCCTCAGACACTTAATACTTACTAGCTGTGTGAGCCTGGGCAAGTCACTTAACCCCAATTGCCTCACTAAAAAAAAAAAAAAAAAAAAAAAAAAAAAAAAAAAAAAGATAATGGAGAGATACTTCCAGAAAAAACAAACAAACAAAAATGATCACATGTAACATGAGTTCCTTGCTCCCAGATTTGAAACAGGTTTAGACATTCATTGTTTCATGTCTGCCAGCCAAGTGGTTAATGGAACCTTTTTCCATTAATGTGGGACTGAACTTATGATGCTTTTGAAAGCTATTGACCAGTAAAAGCAAGTCCTTTGATTTTTGTCTGGCTCTAGGAAAGAGCCTGCCTGGGTGTTATGGTGGGAGAGAAACCATGTTGTAAGGGGAAAGATCTTGGACACTTCCTAGTCTGTGGTCCTTGTGGCCCTTTCACATGACCCTTATAAGTGAGCTGCCATTTGTTGCCTCTATGTGTTTTTTCCATCCTGGTTTGGATATAACTCTAATGTTGTGAGTTTGGAAATTTCTATACCCAGAGCATACATAAAGTTTTTAGTACAGTTATCCTATTAATAAAGCCTTGAAGAATGACTTAAGTGACTCAGGTCATCCTTAGCAGAGACTAGGCCTCAGCCTATATCTATGCATTTAGATGTAACCTTAAATCCTGAGGAGGAGATATAGTTGTTCTGAAAGAATGACTCCAGAGGAAGCTCTACCATACCACTAAAGAACATTTATGACCCTATCACATATCCACTTAAAAATGTTGGAACTCAAATTCCTTTGTCTGGTATGTAAGCTTTTCAAAATTTATTTTCAGTCTTTCTTTCCAGACATATATCACCTTCCTTCTCATACTTTTTTAGTGTAGCTAGATTGGCTTACTTAATATTCCCCTCCCAACATTTTAACTCCCAACTCCATGCCTTTCAATTAGCTGTTTTCCATTCCTTGTAAATCCTACCTTTTCACCTTTAGTTCTTATAATCAATCCTTACCTTCTTTCAAATGTCAATTCAAGTACCACTCCTACAGGAGGCATTTCTGTATCTCTCCAACTTCTGTGACATCCTTGAAATTTCTTTATGGTTATTCTCTCTACGTATATTTGCATATATATATATATATATATATATACACACACACATACATATATATATACATACATATATATATATATTTATATTTATATTTATATACACACACACATATAATCTTTTATCCTGGTAGAGTACAAGCTCTATGAGGAAAACGGCTTTTTACCATTGTATTCTCAAGACCGATACTTGCTAATTCCTTAATTGAATGTGAATTAATAATTGCTGTCTCTCCACATTATGATCACCTAGTGGCTACATGTTAGGTAATATACTAATGTAATTTACTTAGTTTTCACTAGTAGGTCTATTATTTCCCAAGTATGATTTATTTATACAATAATAAATGGATAATCTTCTATTAAAGCCCTACTCCAATGTCTTTCTTTGGGAATGGCTAATAGAATCTATTTCTTTAGTCAAAGAAACAATCTAGCTAAGTTCAAGAAATGGCTACCTTGAGAGAATTATCAACTGGAACACACACACATACATAAATATGTGTATATACACATATGTATACATACATGTATACATGTTTTAGAAATTTTAATGAACTCACTAGGGATAGAAATAATAAAATCCTCATTGTCAATGTTAAAACTGATTACAGAAGAAAATGAAACAAAAAAATCAAAACATGAAAATGTAGCTAGAAATTTGATTGCTTCTCTAAAGAATTAATTGTAATTTGAGCTATGATTATAGTAGCATAGTAAAATTCAAATTTAGTTGTAATGCTTCCAGTAATATTGAATATGTGCTCAGTGGGAAAGTTAAACTCTCCCATACCATTGTTCCAAAGATTTTTTACTGTGTTTGTGAAGAGGAAACCAGAAATGCTATGAATAAGTATTGAGCAGCCCAATAGTTTAAATCAGGACACTTCATGCAATTAAATTGATAAATCCCTGCTATGTTGGTGGGAGTTATCATTGGAAACTTAAAGCCTGTGACTGTCAATGAACTACTTATTATAAACAATTGTCATAGCATGAATGTGAGAATGAGTTAAATGAAAAAAAGGAAGAGCCCATATGAGCTTCCTTATTCCATGTGTGAGCAACACTCCATGCTCTCTAACTCCCTGAGGATCCATATGGAATGAAAAATGGAGCAAGCTATGTTTAATTCCAGCTGATGGAATTGTTTAAACCAAGGTACCACAGTAAGAACCTTGGTAAAAATCCAAGAGATGGACAACGCTGATGTGGAAAGGAAAGTACTATTTTTTATACGCTACTGAAATTCATGCCAAGGGATTTATGTACTCCTAGAAGTAATATTTTTGCATGTTTGTGTGTTTGGAGTTTCTACTTAAAATGATCACTGGTACTCACCAAAAAAGAAGCCACAATATAAACTTTGATAATTTTCATAATTATTGAAGCAAAATTGGGAATTGGTAAATATATTTTCTAGTTCCAATTCTTCCATTAATTATTTGTATGACCTTGGTTTAGCTATCTAAAGGAACAGAAACTTCATCTAGAAACTGAGGTTGGTAGAACAATAGAATCTTCATTGGTGACCAACAAGAAGGAAGTCTAGATATTTTCACTAGTCCTCACTAACTTTCAAATACCATCCCCTTCTACCAAGAGAAAAATTATGTGTCAGAGGCAGAGTAATTATACCTATCTCCACATGTAAAGAAACAAAGATATATAGCAAGGAAACAACCTATGAATTAACAGTGAAAAATGAGACAACTAATTCCTAACACATTCATTCTGTACCAGTTCCTCACTAAATTCTATTCTATCTCGGGATACAACCTAATTCCATGCTTTGGAACTTAATTAGCAATGTCTCTACTACTGCTATAGTCCCTGCCAGCCCAGTTTAGCCTTGCACTCACCTTACCATTTTTGTGACAACAAAGACTGGATCTCAATTATGTGTAGAAACTTGAAAAGGAAGGAGAGTAGAACCAAACTCTGTCTGGGTAAACAGAGAACTACCAAAACATTTAAGACTGTAGGTAAGTGGTTTGGGATTATAGGGCTACAGTAAGTATGGATTAAAAGAAAATGACATTGATCTGGGACCAGCCCATCTACCAGAAAGAATGAAGTTGGTTAAAAGTAAATTCCCCAACATGGGAGGAGGTTCAGCTATTTTTAAGGTTTACACCTCAGGAGTAAATCTGTAATCAAAGAAGTAAGGCACACAAAATGTTATAAAACACTATATAAAAGAATTTATAAAAGGGGGAGGACTACAACCATCAAAGATCTCAAGAGGAAGAACACTTAGTTAAAAACCAAGAGCAAAAAAGTAACCAGAGAAGATTTTAAAACAAAATGGAATATGGCTACTAACATATAAAAGACTATGTCTAGTGTATCTAAATAAATATTGTAAGACAAAGGAAATTGAAGCAAAACCTTATTAGAAAACCACGAAGATTCTCAAGAATGTATGAAAAAAACATGCTCTAACAGAGAATATAAATCAGAATCTTGAAAAAAACTGAAGATGAAAACAAACGGCCTGCACAACAAACATAATTATCAGAATATGAAAAAAAAATAGAATCCGTGGTGTTTAGTTTCTGTAAAGAAGAAAAATATAGCAATTATTGGGGATACAAATAGAATATAAAATATAGCAAATTGAAGGTAAATCTAGAAGAAGAGAAAGAAAAAATAAAAATGTTAAAAAGCACATGGTATCACAATAGAATCAAAATACAATCTTGAAGTTAGGACTCAGAGACAACTTAAGGATTGTAGTAGTCTTTAAACACTTCAATGCAAGGAATTGCACAAGAACAGTGTTCAGAATTTATGAATACAGAAAACAATAAAAATCCATAAATTATTTCCAGAAAATAATAATGAAATCTTATTAACCC
Organism: Dromiciops gliroides; assembly: GCF_019393635.1. NCBI lineage: Eukaryota > Metazoa > Chordata > Mammalia > Microbiotheria > Microbiotheriidae > Dromiciops > Dromiciops gliroides. Next base: position 83,022,487 of record NC_057864.1, read on the forward strand.
TTTCAAATATTCCTTGCACCTTTTTCCCCTTATATGATACATGGACTAGTTTAAAGAGAAAACTTTTGGACTATTTACAAAAAGATTTTTTTTTATACTATGAGGTTTAATAAATTTACCTTTATGACCATCCTACAAAAATTAGAGTATACTCTCGTTATCACCTGTTTCCATGGTCTAGTTCTACGTCTCTTCATTCAAACATGAACAGTCAATGTATCCTGCCTGTATAATTGAGATAATATGGTTGCAACAGCCTACTCTTTAAAAAAAAAGATAACACAATTATTGAATATATCAGTGAGAAGCTTTTAAAAACTTCATGTAACTGAGGAGCATGTAGAGAGGATACATTGGACTCTCCCTAGGGAATTATGCAAATATTTCAAATATCCAATATATCCCAGTGCTGCAAAAGTCTGTTTCTTTAGTCTCTGTATTTCCCTGGTGATGTCTTCTATGTGGTGTTATGGAGCAATATTATCAAAGAATCATTAAAATACCAGTACTCTAGTACAAAATGAAAAGACCATAATGCTTGCTAATATTATATCATTCTAATAATAACATATATTTGAAGTGATTGATCATATATACATATATAATACACATACACACCTGTACATATACACATAGATGTTCATGTACACACGTGTATATATGTATACACATGTATAGATGTTCATATATTTGTAATATATGTACATGTATAGATACACATACATATACATATATTCCTAAAAAAGAGGGTGTGAAAATCATGTAGTAGTAATGACATAACAGATGGTCAACTTGAGTTGTTCATTGAGGCCCTGAGTCAATAAAAGCTTAAGAGAAAGTTTCTATTGTCTTGAGATAGTTCCTTCTGGAGCAGGGCTTCTTAAATTATTCCCAC